>NW_022900913.1:69838233-69848534 GCF_012274545.1 Fukomys damarensis
GATTTAGCTCAGTGGTGCTGCTGCCAGCCTTGCAAGCACAAGGTCCTGAGTTCAATCCCTAGTACAAAAAAAAAAAAAAAAAAAAGTGTAAGCCTCAGAATTGAGACCTGTGCTACCCCACGCAGAAGCTGCACACCATACTGGAAATGCAGCCCATCTGAGTTAAGATGTGCTGTGCAATTAAGATGCACTCCAGAATTCAAAGATGTTACGGACGAACACTACACTTTTATTAATGCTTGAAAATATTGACTGCATATTAAAATAAAAATATTTTGGATACATGATTACCCCTCAGAATCTATGAGAACCTGCTTGAATATTAAAATCCAAAGACCCTCAAGTCACTTATATAAAAAGTTCTTCAAATGAAGTGCCACAGTATTTGCATGTAATCGACACAATCCTTCCCATCACTTTACCATCTCAAGGTTACCAGTAATAGCTTGAGGATGCAAATGCTATGTAACTAGTTAATATATTATTGTTTAAGGAATAACAAAAGAAAAATGTCTATACATGTTTATACAGGTGTAATTGTTTTCCCCAGTGCTTTCTTCTTGAGAGTGGTTGAATTTGCTGATGGATATGAAGGACATACTGGTGTTAAAGAAAATATAACTAAAAATTAATTTTATCTATTTATTTTTACTTTTTCCATGTGGATGGCAGAAAAGGTAGAATTACACATGGAGCCGGAGCTTGTGACTGGCTTTCTATTTCTATACATAGGCAGCTTAACTGCTTAGTGAGGGCGGGGAGGGCCAGCGATGTAGCTCAATGATAGAGTCCCTGAGTTCAATCTCTAGTACTGCAACAAAACAGAACAAAACAAGAGCGGGAGTGAATCCTCAGAGCACAGGCTGCGGTTCACTTTGGTCGTCCCTTTACACACTTGAGGGCGGTGACACTTCCCCCCAGGACAACAGAGATGGGGACCTGGCAGATGGAAGGGAAGGCAGGGCTGGCCCCATGCAGAAGGGCACTATGGCTGCCGCCCTCAGGAGCTCCCTGATCACTTGCCTCCACCTGTGCCCTCGTTCCAAGAGACTCTTCTCGGCTCACACAATCTAGCATCAGAATAGTTTCATCTTTGACACATTTCGTATCAATTCCCCCTCTATAGCTCTTAATTGTAAATTTAAACAGAGGGAATTGAGGGTGAGAAAGAGGAAGTGCAACAGGGCCCCAGAGGCTGGGCTGCAGATGCTGGTGGGTAACTGAGCCCAGGATGAAGCATGTCCTCACTGCCTTCTTGTTACATCTGTCTCTTTTATCACATTGAACCCTGGATCTGAGCCCTCTAAGCACACAGGTGTGTTCATTACTCAAGGGTTATGTTTAATACAAGGATCATTAGCCTGAAAGTTTTATTTTTATTAGCACAAGGTGCCACGCATAGTGATTACATTCACCATGGGGAGTTGTCCATATTCAAGAACACATCTCAACACATCTCAGTTCTTCACATCATCCCCGTCCATTTCTTGGTCCCCATTCCCATTTGCAAAAGCTCCATGACTGAGCCTATTTCATCCTCCTTCAAGACTGAGGACGCCAAGATGAGAGTAGATGAAGTAATTTTCAGGGACATCCACATACTAGTCCTTACATCTGGCTCTAGTTTCCCGCCGAGCAATGCCTAGAAGTCTCCAGCTATGGTGCTAAACCTGCAGCCCCCTTGGGTCCCAGGAAACGCAGAGCCTTGTAGATCACCTCTTGTTGTGGTCCCCTCTGCCCACAACTCGGGACGTTACCCATGAAGGGAACCAGCCCTGAGATAAGAGTCGAGTCAACCAGACCTACTTGACCAGGATCACCTACTCTGCCAATCATGTAAATCCCTAGTCCTTACCTTTGTTCCCCTTTCTGTAAAACCGCAAGGTTTCTGTTGGGCCCTAGAAGGCAGATCTTAAACTTCTTCCTATGTTTTCTCTGCACAGCCACACTGATTGAAGCTCACTTCCTGTCCTTCATCACTGCCCATCTCTGAATGGTGCTTGGGTCAGGTCATGAGCCTGGTCTGTGGGACCCCTGAGCAGGGGCTCTCTGGCCTGAAACTCCAGGAAGAAAACTTAGTCACAAGCAGAACAATGACAACTTAAAGGAGCAGAGGATGAGAGCATAGGGGCTGGGAGAAACTTGGGACCTAAATGCAGATGTGAAACCAGCCCCTCCTACAATTTGGGAATTCCACCATGTGGGCTCGAACTCCGCCTGATGCCACAGAGGCTCTCACCCAGCTTCCTCTTGCCTGTACCCCCTGGCACCCCGCATAACCCTTGGGAATTACCAAGGGGGTCATGCATGGTGCAGTCCTGAGAGAGTTGGGAATGTGAAGAGTTTGTCTGTCTGGACCCTACTGGGGTGGGGTGGGAGATTAAGTGAGGAAGGGGTTTGGTCATAGTGTCCAGGGCTGGAGCTTGGGTGGAGCCAGCCAGGATTAGTGGAAGGAGTGGAGGCTTCAGAGCCAGAACACTGGTGTTTGGCCTTTGAGCCTGATGCATGTTATCATTTGATTTCAGGTAAATTACTTGCTTTCTCTGCATCTGGATTTCTGAGTCTTGCTTTGCCCATTGGTTGAGTGGGACTAGTGCCCCCTGCCTCACAGGTAGGTGTGACCAGAGACCTTGTGAGTGTTGGTGGTCGCTCTAACTTGTCGTGGTATCACCTCCTGGTGGAAGCCAAGCTGCCGCATAATTTCAGCATTGGAGAGGCTCCTGATGAGGGCTTAGCTCTTGTTACAGAGTTGTCCCCTGCTGTGTCTTTGAACCCTTAGGGATATTCACCTTTACTGAGCTTCAAGGCTCTGGTAGAGGAACCTCTCCCTGGCCATTTTCAGCCATGTGAAACTTGGGGCCTAAATGCAGATACAAAACCAGACCCTCCTGCAGGCCGCTGGGAGTTTCCCATCCTTCATCTCTGCTGCCAAACCCACAGAGGTGTGTAATGGTCTGGAGAGTAGCCTGCCCTGGAACCTGAAAAGGGAAGTCCTGAGCTCCCGTGGAAGTTGCTGCAGGCCCTGGTTTCTGCCAACTACAGAGTTTGCTCAGTCTTCAGGGGAATTCCTGCCTGCGACCTCCTCTTGCTGATCCTTCCAGGCAGGTTGGAGGCCCCAGGCTTCACGCTCTGCCTGAAGGCACGAGGGGAGGAGGTGGGGCCACTTGCTTGCTGGACTGCTGGGCTCTGGAGGTGGTGTCTGATCCATCCGGGAGAAGCTGGATCTGCTGGCTCCTGTCTTCTGCCCACCCAGCCCTGCCTTCAGGGTCATCTGCTCTGCACCTGTCCGAGGTGACATTCCCTCACCCAGGCTCACAGTATCAGGGCAGCACTCACATTCCTGGGGTCCTCCCTTATGGTGGTGAAGCCCTTAGCGCCAGCCTATCTCTGTGCATTCTCAGACCAGCTCCTTGCTGTGGGAAACCCAGGACTGTGCAGAGTAGACAGCAGCTAGCAGGAGGCAAATGAAGCTTGAAGTGGGTCCTCTGAAGTCTGGGATAGCTGACTTGGCCTCAGAACTGGGTCCTAAAACAGACTGAGGTGACCGTGTGGAACCAGAAGTAGCTATGTGGTGGTGACTGGGGCAGTCAGGAGGCTTGCAGGCAAGAGCACAGCTCTGTGTAGATAGCTGCTGGCCCCAGACATGCACTCCCCTGCAGTAGCCTGCTTTATTCCTGCCATAACCCTGTGAGGCAGACATTGCTCCATTTTACAGCTATAGACGTGCAGGCTCAGAGAGCTGTTGCCAAAGCTCAGTTAGGCAGAAATTGTTGAGGGTTCCAACTGGAGCCTTGGGGTACTGCTGGGGCAGCCTGGCCCTGGAGCTGGGCAGGGCCTGGGTGCAGGGTGGGCAGGTGGAGGCAGATGGGGCAAGGATAGTTTTCAAGAGGCTGGATGGCCAGGGGAGCAGAGAGCCAGGAGGTTCGGGGTCAGACAGAGCACACTGCACGGAGCTGTGGGCTCCTTGTCTGCATGGAACCCTGGTGCCCACCTTTGGGACTAGTGTGGGGCTGGATGGCCAGCAGTGAGGTATCAGTGCCCCTTTCTGCCCTCTTCCACATGCTGCTCAGGGCTGTCCACTTGGTCCATTGTGTGGGATGGGCGGGAGTGGTCTGGGCCAGATGGCAGGGGCTTCTGTGCCCTAAGTCCCTATTCAGGGCTCCTCTGCAGTGGGGGACCTCACAGAGTGCTCCCTGACTAGCTGTCTCCCTACGCTGGGAACTTGTTAGAGATCTCAAGGTCTGGGCCCCACCCAGGCCTACTGAAAGGAAACTGTGGGATTGGGGCTGAGAAATCTGGGTTTTGTCAATGTTTCCAGGGGATTTGGAAGTTTTAGGGCCGTGGCCTCAGGAACAGGCTAACCTTGGGGGGATAAGTAGGTAGAAGGCCTCAACTGCGCTGAGCCGGGACACCAGAAGCAAGTCAGGCCTGTTGCCTGCTGCCCGCCTTCCCTCAGTGCCCACGCCTGCTCTTTCCTCCTTCCCTGGCTTCACTTTGCTGGTGGTGCCCTTGGGCCCTGCAAGAATCTGATGCTCTTGCCCATTTCTGCAAGCTCTTGAGACTTATATCCTCTAGGCCACCTTTTCTCCTATTCTAACCATGTTCCTGAATTTTCTACACTAACGCTGTTCTCTCTGCCCAGAACTAACACAGGTGTGGTGCCCAGAGCACCAAGTCTCATCGGTGCTGCAGTCTATGTGCATCCTTGTTCTTTTTAAGGTGGAGTAATAGTTCACTGAATTATTTGTACAGACAATACACATAATTTTGCTTTTTATCCATTTATCCATGATAGACACCTGGGTCCCTAGCCTGTGGTGTTCTGAGGAGGGGTGCAGTAACAGCAGGAACATGTGGGCTTTGGTGTTGGGTACATAGAACTTTTCTGTGTCTCCATGGGGAGCTTGGGCATCTCTCTGAGCCCCACCTTCAGTGCCTATATGATACTGCTATTATCTGCTGTTATGAAAATAAAGAGAGGGTGTGTCTCACGTGTCTATAATACTAGCACTCAGTAGGCTGAGGCAGGAGGATCTCCATGAGTTCAGTGCCAGCCTGGGTCACATAGCGAGATCTTGTCTGAAAGGAAAAAAAAAAAGAAAAAAAAAAAAAGATAAAGAGAGCTGACACAGAGCCAATATAGAGTGAGATTTCTGTGCAGAGCTGTTTTTATCCATTGTGTATCTGATAAATGCTGAAGGATTAAAATTTCCACCTCTTGCTCTTCTATTAGTTCTCTTTCAACCTCAGGCTTATCAGTATCATTTCTGCAGGAACAGCTTACCTTTTCCCTAGTTTGACAAACATGCTATCACCCCAATTCCCATCTGCCATTGGTGGTCACCCTCTTACCCCCAATCCCTTATAGCTAGGGATCTGTCTTTTGTCGTTCAATTTCTGCTCAAGATTCTGAAGGAAAGGAGACAGCATGGGGCCTCAGGACTGACTCCTATTGCTGGCTTATTGTCTTTGGGGCCTGGCAGGGCTGGGGTCCTTTTCACTGCTGAAGAGGTCCCATGGGTTTCTGTGCCTGTGAATTTATTCAGGCCCGGAGGGACCCGTGTGCTTTTCTCTAGGGCTTGGAAACTTTGAACTGACCTTCCGCAATGCTCCTGTGTAGGTTTTTGTGTGCGGGTAAGTGTCCGTTTCTCTCCAGGGCAGTCACCCAGGGCCAGTACTGTGGGGTGCATTCGCTGTTCTCAGAAATGGCCATGTGGGGTCCGGGCATCAGGTCCCTGCTGCATTTCCAGCAGTGAGGGTGACTGTCCTGGTTGCTGAGCCCCTGCCTGTCCTCGGCAATACCAGTGGCTTGTGTGGAAGGCAGAGACAGCGGGTGCACCCTGTGCCTCCTGTGCTCCTCTTGCCTGCGTTCCACATTCTTGGCAGTGAGATGCAGGCACACAGCACTGAGCACGGTCACTTCTGTCTCCCACCTCTCTCCAGTCTGCCTCTAACTCATCCTTGTGAATGTGAAAGGCCGGGAAAGGGAAGCAGGCCTAGCCCCACCCTGAGAGTCTGAGTCTGTTTGGGACAGTGCATTTTTTGTTCTGTTTTCTGAGAGCCACAGGTGGGGGCGGAGCAGGGGTGTTTGGGTCTGCTGCAGTGAGGATCTGGCTTTAAAGGGAAGAAGGTCACACAGGTATCACAGGCATGGGTGCTGCCCTTCTTTTCTGGGCCACCTGGTTTGGAGGTCCTCCAGCTCTGGGGCTTTGGGCCACGGCCCTGGGTAGAGGTGACAAGCGGGTCCATCCCTGCATCCCTGGAGTCTGCAGTTGGAAATGGATAAAGTCACAGATTTGCCAGTGAACAGG
The DNA here is from genome assembly GCF_012274545.1 of Fukomys damarensis. Taxonomy (NCBI): domain Eukaryota; kingdom Metazoa; phylum Chordata; class Mammalia; order Rodentia; family Bathyergidae; genus Fukomys; species Fukomys damarensis. The sequence goes on from NW_022900913.1 coordinate 69,844,545, forward strand.
GATGGCATTGTGACCCTCCATTCAATCTAAGCAACTCTACCTCTCAGGATGCAGAATGGGGGCCCAGGCTGCCTCTGCCCCCCCCTTGGCTGTCACTTCTCAAGTCTTTTTGCCCTAGAATGGCTTTTCTTGGATACCTTCACGTTATCTTAGTTCCTCGGGGTGCTCCCAGACTCTTATCTTTCTGTAAAAACAGGCCCCAGGATGTTCATCCAGCCCCAGCCCAGTGGCTTCCTGGGGTTCCAGTTGTTGCTCTGGTGGGGAATGCCAAAGGGCTGGTACATGGGCTTTGATACCCAGAGAGCCAGGCCAAGGGTGCCAGGGCTGCTGAGGCCACAGACAATCCCTCTCCTCTCCCTCTATCTGCTGCACCCCACATCTCAGTATAGTGACCCTCAAAATAACCTGGTTAAGATGTCATTGTGGTGGTCAGCTGGGCTTGGACCTGCTCTGTGCCTCCTATTCCCCCCGCCGGTCACAGAAGGTTTCGTTGCAAGATCAAGGACTCCATTCTGGCTGTGAGAAAGCCAGGCCGGAAGGTCAGCTAGGTCTGACCAAGCTGGGAATCAGCTCCACTGGCTGGGGACCAGGCTGGGCAGCCACCTCTCTACCTGGGCATAGTGCCACCTGAGAGCTCTGATGTTGTAGGATGGAGAAGGATAGTGAAGAGATGTCCGGAAATGCCTGTGCCAGATTGGCACAGGTAAGTGCCCATCCCCCAGGGAGATGAGAAGGGCACAGTGGTAGCGTGGATCTCAACATTCTTTCTCTGCCCATTATGTTCACCCCGTGCCACCTGGCTGGAGTCTGTGCTCAGAGCCACTGGGCTCCTCCTGCCAGGGGAGCAGCTATTAGTTTAAGTTGATTTTTGTGAAAATTGCCCTGAGCTTCTATTCCCACAGGGACAGGTCAGGAGAAAGAGAAAGGTTTAGGCAAGTGCAGGGGAGGATCCTGAGTTTATTTAAAATTTGGGGATTTGGTTCATCATGGAATTTTAGCATTAATTTAGTTTTTAGACATAATGCATTAATTTACGATTTTCTGCCCTGTCCCTAAACGGAGAGTCCAAGGTAAGCAGGTGGCTCCACTGAGACGTACCCAGGGACCCTGGCTCCCAAGCGTCCTTCTTCCTGAGTTTGTGCAGCAGCGGTGGCACCGCATAGGATGCACCTCAGTGTTAGGTGGATTTCTTCCAGCCCGTCCTCACCCGCAGAGAGGCCACTTGCTCTCCTTCAGGCCAAACAGAAGCGAAGGGTGGAAGGTTTGGGTGGGGCAGCCATGGCCAGGGGTGTGAGTCAGACAGCGGCTCCCGGCCCTTCTGGATCCTCTTTTGTTAGAAACTCCGGTTTCTCAAAACTCCGCATGCGTGCCAGAAGGTGGGGGGCGCGTTTCGGTCCATCATAGTGGGCTGCTGCGCTTTCCCAGCACCGCAGCGGCTTTCGGATCCGAGCCCAAAGCCCGCTGCATCTCTGCGTTTGCTTCTCTCGGGAGGGCCCTTTTGCAGAGGGGTCAGCTACACAGGGAGCCTTACAGCAACCCCCGGCGATGGCTATCTCTACGTGGACAGGGGCACAGAGCAGGGACAGGGCTGGGCGCTCGGTGACACGGATGACAGTGGCTTTGCGGGGAATCCGACTAGGAATCTCGGAGAAAAGCAGAAGCATAGTTCCACAGAGGAAGGTGAGGGAGAGGACAGAGGAGTCTGAGTTTTGGTGGCTGTTAGCGGGGGGACGCCCTCTTCCCTGACTCCCCCTTTCTCAGTCAAGAGTGCTTATTTATTGAGTAGCTACTTTGTCCCAGCCCCTGAGAAGCAGTGATCTTTCTTTTACAGAGCTAGTGTGTCCTGGGGATGTGGCTCTCTGGGTCATTAAAGCCCTGAGGAGAGGTCAAGTCCTCCTGCCAGGAACCCACAAAGAGAACATATGCTGGAGTCCAACATATGTTTTCTTAATTAGTATTTTATTAAAAATTATATTTTGTTGTAAGTCATATTATTAATTTATTTATATTTTTATATTATTATATTAATTAATTTAACAGTTTGTCATTTATATCAATTCATTCACAATTTATTTGTAATTATATTATGTATTTTGTTAACTACACTTTATTATAATCATCAGTTATGATTTATTATACTATTAATTATAATTTTTATTTTATATTATGCTTGCAGCACATAGTGATTACATTCCTCATGGGGAGTTGGTGCTTGTACATGACGCAGCTTAATTTCTTTTACATCTCTCCTCTCCATTTCTTGGTCCCCCTTCCATTTACATGAGATCCACCTCCCTGTTTCCTATTAGTTATCTTTATTTTGCTCTTTAATTTGTATATACTTTGGGTTGCTTATATAAGAGAAATCATGAGATATTTAAGCTTGTGTGTCTGATTTATTTTACTAAACATTGTGATCTCATGGTTCACCTGTTTTACTACAAATGAACCAAATCTATCCTTCTTTATGGCAGAATAGAACTCCACATCATGTAAACACCAGTCTGACTCCAGGACAGCAAGTGCAGGGAGCTCAGGAGGCGGACAGACTTATGCTCAACTCTTCCCACTGCAATGAGTGTGCAGCCAGGGGTAGGAGTGTTGCATTGGCTGTTGCTTTTGTTGTACCTGCCAAATCTGTGGGACTTTTAAAAGGTGGTACTAACTGCTGGCTGATGCGCTGCTCTAAGGGAGAGTCCTGGGAAATATGGGCTAAGAGCCTGAAAAGTTCACCTGCCTTAGGACTCTGGGAGGTGTTATGTACTGGTACTGATCCTGAGTAGGTGGGAAGACGTAGACATAAAGATGGCCACACCAGTGCTGCTTACGGCAACTGCTTACATACCTGGTGGCATGGGATTGTGAAATAAACCATCAACATTATTTTGGCCAGCGAAGGTGGTGAGGATATTTGTGGCATATCGTCAGGACTGAAAGTTATCAGCAATTTGTAAGACAAATGGATCAGAAGCAAGGGACTGGCTTCTAGGACATTCTTTGTCTTGGAAAGCAAGGCAAAGTATGCTCAGGTTAGAAGAAGTCAGCTTGCAGAGAGGAACCCCCTCTGGAGAGATGTTCATGTTCAGTGGTTTGAGGAGATGACAGGGTGACTTCAATCAGAAAGCTGAATGATGCAACAGGGGTGGCAGTGAAGTGGCAGGGAGCCCTGGAGGGCCTGGTGGAACAGGGTGATGGGTGAGCTTTCTGGAGGCGTCTTGTGAGACCAGGCGGCCTTGGGCAAGCATGTGTCCTTCAGTCAGGTCTGCGGCTCCTGTGGACACGTCAGAGACAGTCTCATGAGGCCCCTGAGGGGAGCTTCATGGATCTGTCCCCTGTGGCACTGTGTATAGACCTGGAAGTCATAATCTGGCCATCCAAGTCAGTCTGAGGACAGACAGGTCAAAAAGGATGTGATGTCCACTTCGGGACGCAACATGGTGTTAGAGGGAGCAGACCTGACTAATGCTCCCATCTGGGGACATAATGCTGAGCAAAACAGCGAGACCCAGGAAGCATAGGGCCCTGGAAATGCAGGTGAGCAGATATCAGGTCCTGGGGAAGGGGCTGTGCTCAAGAGGGTGGGAGTGAGGAGTGGAAGCCCTTGGAGCTGATGAGTGAGTGAACACTCACTCTCCAGACAGGAGTCTGCCCAATTCAGGGACACAGTCAACTGTGAGCAGCTCCACGGCCCTCCCTGGGGTTCAACCCCTCAAAAGAAGCCAAAAGTCTCCCCCAAGCCCCAGCCAACCACCCAGTTAAAGCATTGCTTCAGCAATATTAAAAGATTATTCTTATTAGACGGTACAGTCATTGACACAAGCTGGAATATTAGCCATCATTTTTCTGGGGATAAGCAGGTTTTATGTTCTTCCTGATATTCCCTTCCTTCTTCCCCAGGTTTTGACAATAAACTGGCATGGCTGCTGTATCAAGAAAATGTTTTCTGATTTTATAATGCTTTCATATTCTGCTTTTCAATGTGCAACTGAG
>NW_022900913.1:69848756-69893209 GCF_012274545.1 Fukomys damarensis
TTGCACTGGGGATCAAACTCAGGAACTTGGGCCTGCAAGGCAGGTGCAGTGCCCCTGAGCTAAATCCCCAGCCCTCTCCATATAATTTTTAATTGACTTGGAGTTAGAATTTACCAATACGAAATGCACCAGCACCAGCTTTCTGTGGCTGTACCGAATACCTAGAGCAAGTCAACTTACAGAAGGGTTTATTTTGGCTCAGTTTTGGAGGTTTTAGTCCATGACTGACTGACTCCCTTGTTCATGGCCACAGCATGGCAAGGAAGCCTCGTGATGGGAAAGTGAAAGGCAGAAATAGGGAGGGCCAGGGTCCCCCCAGGCCTGTGGTGGCCGTGCCTCCCACAACAAGACCTCCCACTAGGCCCTACCTCTTAAAGGTCCTGTCTCCTGCCAAAAACACTAGGTTTGGGATCAACCTTTCAAGTTTGGGCCTTTGGAGCTACCTCAGATCCAAACTATAGCTACACTTTTCTCAAACTTACATTTCATGAGTTTTATCAAATGGAAACATGCATGCAGCCACCACCACAATGGATATCAAACATTATCATAGCCACAACAATTCCATTTTGACCCTGCCTATCAGACTCCTTCCTCTCCATCCTCAGTCTCCAGCAGGTACTGATTTGTTTTCTGTCCTTTAAGATTATTTCTTTTCTAGTTTCACATAAATGGATTTGAGGCCTTTTGTGTTTTGATTATTTCACTTGGCATAATGTTTTGATATCTCTGTGTTAACCGTTCATTCCATTTTTATGGGTTGAATAGTATTTCATTGTGTGGATTTACCACAATTTGTTCGCCCACCAAAGAAATGATTTCTGTATATGAAGTCTGAGCTAAGAAGCATGTGTAATTGAAGAGAAGCCAGGGACACACAGGGACTTTATGTACACATAAAGTCTGAGACAGTTTCAAGGGGGAATGGTTAGCTTTCCCAAATGACACAGGACCGACTCCTATCCTAGCCTCCGAGGAATGTATGCCTGAACTAGAACTAGAACTAGAGCATGATGTTCCCCTTACCCCTCCTGCTGTGTAGCCAAAAGAAAGACTTCAGGTGACCCGCCCCTGTGTGTCCCTCTAGTTGCTACTCTGAGATTGTAGATATGTTCCCACATGGTGGCATTGAGTTTGTGGGGTGCTTCTTGGAGGGAGCCTGGACACTTTGATCTGTCCTTAGAGTTTATTATATTACAGACAAACAAACCACAAGCTCCTGTTATGCTGTGAGTTAATCACCACTCACCTAAACAATTGAACAACTGAAAAGTTGAAGATATGTGTGGAGGTATCAAGGAAATGGGTCTTGGCTATTTTTATCTACTGCCTCTAGGATCCAGGCCCGCACAAATCGTCCTCATGTATACTTGTGGAAGGCTCCTGTAAGCTTGGGGACTTATGGGTCATTGTGAGGACAAAGGCCTCTAAAACTATTGAGTGTGAAGAAACATAATGGTGAGAATGAAGAATCTATCTTTCCCGACTCATGTGGTAGAAGGAAGTGATTATTCAATGTAGAATCACACACCTTCCAGAAAGGATGAGCAGTGGCCACAGCTGCATACCTCTGTAAATGTACTTATGCTACTTTACTGCGCACTCAAAAATAGTTGAAATGGCACGTACACACATCGCTACAACTTCACAAATGTAATGATGTAATATACCCCAAGCATGGAGTTATATAATCTTAAGTGTGTGAATTGTATGGTACATGAATTATATCCTTTCTTTTTTTTTTTTTGTTTTTGGTACTGGGGATCAAACTTGGGTCCTTGCACTTTCAAGGCATGCACTGGAGCCATTGAGCTAAATCCCCAGCCTGATGAATTATATCTTAATTAAACAATTTAAAAGATAAATAATTTTTTAAAAAAGAATTACACACCTTTAGAAATACTGGTAAAATACTAGGCATGACTGAAAAACAGTGGATGTTTAATTAAAAAAATTATTACAGGAAAAGATGCATAGCCATTAATTTCCCTTAGAATAATCTCGTTTTATTATTTATTATTTTTATTTTTATTTTTGTTTTTTTGGTTTTTTGAGACAGGGTCTCGCTATATAGTTGAGATTGACCTAGAACTCACTATGTAGCCCAGGCTGGTCTCGAACTCACAGTGATCCTCCTGCTTCAGCCTCACAAGTGGTGGGATTACAGGCGTGCGCCACCACGCATGGCTCAATCTCCTCATTTTAAACGGTTATCTCATCGTTCTTGTGACTTTCTGAAGCAGGTCTGGACGTCCTCTTTCATGAGTGTCTTTAGTTATGCTGTCATGGCTGCTCTGATGTCCTTAATCGATTTGAAACCTTTCATGATCATTTTGACTTTGGGGAAGACCCAGAAGTCACATAATGCCCGGCTCGGTGGATATGGTGGTTGATGACACCCTGTAGTGTTTTTATGCACCTGCTTTTCCATTGAATAGCACTTGGCAGCAATAGTCATTGTACTTTTGATCAGACCTGGTAAAGATGCTCACGAAAGATGACTGCAGAATGGCTTCACAAAGTGGCAGGAATGATGGGTACCTGTATTTGAAGCAAGGGGGAGTATTTTGAGGGAGATTCATGGCAATGCATCTTTTACTATAATATTAAAAAATTTAAACACACATTGTATTGTTTCTATTGGCCCTTTACACAATATTTACATATCTTCTTTACTTACTGTTAAAGTACAGAGTAATTAAAAAATACCAGCAAGGTTTAGTGTTAAAGGCTTGTGTTTGCAGCTGAGGTCTCATTGCCCATTCATCTTGGCCTTGAGGGTTTCTTTCCTTACACGTGGAGAATAAGCATGTCTGTGTAGTGAATCCAGCCTGGTGCCTGGCACACACTGGATTGTCAGTTGCATGTTATTCTTCATCCAAATCTGGCTCTTTTTTCAAAAGCCTTCCTCATTTGCGTGAATTTCAGATTCTTAGAGGAACTGCCTTCAGTAGGAACTGAGTGGAATCAGTACAGTACCATGTCCCACAGGCGGTCACGATCACCAGGAAGTGACAAGGCAGGCAGGACTTTTCATTTTCATTTGTTTGCTCTGGATTCAGATCTGCTTTGTCAAGCATGGAGGCTGGAGAGCTCCCAAAGGCTGAAGACAGAGCTGAGGAGCCAGGCTCCCAAGACGAAGGGCAGCCCGACTCTCCACCTGGAGGGCAGAGCCCTGGCCCCACGGCTCTCTGGGATATGCTAGAAAGGAAGTTTCTGGAATATCAGCAGTTGCCACAAGGGACCCCAGAAGGACATCAGAGGAGCCTGCTGAGTCTTCTCCCACTGTTCCTAAAGGTCAGAATTCCTTTGATAAAATTGTATTTAAAATTAAATTTAAAACATTGGTATATGTTTGTAATATATATTTGCATTCTTTTGGGGGCATTAATCGATCTATCTATCTATCTATATCTTGATCATTTTTTATTCTCCTATCGCTGATCCCCTTCCCCAATTTCAAAAGGTCTACTTTTATTTTACTCTAATTTGTTTATAAGTCTGTTTCTCATATAAAAGGAAACCATGTGACATTTAACATTTTGTGTTTGACATATCACTTAACATTGCTTCTCAAGATCCATTGATTTTCCTGAAAATGAATTGAATTAATTCTTTTTTATGGCTGATAAACATGCATGCATCTCCTCATTTCTTTCGTTCATCTGTGAATGGGCATTTAGCTGTTTTCAGAGCTTAATTATTGTGAATTGCACCATTATTATAAACTTGGGTATGGATGTATCACGATAGCTGTTGTCTGTAACCCATTTGGGAACATACACAGAGGAGGTATAGCTGGGTCCCATGGAGTTTCGATTTCCAGTTTTCTGAGGCATCGCCACACTGATTTCCATGGTGCCTGTGCTACTGCACACTCCCACCAACAATGCAGAGATGTTTCTCTCACCCACATTACCAACATCCATCCACAGCCGTTCTGGCAGGATGAGACAGAATCTCACAGTAGCTTTAGTCGGCGTTTCCCTAAGGGCTAAAGATGATGAACATTTTCTCCCATATTTATTGGCCATTTGTACTTTTCTTTCCTTTTTTCGGGGGGATACCAGAAATCGAACTCATGGCCTTGGACTTGCCAGGGAGGTGCTACATTGCTGAGCTACACCCCTGGCCCTGTACTTCTTCTTTTGAGAAGTACTTCTTTTAAGTTCATTTGCCCATATTTAAAATGTGTTGCTGGTGTCGGGGGAGTTTTTTGAGTTGTTTGTGTATTCTAGACATCAGTCCTCTGTGCTTGCTTCGGCAGCACATATACTGAAATTAGACATTAGTCCTTTATCAGCAGTGTAGCCTGCAATGTTTGCCTTTTCTGTAGGTTATTTCTTCACTCTATCCATTATTTCCTTTTCTGTGTAGAAGCTTTTTAAATTTGATGTAGCTTTACCTGTTGATTCTTTGTATTATTTCTTGTGCTACTGGAGTTCTGCCCAGGAAGTCCCTGCCTGTGCCCATGGCTTCAAATGTTTCCCCACTTTCAACCTTCAGTAGTTTCAAAGTGTTTTATATCTAGGCCTTTGATTCATTTTTACTTAATTTTAGGACAAAGTGAGAGATATTTGTCTAATTTCATTTTTCCTCACCTGGGTAACCAATTTCCCAAGCACCATTTGTTAAAGAGGCTATCTTTTCTCCCAAGTATAGTTTTGACACTTTTGTAAAAAATCAGATGGCTATTGGTGCGTGGGTTTGTTTCTGTGCCTTCTATCCCTTTTATCCATATGTCTATTTTCATGCCAGTACTATGCTAGTTTTCTACCCGCCCCCTGGAGTATATAACTTAAAATGGAGAATTGTGATGTCTCCTGCTTTTTTTTTTTCTTCTCGAGAAGCTTTGGCAGCTCTGGATATCTTCTGGTTCCATGCACATTTTAAGATTGCTTTTAAGTGATACATAGTAATTGTAAATGTTTATGGAGCACTATGCGATGTTTCAACACATGGATACAACATATAATGAATGATCAAATTAGGGCACTTATCAACTGCTTTAACCATTTACTGCATCGTGCTGAGGATGTGCAGAATCTTCTCTTCTAGTTATTTGGAAATATGAACTAGCATATTTTTAAGTGGAGCCACCCTACTGTTCTTATTTTTGAATCTGTAAGATGATGGCAACTTGGGGTCACTTCTAGAATGACTGGAAACTGAAGTTGGCTGCTTTAATATCAAACAAGTGGCCTCTGCTTGGTTGCTCAGAAGAGAGTTGTCTTTGTCAATATTCCTGTCCTAAAATACCCTAGGTAAGGTGACTTATTAAGAACGTGAAAATCAGATTTCCAACTTCCCTTATACACGTGGCAGATATGGTAATCCTGGCAGTGGGCTAGAAAGAGTTAGAGTTGCTCTTTTGGACAGAAGAGTCTTGGGTCTCTGCTTACTCTAGTCCCGTGCTCCCTAGCATCTTTGCCCCAGTTGCTATTCTCATTTCTGTTAACTTACTTTACGGCCCTGGGACACGAGGCCCAGAGACAGCAGGCTCTCTTACCACTGAGCCTGGGCTTGGATCCTGCGACCTTGCCCTGCCCCATTGTTAAGTCCCTACTGTCTTGCTGTTGAGCACATGGGACTTCAGGTCAGAGAGAGCAGGGATCCAACTTTGGCTCTGCCCTTCACTAGCTATGCATTCTGGGTCAAGTTAGCAGGGTACTGGGGACCTCAGTTTCCTTGTCTGTGAAGAGAAATCAGCACTATTCTGGTGGGGAATCGGGTGAGCAGAGATGAGGACTGCAGAGTCGGACAGGGCCACACCTTTCTGCAGCCACCTGGCACCGATGGTACATATGCCTAACTATTGCTCTTCACCGAGTCCCGGATTGCTGACGCAGTCTTCTCCTTCTCTTTGGATCCCTAGAGCCCATCTTTGATAAGCCCGGTAGAGGCCAAGTATTACAGGCTTCTCATCATTTCCTTAATATCTGTGTTGTTTTATTAAGTCCTGGATTGCCTACAAACCTGTTGTTTCTCTTTAGTTCTGACTAATAAAACCCTGTCCAGGTCCTCAGCCTTCTTAATTAGGAGCTGCCGCTGGGAAGGAAGATGGGGGAAATGGGCGGTGTAGCGCAGATAAAATGTGAGCTGTATCGAAAGCCTCATATTTGTTGGAATAAAAGCCCTTGTGTAAGCAGTGAAGCTTGTAACCATTCTGTCCTGGGTTTTATAATGGAAAAGCAGTATTCTTCCAAGATGTCTATGAAGGGCTGCTTAGGAAATATCAAATATCGTTTCCCATGCAATGAGGTCTTTAACGTCAAAGACTTATGCATAGCTTATTGTCATGGAAACCATGCCAGGTTTGGGATTTGAGGGTCCTGGGTGATTATAAGAGTCCTGAATCACTTTGGTTGAAAAGAGCCCTTGAGTTACTTTGCTTGAAGGAGCTCAACTTCCTATGCCAGACTCTTCAGGATGGTCTGGGTGTTCATTGTGCTAAGGCACCACACACAAGAGATTTTGAATGGTCTCTGCTGCTTGCAAAGTGCTGCATTCCTGGGGTGTGGGGTCCTGCCTGACAACCTGGTCCTCTATCAGTGAGACCTGGCATGGAAGGAGTGACCTGTGAGGGTTAGGGCATGGCTGGAGGTTGACACCATGAATAGCCAGCTTCAGTGGCTGTCACCTGCTTCAGCCCAGGGAGTCTGGAGACTTGACAGGGACCCGGTCTTATGTAGCTGACTCTCAGGCTGCTGCTTTGGAGGTTCTTTTCAGAGATGTTCCCTTTCTCTTTGGTTTTCTCCCATAGCTGACTCCAAACACCTTGCAGGGAGGACCTCTCTCTTTCTCCCTGTCATTGTTTCCATGGAAGCAGTCAACTCTTGGGCAGGTGTGAAGCTGGCCTTGGCTTGTTCTGTCTCAAATGGGTTTCTGGGCTGAAGACTGCCCACAGGTCACTCACCCACTCAAGAGTCTTTGTGGTCAAAGACCTAATAGGATCTCACAGATTCAGAGCCCCAGCAGGGAGCTGCCCTTCAGAGTGATTCAGAAGCCAAGTTCTCATTTAAAACAGTGGGCTTTGCTCCTCTTTTCTCTTCTTCACAGGCCAGAGCAGAGCTCTGAGCCAGGACAAGCTGCACAGTGCCTTGGTCCTGATTTAGGGACAGATACCCTCTCTTACCCTCCCCCTCCCTCCCCCTCCCTCCTTCCCTCCCTTCCTTCCTTCCTTCCTTCCCTCTTTTATTAAGACTCTGTTCTGCCTTTGCCTGTTGCTACCTGAACCATAGACACATGGTCACTGACATAGGATGGTTCAATTTACAATTTTTTCAATGTTATGATGTGCAAAAATAATATACAAGTAGAAACCAGACTTTGAATTTCAGTCTTTTCCTGGACAGTACATAAGGCTGCAACCATATGAGAAGTGAAACGATCCTGGGAAGAACTAAGGCCTGTCACAGTTTACATTTAGATGTCTGCCAAGTGCCTTATGTATTCCTAGGCAGGGCTATTGGGACAGGAGCGGACTATGGGGGCACTAGAGTTGACTTGTTGTTAGGAAATGGGGTCAGTCAGTGAGGCTGGTCATTGGGGTGTGACCTGGAAGGGTTTATGTCTCTCTCTATCTCTCCCTTCTCTCTTCCTCTGCTTCCTGATCACCATGAGGTGAGCAACTTTTCCTCCTCTATACCCCTGTTCTGTGCCTTCCTGTCTTAGAGCTGGCTATGGACTATGGACTATGGACTAAAAATCTGAACCAAAATAAACCTCTTCTCCTTTAAGTTGTAAGTATCAGGTGTTTTGTCCTAATGATAAAAAATTAACTCAGTCAATGCTCTAATTTCAAAACTTAGCAAGGGGCAGGGCCAAGATGTAAACCTCTGATATCCAGGTGAGCAGTTGCTATAGCTAGTGATAGCTAGGTCATATTTGTAGGTTGCAACTGGCTAACCAGATCTTATGTAGAATGTTTCCTAGCCCTTGCAATAACTCTGTGGATCTATTTTTATTGCTGCTTTACAAACAAGGAAAGAGGTTTATAGATGTAGAGTAATGCGGTCAAGGTTGTTAGTTGTGTGAACCAAGCCTAACCTAAGTCTCTACTGCTGACCATGGGGCTCCCTTGCTCAGTGTGTGTAGGATGGGACATATCTGGACTCTCTTTCTCTGTCTATCCTGTAACTCACTGGAGGACAATGACTACTTGCTAGGACCTTACTTTTCTTTTGGGCACAAAAACACCGTTATCCCATGCACATGTGATGTCTGGACAGCTGACTGCAGGATGTTGCAGAAAGGGAAAAGATTTTATTTCATCACATAGGAAGTGACAGAGGGCCCACAAGCTGGTAGTGTGCAGGACAATGTCTTCAGGAAGGATTCAAGAGGCTCTTATTCTTTTCTGACCAGGAGCCCTGGGCCTTGGTCTTTTCAGTGACTTTTTGATCATACGATCTCATGCCACCAGAAGGTGTTCAGTGGTGAACATGGGCTGGTCCCAGTCTTAGATTAAGTTCATTTGAGTGGAAAAGGAATCTTTCAGGTCCTCCCAATGCTTAGAGATATTCTATGCTATGGAGATGAGCAAGGCTAGAGCTATGGAAGTAGTGGTTGAAGATGGTTCTTAGGATGTGAACTTGAAAGAAAATGGGAAGCAAGACAGAGAATACCCATAAGTTAGTGTAAAATCCCCTGGTTTGTGGGACAGATAGTCTTGGGTGGGACCCTGTGGGATAGTGGGAGATGTGTGGGTGTGAAAGGGGTCATGCTCCTCCATATGTAGCGTGAGGTCTGTGTCCCCCGCGTAAATCTGGATGGGATGGTGATGCTTGGTTGACGGAGCCCTCAGGAGACTCGGGCTTCTTTTTAATGCTTTGAATACTCACTCTCAGAATCTGGCTGCTCTGTAGTGAGAAAGTTGAATGCGTCCGAGGAAAAGTCTTTGTGGGGAGGAAATAGGGCCCTGGCCTTGCAGCTATGCTTGCTGCCCACAGCCAGAACCACCTTCCAGCTATCCAGATGGCATTTTGGAGGTGAGTCTCAGCCAGATTCATGAGCTAAATTGATGACTGCCATTATTTTAAGCCACTCAATTTTGGGGTGGTTTTTCAGGCAGCAACAGATAAATGCAATAGTGGGTGACATGGGGAAGGAATCCACAAAATTACTTGTATTGAGAGGGAGAGAGAGACAGAGAGAGATGGGGGGGGAGGGAGGGAGGGAGGGAGAGAGAGAGAGAAAGAGACTATCCAGAAGGTGGTGCAGAGTTCATGCCATTGAATACAGTTATTCAGATACAAAAGGTGGATGTAACTGACAATCAAAAAGCAACATTTTTGCTGTTTCAACAAAGCTTTGAAGCAGTACTTATTTACTTTTAAATTTACAATGGAGATTGCCCTCATGTCACACTAGCTGGGGAACATCAGGTAAAGTTATGGCAGAAATTCACTGAAAGACTAAACCCCTGACTCTGCAGTAAGGGGGGCAACAGTAACATGCAGGTCAGGCTGGAACACCAACTGGGTTCTCTGTCATTCAAAGGCTGGGTTTTCCCCCAGCATCTCTTCAAGAGCTTGGATTCTTCCTTATTTTCCTCCAGAGACCAGAGCATCGTTTTCTTTCTTCCATCAGAGGGGCAGCCACAAGGCGTGATGGTGTAACTTAGACAATGTTAGTAAATAAGTTTTGTTAAAAATATTGAGCAATATTCTCCCAGCATGCAAGTCCCAGTTTGGAAAAAAATTAGGGCCTTTTGGAAGCTGCCTTAACTCTTTGGGTCTCCATGGTACCATTCAGCAAATGATCAGCTCTGTGAGTCAAATAGCACCCCAGTGGCCTGAAAGAGTTAAGGCAGCCTCTGGAAGAGCCCATGGCAGTCCCAGGAAGGAGCCCGAGCCTTGGGAGAGCTGGCTTAGAGTACAATTACTGTTCAACTCGCAGTGGCCCCATTTGCTTTATTGTAGAGTGTATTCTGGAGTCCCAGTGCTCCAGAGACAATATAGATGCTTCTGAGTCAACTGTCTGTAAATTGGTCTTTGAAGGGCTCGAGGGTGCAGGGAGGAGGCACAGAAATTTGTTAGAAAGATATCACAGCAGCATTTGTGGTCCTGGGGAGAGAAATCATCTTCCCACAGAAGTTCTGACCCTAGAACTTTCTTTCCAGGTTTACTGAGTCAGGTGGCTGCTGGGCTCCAGATGGCCACCGCCAGTTTCCCATATAAGCAAATGATACTCGGGCATGTTCCATGCACATGAAAACATTCACCTCTGGGTGCTGATTCTGGCTGCTTCACCTCCAGCTCAGCCTCTGTTTCCTCAAAGTGGGCATAAAGAGAGTGCCAACCTCAAGGGGTGGGAGTGTCAGTGGAGAAAATGCATGCATGGGTTTGGGCCAGCTTGAGAAATTTGATTTCATGTGAATTTTAGAATTCTGTACAACTAAACCAAAATAATACCAAATTAACAGACATATGAGAAACCCAAAATAACTGCAATTGTATATAGATCAAAGGCTAACTCTCACTATGCAAAGATCTTTAAATAAATAAAGCAACAACAATTATTATAGAATAATAGGCTAGGAATAAAAATGGGGGATTCATGAAGCATGAGGAGCATTTATCTACTCTGGTAATCAAAAGACTGAAATGGAGATGAGATCCTTTCTTCCTTGAGATTTTTGATTACAGATGAACAGTCATGAGAACACCCATGTGGGTGTGGAAAAGCTAGCTTCATATATGGAGCCCGTGGAGTCTGGCTTGGTACACTTTATCAGGAGAATGAGCTAGCAATATGTACAAAATATTGAGAAGATGGTACACACTTTATCTTAAGGAAATCATTGAATGACAAAGCGAAGATGGCTGTGTCAGATTTGAAAACTGTGCTGTAGTTTGGACCTGGTCTGAGTGTGTCCCCCAAGGTTGATGAACTGGAAGCTTGGTCTCCAGTGGCATGGTCTTGAGGTATGGAAAGTTAGGAGGGAGATTCCTAGGAGGTCCTCACCTTGTGGGGCCACTGCTCTGGGGAAGGATCAATGCTGGTGCCCCATACCTGAGGCCCTTTCTGCACGTGGCTCCATTTTCTGCTCCTCTGCTATGCGGTGACACAGTCACACAGTCGTCAGAGAAGCCAGACAGATGGGGCCCCCTGATCTGGATCTTTCACTCCTCAGAGCACCTCTGTTCTGTTGAAGGCTTCAGATATTTTGTTGCAGCATCAGAAAAGGGTCAAGCCACTGTGTGAAAGGCAGATCAGACTTAGCAGATGACAGGGTAAGGGAGTGGGAGGAGGGCTCCCGAGTCACTCTTGCCGTTCCCATCTGGGCAGTTGGGCGTGTGGTAGGGCCATGATGGGACCAGGTGCAGCAGTTTGCGGGCAGGTGACAGCAGGGCTCTGAGCACTGGGAGCAGGTGTTTGGGAAGATGTCCAGCATGATAGGATGTGTAGGTCTGGGCTCAGCAGGCATTTAGAGACATCATATAAGGTCCAGGTTTAAACCATGGTAGGTGATGGGGTGGTCTCATGGATGCACTGGGAAAGGTGAGCCATCAGCAGGGGCTGGCCAGGAGGGAGCAAGGTGATTGTCTGCCTTGCTTGTATCATTGACACCTCTGACCCAGTCCTGTTTGCTGCCCACCAGGCCTGGGAACACTCCGTGGGTATCGTCAGCTTCCCCAGTCTCCAAAAGCTGGCAGAAGATGTTTCCAACCAGCTTGCCCAACAAATCCAGAGGGCCCTGGCTGGGAAGCCTGCAGGTGAGACAGTGGTGTGTGGGCATGCAGGCTGCAGGTAGAAGCCTCCTCCCACAGACAGGCAGTGCCCACAACAGGGCCAGACCCACTCTGCCTCTGAGGTCTTCCAGACAGAGGGAAAAGTGGGGGAAGAAGGCAAGTGTTCCTGCGGTACAGACACATGCAGTCATACTACACACACTGAACATGCAGAACATGCACACTGAACACAGGTGCACACAGTCACACTGCACACTGCACATACACAGACAGTAAACCAGACAAACAGGTATACAGATGTGAGACACACCTGTACACAATACTGTACACACAGCGATGAAAACACACACACAGATCAAGTGTTCTCAGTACACACAGACACACAGTCACACAGAGATACTGCTACACATATGCGATTCACACAGATGCAGTCTCACACAAAGACAGGGACACGTAGAGACACACAGTGCCACAGGCACATTTCACACACACACACACACACACACACACAGAGGACCCGGTAAAGATACGGAGGCCTCTTTTTCAGGTCTGTGATCCTGCTCTTGTGACCCAGCAAAGTGTGTGTGCTGTGGGCTAAGGGAGCGGGCAGCCTGAGCACAGAGTGCACCAGGGGTCCCTGTCCAAATGCAGGCATGGTGACTAGGCTCTGCGGTGGGGAGCCAGTTCTCACTCCCTGGGCATGGGCACTCTAATGGCCATTAGGCTGGGTTCGTGGCATGATGCAGCCTGTCCTCCAGGCAGACTCATCGGCCACCTGTGTGTGTTGGTGGAGATGTGGGTGCCCAGGATGTGTGGGCAGCAGGCAGGGCCCTCTGTGGCTCAGGGGTGGGTCCCACGTGAAGGGCAGAGAGAAGCCCAGGTGAAAGGAGGTGGGGCTCCTAGGTCCCTGCACCCTAGCTGCTCTCTGTCTTCCAGAGCAAGCACGGGTGGCGGCTGGGCAGCTGCTGAGGTGGAGACGGGACATGGATCAGGACGGCTACCTGCTCCTGAAGTCGGTGTACGTGCTCACTGGGACAGATGCGGTGAGTACAGTAGCCTCTGCTGGGTGCCTCTGGTGTCCAGAGGGTTCTGACACAGCGGGTGGCACGACCCCAAGTGTTTTCCTGTTTTCCAGTCTGGTCACTTCTCTGGTCTTCTCCCTCACTGCCGTGGAACACGGACTTCAGGGTCTGAAATTCAGGTTTGAATCCTGCTTTCCCTTTGACAAGATTTTACCTTTCTGCTACTTGGCTGTGTGTCTCCAACTATAGAGTTTGAGACAATCATCTTTCTCTTGTGGGGTCAGTATGGGGTGCGAAGGGCTGATGTTTACTATTTCCTGCCTGTGGGGCAAGGTCAGTGCGTCCTACACATGGTGCCTGTCAGCACACCCCCGCCGCCCCCGTGAGACAATCATCTTTCTCTTGTGGGGTCAGTATGGGGTGCGAAGGGCTGATGTTTACTATTTCCCGCCTGTGGGGCAAGGTCAGTGCGTCCTACACATGGTGCCTGTCAGCACACCCCCGCCGCCCCCCCTGTCTGACTGTGTGTCAGTGCGTCCTACACATGGTGCCTGTCAGCACACCCCCGCCGCCCCCGGAGTCTGACTGTGGTGATGCTACAATAATGACAAGAAAACACCTTGTGGGTGTCAACCCTGCTCTGACTCAGAGCTCTTTGAGCCTTTGCTCTTCTTTTGCTTCTAATAAACCCACAGGCTGGGCCACAACTCCCCACTGTGGCACTGAGCTCGCGAGGCCGATTTCTTCTCAGGGGAAAGTGGCCCCTTGTAGCTGCGGCCTCCAGCAGAAATGGCCAAGACCCCATATAGGGAAGAACCCAAAGACCCCTGCATGGCACGGGAGTGGGTAGGGAACTGTACAGGTACCCCTCAGAGAGGGGGCAAATGGGCTCCGAGTGGAGAAGCTGAGACACAGCTTCGGTCTGAGGGCGGGGCCAAAGCGAGGTTTTAAGAACAGATTCTGGAAGGTCCTCTGGCTATTCCTCAGGTTGACTGGCCAGGACTATTGGTGGGCGCAGTTGCCTGAGGCCCAGAGCCAGGGCTCATCAGCCCTGGGAGGCCTCTCTGTGGTCTGAGTGGGGACAAATCCACGTGACAGATGGCTATGCCCTGAAACAGGAAGGGAAGGAAGAGAAACTTCCCTGCAGCCTCAGGAGGCTGGAGAGGCTGGGGGTGGCTGTGGAGTCCCAGCTAGTCAGGTGGACATGATCTCCCATGTGGCCCTTTGGGGTGGCTGGGTTCCCAGCTGTGTTCCCAGCTGTGTCACAGCTGGGCTAGAGGGTGGGCGCCTTACAGGCATGCCCTGTCCTTCATGCACTGTTACCAACCTCAGTGGCTATGATTTGGTAGGAAGCCTTTGTGAGCCCCTCTCTCCCCCTTCTCTCTTTCCTTTCTGCTTGTGTTCTTTCCTTCTTTCCTCCTCATCCTCCATGTACCTTATAAGAGAGCTTACCTTCCTGAGCACACAGTAAGCTCTTTGTATAAACATCATCTTCACAGTCACCAAGGTAGGACCCGTGGCTGACTGCATTTTGCATTTGAAGATGTGGTGTTCAGAGAGAAGTGCTGTCCCCACTGCTCCAACAACGCAGGCAGGAAGCAGGACCAACTCACATGTGCTTTTCCCTTGCAGAAGACACTGAGCAGAGTGGCTGAGTCTGGGCTCCCGGCCCTGCTCCTCCAATGCCTGTATCTCTTCTTTGTCTTTCCTGTGGACAAGGACGAGCTCTTAGAGAGTGACCTTCAAGGGCAGAGGATGTTTGTGCAGGTGAGAGATATGGGCCCCACCACCCCAGGCTGTGACCTGGCTGCTGGAGCAGACTGTCAGGGCCTGCTGGGAGACTTGACTCTCTCAGCCCAGATTGTCCCCTTTAAGCACCTCATGGCTTCCTGGTATCAGCAGCCCTAGCTCTTCCTGCAGGCTGCACCCGGGTCCTCATCCTCTGACTCCTGAAACCCCTCTTTCTGGACCTTTCCCCTCTGAGAACACACATGCTCAGCCAGAGCTGAATAGGAGCCAATATTTTGTAAATACAGCCACACAGCACCTGGTGACAGGGACATATTCTCAGAAAGACTCTGTTAGGGTTGGGAACTTTTACCTGCAGAGTGTGTCTGCTCAAACCTGCATGGTATTGGACACTACACAGCTGCCATCTTGCTACAGTCCAGAGGCACAGCAATCATGAGTGCTGTTTTATGGTAAATTATTTTTTAATAAGTAAAACGAGTGTGCTTCAAACCACCTTGTCTAGGCCACAGTGAGCCAACAGCAATTGTCTTGGACCATATATAAAATATTTTCTATAGTTCATGTATATATGAAACAAAAGTTCCCTTTTAGAAAATTTTTTATTATAACATGTGCATGTCCATCCTGCAGGCCACATGTTAGACTTGCCTGCATCTAAAACAATAAGAAGTATAGCACAGTAAGTGTGGAAGCCAGTGACATGGCTGTTCATAATCATTACTGAGTAATTAGGTACTGTGTAAAATTGTACAGGCTGGACTCATACAACTGGAAGCCAAGTGTGTCTGCCCACACCAGGGCAGTCACAAACATGTAGGTGGTGTGTGTGCCAGGACATTATCATGGCGATAGCCATGGCGTCCCTAGGCTTCAGGAGTTTGAGCCCTGCCATGATTTCCAGGGCCAGTGTGATATATGTATCCACCATTTCATTATGTGCACCATTCCTGTGCATCATCCCTGTCCATGCAAGGCCCTCTGCTGTCAGAGGACATGTGAGTGTGTTGTCACACTCAGTCCTCACAGACTAAGGTGTGGTGTGTAGATGTGGAGTTGCATGCAATTGCTGAGGGCATAGGATGGTCACACTTTTCACTGCAATGTCACCTTCCTTCTCTGAGAAATCACCTCTAGCCACTGAGCATCAGGGGAGCTGCCTCTTCTCCACCTCGCCTGCCTCTTCTCTGTAGTCTCTGATTTTCCTGCTGCTGAGTTCCTGTGTCTTCCAGCTGCTCCCCCTGCTTCTCTGCTCCCGAGGGTGAGGGCACAAGAGACCCTGTGTCTATCACATTGCTGCATGACCATGCTTGCATCCCACAGGGCTTCTATCCACATGTTGCACAAAGACACCACACAGTTTGGTGCCAGACACAGGTGGCACAGAGTCCTTACTCATATGGGTGACAGAAAAGTCAGGGTGTCAAGTTGGGGGGACAGCAGTCCATGAAGGCATGCGTAGTAACCCATTTTAAAGTGCTCTGAAGGGACAGTTGGAAGTGTTCTGGGAGGTGGTGGGGAGCAATTTACATCAGAGAACATGGTATGAGGTATTCTGAGGACATGGCACTAACCAGAGGGCAGAAGGTGACAGGGACTCAAGGATAGCCTGGCCCCGATGTGGTGGAGGGAGCAGGGAGGAAAGGAAAGCCATCAGAGAAATGGCCATACAAGCTCAAGTTGAGATCAAGGTTACGTGGCCACATCGACCTGCCAGGGAGGCTTGGACATAGGCTCAGTGGCCTGGTTGCGTGGCTGCCCAGCTTCTGCTGTGTCACCACACTAGAGGGGACAATGTGTTCATTCTGTGGAAGGAGCTTGTGGCAGTTGCCAAGCTGGAAGGAGGTCCTGTTGGACCACTGGGGCTCCAAGGGCAAGCTGCACTCATAAAGGAAGAAAGGACACAGGTCTGGTCCAGGAGGGACCCTGTGGTCCATACTGGGGCCTTTGGATTTTATCACAAGTGGGTTGGAAGGTATTGGAAGTCCCTCTACTGGCCGTGGGGAGACTGGACTGGTAGGAACATCTGTGATCTCAGGGAGAAGTCCAGTAGGAGTGCCAATCAAGAATTCAGGAACATCTATCTTTCTAAACAGCACTGGGTCCTGTGAACTCTATATCTGAATCATCCTTGGCATTTTTCTGCGTTGTCATATAAAGACAACAAAGTTACATTATCCCTCCCCATTGTTTGCAGTTTTGCATCCCACAGTTTCAGTTATCTGCACTCAGCCTCTGTTAAAAAATATTAGATGAAAAACTCTGGAAATGAACAATTAACACAATTATTGTAGTATATTGTTGTAATTGCACTAGCTCATTATTGTGGCTGTTGTTAATCTCTTATTGTGCCTACATTACAAATTGAACTGTTTTTGTAGGTGTGCACATAGAGGAAAAAGCATAGCATTGTAGGCCCTCAGTGTCCCCAGGAGATGGCTTCCAGGGTTTCCCACAGATACCCAAGCCTGTGGATGTTCAAGTCCCTCATATAAAATTTGCTTATAAACTAAGCTCATCTTCTTTATACCTTAAATAATCTCTTGATGACTTACAATACCCAGTGCAATGAAAGTACTATGTCGATAACTGGTTGCTATGTTCTATTCTTTGGGGAATAATGCCAGGAAAGAAGTTCGGACATTTTCAGTACAGTTGCACTGTTCTCCACCCTTATTGGTTGAAGGCACAGAAATAAAGGCTGGCTGTACCTATAGGGTTCAGGGCTACCACACCCCTGCTCTTCCTTCCGAGTGGGCTCTGTTGACCATGGGGGTGGGGACTGTGCTTACAGTCAGTTCCTTGTTGCCAAGACGCATCAACCAATGCTCCAGAGAAGTGAAGAAAGATCCGTCTGAGGAGGGTGGCTTTCTAACCAAAGCTCCTTTGTCTTCTTCCTCTGCCTTCTCCTCAGATGTTGCTGAACCTGTGCAGTGAGCCTCAGGCTCTGGAGGGCCTCCTCTTGGGGAGCGAGCTCCAGTCTCTGCTCATTGCTACCACCTGTCTCCGGGAGCACAGCTGCCGCTTCTGGAGAGAGCCAACCTTCTGTGTGCTGAGAGCCATCTCTAGGGCGCAGAGCCCCAGCATCATCCAGTACCTGCAGGGTAGGTCCTGGAAGCCAGGGGCAGGCCTTGAACTCTCAGAGTGAGGCTGAGGGCCCACCTTTGGCAACAAGAGCCTTTTACGTAGTGGAAGTTCAGTAGAGATCTCTGAGGCCACAGGAGAGAAGTACTGTGCCCAGGAGGGTGGTTGGCATTGTGTGGTCCCTTGAGCAGGGCCTCTGTGGCACACGCTGATGCTGTTAGAGCAGGGAAGTGTAGACCTGTGTGCCATGCATGCACTGTCCAACACACTGCCTGCACCCAGAACTTCCTCCCAGAAAGGGTGGTTTGAGTAGGCCCAAGGGATGAGGAGGAGGTCGTGGAGTCCCTTTGGGTGGCCTGCACAGCTCTCAGAAGAGGCCCTACTTAGTAGAAAGTGCCTGAAAACAAGGGTTCTGAACAAAGTGGAATCTAATACCATCCCTCTTCCAACCTGGATCTTCCCCTGGCTTTCTGCTTGGGGACTGGCATGTTGCATGTCCAGCCCCGCATATTCTTCTACTTGACCCACGCTTCTCTGCCCCAATCCCCTGGTACCCTCTCCCCTCTCCCATGTCTTCCTCTTCCCTTTCTCCTTTCCCACCTTCCTCTTCCCCCTCACACGTGTCTTTCCTTCCCTGCACTGGTCTCCAGCCCTGCTTCTCCAAGTCCTCTGTCATACTATGGCTTGTGTCTCGCATTGTATGACTTGGGATCTGGCCTCTGCCTCTTGCCTGGGAAGAGGGCCTAGAGGTTGTCCCCACTCCCGTGTCACTTGCCATTCTACAAAGCATAGCTATCCTCCTGGCTCTTGGGATGGTACCTCCCAGGTGAGCCTTCTCTGACCAGAGCAGCAGCAGACACAGGGACTCCTTCCTGGGAGGGAAGGTGGTGATAGGAGGGAGGATGGGGCATCAGGGTTGCCTGAGCTCAGCAGAGTTGCGCTTCCCTTGCAGCTGCAGACTGCATGCGGCTCTCTGTCCAGAACCTCTCCAGGCTGATGGATACTCTCCCAGTGCCTGAGGTGAGCGAGACCATGAGCCTGGTGCTGAGCTTCGTGAAGGACTCCTACCCAATCTCCTCAGCCCTGCTGCTGGAGTTTGAGAATGGGGAAGGCTACCCTCTGCTGCTCAGGGTGCTCCTTCGGTAAGTGGCTCTACCTGGAGGGAACAGGCCACCCCAAACAAGGTCCCCAGAAACACTGTGGTGCCACATGTCTCCAAGTTCATGGCTTCTGAAATGCAAAGCCCCCTTGAACATGGCCAGAAGGACCCCTTGCTGCAAAGGTAACCGACCATGCAGGTGGGGTGTGGACTGCTCCCTCCCAGAGTGGGCAGTAATG
This sequence comes from Fukomys damarensis, assembly GCF_012274545.1. NCBI lineage: Eukaryota > Metazoa > Chordata > Mammalia > Rodentia > Bathyergidae > Fukomys > Fukomys damarensis. Next base: position 69,867,646 of record NW_022900913.1, read on the forward strand.
ACTTTACAAGTCTGCATGGTGGCTGGTGCCATCTGCATGCTACTGTCCTGCCTTCTACCTACCAGAGCCCAGTGTCTGCAGGGGCATTTTGAGGGCAGCTGCGAGCTCCAAGCCTATGAGCTCAGAGCTGCAAGTCTTGGGAGTGAACACCTCCAGACACAGCTCTCAGACAATGGCAGGCACAAGCTGATGGGTGAATACCCAGCAAAATTGTCTGGGTTGAGGGGCAGGTCTACACTGCCTTGACTTCCCAAGAAGGACTAACTCCAGAGAGGTGCTGAGGTGATGATGTCCCACATGGCCTCTCCCTACCTTTTTCTCTGTGATTGGCTCCTGATGAAACCTCCTACTTCGTCCAGACTTTACACTGTGGGAAATACAAAGACACCATCCACCTGGAACTGGACTAATCCCTCCACTCTGATACTATGTGATGTTTAGGTTGGGCCCAGAGAACAAGGGATGGAACTCAAAGAAATTCCTCGATGGCCCAGACTCTTCAGCAGAGCTTGGGGAGCTGCTGCAGGGCAAGGCTGCTCATGCTCCACTGGGCTTTGCTTGGCTTCTGGGTGGGGTGCATATTCAAACCACGGGCCACAGACTTCAAAGATGGAGCTAGGTGGGGAGGATGAACATCCTTGTCTACCAGGATGTGACCAAATGGCAAAACTCTGGGAAAACCAAACCAAACCAAACCCTGGGGATCTCCCTCCAAAGGGAGCTAAGAATAAATGTCCCTCTGGGCACGTCATGTTCACATTGGTCTGGACCATGACCCACTGGATGTGGCCACCATGGAGGTCTGTGTCATGGTATTTCCAGAGTTATTCTTTGATTCAGTGGATGGCTGGCTTCCCAGATGTTCTGTGGAAGACAGGAGGGGGAAAAAGCCTGACCCTGGGAATGAGGGAGCAGCCACTGGGTGTGGTACCTTGTCTTCCTGCCCTACCTGCAGCAACACTGAAGCATTTTTCCTCTTGAAAGGACTGAGTAGGAATAAGACTTGAGGGCCCTTCCCTACCACCCCAGGAGTAGTGCAAGGCTGCATCCTGCCCACTAGCGTCTCAAACCAAGAGCAGTGTCAGAGATGAGCATAGGGAAAGTCCTCCAAATTCCAATTCTTTCCATGCTGTCTACTGCATTGATCTTTGGGAATATCTGATTTTGGAGATGCCCCTGCTCTGCTGGTGTCTGAGTGCAGGTCTTTTGGGGATCCACAGAAAAAGTGGCTTCCTCTGAACTGAGCTGCAGGTACTTGCAGGTTCCTGTGAGCAGTAGCCCCCCAATATTGGCCTGGATGTGTGCTAAGGCCCCCCTATGCCCCAAACATACATTGAAGGGAAGGAAGTCTATGCACACTGTTATACATATGTATGATAAAATTTAATTTGTAAATGAGGCACAGTAAGAAGTTAACAATAAGTAATAATAAAATAATCATATAATAATGCACTATAACAAAAGTTATTTAAACCTTATAAATTGAATATGTCTGGAATTTTTCAGTTTCATATTTTCAGACTGTGGGTGACCCAAGTGTAGTTGGACCTTCAGTGCCAAGACCAAAAACAAAGGACAATGTGTTCCCATTGTACATCTCCAGACCAGAGGCTGAAGTTTGCAAACAGAGTGACCCTTATCTGGTGTTCACTGCTGCCTCTGGGGCTGTACTTTCTCTGCTGGGGGCCTCTGGCCTCCCCAACATGGCACATCTGCATTGCCCCTGCATTCCTTTGAGGAGCACCATGCACAAAGGTATCTGCTCTGTTGTCCCCACAGATATGACGGGCTGACCCAGGGTGAAGCGGACCCCCACTTGGAGGAGCTCGTCAGGCTGGTGATGTGGCTGACGACCTGTGGGAGGTCAGAGCTGAAGGTGTTTGACAGCATCACTTACCCGCAGCTTGAGGGCTTCAAGTTCCATCAGGAGTCTTCCGGTAGGTGCTTCTTGTGTGTCCAGGGGTCAGTTCTGTGCCTGGATGAGGTGGTGCAGGACTCCCTGGTTCTGTATGCACTTGTGTGTGACACAGGGGTCTGATTCTGCTGTAAGCCCTGGGGATATGACTGTGGATCTTAAATCTCCTTTTATGCACTTTCTTCAATTTGCACCACAGCTGTGTCCAGTGAGGAAGCTTGTTTTGTGAGGACTCAGGAAATACTGCTTACAAAGGCAGAGATTATCTCAGATTATGGAGGAGGCCTGTGATGTGACCTCTAGCTTGGCTGTGACTTACCCTGAATCATTTGCTTATATAATGGGACCAATGAATGAATCAGCCACTTAGGCTCAGAGTCAGTGACTTCAGGACTTTGGATACTGATTGATTGACGAACTCAATCAGCATGCCATGTTTTCTGTGAGGCACATGCCTGCCTTTTGCTGGGTGTCTGTCCTGGGGGAGACATAGTGGCCTGGAAGCAGCTGGGTGAGTCTGGGCAGTGAGGGCTGCTGCACAGCAGAGACAGGAGGCTTCCAAGCTTCAGGAGAGGCAAAGAGCCTGGACACACATAGGGGATGGGCTAGGAAGAGCCTTGAGGGCTTCAGGCAGACACAGGGCATGGACCCAGTTTCAGACACCTCTCTGGTGTCCAGAGCAGAGAGGAATGTTGTAATCACTTTCCTGGTCACTGAGCACAATACCTGATACCTGCAACTTAAAAGGGGAAATGTTCATTTTGGCTCAGAGTTCAGTTTTCAGTCCATAGTTGGCTGGCTCCAAGGCACAGCAGCATGGCCCAGGAGCATGGTGGAGAAGGGTTGTTCAGGGCATGGTGGACAGAAAGCAAAGAGAGAGAGAGATCAAGGGAAGAGCCAGGAGGCAGACAAACCCTTCCAGTCCATGCCCCAAGTGACCACCTCTTCTGACCAGGCCCTCTTTCTAGGAGTAAGTCAGCTGTAAGCCCCCATGATGCAACTGCCTCCCCAAAGCCCACATCTAGATATGAACTATGACGGGGCTTCTCCAAGCAGAGAGAGAGAGAGAGAAAATGACCTTCAATGGGTTGGGAAGGTGAATTCACTGAGTATCTTGTCTAGAAATGACCCTGGCTTGCTTGGCTTGGGCTCTGACTTCAGTGGATCCAAATCAATCTTCCAAGCCCAGTGCTAACCAATAAGTCCCATCATGTCATTTTCAATATAATTTTAATTTTAAATAAGAAACAGGTTAAATAATTTTTGATCATATATTGCATTTTAATTCAATGTACCTTAAAATTTACATCAGAACCTGTGGTCTCTACGAGTGACTGTTAGTGGCATAGTTTGCTGTGTTTCTTTTGTGTTCTCTCTTGGAAATTTGGTGGGGAGCACTGTATATTTTGATTGGAGTGGCTGCAGTTGGTGTGGTTATCTGGCAGTGCAGCTTGGGACTTTTTCATATACTAGGTGGCGGGCGTTTTTGGACTATGATGGACATGGTCTCACAGAAGATAGGAAATAACTTCAAATGGCATATCCTATCAATAATGCCAGCACACATTTCTAGACATATGTACTATGCTAAAAATATTTGGTGAATGTAAAAAAATTAAAAAAAGTTTTATTTCAATAAATGACACATGGATGTTAATCTTCAAAACACTGCTAATTACTTTGCACAAACTTATTCCCTCATCCTTGCTGCTTTCCACAGCAATTCCGGTGGTCCTTTTACTTGAGTGTCTTTAGTTGCACCGTCATGGCTGCCTTGATATCCTGAATCCATTCAAAACATTTCCTGGTCGTTTTAACTTTGAGGAAGACCCAGAATCACCTAGCATCAGATCCAGTGAATAAGGTGAATGAGGACACATTGTCATGCTTTTGTGAGCCTGCCTTTCTGTTGGATGGCACTCAGCTACACATATTGTAAAAATACTCAGGAAAGCGGACTTTCAGAACTGCTTCAAAAAGTAGCAAGAATGATGAGAAAAGTGTGTTGGGCGTGAGGGAGAATATTTTGGGAGGGAATCATAGCAACGTGTCTTACTGTAGCACATTTTAAAAATGTAAGCATTCACCATATATTTTGGTCACTCCTTGCAAGCAGGAGAAATAATTTGTAAGGTGACTCTTGTTTTGACTCTTGTTTTCATCCTCAGGGGTGACTGTTAAGAATCTCCAGGCTTTCCAGGTCCTGCAGAATGTCTTCCACAAAGCCAATGACTCCATCCTCTGTATGCAAGTCCTCTTGGCCATCAAGACCATGTGGGCTTGGAACCCGAGGAACTTCTTCCTGCTGGAGTGGACCCTGCAGCCCATCTCGCAGTTCGTGGAGCTCATGCCCTTGAAGCCAACCCTAGTGCAGGTGCACTTCTTCCAGCTGCTGGAGGCCCTGGTGTTTAGGTTGCGCTATGTGCCCCATGAGATCCTGTGCAAAGTGCAGCATCTGATCAAGGAGAGCCCCCAGTCATCCTGCACCCTTGTGGCCCTGCAAAGCATCCTCAAGATCACTGACAGTGAACCCCTCTTCACTGACATCTTCCGGGACTCTGGGCTGCTGGGCCTGCTGCTGGCACAGCTGCGGAAGCAGGCCAAGATTATGAGGAAGTCAGGTGTGGCTCCGGGGCCTTGGGAGGGGTGGGCAAATGAGCACTGAGAGCCAGGCCAGGTCTGTGTGCTAAGCTGGCCACCTTTTGATGGAACAGAGAAGGTGAGCAAGTTCATGCCATGGGCATCATGAGGATCAGAGAAGGGACTCCTGGTACACTTGGCTTCCGAAAGAACAGGAGCTTCTCAGCTTCCCCATGAGGAGATCAGAAGGGGAATGTAACTTTAAATGGGTCCTGGGGCTCACTCCACCCCTGGTCTGGACACTGTCTGGGTGCAGATGGTAGACAGTGGGGGTCCTTCAGATTCTTGCTGATGTGAAGGGGAGAGGATCCTGGGAGGCTTGGAGTTCTGGATGCCCTTCTGGGGCTGAGACAGGCCTTGCTCGCTTGCATTGTAGGCCTGGTGGTCACCTGTTGGAAGAAGGGTCACTAGGTCTCAGCACACCCCTCTGAGTCTGGTCCCACTTACATAGCTCCTGACCCTCTCTTGGCTCCTACATTGTGCGGTCTCAGCCTCAGCAGCTTCTGTTATCCTGCTGGGCTCCGGGATTCTCTGTCTTCATGGAGGAGCCCTCTGGTCAGGGGCTGGGCTTCTTTATAGCCTCTTCCTTCTCCACACTAGGTACCCTGCGGGGAACACTCTCTGTGGCCTGTGGTGATTTTCAAGCAGGAACCCCCTTCTCCAGTCCTCTCAGCTTTCCCTTTATCATCTATGCCTATAGCCCTGGGAAATCAGCCTGGAGGAGAGACAGCAGGACCTCTGCCCCTCCACTTAACTCTTCCTCGCTTCTTCCTCCTCCTTTCTTCTTCCCACATCATGCTGGCTGGGAGCACCTGGGGCTCTGCAGCTCTTAGCTTTGCAGAATTCTGACATAAGTCAAGGCCATCAGCTGGTCTGTTTCCTGGGCATCTTAGGGGGGGAAGGCCCTGAGGATGTGGGGCCAGGAAGCCTGGGCTGTAATTCTGGCAGTGTCACTAACAGGCCAAGGGCTCTTAGTGAAATGACTTCACCTCTATGAGGCTGCTGGCTCCTCTGAGCAAGGATGATGGGTACATAATAGTGAGGAACAGGACCCAGCACTGTGCCTAGCACAAGGCAGTCTGGGAGTCCTGGTGGGTTAGTGCTTTGTTGGGAAATTGTGGTAGAGTCTCCAAGAGATGCTCAGGTGGATTTTGGAGGCCAAGAAAGACCTGTATCCTTCCAGGAATGTTTGCAAATAGGGTTAGAACTAAAGACAGTATGGGCTTGTGAAGTGATACTGTTTGGGTCTGGGTCTCATGGCCAGGCCTTGAACAATACGTTGCTATGTGCTTCTTTTTATCACTCAGTAACTTTATCTCAGCTCATCCTGGATTGCTAATGAAGTGCCACAGAATAGGTAATTTATAAGGAATAGAAGTTCTTCAGGCTATGGTGCTGGAGGGTGGGGTGTCTAATGCTGAGGTGCTGACATCTGGGCAAGACCCTGTTGCTGCAAGATAGGATAGCGGAGGGTGTCACATGGACAGCAGCAAGCATGCCAACTTGGTCTTTGTAACGACTTCCTGTCCCATCATGGGACCCCATCCATATTCATGACCTCATCTAAACCCAATTCTCTCCCATAAGCCCCGCCTCCAAATATCATTAATATGTAAGTTTAGGGATTAAGTTTTCAGCAGAGCAAGTTTTGAAGGACCTATTCCAACCAGACCAAAATTAGTGCCTGAAATCCCATCACGAGTGAAATTGGCATTTTATTTTCTTTGCTTTCCTTGGTGCTTAACTGAGAATTCTTTGTGTTTAGTGTTTCTGTGTTCTCCTAGCTGGGTATTGCTTCTTAGCAGGCTGACATCAAGTTTGCTTGTAAGTCCAACCCCAGTCGTGGCCATCCCTAGGAGATTTTAAACTTTATATGGATGAGGCATCTGGTTGTACTTTGTGCTTTGAGATATCTTGTTGTTCCTTAGACACTCAGTCATTCTTGTGCTTATTCATTTATTCTTTCTTTATCCCCTAAATATATATGTCAAGTTTCCAAGTTGCTTAGGCATTGTTCTGGCATTCAGTGGTATTCAGTGGTGAACCAAGGTGTCTTGTTTGTCTTCATGGATCTACTGGGGCTATGTATTTATCCCAGAATCTCAGGAGCTACCTGACAGCTCACAGCTCAGACCTTCCCAGGGATGAATGGGAATCAGTAGTGGCCAAATGAAGCTCAAGTCAGGGCTCCTTGCTTCATTTGGGGTGATGCTTTTCAAAGTGTGGTCACAGGACCAGCCCTGTCAGCCTCACCTGGCATCTTAGAAATACAGACTGTAGGATAACATCTAATACCTTCTAACTCAGGGAATCTGGGGATTTGGCCCAGTGTGGGATTCTGGAATTCACCCACAAGCCCTCCACAGGGGCTCTGTTGTGTTGTGAATTGTTGGGGAAGTAGGGTTCTATTTTAGGAACTGGGTGCCCACTCCCTTATGATGGACATGTATTTACCTCCTCTTAAGAGGACAGAAAACCAATGTAGGTCATATTATGCATACTTAAAATTTTTTTTGGTTGATTCTTTAATATGACAGGAAACAAAGAGCCCAGTCCTGGCAACCAGGATCTAGAAAGAGAACTCACAGGCGTGATGCTGAGAACTGTAGTGGCACTTCTCAAAGGCTCAGTTCGGAATGCAGGTATGGATAGTGCCAGTTTTGCCTTGCTACTGTTTAGTAAAACAGTGACTCTTTCCTTGTTAGTTAGCTATGTGCTGATTATCTACATTCAAAGGTTATATTCAAGGAATAATATAATTATATAACTATGGCTGTGGCTAATGTCCATTGGCTGGTTGAGGTTCAGTGATCATCAATAAGTCAGTAGACACCTTGGTGAACACTTCTTACTCCTGAGGTTGCAAAATAAGATTGGTGAGCTGAGATTGTGTTTAATCGAGCAATTTCTAGATTAATGAGACAGTGGAACCCCCTCCCCTTTCAAATGAAACCCATTAATATCCTGCCCTAGTGATTATAGATGCTTTATTTTTTTATGATCTAAAGCATGGAGCCCAGGCAAAGAAATTTAGTCCCTTTTTGGGCCAGGGATGTAGCTCAGTAGTATTGCACCTGCCCAGCAAGCACAAGGTCCTGAGTTTGTTCCTCAAAAAACCCAAAACAAAACAAAGCAAACAAAACAAAAGAAAAAAAACCCAAGAAAGTTAGTTCCTTTTTGAGAAATGTAATTTAATACCTTCCTTGTCCAGGATGAATTTAGCAATTTCACCCATTTGGAAATTTGTTAGCTTCCTGAGATTGTGTGGCTTCCAGGTTTTCAAAAGTATATGCATATAAAGAGAAGCAGGTACACCACAGAATTGCATCCATAGACTTGGTGGTTTCTCATCTTTATCTGAGGTCCTCATAGATCATCTATGTTGAATGTAAACATTTTAATTCATTATAGCAGAGGGAAAGTCTCTTAACATTAAATTCCAAAATATTCCCGGGAGGTATTGGTTAAATTCATGTTCTCAGGCTTGCTCCCAGACATTGAGTTAGTATGGATGGAGGCAGAGCTCAGGAATCTCCTCTGGGTCAGGTGACTTCTGTGTGGGGTTATCTGGTCCAGAAATGGAACAACCCTGTCTTCTGGATCTAAGCTGCTCAAATCCACACAAAGCTCAAGGTTTCATTAATTCCTAAGTTTTATTCCATGATTGCTTTAAATATCAATCCTGGGGAGGAAATGTTTAAGATCACTTCTCAGCAAAAGCATACCACCAACTGGATTTCTTTAATTTTCTCCCCAAGAAACTACCTAGGAATTAGATAATGTTCTTAAATTCATATTTAAATTTTTAAATATATTCTTAAATGGTTTGCTTTCTATAAGAATTTGGCAGACAGGAAAAAGAGAATTGTCATCATCCCTGGATTAAGGAATTACACAGAAATAAAGGAAGAGAGCCTAGTTACTTGGTTTTTAAAAAGAAAAAGACTTTTCCTTCCTCTTTTTTTCTATAAGATTACAGTACTTTGTTAATGAGAGTCATGATCTAGTAAAATAGATCTTCCAAACTTATCTCCTATGGGGAGATATGAGTCAAAGGATTTTCAAAAAGTAGAACTCTTACTGGTAAAGAAAGATTTCTACTTTATTGTTAGCTCAACAGTTTCTCTTTGCCTTTTTCTAAAGTCACCCATAATGTATACGATGTATTACAACAGTAACAACACCAAAAAAAAAAAAATACTACTACAGGGCAAAAGCAAAACCTAAAAATGTGGCCAAACAAATGTGAAAGTTGTCAGGAAAAGCTGTCTTTGGGATCGAAGGCCCCTCACTCAGCACCTCCTCTCTATCTGTCCCCAGTGGTCTTGAAGGATCACGGTATGGTGCCTTTCATCAAGATCTTCCTGGATGACCAGTGCTATCGTGAAGCCTCGCTCAGCATCCTGGAGCAGCTTGCGGTCATCAACGCTGAAGAGTACGCCAGCATCATTGTGGGCGCACTGTGCTCCTCCACTCAGGGTGAGCTGCAGCTGAAACTGGATCTCCTGCAGGTAATTTCCCGCCCTGCATTGTGACTGCCTCCCAGGTGGATATGTGCTAGGTGACCCCCATGTGTCCAGGCATTGGTCCTTTTAGGGCCCAGTGTGTTTGCTAGGCAGGACCTTGTGTTAGATAGTGTTAGCTGCTGTAGCAAATAGGCCTCCTGTCCTCAGTTGCAGAGAACACTAGACATTTCTTTCTTGTGCAGAATCCATCAGTGACTGGGTCTGCTGTTCAGGGATAACAGTCACCTGGGCATCCAACTTGGCCCCCAGGCATGGAGATGACAGAGTCCTCCTCACTCAGGCCTGAAATGGGAGCGTGTTAGCTTCTGTCCTGTTTTCTTTGGCATAACTTTGGGGAGGACTCCCTTGGGCACAAAGGGATGGGAAATGAAGTCCCTGGATGGGCAAGTGCTTTCCAGCAGCACTGCCAGCTATGGAAGTGGAGTGAGTCCTGGTTAGACACAGAGGCTGTCATGGGAGGAGAGAAACAGGAGGGACCAGAAGGCTTAGGAGAAAATGTGACCTGGTGATGGAAGCAAAGGGCCATCCAAGGAGAGGGAGCAGCGGGACAAAGGACAAGAGGCCTGGGTTGTTACCTTTGGAGAAGCCTGTTTTTGTAACATTGCTAATAGTTATCAAATATAATGCCGATGCTCTCATTCCCTGTCCTTTCCATCTACTGCTTTCACAATCTCATTGATGTTCCTACCTTTTATCTCTTCTGTCTTTGTGGTCTACATTTTAAAAAAATCCTCTTTTATTATCATCCAAGCTTGCAGCAGTTGGTGAGGCCACAGCAGCATGAATGTTGCTTCCAAAAGTGACACATGATCCAAATTATCATGTGTTCTTAGCTGACAAGAACCCAAACAGTGATTAATTACAGGGTCCCACTCCTCCCAAAATCAGTGACAGTGATTTCTAGGAAGCACAAAGGAAAGTTAAATGTCTTAGAAGATATTTGAATCTCATGATTAAATGCGATAAGGGGATTACAAAAATAGACTGCATAGCAAGGGAGAAAGACATCAAGAATTAATGAGTTACAGACATATTACGGGGATCCATGCACACCCATGTTTATAGTAGCACAATTCAATAGCTAAGTCTTGGAAGTGACTTATATGTCCATCAACAGCTGAATGGATAAATAAAATATGGTTTTTACATACAATGGAGTGCTACTCTGCCATAAAGGAGGATAAACTTGAGTCATTTGTAGGAAAATGAATGCACTTTGAGACTGTAATGTGAAGTGAAATAAATCAGATATACATAGATTCCCTTATATAAGGAACCCAAAGTATAAATAATTTAAAGAACAAAATAAAAGATAGATAATAGGAAACAGGGAAATAAACAAATGGAAAGAAAAATGCAAACGGAAAGAAAACAAAGAGATAGGAGAGGGAAATGAGGGAGAGGAAGGGGACTAAAAAGAATTAAGATATGCTATGCACATGTACCAACTCTTCATGATGAATGTAATCATTATGTACTGCCAGCATGTACTAATAAAAATGAAGAGAAATTAATGAGAGCAGGGGTGTAGCTCAGTGGTACAGTGTTTGCCTAGCATGCATGAGGCCTGGGTTTCATCCCTAGCAACTCGTACTTGATGCACACATGCATGTGCGTGCACACACACACACACACACACACGTGCATGGTAGAAGAAAAGGGGAAGCAATGAAAATTTGGTGCTAGGAAGACCTGAGGTTCACATGGCTCAGTTTTCTAGTGTTGCAGGTAGAGACATCTGGAGCACTTCCTTGACCAGACTAATACCATCCAACTGCTAAGTTGGTGAAGTTAATTTGAACCCAAGACGGTCACCCAAAGACCCAGGGATCTTCCACCTCACTATGTGCTGTGCTCATTTTTGCCTCCTGTGTCTGGGTTTGTGGCTTGATTTACATGTTCCCATGGGGACAGGGAAGGCCGTACCAAAACACTCAGGGCTCTGGCTTTCTGCTGGGTCCACAATTGTTTCTGACACGTTTGTGTCAAAGGTCAAGCAGATCTGCTGAGAATAAAGTTTTGCTTCACTTTGGAGAGTGAAAGCGACTTCTTGTCCAGCATAGAAGAAGGCTCTGTTCTGTGCATGAAGCATTCCTGTTGTTTACTCTACAGCCCAGAGGCATCTTATTGGAGTGCTGGCCCTTGGGCAATAGACTGAATTTCTGGAATTAGCAATGTAAAGCCATTATGGTGTTTTACAGATTCAATATCATTTCAGAACCACACTATCAGGAGAGAATATAAGGAATGAGAGCACAGTGAGCTTATTTAACAAAGTCTTAGCCCGAGCTTGGTGTGCTGGGTCCTGCTGGGCAGTTGAGAGGCCCCAGGAGCTGCCATTGCCATGCAGGGGCCTGGGATGTGAACACATCACTGCCCCTAGAGCCTCATTCAGATTCTCCCAGCAAGAGTCACAGGAGTCACTAGTGAACACTCACTGGGATGAACGTGAGGTCTGCAAGTGCCTTGAAATAATTCTGGGAGCCTCTAGTAACTTTGGAAACAAAGATGTGAAATGAGCTCTTTCTGGCCAGAGCTCCCCTTTCAGAACTGAGAGACACCATGTCTACACTGTGGGTCTTATAACAGTGCGGGGGAAGTACTACACTCCTGGGACAGTGAGGGAATGGAGCAAGCGGTGCCTCCCACAAAGGACTGCCACATCACGGACACCACCCCTTCCCAGTGGCAGAATCCACTAACTCTGGGCAGATCTTTGCAAATCCAGTGGCTCTTCCATACCAACACTGATGTGCACGTGACTGCGCCACCAATCCTGGCAAGCGATAACCGAGTTAAAGGATAATGTAAGCAAATGAATTTCCTCCCTACGGCCGGTGGGACTGTGATTGGGTTATGCACAAATTCAGATTGATTTGCTAATATACATTTAGCTGTTCAACTCTGAGCTTAATTGTATTACCTTACCGGTCTTCCAGCATGACACATGGAAAATTATGAGGAATAACAAATAATAGAATGTGAAATAAATCCTGTTAGTCCTAACATAGTTAGCGTTTTGCAGCCCACATCCATTCTATAGATTCAAGCTGGAGGAATACTAAGTCAGGGACGATGACACGGTAACTGAGTTAGCGATGAGGAAATGTGCTTAACGCTGACCTTTCTTGAAATGTGTCAACCCGAGCCTGATTACTTTGACTTCAGCTGATTAAATTTACTCCCTTCCACAGCCTTGAAGCTCCTGGTGATGCATTGCCTTGCAAAGTTGAGCGACAGTAATGGAGACCCTCTTCCTAGGCCCCCAGTTCCTGACAAATCACTTCCCGAAGTAGCAAAGTATTTATTTTCCTTTATGATAGAAATGTTTCTCTTTATTTGCTATGAAATTAAGCCTTTGTAATTGGATTTTGGACTCTTTACTTTATGACTCTGCAAATATGAAATTAACCCCATCCTAAGAAATAATAGTGCAGCCTACGTTCTAATGAGATTAGCTCCATTTTAGATAATGACTCTGAATTTAATAAATCAAACAAAGCAACAATTAAGGACAGCCATTCCTCCCTCCTCCCCTCCTCCCTTCTATCCTGGGTGAGAAGAAAGCTACTGCCTAGGAATTACAGGTGACAGCCCCTCCGAGAGATATAGACCACCAGGAGGACATTTCCTGGGTTGCTCCTCTTTTAAAACTTCTGCTTTCAAGCACCCACACTTTGCTCTGAAGCATGGAGCTCTTCTAAGCTATGTCTGGCACCAATTTGGACATCTGAAAGATGGGTGCTGGGGCAAGGGGGTTTCTATGGTCATCTGGAAAGCAGTGAAAGAACTCATTTAAGATCTGTTTTTCAATTGTTCACCCTTTCTGGTATTCGTTTTGTCATGTGTCACGTGATAAACCTACAAGTGTCCATCATTCCGTTTGCCCTAAGCCAACCTTTTAGTGGTGTTAAGAGCCCTAAAAATCCTTCACAAAAGTGTTGCCTGGTTAACATCACAGAGCCTGAGATTTCCCAATGCCTCTGTGATTGCTTTATTTTTCATGGCACATGTTGTGTGACCAGGCACACGGTCAGGCTCAGATAGTGAGATGCACACATATCATTTGCCAATAATTGCCCTGCTGTGTAGGAAGGAAGGGGCTAAAAGCATCACATGCTGCAAAGTCAGACTGAGCTTCTGATCAGCTGAAGAAATAGCTCTTTGTTGGGGATGAGTTACTGTTGCAGAGAAGGCGCAGATGGGGTGTCTGTCTTGAGATGCCCCTCCCTGGGGGAGGTAATGACACGCAGTCATTTTGTCTACACACGTGCGCTGGGGCTCAGCCTTCTGTGAGAACCTTGCTCTATCATATACATGCTCATCTCTAAGGACATGTCTACAAATACCAGTCTCTTCTGTGTTTGGAGCAAGTCCACACCCTCACCTTCAAGAGAAAGCAATGTCACCACTGAGTCCCTAATATTTGGTTTTTGCTTCTGTCTTTCTGGTGGTCTGGGAGGTCCAGCTCCTTGAAGTCCATGCTGCAACACTGATTTGACTCCCACAGTGGTGGCTGTGATGCTGCTTTTTCAAACAGTAAAATGACAATGTATTTGCCACACTGAGCTACAGTGGGTTATTACTGGTCTAACCACAGTAATAAGTTAGACATTTCTCTGACTGGGAAAGGATCAAGCAACCCATATTAGTAAGAATGAACTCTTCTCCCTCACTTCATATTGCTTTTTCATTTTGAATATGGTAGTGGACTTTGGCCTTTCATAGATTCTCCTGGTTGCTGTGGTCTTCATTTTGTTTTTAATTTCTCTCAGTGTCACAGGTGGGGTGGTGGGAGACCTCTGAGCAGTTCCTGGCCACCATTTCTCTTTGTCTCTGAAAGAATCCTCCTTCTCATATGTTGGTCAGTATGGCTCAGGTCCTCTCATGTTCTCTGAGCTCAGACATGGGACTGATGACCACGGGTTTCTTATAATGGAATATCACATTAAAGAATACAATTTGCGTTTTGGGACACACATTATATTGTTGTGAATAGACACTCAGCTTAGAGATGCATTTTAGAGATGGAGATAGAAAACTGTCTTTCTCCCAAATTGCATGGCTTCATGTTAGTTACCTATGACTTTACTGAATGTCCATTTGATTTTCTGTATAAAAGAATTTTAAAATTGAGTCTTTCTCCTACTTTTTCTCTAGGCCATCAATTTTTTCTTTGTTAACTTCCATGTGTCCTGCCATAGACTGTCATTCCAAACTGTATGTTTAAGTCAAAAGATAGCCCTTTATTGAAACTGGGAATGTCTCTCTCTCTCTCTCTCTCTCTCTCTCTCTTTTTGAGACAGGGTCTCACTATGTAGTTGAGACTGACCTGGAACTCCCTATGTTGCCCAGACTGGTCTCGAACTCATAGTGATCCTCCTGCGTCAGCCTTCCAAGTCCTGGGATTACAGGCATGCACCACCATGCCCAGATTGGGAATGTCTCTCTTATTTTTTCTCTTTGAACCTTGTTTCAAGCATCCTGGAACTGATGGCAAAATTCTTTCCTTTTCCTATTCTCACTTGAGCACTAAATATCCCAAAGGACAAAGCAAATCAAACTTCTCTGCGGAGTCTACTAATGCTGCTACAGTGCTGTCTACTGTCCAGGGAACATGCACAAAATGCCTGAGTTTAGATAGGGTCCTCTGCAACTGATGGGAGCAATCAACAAATGAATACTCAAACTGCAGACTTTAATATTTATCTGAAATAATCCAGATACTCCTTACTTTTACATGTGACATTAGCACAGAATGAGAATGGCTTAAATGCAGACCTCTCACCTTCCAAAAACACATATTGAGTGCCAGGTGCAGACCATGTACCAGCATCAACGGAGGCCTCATTGAAGTGCTCAGCAAAGCTTTGACTTTAGAAGGAAGTCTGTTTGCCTGAGTAGAAAGGAGTCTGAGCTGTCTGGAGAGTGCTGGATTCTACTGAGAGCTCTGTCAGTGTTTTCTCCATGGGTGTGCTGTTCCATATGCTGTACCTGTGTCTTCTGTTCCTTTGGAGAGTTCTCTTCCCTTCCTGAAAGTCTCATCTCTTCTCATCAGCTTTTAAGTCCATTCCCTGTAGCATCTCTCCTCATGGAATGGACACACCCACCCTGCAGGGAGAGGGTGGATTCCACTGTGGGTTTCCTGTGCAGGGTGAAAGGGGGCTCCTCCCACTAGGCAGGGTCTTGTCAGGTAAGGCTTTGTCCCACTGCAGTGAATGGACCAGGTGTGGTTCCTGGTCATTGGCAGAGAGCTGAGACCACTCCCCAGCAGCATGCTGAGTGTGAGCTAGGGCCAGAGGAAGCCTTCTGAAGGGAGGCCCATTGAAGTCAGGGTGCTGGATGGTCAGGTCAACCCTATCAGTAAGCGCAGGCTTCAGGGACAGCCTTTAGCAACAAGGGACCTACGGGCACCTAAAGAGAAATGTAGTTGAGCGAGATTGATACCCTGTGGTGAGAGAATCCTCAGCTCCTGCTGGAAGGCTCCAGAGGTCCATCAGGGCTGAGCATGTGGATGCCTCTGCAGGGGTCCTGTGTGAGCCGGGTTGTGATCTGACTCCTGTAGTCATGCATTTCATCTGCTTGCTCTTTCAGTCTCTGCTCCGGATCCTCGAGACTCCCAAGGGCCGAGCTGCTTTCCGAGTCTCCAGTGGCTTCCCTGGGCTGCTGTCACTGCTGTCTGACCTGGAAGGCTCTCTCCATGAGCCCCCACTGCAGGCATGGGGTGCCGTGTCCCGCAGCCAGACCCTGGAGCTGCTGCTGCACACTCTCTGTGCCCTGTCTGCTGCGCTGCACCTGGACCCTGTCAACAGTGACTTCTTCCAGAGGCACGGGCTCTTTGAGAAGCTAGCTGAGGACCTCAGCTCACTAGGCTGTTTTGGGGCCCCAGAGGAAGGGGGCGCCCCTCAGCACTCCTGGCCAGACTTAAAGGCCAGAACATTTGCCGAACTGCTGAGCACCGCTTTTTCCCCCAGCTGCCCATTCCCAGCCAAGGCACAGAGCTGCCTGCAGGTCCTCGGCTTCCTGGACAACATGGCCAGCGGCATCCTCCACCTGCGCAGGGATCTGAGGCAGACCCCTGCTGCCCTTGCCCAGAAAGGAGAAGCTGCTGGTGGCCTCCAGGGCAGCTCCAAGCAGTGGCCAGACCTGGGGGAGAGGTAGGGCTTCACTGTCTGCCTTGGGGCATCTGGGTATCACTGTTTCTTTCTTTCTTTTTTTTTTTTCATTGAGTTTATTGGTACATTCTAGATATACAGTACAGTTACATTCATCATTGGGATCTTGTACCTTTACATGACAGGTCTTGGTTCTCATTTTTTCCCCTTATCCCTGCCCTCCCTTCACCCCCTCCTCTCTTCCCTATTTACAAATACTTTATTTCCATTTTTTCATTTTCTCATTTTTTTCCTTTTCTTTTATTACCTTTCCCCTACCCTTCCTATTTCCCCTATACCTTTAGCCCTTTTCTTCCTATTTTACATTGTTAATTATATCATTAGAATCTTATGTACCACTATAGTTTTTCACACCAGAGAATCTATTTGGTATTTATATATGTGTGACTTATTTATTTCACTTAGGAGTATATCCTCAATATGTATCCATTTTAGCTATTACAAACTGTGCCGCTATAAACATAGGTGCGCATATATCACTGTGATATGATTCTTTTAATTCTTTTGGAAAGATACCCAGCAGAGGGGTGGCTGGGTCAAATGGAAACTCTAGTCCCAGCTCTTTGAGGTATCTCCATATTCATTTCCATAGTGGTTGCACCAATCTGCACTCCCACCAACAATGGAGAAGGGTTCCTTTCTCCCCACAACCCCATCAGCATTTGTTATTATTTGATTTCTTGATAGCAGCCATTCTTTGTGGGGTGAGATGGAATCTTTTTCAAATCAACTGGATGGTTTTATACACCTTCTGCTTATTCACATTTGTCTGTTTCTTTTATTTCTTCAAATGTGTGAATCATAGTTTTTTTTTTTTTTGCATGTGTCTTTGGAGAGTCTGGCTCTATGGTCTGTGGTATCACTGAAGGTTCCTTATGATCATGAGCCTTATTCAATGGCTTTGTTTTCCTGGGGTCCTTGTGATCACCCATCTCCCTGGTCTTCTTGCCTAGAGGTCTGAAGCTGATTTTGCAGCCAGGCCATGCAGACTTCCAGAGCCCACACTCTTGGCTCTGTTTTGGGGTGAATTCCTTCTCTGGGTTTCCCTGATTTATGTCCTTCAGAGAGCTCCCCAGAAAGCCTCTGCCCTGGCCAGCCAGACACCAGGCAGGCAGACTTGGGATCTTGGGGTGGAAACTCAGTCACAGTATCTGCCAGCTCTCCAAGGGTGGGCAAACATTTAGAAAATGGATTAAGTTATTAAAGTGATGAAACTAAAATGCTTATTTTCATTTAATTTTCTCTCAAATCCTGGAATGTTACTCATAAGGAAACTAAGAAAGGGTAACATAGACAAAGGATATATATGTGGTAACTGTTAGAGGTAGAATTTGAACCCAGGTCTATTTCCAAAACATGTGTGTGTGCATGTGTGCATGCACGTGTGTGTGTGTGCACACGATTCTGTGCTGTATGTTGGTGTGCACGTCTGTGTGTTCTTATTGCTTTTCTGTGATATTACTGCAGTAATGGCAGTGATCTTAAATGCTCAGGCACTAGAGCCTGCAGTTTAAAGTTTGAGCTATGGTCCTATGGATTGCATTAGACCAGATTCTTTATAGATGACTTCTGTGTCACATTTATCCTACATTGGCAGTGATTTTTAAATTTATGAGTCATGGCTCATAAATATAATTTTTTCCCATTAAAAGAGACCCACAGTCCTTGACCTTCTGTAATGTTAGAGACAGGAAGTGAAACTCCAGCCTCTTGAGGGATTGTGGGTCCAGGGCAGGGGTGGGGTTGGGAACCAGGCAGGATGGCCCTCCAGCCCAAAAGCCCAGCTCTGTCCTCTGCACATTTCAGTGAGTGTGCAGTAGTATCTCAATGTGATTTCGATTTTGGTTTCCTTAATGGCTAATGATATTGAATATCTTTTTGTGTGCTTATTAGCCATCTCCATATCATTGGAGAAATGTCTATTTATGTTCTGTCCATTTTTAATTGATAACAGCTAAGGACTTTCTGTCATTGAGTTGTATGAGTTCTTTATGTATTATGAATACTAGGCCCTCATCAGATACATGATTTGCAAATATTCTATAGGCATTTCATGTTCTTAATGAATGTCTTTTGATGTACAAAATATTTTAATTTTGGTGAAGTCCCTTTTATCTATTTTTTTTCTTTTTTTGCTTGTTATTTTGAAGGCTATATTGCCTAACCCGAGGTCATGAAGAGTTACCTCTATGTTTTCCCTAAAAGTTTTATGTTTTCAATTTCTTGTTGAAGTCATTAGCCCATTTTGAGTTAATTTTTGTATATGATGTGAGAAAGGGGTTTAATGTCAGGATTTTGCTCATGAGTGTTCAATTATCCCAGCACTATTTGTTAAAGAATTCATTCTTGAATGGTGTTCAGATGCTTGTCAAAAATCAAGTGGCCATAGACACATGAATTTATTTCTAGTTTCTGAGTTCTATTTCTTTGGCCTCCTTGTCTTCTCATGCCAATACCATACTGTTTTGATTACCGTATCTTTGAACTTGGGGAAGTGAGAGCAGTGCATATTTATCCTTCTTGCTAAATATTATTATTTTTTTCCTCATTGAGTTTATTGATACATTTTAGGTATACAGTACAGTTACATTCATTATTGGATCTTGTACCTTTACATGACAGGTCTTGGTTCTCATTTTTTCCCCTTGTCCCTGTCCTTCCTTTACCCCTCCTCCCCTCTGCCTTTACGAACACTTCATTTCCATTTTTTCATTTTCTCATATTTTTTCTTTTCCCTTATTAGCTTTCCCCTACCCTTCTCAATTTCCCTACACCTTTAGTCCCTTTCTTCCTATTTCACATTGTCCATTATATCATTAGAATCTTATGTGCTATTATAGTTTATTCACACCAGAGAAACTATTCAGTATTTACACATGTGTGACTTATTTATTTCACTTAGGAGTATATCCTCAATATGTATCCATTTTCCTATGAATGAATCTAATTCTAAATATTACTTTGATCACTTGGGGTTCCTTGCAGTTACTCAGGGATTCGAGGACCAATTTCACTAACTAGTTTGATATTAGCTGTGAACATTTCTTTTTATTGAGTTTATTGGTACAATTTAGGTCTACAATACAGTTACATTCATTACTGGGATGCTGTACCTTCACGTGGCAGGTCTTGGTTCTAATTTTTTCCCTTTGTCCCTGCCCTTCCTTCACCCTTCCTCCCCTCCCCATTAACAAACTCTTTATTTCCATTTTTTCATTTTCTCACATGTTTTCTTTTCCCTTATTTCCCTGCCCCTACCCTTCCCCCTTTCCTTACACCTTTAGCCCTTTTCTTCCTATTTCACACTCTTAATTATCCCATTAGGATCTTGTGTACTATTATAGTTTTTCACACCAGAGAAGCTATTCAGTATTTACACGTGTGACATTTTTTTCGCTTAAGTGTATATCCTCAATATGTGTCCATTTAACTATGAATGACTCTACTTTATCATTCTTTATGGCTGAGTAGTATTCCATTTTATAGAAAAACCACTTCTTCTTTATCCAGTTTCCAACAGATGGGCAGATGGGCTGTTTCCAAGTTTTAGCTGTTACAAACTGTGCTGCTATAAACATTGGTGTGCATATATCATTGTGGTATGATTCTTTTCAATCTTTTGGAGAGATACCCAACAGAGGGACAGCTGGGTCAAATGGAACCTCTAGTCCCAGCTCTTTGAGGTATCTCCATATTGATTTCCATAATGGTTGCACTAGTCTGCAATCCCACCAACAATGGAGAAGGGTTCCTTTGTCTCCACAGCCCCAGCAACATTTGTTATTGGTTGATTTCTTGATAGCAGCCATTCTTTGTGCGGTGAGGTGGAATCTCAGTGTTGTTTTCATCTGCATCTCTTGAATGTCAAGTGATGTGGAGCATTTTTTCACATATTTACTTGCTGCTTTTACTTCTCTATCTGAGAAATGTATGTTCATTTCAGATGCCCATTTTTGAATTGGGTCTTTATATTGGGGGGGACTGATTGTTTTGAGTTCTTTATATATTTTAGATAATAGTCCTTTATCTGAGGAGCAGCTGGTAAAAGTTTTTTCCCACATTGTAGTTTGTCTCTTAGTTCTGTTGATGGTTTCTTTTGCAGTGCAGAAGCTTTTTAATAAGATGAGATCCCAGTTGTTGATTCTTTCTGCTAGTTCCCGTGCTACTGAGGACTTGTTCATAAAGTCTTTTCCTGTGCCAATGTCTTCAAGAATTCTGCCTAATTTATCTTCCAGCAAGTTTAGTGTTTCTGTTTTAATATTTAGATCTTTAATTCACTTTGATTTTAATTAGGTGCATGGTAAAAGATAGGGGTCTAGTTTTAATCTTTGGCAGGTTGAGATCCAGTTTTTCCAACATCATTTATTAAAGAGGTTATCTTTCCTCCAGTGGGGATGGTCAGCTCCTTTGTCAAAGATGAGGTAGCTGAGTACATCTGGAGTTGTTTCTGTATCTTCCAGTCTTTTCCACTGATCCTCAGGTCTGTTTCTTTGCCAGTACCAAGCTGTTTTTATGACAGTGGCTTTGTAGTATAGTTTCTGATTGGGAATTGTTATATCCGCTGCCATGTGTCTGTTGCCTAGGATGGCTTTTGCTATTATAGGTCTCTTATGGTTCCAAATGAATTTTTGGATTCTTCTTTCTAGTTCTGTGAAGTATAGTGTTGGGATTTCAATTGGTATTGCATTGAATCTGTATAGCAGTTTTAATAGTATGGCCATTTTCACTATGTTGATTCTTCTTACCCAGGATCAGGGGATATCTTTCCATTTTCTTATATCCTCTTCGATGTCTTTTTTCAGAGTGCTGTAGTTTTCAGTGTAGAGGTCTTTTGCTTCTTTTGTTAGATTGATTCCCAGATACTTCATGTTTTTGGGTGCTATTGTGAAAGGAATTGTTTCCCTAATTTCTCTCTCAGTGAGTCTGTTGTTTGTGTACAAGAAGGCTATTGATTTTTGGGTGTTGACCTTGTATCCCGCTACTCTACTAAAAGTGTCAATTAAGTCAAGAAGTCTTTTGGTGGAGTTTTTTGGGTCTTCAATGTAGAGTATCATATCATCAGCAAATAATGACAGTTTAACTTCTTCCTTTAATATCTTTATGGTTTTAATTTCTTTCTCTTGTTTAATTACAATGGCTAATATTTCCAGAAAAATATCAAAGAGGAGTGGTGATAGTGGGCATCCTTGTCTTGTTCCTGATTTTAACGTGAAGGTTTTCAGTTTTTGGCCATTTAATATGATGTTGGCTGTTGGTTTTTCATAGATAGCCTTTATTAAGTTGAGATATAGACCATCTATTCCAATTTTTTGCAGGGTTTTTATCATGAATGGGTGTTGAATTTTGTCAAATGCTTTTTCTGCATCTATCAGGAGGATCATGTCCTTGACTTTGTTAATATAGCATATTACATTTATTGATTTATGTATGTTGAACCATCCTTGCATCTCTGGAATAAATCCGACTTGGTCAGGATGTATGATCTTCTTGATGATCCTCTGTATTCTGTTTGCTAGTATTTTATTGAGGATTTTTGCATCTATATTCATTAAGGAGATTGGCCTGTAGTTCTCTTTTTTAGTTACATCTTTTCCTGGTTTGGAAATCAAAGTGATACTTGCTTCCAGAAATGAATTTGGAAGTATTGCTTTTCATTGAAAAGTCTGAAGAGTAATGGCAGTAGTTCTTCTCTAAATGTCTTATAAAATTCAGCAGTGAATCCATCAGGACCTGGGCTTTTCTCTGTTGGTAAGTTTTTAATTACATTTTCAATTTCACTGTTTGTTATTGGGGTATTTGAAATGTTTTTATCTTCTTCATTCAACTTTGGTAATTCATAAGTATCTAGAAATCTGTCTATTTCTTCTGTGTTTTCCATTTTATTAGAGTACAGGTTCTCATAGTAGGTATTAATGATCCTCTGGATTTCTGTGGGATCTGTTGTGACTTTGCCTTTTTCATTCCTGATTGCATGAATCTGAGCCTCTTCTTTCCTTTTTTTGATAAGGTTTGCTAAGGATTTATTGATTTTATTTATTCTTTCAAAAAAACAACTCTTCAATTCATTTATTTTTTGTATCATTTTCTTAGTTTCCATTGCATTGATTTCTGCTATAATCTTTATAATTTCCTCTCTTGTTCAAGCTTTGGGTTTTTCTTGCTCTTATTTTTCTAGGAGCCTAAGAGTCATCATTATGTTGTTTATTTGAGCTTGCTCTTTTTTCCTAATGTGAGCATTCAGTGCTATGAATTTTCTACTTAGAACTGCTTTCATTGTGTCCCATAGATTCCTGTATGTTGTATTGGTGTTTTCGTTTATTTGTAAAAACTGTCTGATTTCTTCTTTGATTTCCTCTGTAATCCATTGATTGTTCAGGAGAGTGTTGTTCAATTTCCACATGTTTGTGAAGTTCCTACGGTTTCTTATGCTATTGATCTCCAGCTTTATTGCACTGTGATCTGATAATATACAGGGAATAACTTCAATTCTTTTGCATTTATTCAAACCTGTTTTGTGAGCTAGTATGTGATCTATCTTGGAGAATGACCCATGTGCAGCTGAAGAGAATGTATATTCTGATTTTGTGGGGTGGAACACTATATAGATGTCTAATAAGTCCATGCGTTCAAAAGCTTGGTTCAGTTCTAGTATTTCATTGTTGATTTTTTGCCTAAATGATCTGTCTTTGTAATAGTGGAGTATTCAGATCCCCCACTACAATTATATTAGTGGTTATTTGGTTTTTCATGTTACTTAATATTTGTTTTATATAGTTGGGGGCATTTATATTTGGTGCATATATGTTTATGATTGTCATTTCTTCCTCTTGGATTGTTTCCTTTACAAGGATATAGTGGCCTTCTTTGTCTCTCTTAATCAGTTTTGGTTTGAAGTTTGCTTTGTCTGTGAATAAGATTGCTGCCCCTGCTTTTTTCTGGGCTCCTGTCACATGGAGAATTGTTTTCCATCCTTTCACTTTCAGTCTATGGGCTTCTTTTTGCACTAGGTGTGTTTCTTGTATACAACATATTGTTGGATTTTGCTTCTTAATCCATTCTGCCAGTCTATCTCTCTTCATTGGTGAATTGAGGCCATTGACATTGATAGTTATAACTGATATGTACTGACTTATTATTGTCCTGTTATTTTCCTTTTGTTGACTCTTTTTAATTTTTTGCCCTCTCCTTTTAGTTTCTTGCCTTGGCTATTTGATTTGCTCTGTTGGGCCTCCTGGTGTTGTGATCTTCATTGTCTTTTTCTGGGATATTGTTTAAAATTCCTTGTAGTGCTGGTTTGGTATTCATGAAGTTTCTCAGGAGTTCTTTGTCATGGAAGTATCTTATTTCTCCATCCATTTTGAAAGAGAGTTTTGCAGGATACATCAATCTTGGTTGTAGGTTGTTTTGTTTTAGAACTTGAAATATTTCACTCCAGGCTCTCCTTGACCTGAGGGTTTGTGCTGAAAAGTCTGCTGTGATTCTGATGGGTTTTACTTTGCATGTGATTTGTTTCTTTTCTCTTACTGCTTGTAGTATTTTGTTCTTCTGTTGGGTTTCTGGGATCTTGATTATTATATGTCTAGGTGTAGATTTTTTTTTTTTTGATCGTGGCTAGTTGGAGTTCTATATGCCTCGCTTATCTATGTGTCAAAATCTTCCTCTCTGTTTGGGAAGTTTTCCATCATTAATTTTGTGAACAGCTTTTTAAAGTCATTTGCATTTTCTCCTGCTACTTCATGGATTCCTATCAGTCTTATGTTATTCTTCTTTGTATCATCTAGGAGTTGTTGGATCGATTTCTCACGATCCCTTACAGTTTTTAAGAGACCTCTCTTTTCAAGGTCACTGTCTGCAATTCTATCTTTTATGTCTGAGATTCTATCTTCACAATCTTTTATTCTGTTGCATATACTTTCAATAGAGGTTTTAATCTCCTGTATATCTGTTTGAATCTGTTTCATGGATTCCATTTCTTTCGTATGTTGGGTGTTCATTGTTTCCATTTCTTTCTTATTCTAGGCCTTCATGGTTTCTATTGTGTTCCTAAGCTCATCTATTTTTTTATCAGTTTCTGTTCTGGAGTCTTGAATCATGTCTTTCATTTTGCTCACCATCTCTATGGTTATCTGGGAAATTATTTCTGTTTTGGGATTTTCTAGAGCTTGATTCATCAGTTTCATTACTTCCTGTGCTGTGAGTTCTGAGTGTCCTGGAGGTTCACTATCAGACTTTTCATCCTCCTTTGCCCTCCTGTTTGCCATTGGTGGACTGGAAGTCTGTCTTTGTGTCTTGCTTAAGTGTTTTCTCATCTTTATTTTTGCTGTTGGGTTGCCCTTGATTCTATCTCTGGGTCATCAAATCTTCCTGATATCTTTATGTCCCAGCCTTTGATTCTCTAATGACTTATAGACATTCTCATTTTCATAATTGAGAAAACAACTCATCAAATCAGTCCCTATCCTTTATCCCAGTTGATACAATCAGGAACAGAATAGGATCAATTACCACCCTTTATAGCCAACCATGACTCTGCAGAGTGAGTCAAAGGACTGGCACAATCAGGGGATCTGAGAGCCTGGGGTTGGGGGAGGCAGTGCTCAGTGGCGCCGAAGTGGCTATCCTCCTGGAGGTTAGTCTGGGTAATCAATGGTGCCCCCAGGGAAAGGCGCAGCTATGGAGGAGGCCAGTAGATTGGGCCAGGTGGCACTGCAGAGGGAGATCTGAAGTCCAAGCTGGGGCCGCTGTCCCAAAACACCCTTCTGGCACTAGGTCAGGGCAATCAATGGCTGTGAACATTTCATAAATGTCCCTGTATAATGATGAGGAAGTTCCTATTTATTCCTAGAGCTTTTATCATGAAAGAATGTTGATATTTGTCAGATGCTCTTTATGCCATAAATGAGGCTGTCATGTGTTCTTTTCCCTTTGCCTATTCATGTGGTGTATTGCTGATAAAAATTCTACTGATCATGGTATATGAGCCCTTACACATGCTTTAGATAACATTACAGATAGGATTTTTTTTTATTGAGTTTATTGGTACATTTAGGGATACAGTACAGTTACATTCATTGTTGGGATCATGTACCTTTACATGGCAAGTCTTGATTCTCATTTTTTCCCCTTACCTCTGCCCTCCCTTCACCCCCTCCTCCCCTCCCCATCTACAAACACTTTATTTTCATCTTTTCATTCTCTCACATTTTTTTCTTTTCCCTTTTTGTTCTTCCCCTACGTATCACACCTTCCCTACACCTTTAGCTCCTTTCCTCCCATTTCTAAATGTCAGTAATCTTATTAGAATCTTA
>NW_022900913.1:69895075-69895708 GCF_012274545.1 Fukomys damarensis
TTTGTAATCCATTTTGAGTTATTTTTCATACAAGTTATGTAGTTAGCTTAGGTTGAGATTTTTCTCTTTTAACATATCAATGTCTAGTTCTTGCCTTTTATTGAAAAAAACTTTTTTTTTTCATTGAATTTTCTTTGTTCCTCTGTAAGAAATCACTTGGCTTCATTTGTGTAGATCTTTCCTGAACTCTTCTGGTCCATTGATCTTTGGGTCCAGGCCTTTATCAATATTGTCTTGATCATGTAGCTTTATAATAAATCACCAAATTGGCAAATGTGAGACCTCCAAGTTCTTTCACCCTCCACAAATTTGCTTTGGTGATTTTAGTTCCTTGGCCTTTAGCTATTTTAATACTAGAGAAATTTTAATGATCATCTTGTCTATAGCTATGAAAAATCCTGCTGGGATGTTTACTGAATTGCATGAAATATGTAGATCAATTTGGGGACAACTGACAACTATATTGAATCTTCCAATACACAAATGCAGGATGTTTCTCTGTTTATTTTTGCCCTTTCCCCCCATTAAACCTCTACTATTGAGTATAGAGAGGCTGCACATATTTTCTTAGATTTATACCCAAGTACTTAATCTTTCTTTGAGCATAATTCCAAATGTTATTTAAATTGTTTG
>NW_022900913.1:69895755-70018840 GCF_012274545.1 Fukomys damarensis
ACTTTTTTTTGGTACCTGAGCTAAATCCCCGCCTGATTTATATTTTTTCACTTCTAGTATATAGGAGTGTAATCAATTTTTACATGGCAACTATATTTTTAACTAAATTTAATATGTATCTAAGGACTTTGCTAAATTCAATTATTAGGTTTAAGAATTTAGTTCACTTTTTAAAACAGATTTATTGGGATCTTCTGTGTAGATAATCATATTGTCTGTAACTAGTGACATTTTACATTTTCTTTCCAATCTGTATGTTCCATTTTAATGTTGAATAGAAATGGAGAGGGTGAATATCTTTGTCTTATTCTTAATCATATGGAGAAAAATCTTCAGTCTTTTGCTCTCAAATATGAAATCAGCTATCGGTTTTAAATAGATATCTACTATCAGCTTATGAACAGTTGCTTCTAATTCACTGAAAGCTTTTATCATGAACAGATGTTGAATCTGCCAAATGCTTTCTCTCTATTAAATGATATGATCATGTGATTTTTCTTGTTTAGTTTATTAGTATAACGAATTACATTGACTGAATTTTGAGTATTCAACCTGCCTTGCATTTGTAAGATAAGCCAAAATGGCAATAATATATTTTTTATGTATAGTTTGATTTGATATGCTAATAGCTTGTTGAGGATTTTTCACCTATTGGTGGAAAAGGGATATTGGAATTTAATTTTCTTGTACTGTCTTTTTCTGCTTTTGAAATCAGAGTAATATGGCATCACAAAATTAGTTAGGAAGTGTTCCCTTCTCTTGTATTTTTAAAAGAAGTTTTATAGAATCAGTATTCTTTCTCTTTAAAATGGAGGTAGAATTCACTAGAGAAAACACTTAGCCTGAAGGTTTTCATGGGAAGGTTTTTAACTACATGTTCAGTTTTTGTAATAGCTATATAAATTATTCAGTTTATTTATTTCTTCTTGCTTGAGTTTTGGTACTTTGTGGCTTTGAAGGAGTTGCTGCATTTCATCTAAGTTGTCAAATTTATATGCACAAAGGTATTTGCAGTGTTTTCTTAGTATTCTTGCAATGTCTGGGGCTCCTATAGCAGTGTTCTGTCTGTCACTCTTGATATTGATCATTTGTGCTGTCTCCCCGTTTTTTTTTTTTTTTAGCTCAGCTAGTGATTCTCCAACTTTTAAAATATTTTCAAAGAAGGTGTGACCTTTAGAGACTGGCTTCTTTCTGCACGTGGCCTTTAAGTTTTACTTTGGTTATCTTCTCTATTTTTTTGTTTTTAATTTTATTGATTTTTGCTATCTTTTATTGCACTTTCTCCACTTGCTTTGGGTTTAATTTTCTCTTTTAAAAACAGCCTTTTTGGATAGAGTTAAAATTTTTGATTTGAATCCTTTTTCTTTTTTAATGAAAGCTTTTAATCCTATACATTTGTTTGGAGCACTGCTTCAGCAACATCTCACAAGTGTTTCTCTGTATATTCTTTTTATTTGAACTCAAAATATTTTAAAGGTTTTCTTGAAACTTCCTCTTTCATTCAACAGTTATTTAGAAGTATGTTGTTTAATTGTCAAGCTGAAGTTGTCTGTTATTTGTTTTTAATTTAATACTGAGTGGTGAGGGACCATATTTTGCATGATTTTATGTATTTGAGAGCTTCCATAGTTTGTTTTGGGATGCAGGGTATAGGCTCTTTTGACAAATGTCCCATGGGAACTACTTGAAAAGACTGTCTCTTCTGCAGTTGTTGTGTGGTGCATTGTCAGTTACATCAGTTGGTTGATGGAGCTGTTCAGTTCAATATCTTTGAGACTTCCTGTTTGCTAGTACCATCAATTACAGTAAAAGAACAATGAGGTCTTTGACTATCAGTGGAGATTTGGACTTTTATCCTTTTGGTCATATCAGTTTTTATGAATTTTTGTCACTGTCATTTGAAGTGTGTCACACTTTGGGGGTTACATCTCCTTTCATTGTTGTGCTATATAATTTGTTTATTTCTGCTAATCCTCCTCATTCTGAAACCTCTTTTTCAGAAATTAATAGAATTATGACATGATGAGTGTTAGCATGCTATACGATTTTTTTAACCTTTTATTTTATAATATAATAATGGATCTATTTGAATTCAGCCTTACTTTTTATTGGTTTTCTCTCTTTTTATTTGTTTTGTTCCCTTGTTTCTCTTTTCCTGCTTTTTTTGTGGATCATCTGAATATATTCTAGTTTTCCGTTTGAATTTGTCTATTGAATTTTTGCCTGTCTTTGTCTGGTGTTCTTAGTGTTTACAACAGAGATCACATAATATAATAATGGATCTATTTGAATTCAGCCTTACTTTTTATTGGTTTTCTCTCTTTTTATTTGTTTTGTTCCCTTGTTTCTCTTTTCCTGCTTTTTTTGTGGATCATCTGAATATATTCTAGTTTTCCGTTTGAATTTGTCTATTGAATTTTTGCCTGTCTTTGTCTGGTGTTCTTAGTGTTTACAACAGAGATCACAATCTTCATACTTAACTGTTAGCAGTCCCTATACAGTATAGTATTTACTCCTTCAAGTGGATTAGAGGAAGCTTCTCTCTACATGTGCCCTGGTCCACCCCTGTGTGTACAGAGAGGCCTTCGGTATGGCATTTAGGACATTTGTACTTCAGCCTTCATGCACATATTTAATGACTTAAGAGGAAAAATAGTATATACATTTATCCAAATATTCACCATTTCTGTTACTCTTTCTTCACTCTTGAAATACCAAGCTTCTTTTTATGATAGTTTCCCTACCATCTAAAGAACTTTGAAAATACTGCTTTTGGAATGAGTCTGATGGCAAGAAACTCTCTTTGTCTGTATTCATCTGGGCCTGGAGAAATAACTGGACAATCAAGACTAACTTCATCAGTGGGTTAATCCACTGATTAGCTGTCCATGTCTCAATGTGCTTTTAGGAGGTGGGGCTCAGTTGAAAGTAGTAAGTCTCCGAGGTGTGCCTTGGAAGGGTGTATCTTGTTCCCAGAACTTTGCTCCCTCTCTGGCTTTCCCCCTTTCTCTTTTTCTCTCCATCACAAGGTGAGCAGCCTTCCTCTATCACATCCTTCCACCATGATGTTCTGCCTCACTCTATACCTAAAATCAAAGAGACCTGGTTACCATAAACTGAAAGCTCTGAATCCGTAAGCCAAAATAAACTTTTCTTCCTCTAAGTTGCATTTCCTAGGTATTTTGTCACAGTGATACAAAGGTGACTGACACAGTATGGAATTAATTCTGTGTGTTTCCTCAGAGCACTTTAAAAATCCTGTTCTCCTACCTCTGCTTTCTCATGAGAAAATATACAGTCATTCGAACTGCTGTTCCCCTGTCTGCAATGTGTTGTTTTTCTCTGATTGCTTTGAAGATTTCCTCATTTCTTGATTTATCAATTTACCAATGATGTGGCTGGCAGGGATTTCTATGTTTATATTGTTTGGATTCTGCCAAGCTTCTTGAATCTTTAAGGTTAGGTATTTCATTGAATTTGAGGAAAGAATGCATAAAAATTTATGAGTCATACTTTTCTTTTGTATCCCAGTAACCAGCGAGTTAGATGCTTTGGTGTTATGACAAATGGCCTAGAGACTGTGTATTAAAAATTTTTTTCCCTCCTTGTTGTATAGTTTGAGCAATATCTATTGGTCTATCTTCAAGTTTATGGATTTTTCTCTTTCTTTTCATTCTTCTATTCAGTGAGATTTAAAAAAAATCAGCCACTGCATTCTTTAGTCCTTAAATACATGGTTGATTATTCTCATTGCTTCTGTTTCTTGACTTTTTTTGTCTCTCTATTCATTTCAAAAGGGCTCATTCTTACTTCTTGGGGTTTGGTTAATAATAACTGCTTTAAAGATTTTATTAGAAAGTTCTATCATAAGCTTTATCTAAGCATTGGTGTCTGTAGATAGTCTTTTTTTCTGTGTGAAATATTGACATTTTTTTGGTTCATTCTATGTTGAGTAATTTTGGGCTGTATTATGGACATTTTGGTATTCTCTGATCAGCTCTGACTCTTGTTAACATTTTATGGAGAATATTGATTGTTTTGTTTCAGCAGACAACTGCCCCATCTTGGTTTGGGTCCTAGATTTCTCCCCACCTGCTGCAATCCATGGTTTCAGTGTTAGGACAATTTTTGAGGGCTTTGTAGGTTGATCTGAATTGTAAATTGTGATAAAAAACTATCATGAATGCTTAAATTAAAAATAACCCTTACAGTAAAAGACGCATTGCCATTAATCCCTTTCAAAATACTCCTCACTTTGAACACATTTATCCCATTATCCTTGCCACTTTCTGAAGCAGGTCTGGAAGTCCTCTTCCCTGAGTGTCTTTAGTTGTCTAGTCCTGGCTGCCTCAGTGTCCCAAGTGGATTAAAAATGTTTCCCTTTCACAGTCATTTTGACTTTGGGGAAGAGCCGGAAGTCACATGGTGCCAGACCTGGTGAGTAAGATGGGTGAGGACTCACTGTGATACTTTTACGAGCCTGCCTTTCTGTTGGATGGCACTTGGCGGCAGCATATTTTTAATAACGTTTCTTAAAGATACTCCAGAAGGAGGAGTTCCAGAATTGCTGCAGTGGCAAATAAACAATGGGATAAATGTGTTTGAGGAGAAGTGGAGTGTTTAGGAGATTCATGGCAATGTGTCTTTTACTGGAATAAAAATTTTAAATTACAAATGTACTGGATATTTTGATCACAGCTTGTGTTTCCCACTCCCCTTGTGCAGTAGTGGGTGATGGGACATGTTTATCCCTGCTATGGTGAGAGCCGTACACAGAGCCAAGCAGAGGTGATCGTTCGACTTAGTGGTTACACTGTTCTCAGCCTCTTCTTCATCCTCTCACTGACATTTTCTTACTCCCCGGGGTCTTCTTTCTTCTCTGTCTAAGAAGCTGGATGGGGGATTTAGTTTTTGTTCTTCCACCACACTGCATTTGTCTTTGCTGCAAAAGCAGAGAGAGGAGAAAGGGAAGGTAACTTCACCTATGCTCTTGTGAAGCCCATCTCCTGGGCAGGGAGCAGAAACCTTCCTGGAGTTTGTGCTGCTCCTGTGGGAGTTACCACGGTGGGGTGGGAGAGAATGACCCAGGACATCTCAGAAGCTTCCTCCTTGTCCCCAGGATGAGAAGTAGTAGGCTCTCTTGGAACTCTCTTCTCCCACCTGCCCCTGGTGCAGAGTTCTGGGTTCCAGGCTCCCTGTGCTTCTACACCAGGTGATGCTGGAAGGGGAGGCCCAGGAAAGTCACTGCCAGTTCCATGGTTCTTCCAGTTTGGTTTTCTTGTCTGCAGCCATTGGTTTTCAGAGTCCTGAGCTGTCCCCAAAGTTTTTTTTTTTTTTTTAATTAGTCCCTGCTTCAAGTATAATGTCATTGGTTTTCAGAGTCCTCAGAGCTGACCCCAAAGTTTTTTTTTTTTTTTTTTAATTAGTCCCTGCTTACAGTACGTAATGATTGCATTCACCATGCGGAATGGGCACATGTGTATAACACAGCTTAATTCTTTATCTCCTTCCTTCCCCTTTCTCACCCTGTCCCCTTCCCTTTTGCCAAAGATTTATTTCCCTGTCTCCTATTGTCTGTATTTTAATGTGCTCTTTAATTTATTGTATGATGACCACTGTGAAGGCATCCGGGAGTGCATGTGTGTGTGTGAGACCTTGCTCATCTCCCTTGAACCTGGAGAGAAGGGAAGAGGCCAGGGACCTGACTTCCACTAAGCTTCTGCTCTGTGCTGGGGCCTATGCCTTCAAGTACCGAGGCCCTGCTCTGTGCCTCCAGAGGAAACCGAGGGATGGTCTCCTCCATCATACAATGGGGGAAATAGGGCTTAGAAGGGTCAGCTCTGGGTCATCCAGGTAATTACACGGTGAACTGAAAATGCAGGTCACAAACTGTTCAGAAAGAAAGACCCCGAAGATGCCGTGACACGAGAGACAAAGAGGGCTCCTGCCTGATGCCCTGCTCTCTCTGTCTCTAAAGGTTGGATGAAGGGAACGCCGTGATCGTGCAACCTGGGATGGTGTGCATCATGGTGAGGCTGCTGCCCCAGCTGTACCATAAAGACCACCCACAGGTACTGTATGGGCACATATCTTCTGCTCGTGTCCCATGGCTGACCTTTCAAGCTCCTCTGGCACAAGACTCTTTTTTTTTTTTTTGCCTCCACGGTTAGTACTTTTTGCACCCACCCTTCCAAGGCCATTCAAAGTGGGTCACTTTTGTTGGTAAAGTGATCTTCTAAAAGCAAAAGGTGAACAGTGCGTGACTAAAAATGACTGAACACTTAGGAGTAGCCAGATGCTATGCACAGACCTGCCACGGGTGGTACCAGCAGGCCCTGGTGATGGATACTGGCTGAGACTTGGCCTTGTGTGCAGATGGGTGTGCAGGGCTAACCAGAGGGAAACAGACTGTCCCCATAAGGCTGCATCTGTGGTTGGGACAGGGAGGTGGGGACATGCAGGGTATGACATTAATACGCACACAGATCAAAGCATAATCGCAGATGATAGTAAGGGGAAACAGTGATGGGAGAGGATGATGGTATGGATATGGGGAGGCTAATTTGAGCAAAGGGGTGGAGGTCAGGGAAACTGTTTTGATGTGTCAAGGCAGTGAGCCATAAGTAGCTATTAACCAGCTGGAAGGAGCTGCGGCAGATAGGAGATGCCACCCAGTGTAATGAGGTTCTCTGGGGTGAGGGAGGATGGCAGGCATAGGGTCTGTGTGTTAAATAGCATTGTGGCTGTCTGACAGGGAATGCAGTGGGCAGTGGCTGGGAAGCTGTGTCCACAGTCAAGGCCATGCATGGTGGGCACTGGGTTTGGATGGTATCTGCGGAAAGGGGTGGAGACAGGAGTCAGGGAACCTGCTTGGAGACAGAACTGACAGAATTGTGGCTCCCAGGGGACAGGGGTACAAAGAATGGGAAGATAGAAGGACCAAGGAGAGGCAGGCTTCTGTGCTGACAGAAGGCCGAATGCCTGGACAGAGAGGCAGTGTGGCATGGAGCACTGGGCTGGGGACAGCATGGGGGAGGCATGGGACAACAGAACAGGTGGGGTCTGGATGAATTGTCAATTTGAAGATTGCATCTCTTAGAAGCTCCAAGAGCTAAGCTAGGAAAGTTGAGGAAGGTGTGGAAAGTGCACCTTTCACAGTGACCAGCAGCGAGGACAGGAAGCCGATGAAAGGGGCAGCCGCAAGGAACCTGGCCAAAGCTCAGTGCTGTCCTCATGGCTGCTTTCTTTCAAGTTATCATCCTGACAACTTGGATGACTCTGAGGGTTTCAGTTGGGCTGGTGTTAAGTCTGGTCCCACCTGCTGGCAGTTCCCTGGGCGTGGCACCTGTAGAAGGTACAGTTGAAAAAGAGACGGTTTGTTTTAGGGAGCAATGACAACTATTTAGCATTATTAATCACACCCTCAGGTGGAACTGAGGTGAAGCCCAGATGGGGCAACCAGAACTGTTCCCTCCGAGGACAATCTGTAGTATTTGGTGCAGAAGTTAAAAAAGGCCCAAATTAGTTCAGTGGCCACATGTCTTGTGGTGACTTCCTGTTCTGCTTTCTGTTCCTCTGTGGGAGAGTGAAGGCACAGGGTCACGGCACCAGTGTAAAGGGACATGTGCCCTGGTGTAATGGCCATCCTCACCAGTCCCGTGGGAGAGAAGCAGGTCGAGTGGGATGGGATAAAATTTAATGATGACCCCATCATTGCGCTCATGGCTGCACAAGGACATGCCACTCAGTGACAGACCCCTTTGTGACACTGACAACAAATTATATTTCGTGGTGATATCATAGCCATCTTGGCTTGTGTAAGTGCTCTCAACAGTAGCATTGCCCAACAATGGATTTCCCAGGATATGTCTGGTTGTTGCATGGCTGTTTCCCCTGATCTGTGAGTCAACAGGGATGGGTTCTGCTCCGCACGGTCCTGGCCTGGCTGGGCTGCCCATGCAGGCTCTGTCTCTCACAGAACCAGCACCTCTGAGAGGCAGTTGCCATGGCTCAGCTGGGTAGTGGACCTGTTCACATTGCCACAGGACCCTGCATCTCCTCTCTGTGGCCCTCTCCATCTGGCCTGTCCCTGTGCCTCGAGAGGATGGTCTGGGGGAACACAGCAGCTAAGGACTCCTGGTGCAAGAGGCAGGAGCTTCCAGCATTCTGGAGCCAGGCTGGGGATAATCCCACATTGCTTCTGCAGCATCCTGGTGGTACCTGGGGCTCAGAGAGTCATCCAGCTATCTAAGGTTCTGCAGCAGGTAAAGGGAAGCTCTGAAGCTCCCTGCAGCTCAAGCTCAGAATGTGCTTGGTGAGTAGTCTCTGGGCTTTACAGTGCTCCTGAAATGGAGGGTCACACATGCTGGGTGTTGCACACTGCTGTAATGCTTTTGCCTTAGCGCAAGGTTGTCCAACTGCCTGAGCTGGTGGTTCAGATGGCCTTGGTAGTGGAGCTGCTGGATGAACTCTGCAAAAGTCCACTGGTGACTGATGCAGTGATATAGGACTGATAGATAGTGGCCATCCTGCTGTCTCTTTTGTGCATGGAAACTCCTCGGAAGAGTCTGAGTTTCAGGTGTGCTCTAAGTTGTCTCACCACTGTGTGGGAAAAACCTTCTATGCTTTGCTCATCCCGAGGTAGTAACTGGGCAAATCAAGAATGCAAATAGGAATTCCATTGGGTGCAACACCATCCTCCATTCAGGTCACAGTGAGTAATTTTGGAACAGTTGGACTCTCCCTCCTTGTCTCTCAAATATGCAAATGAAAGGTAGTGGTGCATTTTTCAGAGATATTTTCTGCAGATGCCAAATCAGCAGCCATTAAAAGTTGGATAATTACAGTAATTAATTTCTAAAAGGGGTGGGTGGGGGGAACCTCATCATAACAAGTAGAACAGTAAATTAAATGAGAAATGAGACCTCTGAAGAAATGCTGAAGCTAAGAGGACTGGGAGCCTGTGTGGCCTGGGTGCGGGAAGGGCATGGGGGCTCAGTAGGTGGCAGTGTTACTAAGAGGATGAGTGTGAGTGCTTTCCGGTCTGCTGGACACTTGCTGCTCTCTTCACCCCCTCTCCTTCACTCGAAGCTCTCTCTCCCTCCCTTTGGATAAGAAGTGGTGGGCTTCCAGGTTGTGATGTCATCATAGAGGCCAAAACTTAAATCACCTTGCGACTGTCCTGTTTCCGCTCATTTCCAACAAGGACTAAAGTTGGAGGAGCTCTGCACATGGCCCTCCAGTGGGGTTTTTTTTTTTTTTTCCTTTTCCAAAATGCCAGCACAGCAAGCTGCTCTCTGGAAAAGACAATCCAGCTGTTTTTCTATCTCTGGCACTCTTGTCCTTATTAAAAACTGGGAACTGGAAATGGCACTGTGCAGGAGGCAAAAATGGAGTGAAGCTCAGTGTTCTTAGAGCAGAATTGGCCCCAGCAAGCACACAGTCAATGGGAAGCAGATGCTTTCCCTTCCCACATGCTCAGCAGCCATGGGGTGGTGATTGTGACTCACAGGGTAGAGGCCCCATCTATGTGGCACAGGTGTGTGTCAATCAGTGAGTGAGGCTTTAAGGAAAAGACTGGTCCATCCAGATCAGACTGAGCAGAAGAGAGGAGAAGGCCAGATGCAGAGATGTGCAGACGAAGATGCCCATTTGGGGATTCTGCTCAGTGGGGCCTGATGGTGTGAGTGCAAAGCAGTGAGTGGGGCTGGAAAGGGCATCCAGGCCACATTGAGAAGGGCCTTGAGTGCTGAGCTAAGACAGCTGAACTTTATTGGGTTACTATTCATCAACATCATCGGCATCCTTATGAACACACTGAGGGCAGAGCAGACTCTGAAGAAAGCAGGTCATGTCAGACTTCAGCCATGCCACTCAGCAGTCATCGAGCCCTGGGAATGTCCTGCAGCCTTTTGCCCCTTCACTGTGTGTGGGGTTGGGGTGACAGAGTCCTTGTCCTAGGCATCGTTGGGAGAGTTGCATGAAACTGGGTTGGGCTCTGGGGCCAAGGAGCCTTTGGCAGGCAGCTGGGTGCTCTCGTTAAACCTTGTAGCTCCCTGCTCAGCAGCTGGACACTTCCCCAGCACTCACAACTGCATCCCTAGCAGACCCTGAGAGGTGGGTACCAGTGTTCCTGCTTTGCAGATGCAAGCTGGGGACTTGCAGCCACAAACAGAGTTGACACCATTGCCAGGTGGTGGCTGTGTATGCTGATGGAGGTCAGGACCCCTGCCACCCAGGCAACCTTTCCTGAGACAGCAGTGACCAGGTCAGACCTGGACATTGCAGAGTCCGTGTGGGTTCTCAGTCTGCCCTCCAGTCACCACTGGGGCCTGGCAGCCACCTACAAAGAGGCTGGTGCCATGGAAACTCCTGCAGCCCAAGGAACAGGAAGGAGAAGTGGGAGCTGCGCTGATGTCAATACATCTGTGCCTAAATTTGGAAAACCCATCATTTTCTGGAATCTGCTATATTCAAATACATTGAACTAATCATATGGGTTTCAAATAACTAAAATATTGATGACACTAACAGCCAAGGTAAATCACAAGGGTTGATTGGAAAGAGACATTTCCTCTAACTGGGATATTGGCAGAGGAAGATCCTTGCTCTGTTAGATTGTAACACAACAGATACTCAAATATCTTGTTTTTTTATGTGCTTTCTGAGCCCTGTCCTTCAAATATTGCTATTATTCTTGGGTTAAAAATTTCATATCTTTGTAAAAAATCCAGATGATTTCTCAGGGCAGCCTCTTACCCAGAGCAGAAGGTGGAAATGGGACAGAGCCAGAGCCAGCTATTGGGGTAAAGGAATGATGGCTGGGAATCACAGTTGGATCTCAGGGCTCTAGCTGAAATTGAGCAAATTTTCTGTGAGTTCCTTTCTTGCCTTTACTTAAATGACTTATGCAGACCACTTGCTCTGTCTGCACCTCAATTTTATCTGCTCTGCTCTGAGTTGCTGGATCACAGGTCTTAGGCAGAGAGCTAATGGAAATGAGGTCAGGTGTCACGATGAGGCAGGTGAGGGTCGCAGACAGAAAACTTGATCTCCTGTTAACCAGGGGGAGCCAGCTCACAGAACAACCAAAGGATGCACAGCAAGTTCAAGGCTTCTGTCGGCCACCAGTCTTTGACCCTCATCAGACCCTAAATTCCTTTCCAGTTCCTCTCTCTTATAGTGAACACAGGATTCACCATCAGAGTTATGAGCTTCAGAGAAGGAAGACCTGGGTTGAGAGGTCAGCTTTGTCCCTCGTTGGTTACAGGACCTTGGGATGTTCAAGTCTCAATGGCCTCATCTGCAAAGTGGGCATGACAATGTGGTCCTGTGGATAGGTGGTGATGTGGTTGTAAAGTCCTTGGCATACTCTCTATGCCCTGCTTGTGCCCACGTCATGGGTTCTGGCCCTACCATAGCTACTTTCTGCCCTTCTGGCATTGACAGACTGTGTTTTTAGGAGTGTGGGTCCTGGTGGATACACTGCTGGAAATATTAATGGAAGGTAATACATTCTAGTTATAATTCCACCCGACACACTATTGATCAACTGATACTAGAAGGCCGCTACTGAACCATGTGTTACTGTCTACTTGTGAGTCAGAACACTCTGGTACTTCCTTCCCTTGGTCCAGTACTTTGTGGGTGACCTGACTAAGTTCAGATGGCAGCCAGCTCGCATCTGGAGAAAGGGTTAAATATGAGGTAGCACAAAGGGGAGGGAAGTTCCAACCATCTTGAGCAAAGTGTCAGAATTCATCAGGGCACAACTCAGCAGAGACAGCCAGGCCTGTACCTGGGCCTCAGGCATATTCACACATGGCAAAAGACAGAGCTCCCAGGTAGGTGAGGACCTGGCATGGTGAATTCCACTTGAGGGAGGTAGCAGCAACAGGCCAGCTGGATGGTGAGATGCTGAGCTGGTGCATAGCCATGTCTGTGCCGAGGACTCCTGGAACATTAGGCCCAGGCTTGGGGGTCAGAGCAGGAAGGCTGAGGTTCCAGGCCTGGTGGGGATGTTGGATACCATTTTGGGGCAGGCTAGGCCTAGGACTGGAGTGTGGAGTGAGTGCAGTGGTCAGAGGGTGGCCCTGTGGTCTGGGATCTGCTAGAGTTCAGCTCAGAGTCTCCAGCTTCTCAGGGGAACTTCACCAGAGTGGGGATGTATGTCTGCAATGGGCCCAAGAAAAAGGGCATGCTGGATCACCAGGCTGCTGTCCCTCCAGCACCAACAATCTGAGGAGCTCAGGGTCTGGGTTAAAGTCTCAGATTCCCCAGGAGCTTGGGTGGGTCCAGAGTGGGTCCCTTTGCACAGTGCCTCAGGGCCCTCATGTTGGGGCTTTGTCCTATGTGATGTCAGGCTTCCCCAAAAGTCCTCCTGGCCTCTGCACATGCTGTTCTTTCATCAGGAAGACCACTTCGCTCCTGGCCTCCTACCTCTCCCTTCACTATCCTTCAACATCTGAATGCTATGTGGCCAGGCTTCCAGTAGGTACACCTCTGTGTCCTACAGCCCCCTGAGCTTGCACTTATGAGTCAGCTGTCATTTTGAGGGTAGAGAAAGACACAAGAGAAGTAAAGGTGCAGGGTCTTTGTCTCAGGCTTACCATGGTGAGGGGCTGGGGGAGGAAGAGGAGAAGGGGAGGACAGAGGAAGAGAGAACCAAGTATGGTGTGATATTCCACCACAATTGAAGTGTGGACATGGTACTGGTCGGGAAAGTCCGAGAGGTTTCTGGGAAGAGAGGATGTGTGAGTTATTCCCTGAATAAAGGGCAGCATTTCAGCAAGAGGATGGGATTGGAACAGAGCACCCCAATCTTGAACATCTGCCTTCAAGGGTGAGAATGTCACTGTGGCTGGAGGATAGGGTGGACCAAAGTGGAGGATGGGAAGTCACAACAGAAGACAGAAATATTCTGTGAATAGAAGTTCCATGGCTTCTGCTGCCAGGAGGCACTGGCCATCATATACACATGATCCAAAAAAGAGGCAGAGGATTTGAAGCAGGCACAGTTCATCAACCTGTGTGCTGGTCTCTACTGTCTGTCTGAGCACATGGAGGAAGCAGACCCTTTAGGCCTGGGTCCTGCTTGTTTGGTGAGAGTTGAGTTCTGTCAAACCCCAAGGCCACCAGCTCCTGAGCCTGCATGAGCCAGTGTGCAGGTCTGGGCCAACACAGAAAACTCGGGCTCATGTAGGGAGCAGACTGATTCTAGGAAAGCGAAGGTAAAACCAACACACCTGTCAAGTCCCGATCACTGTGAGCTGTTTGTTCCTGGCACTCTTTTTACCATCTTTGGTAATGTATGGAACTAAGATTGCTCAAAGCCCAGCATGCCTCTTCCAAAGTCATCAAATAAAGAACATTACAAACAAAATGGAGAAAACAATGAATCTAAACCCAGGTAGCTCATAAAGTTTCCAGTTTTTTAGGATGTCTGGGGAAGATGATGTTAGGCCTAGTAGATTTCTGTCTGTCAGGACAACATGGTCAAATCCAGAAGCTGCACTGTGGACTGATGTATCTGACCCCCCAGCCTCCTTGGAAGCACCCACTTTATTTACTGTAACAGAATCCCCGAGGCTGTGTTCTGTGGAAAGAAAAGGTTCATGCAGGTCAGTTCTGAAGGTTCAAGGGCATGGCATTGGCCTAGGCTCAGCTCTGCAGAGGAGTGCAAAGTAGATGATAGAGTGACAGAGGGAGAGGACACATGGTGAGAGACCACCACCTCCAATGACCTACAGGTCTCCCACAGGCCCCGCCCATTAAGGTACCAACTCACCATGCTGCGGACCAAGCTTCTTGGGGCATAAACCACATCTGAACTGCAGGACCCAGGACCCAGGAACCTCAGGACCCAGGCTATCATCCCACCAGAACCTGGCCCTTACTGGACTGTGGGACCAGATGAATCTGGCCCAGGAAAGAGAGTGGGACAGGGTCAGGATGAGGTGTGGACTGTCAAGGGAAGACAGCAGAAAGTGCCTCAGATGCCTGCAGTCACTCTGTGCCCATCTGCCTGAAGGTCCTGTAGCTGCCTGCCTGCGACCTCATGCCCTGACACTGAGTCCTGATTGAATACGACCCCTTCCTGCATGGGAAGTCGGCTGCGTTAGGAAAATCAATCCCACTGTAGGAGGAACCAGACTGGTTTCCTGCTACTGCTCACATTTTCACTAAAACCCTACTTTACTGGAACCAACACTGAAAAAAAAAAGCAGCACATTTTATTCAAAACTAGGCAATATGGGTATTGACAGAGCTACAGCGATAATGAGGGTGATCAATTTTCCCTCCTCCATAATGGGGCATTGAGCAGTTTTGGAGTAAACTTGTGACACCATTAGACAAGATCAGCATTTCTCCCTTCTGAAAATTTTTCCTTTCTTCCTCTCTTTTTTCCTTTTTTTAACATTTAAATTTTAAGTATTATTGTTCGGTTGAAAAAAAAAAGCAACAACAAAAAAATCAAAACCAAAAGTTCCCAAAGCAATAAGCAAAGTGCTGGTAATAAAAAACTGGAGATTATAGGCATTTCTTTTTAGTTCTTATTAATAATACATCATGATGTTATTTTTGCATCTTGCTTCATACAGACCGTCTCCCCAACTTTCATCCCGAATTAAGAGTGCAGTTACCAAATGAAATAACCTGGGTCTGGAGGACAGAGAGCTCAGGGTAGGATGGTGTCCGTCCCTCTTCTGCCTGGAGCAGATGGGAAAGGAAGGGGAGGGTGCAGGAGACATGGTCACAATATCACAGGAAAGGCTCGGAGTAGTCAAAGAGATCAGTGGCTTCACTATGAGGAGTCCTCACAGCAAAAGCAATGGCATTGGAGTTGCTGGACACAAACCAGCTCTGGCAGGTCTCCCTCTGGCTGCTGGTCCCCAAGGGGCTGGGGCTGTGCACCTAGCAGCTCAGGCTGGCTGTACAGATGTTACATTTAAAGGGAAGGGGCCTCCTGTGGTCCAGAGACAGTTTGCACCTCCAGGATCCCAGAATGTGGTGGGAGAGGTGGTGCTTGCTGGAAGAATGAATTCGGTTCTTACGGGACACCCATGGGTTCATGAGCGAGGGCTCCTACAAAAGAGCGTGTTGGGCCTCTCTTCACCTCCTGCTTCTAGTCTCATCATGGGATCACTCCCTCTTGCTAAGTTTCCTAGGCTAGTTGATTGAACTTGTGAGCCTCCTTCCTCAGCTTCCTAGCATGATGGGATTACAGGTGAGTGTCTCCAAGCTTGGCTTTATTTTTTTATATAAGAAGGAGACCATTAAAAATAAGGATGCACTCTATTTGCCCAAATAATTACAGAGCCTGCTCTGTGCTTTCTCATCTACATACATCAACGGGCATAAAGTGAGGGAGGGAGCTTGAAATCCAGCAGAGGGCAGGGTGAGAGCTCAGTGTCTCCAGGATAAGGTCAGGACCAGAGGTAGACAGGGGATACAGGAGCGGAGGAGCTGACACATGGGTGGGCCTGTGCCATTGGGACCACTGCACCTGCTGCAGCTGGTGGAGTGTGTGTGTATATGTGTGTGCACATGTGTGTGTCTGTGGGGGTCCTTCTGGTAGGCTCACACACTCAGGTGGACTCAACTCATCATACCGGTGGTGTAAACACAGGAACCCAGTGAGGCAAGTGTGGAACCACTTTGACAGGCAGCTACCGCCCAGCCCTAATGTTTGGATTGTTACATATTTGAGGGGCCACAAGGCTGGATTGTTGTATGGAAATGCAGACTTTTCTACATCAGAATTTCAATGAGAAAGGTCCTGACACTGCACAGACAGACAGCATGTGTGTCAGGGCTGAGCTGTGTGCAGCTGCTGCTGTGGCTCGTGCACTGGCCAGCAGGTGACTGCATTGGGCGTGTCCGCTCTGGGCTGACCTCTCTCAGGCTGCCACACAGGCCAGGAGACTCATGGAAGAGCCCCTGACATGGACAGAGTATGGTGGCATGGGCCATGGACACAACCTACCTGTTCTACCACCAATGCTTTCTCTGGTCACCTCTTAGCTGTCGGCGGAGATCCAGTGCTCCGTGGCCAGTCACCTGCTATCCCTGGTGAAGTCAGAGAAGAACCGGCAGGTCATGTGTGAGGTGGGCATGCTCAGGACGCTCATGACCTCCTGCCAAGGGGCCCTCTACATCAGCAGCAGCCCCCTGCACTCGCGTCTCATCAGAATCTTTGAAAAGCTTGCTTCACAGACCATTGAACCCGACGTGCTGAGGTACCATGTGCATTGTGCACTGAATCCTGTGCAGCATGTTGCTGAGCAGCTTAGCACATCTAGGGGGCACAGCAGGCCGGCCACCATGCTGGCAGGCAAATTCTTAGAGACCTATAAACAGCATACCTCACAAGGTTCACCTGGAGGCTCCTAACCCTGCCAGCTGTCTGAGCTGCAGGGCAGGGCAAGAACACTGTCTCTGTACAGGTTTTGGGAAGGGTATTTCAAGGTGGAGGGGTGGAGGGATTGGGGACTGTGTGTCTAGGTAAGTGGTCTGGACGAAGCAGGAGAAAACTTCTGTCTGTGTATGTCTTCACTTGGTTCTCTCATATGTTGTTATTTCTAGGCAGTTTCTAGGCCTAGGAATTCCCCTACCTCTGTCAGATGCAGCAGTGAAACTTCTCAAAGCATCTCCCCAGGGCAGTGGAGGCACCCCTGGGTGCTCAGGTAGGTGAGGGAAATTGGAGAGCAGGCTAAGGGGTATGGGGAGGGGTCACCCCCAACAAGGGGGAAAGGGATGGATTTAAGAATGGTTTCACCTGTTACTCAGTGATCAGGTTTCCTGGAGAAAGGTCAGATCCAG
This sequence comes from Fukomys damarensis, assembly GCF_012274545.1. NCBI lineage: Eukaryota > Metazoa > Chordata > Mammalia > Rodentia > Bathyergidae > Fukomys > Fukomys damarensis. The sequence goes on from NW_022900913.1 coordinate 69,912,577, forward strand.
CAGGAAAAGGAGGCTTCCTTCTCCATGTAAGTTGGTTGCCGGGTGCACCTGCCTGCCCTCTGGGGCCTGGCACATGAGACAGTGATGGAGTTTCCTTTATGACCCAGAGACATCTGGTGCCCCCAGGCAATGGGCACACTTTGGCTTCCTGCACCCTTCACCACTCTGGGGTGAGCTGGGAGCTGTAGAGGAGCCTAGATGAAGACCAGGGTCAGGCCTGCTCCCGTGAGGATGCCATTCAGGAAGGCACCTGGGAGAAATGGAAGCCAGGGACACCTCAGGTGTAAGATCACACAGGACACTGAGGCTGAGAAGCGCGAATGCGGAAGCAGGCTTGGAGCACAGCCTGCTGTGGAGAACAGGGCAGGGCTCGGCCAGCTGAGACAAAGGGAGGAGTGGGCCACTGCAGAAACACTGGATTGGAAAGGGGCATGTGCTGGAATGAAAGGGAGACATTTCCAGGAGGGCCAGGTCACTCCAACTACTCTCTGTTGTTCCCCCTGGTGGGGGAGTCTGGATTGGCTGTGCCCAGAGACTGCCACGTGCTCCACCTGGGTGAAGTGAGGTGGAAACACCAGCCCGGGGATGCCTTTCTTTCTTGTTTGCTGCTGTAGGGTCACCAGTCACAGATACACGTCCAGCCGAAGGACCTGCCAATGCCAGCCCTGTTGTGGCTCAGGACGGCACATCCTTGGGGACATCCCGGGATTCCACCCCAGCCCTTCAGAAGGCACTGAGCCTCATATCTATGACCTCCCCGCGCAACCTGCAGCCGCAGAGGGCAGCCTTGGCTCCATCCTTTGTGGAATTTGACATGTCTGTGGAGGGTTACGGGTATGAATAGAGTCCATGCCTTCGGAAAACAATTTGTCAGCTTCCTGGTGCGTCTGGTGCATATAACATGGATTATGAAGCTAGGTCCCAGAGGACCTACCACTCTCAGTCATGACACCTGCCACTCAGTAACTTTGAGGACAGTTTCCCCAGCCGGGAGGACCAGAGCCCCCTTCCCTGCTGGGGTTGCCTCCTCTGATATGCCCCAAAGTCCAGTATGGGTCCCCTTTTTGGGGCCTCCTAACTCCACCAGCTGCTTTCTGTCCTTGGGGTGTGGCCTGTGTCCTGTGGCCCAGATCATCTGTGCAGGTGGGGGGAGCTGCTTGTAGGTCAGGGGTCTGAGATGCTCTTCTTTTCCCAGGTGCCTTTTTATTCCAACCCTGTCTACCATTATGGGGACCAGCACCGAGTACTCTATCTCAGGGGGGATCGGGACAGGTAGGTCTCCCTTGGCCCCAGGAGTGAGTCTTCAGGTGGGCTCAGTGGTCAGTTTGCACTTGGCATTTCCAGAAAGTACGAGTCTTCTCCTTGGTCCTGAGTATCCACAGAAGGTTGTCCTCCAGCTGCCGAGTTTGCTTGCCCCCTGAAGAACAAGGGTCCTGTTCCTAGAGTTCACCCAAGGCCACATTCAGTCAACAATTAGAGATTTATGGTGACTGGGTCGCTGAGCCTGGGTTTGATTCATTGTGCTGCACTTAGAGTAGACAGAAGTGGGCACATTGCCTATTTTGAGGGTCCCTGCTTCCCAAAGCAAGTGGGTGCTGAGAGGCAGTGCCTTCAGAGACCAGCAGCCAGGGCAGACCCCTTTCTGGGATTGGCACTGAGTGTGCTGCCACCCATGTGTGTCACCAGCCCTGTTATGGGGCTGAGGGCTTGGGGGCTTGGGGCTTCCTTGGAAGAGGGCATGAACCTGTCAAGTGTCCTCTACCCCATGGAGCATAAAGCCTGGCTTCAGATCAACTGAGCAGGGGTCCAGGTGGTGATTAGGCCTTGGGGACAGTGGTGGCACCTCTGCTCCATGTCAGGGCAACCGGGATCATGGAAAGCAGGGAAATGCTTTGAGGCCTTGGTTCAGTCCAGCAGAAACACATCTGGCGGGAACACTACTGACTTCCAGAAGCTTCCTCCTTGTCCTGGGGTGATGGGACAGTAGCATCCTTGCTTGTGGATTGGGATGCAGTGGGTGTGAGGTGGGCTGGGCCCAGCACTAGCTCCAGGAGGTAACACAGGGCACCGATCCTGGTGTGTGCATACTCGCTTCCCAAGGGGCAAAACCTAAGGCTGTGCTTGTGTTGTGACAGGTGGAGCCAGGCCCTTCCCTCCTCCGGGGGGCCTCACCTTCTCTTGCTGGTTCCTGCTCAGCCGGCAGGCCACTGCCACTGAGGGCCATCCAATCCGCTTCCTCACCTTGGTACGCCATCTGGCCAGGACCGAGCAGCCCTTTGTCTGCTTTTCTGCCAGCCTCTACCCAGATGACCTCTCCTTGGTGGTGTCCACAGAAGAGAAGGAATTCCAGCCCCTGGGTGAGCCTTAGGGTCCAAAGTGGCTTTGTCCACATTGGGGGACACAGGGCCAAGTTGAAGGATCTGGCCTTGCACACATGTAGAATCTGGTGAATTCTGATCTCTCTGCATCTCTCTGGCCTTGGACACATGTAGAATCTGGTGACTTCTGGTCTTTCTGCATCTTTGAGACTCATTCCTTTGGTTCCACACCTGCTGGAAGAGCTGAGCAGATGAGGGTTGGGTGTCCAAGGCCCAGGCTCTGGGTTTGGGCCTAGCTTCATGGGTCCTACTCATGGCTTCCCAGAAGAGTAGTCATAAGGGTACTTGGGCTTTTCCTTCTCTGGTTGCCCCTGGCCCTGCCTTTGGGACCTTGGCCTTGTTCTCCAAGTTCACCTGCCTGAGGTGGCCCCAGCATGTCCATGCCACCTGATCTTCTGATGTCCTGTGAGTCAGCTTCCTGTGTAACCTAGTGAAGGTCCTAATGGGTGACACCTTTGGCCACAGCAAGATTGCCTGTCCCCTCTCTCTTAGGACTTGGCTGTATGCATGTGTGTGCCACCAGGGAAGCCATCTACTGTGGGGTGGTGCCTTACTGGAATCTGGAACATAGGTTTGAGTCCTGGCAGGGTGACTGTGGGTGTGTTACCTAAGCTCTCTATGCTTCAGGAAGATGAAGCAGAAGAAGCAAAGCACCTACCTTAGAGTATTCTTAAGCCATGGCTGTTACTGCTGCTATTGTCACATTTTATGAGAAAAGGGCCAGGCCACATCCCTAGATGCCAGGCCAGTGTGTGATGCTGCTTGATAGTACAGCATTTGTGTTCTCTTCCAGATGTCATGGAACCCGAGGATACCATTGAGCCCTCTGCTGGACGCCAACTTCAGGTTAGGTGTGGCCAGCTGCTGGCCTGTGGTCAGTGGCATCACCTGGCTGTGGTTGTCACCAAGGAAATGAAAAGGAACTGTACCATTTCCACATATCTAGATGGACAGGCTATTGGCTCAGCCAAGGTGAGATGGTGTTCCCACCCTAGCTGCACTTTCCTCCCAATTCTGTCACCCAGAAGGGCCTAGACTCAGCTCTGTGTTTCCTTTTGGGAGCAGGTTTGAGGTCTAAGGAAATGCATTTGCTGTCCAAGATGTTGGTTGAGCACAAGCATGGAAAAGATATTTTAGTAAAATGGACTGAAGATCACAGAACCAGAGCAGAAAGCAGAGTTGGGGGCCAGATCTATAAGAATAATCAGATGAAGACAGTTTAAGGTGCAAAGTCCCCAGGGAGGTCTGGGCAGAGCCTAAGGTCTGACTTCATGGGGAGTCAGATGCTTCCTGGGGAGGCCAACATAGCTGTTCTGCATACCACTCTTGGGAGCAAGACACCAACATATCTTCCCTTATTTTGAGCAAGAATGATGAGGAAGGTCATAGAATGTGAGCATGCAGAGGGAGGAAGCTTCTTCTCATCCTCATGTAGAGATGCCTAAGTGTAAGGCAGACCAATGAGCTGGCAGGCATGTGCCATCCAGCAGCTGCTGTCAGAGGTCCCCAAGGAACCTGGTGGTGGTGGGGAGTGAGTCCAGGGGGAGAGGGAGGGAGGGATTCTCATCTGGGCTGCATTCTAGAAACATCCAGACAGGCTTTGTAAAGTTCTTGCACAAGAATACACCCTAGATCAGTTACACTGGACCTTCTGTGGGTCGGATAACTAAACAGTTCAGTAGAATTTTCAAGTTTTCCCATGTTATTCTATTATTATTCTAATGTGCATCCAGGTTTAGGTAGTAAACTGTTTCTTTGCCTATCTGGATAGTCACTTTCTTTAGCTTTACTTGTAGAAAAGCTGTCCATCTACCATTAAATTTCTTTTTGCAATTTTAGTTGTCAAAATCAGTTGTGCATATTTGGGGGGAGTTATTTCTGAATTCTCTGTTCTATTCCATTGATCTATGACTATCACTCTATCAATACCACACTATCTTGATTATTAGGGTTAGACAATATGAATTGTCATTGATTAAGGTGCTTTCTTTCACTTATTCTTTTTTTTCAAAATTGTTTAAGCTATTCTAGAGCCTATGTTTTCCATACCAATTTTAGAATTAGCTTGTTTGTGAGTACAAAATAGTCTTGCTGAGATTTTGATAGGAGTCGCATTATACCTACAGATCAGTTGGAGGAAAATAGTATCTTTATTCTAGAGATTCTTTATATCCATGAACATGGTATGTATCTCCACTTATGTAGGTTTTCTTTGACTTTTTCATTATCATTTTTAGTATACAGATTCTGCTCATGTCTATTATGTGATTATTATTTGAATAATTGTAAATGATATTAAGTTTTAATTTATGCTTGTTTGTTAATATATAAATGTGCAATTTTTGGTGTGTGTTTATTTGATATCTTGTAACTTGGATGAGCTTATTAGTTCTAGGACAGTGATGGTGAATCTATGGCATATATGCTGCAGTGGGCTGTTTGTATCACTGAAAACTCTAAAAGGTTTGCTATCGATGTTGTAGGGGATTTAAAAAGTTCCTTGGAATTTTCTATGTGGGCATGTCATTTGCAAAGAGACAGTTTTATTTCTTCTTTTCTAAGCTATATGGCTATAATTGCTGTTATCCTGTGAAGCTTCATTAATGTGCCAATAATAGGCATTTAAATTTTTAGTGGAATGACTGGAACAAGAGAGATGGATGATTGTTTCTCCTGTGTCTTATCAAATTTGTTTCCAAAGGTAGCTCCAGCTTTTTACCTACACCTACATTTCATAGTTTGTTTTGCTGCATGATTCTTAGATTTGAGTTCTCTTTTCAATGTTTTAGATAAAATAACATTTTTTTTAAAAAATAAGAGAACATGGCTTATTATGTTGCATCACTCTGCTTATTTGATGAATTCTGAAGTTACACCCTACCTACTTCCTCTATCCTGTTTGTTTTCACAGATGCTGTATATCCAGGCCTTGCCAGGACCCTTCCTTTCAATGGATCCGTCCTCATTTGTAGATGTTTATGGGTATATTGCGACCCCTAGAATTTGGAGACAAAAGTCATCATTAATCTGGCGTCTTGGCCCTACATACCTCTTTGAAGAAGCCATATCAATGGATACTCTGGAAGTTATTATCAAACTTGGCCCAAGATACTGTGGTAACTTCCAAGCTGTGCATACTCCAGGTATGGAGTGTTCTGATTTATAATGTTTTTGCTGGTACTAGTTTTTAAATGGACATCTAGTTATTTATAGCACATTTGTAAAGAATAAACTCAGCACAGGTCAGTCATTAGGGAAGACCTCTGTAATTGGATCATTATATATTTACAACCCAACAGAAAATGTCACAGAAAAGGAAATGACAATATCCTTTAGATTTTGTCTCTAAAGCTCCTGATGGAGGAGGATGGGTGGGTAATACCATCAGCAAAGAAAGAGAGAAGAGAATGAGATAAATAAGTTGCATTCCTTTTAATGAAGAAGTTTTTTAACTAAAGTATACTGTTGTCTTCAATTATTAAACAGGCAGACAAAACATCCACATTCTCCTTATTGATTGTTGGCTGTTCAAGCAGAGAACATTGCTCTCTGTGCTCATCAAGTTGGGGGTCAGATCCCATCTGGGAAGAGTGATAAATGCATTGGGGCAGGGAGGCCTTGTGTGTGGGGAAGGGAGACTGAGTGCTGCTGAGTGTTTCTTATCTCCAGGCCGATGCTTTGCTTGTACTTCATTTCCTGTGGCAAATGGCATTGATCAGAGCAATGGGACCAGGTCAGGGCTGCAGCCAGTTTCATGGACTCTATTTTCACACCCCCATGTCTCTAACATGACATTGGGTCCTACTGATTTGAGGACCAGGGTGCTAATTCCAAGTTGGATATTCATGTCAGCCCATACAGTTCATAAGAATTTTCCCATTTCCTTCTTTTTTTTTTAAAAAAAAATGTTTTGCTTTTGTGGTACCAGGGATTGAATTCAGGTCCTTGGGCTTGCAAGGCAGACTGCAGAACCACTGAGCCAAATCCCTGGTTCCCATTTCCTTCTTTATAAGTCAGATTTCTTACTAGCACTTTGGCTTTGGATAGCGAGTTAGAGATTTAATAGATGTTTCAAACTCTGGTAATTTAATACCCCAAATCTCTCTATTTTATAGAAATCTCTATCTTGGAGATGTGGCTACAGTTTTTGTAAGCATCATAGAAGCACAGGTTGGAGCAAAAGCATTAGACATATTAACATACAACTTTGCAAAAACGTACAGTGTAGCAACACACAAACCTCTTCTCAATGATTACTTTGCTGTGTGGTTGTAGATGTTTAATTGTCTGAGAGTTAATTTCCTTCTCTGTAAAGAAAGACTATACTTAACTGAAGATGTGTTGCTATAGGAGAAGGCCCTGATGGTGAGGCTACACCCCTTGTTGCAGAGGAAAAGGTTTCCTTTGGCCTCCATGTGGCTAGCTCCTCCATCACCAATGTGGCAGACCTCAGAAATACCTACAACGAGGTGGACAGCCGCATGATCGCCAAGGAGGTACCTCTTCTAATTTCCTGTTGGAATCTTGATCTCATGGCTTGCTTGCTGCTGGTGCTTCAGTAAGCACTAATTCATGTTTGTCCACATGTGGCTGGAGAGATACACACATGCACAAGCTCTAGTTCATTTATTAAAATGCACCGTGCTTTTTTACCTATCACATCCCACAGGATTGACCCTTTTATTTATAATCACTTAGAGAGGGAAGTAGGAGCTCTTACTGGTAGAGGAAGAAAAAATTGGAATGTTTTCACTACTGTTGTGACGTATAGACACAGTGCTGGTCTTCCCTTTGGATTCTACTGACTCATCAACATTGCAAAAATAAATTTTGAATTGTTGTGACTTTTTAAAAAACTATAAATTTGCAGAAAAACAGGCAAATGTGTATAAATGAAGATGCCCTGGATTTATAACTTCAGTTCCTGAGTAAAGATATTCTTTTGCTTTTAGTACTGGCACATGTTGGCTGATCTGTTTATATTCTTGTCACCCTCAAGGACAGAAAGCACCGTGCAGCAAGAGGGAGGGGGATGAGGTGCTGCTACACCGCAGCTGTGCTCATCACACAGGGCACTTCCCAGTGGAGGTGACCCCAGTTCCTCTCATACCCTTCAGAAATCAGGAGGGTTCAGACTTTGCAGAATGGGAATAACCCAGACTGAGAAGGCTCTGGCTGTCTTGGCAGTGCTGAGTCCCCTGAGATGACCTTAGGTTCTTCCTGCCATCCCCAAAAGCCACTTTCACCAAAGCCACTCAGTTAAGACACAGCTTGGGAGTAGGACAAGCTTCCATCCCTCAACATTGGTTCAAGTATGATTCACTTGCTAATCATTGCCTCTGGATCACCAGCCCTGGCTAGGCACTGGGAACCCTGACTTCGGGAGCTCATGATTAATATACCCCCTCTTTTCTAGGAGACTCTCAAGACTAATTGTTGCCAATTTCTCTAGATGAACATTTCCTCCCGTGACCATGCCACACCTGTGTTCCTGCTGAGAAATTGTGCTGGACACCTCTTGGGTTCACTCCGAACTCTTGGAGCTGTTGCTGTGGGTCAACTAGGTAGGTTGGCAGGGAACCTTCACTGCTCTTCAGGAAGAAGGGCTGGTTCTCCCAGGAATTGTGGAGCACAGGCCAGATCAGGTGTGCTGGGGTCCAGATCAGGAGGGCCAGAGTGGGAACCAGAGGGCACAGAGACCAGCACCCTCTACCATGTCTGAGGACTGGCGGAGAACTCATTTACAAGTGGGCTGGTGTCTGCACCCAGTGGAGCCTGTCTAGGAGGCATGGCAGGGGAAGGTTACGGTTGTCTTTGGAGCACAGGCAGCACCTGCTGCTCCCTAGGCAATGGGGCCAGGGTCCAGCCCAGCAGAAGGCAGAGGACAGAAGCCTGAGGTTTTCAGAGCCACCAGGAAACAGGTGCAGAGCATGGCTGGCTCCTCAGAACTGTGGACCCAGGACAGTGGGTGCCACCCTTCAGCCTCTGGGCTTCAGCTTTCTGATGACACAGACAGACCTCCCTCAGGACCCTCTCTTCCTGAGTCTTTTCCAGCCCCTCCTGCCTGCCCCTTTTGGCCTTCTGGATGGAGGCCCCAATGGCCCCTGTACCCTCCTGCTTAAGGGACTTTGCACGGCAAGGTGGCTGCAGTTCACTGATCCAGGTCCTTCTTTGTTCCATGTAGGGGTGAGGGTCTTTCACTCCAGCCCTGCTGCCAGCAGCTTGGACTTCATTGGGGGTCCTGCCATCCTCCTGGGCCTCATCTCCTTAGCAACAGATGACCATACCATGTATGCAGCTGTGAAGGTCCTGCACTCAGTTCTGACCAGCAACACCATGTGTGACCTCCTGATGCAGCACATCAGTGGTTACCAGGTATATGGATAGGCTTCCTTGCCACAGGGACATTTCCTCCAGGGTGATTTCTGGCTTGCAGTGGGCCCTGGGACTGGCATGGTCACAGCAAAGGAAGACCAGGTGATAGCCAGCCCGTGTGGCTCTGAGCTGGGTGCTAACCTGTGTGCAGCTTCTGGAGCTTTTCCTAGTGATTCTAGGACCCTCTGTTTATCCTCCATTGCTGCCTTTACCATAGCCACAGGGCTAGTCTGCCTACCTGGGAATCCTGCCTCATCTTACTTGTTATGTGACTATGGAAGAGTTATTTACCCTCTCTTTCTCAGTATCCTCATGAAGGAACAGGAAGGGATATGGACCGCCAAAGCTCATGGTTGCCATGAACATTAGATTTCATATAAAGGAGAGGCTCTGCATACTGCTCAGAACTAGCTATGGGTGTCCTTCATCTCTCTGTACCTTAGTTTCTCCACATGTAAACCAGCAGTAACACACCTGTTGGATAGGGTTGTGCTGATTACATAGGTTGTGCAAACATAAGCTGAGGTCCTAGAAGGATGCCTGTGCAGGAAAATTGTGCTGTTTATCAGAGGAGACATGGATACTGTCCTCAAGTGACTCTTGCATGGCAGGGAGGTGACCTGTGAGGAGCCACAGGAGCAGGACCAGAGGCACAGACTGGGGCCACCCTGCTAGGTCTTGGCAGGGGAAGCGGGGGTGATCAGATTACAGACTTGGCAACACTGTGCCAAGGACAGTCTGAAACAGTGTTGCATTGTATTCCTGGTTGTGTTGCCAGAGGAGGGCAGTGTGTCTGGGAGAAGGGGACACAGAGGACTGCATTAGAACCAGACATGGGGAACTGAGCTGTGCAGGAGATGAGCAGGAGCCCCCTCAGGGTAGGACCCAGGTGCCAGGGATGGCTGGCAGCCTGGGTGCTGTGTTAGCCTGGGTGCTTGGTGGGATGCATCTTCCTAGGCTCCTGGATGTGCTGGCTCCTGAGGGCCTTGCTGGGACCCTAGTGCCTCTCCACTGGGTGGTAGGATGCAGGTACTGCTAGCTTTTGGGACCACGGAAGGACACATCTGGTGGTCACAGAGGAAGCAAGGCTGCTATGACTGAGCTCCTGAGGGGATGGAGGTTTCCTGGTGAGCCTTTAGCTCCTATGAGATGCTTATGCATAAAAGATGCAGGAACAGAAAATGGGAAGCCAAGGAGGGGACCGGCAGCACTTGTCACTCAGGGAAACACCAGACAAGAGATTCAGAGAGAGGCAGGTGACCCAGAGAGAGAGAGAGAGAGGCCAATTCAATGAGCTCAGGAAAGGGAGCACAAGCAGGGCAGGAGCCCCAGAGTTGGAGGAGGCTTTTCTTCTGAGAATGTGGAGGCAGGGATGGAAGCAGAGTAAGCAGGGCTTTGCCAGTGGGGCAGCCCAAGAACAGGCTGCTGAGGGCGACAACCCCTGCCAGGCATTCACAGGCTGCTCCGTGTGTCTCTGTCCCAGATCCTGGCGTTCCTTCTGTGGAAGAAGACCTCTCTCCTCAACCACCGCATCCTCCAGCTCATCCTCTCAGTGGCCGGAACTGCAGAGCTGGGCTTCAGGCCATCTGCTGTCACCAACATGAGTGTTTTCCAGCACATCCTCTGTGACTTCGAGGTAAACCAGAGGGCTGTGGCCTTCCAGAGTGTGTGTGGGCACATGTGATGGTAAAAGTCTGGAGGTTCCGGTACGCCAGTCCACTAGCTTCCCCCAGAGTGCCCATGGCAGCGACCACACAAGTTCTGGAGCCTTGGCTGGATTATAGTTAAATCCTGTTACCTTTGGGCTATGTGGCCTTGGATAATGTTCTTGACCTATCTGAACCCCATCATCCTTATGTGTGACGTGGAGACTGTCACCTCTTTCTTGTGGCTGTGGTGGGATTAAACCAGGTAGTATCTGAGAGAATTCTTTAAACTGGGAAGCACCATATCCATATGAGGGTTTGAAAGAGTGATCCCTTTTCTTCTGGATGGTACTTTGCCATTTCCAATGATTCTTTAAAAGAGCCACTGCAGAGGAGCTGATGGGGATTGGCCATGTCTTAGAGTCCTTGTGACACCCAGGACCTAGGGCCTCCTCACTGCCGTGAGGCCGCACTGCAGCATGCTGGGTGCCACAGTGGGACAGGCACAGGGTGGGACGAGAAGAGAAAGGCTGTACAGCTTTAGGCAGTGGCATCTGGGGCTGAATCATAGAATCCAGCAGGGAGAGAGCCTTCAGGTGGGGGTGTGCTGCTTGTGGATCCTCCACATGGCATGGCCTGGCATCCTGTGCATGTGACCCAGTGGCATAGGCTGTTCTGTGTCAGTTCAAGTGGGGTGGGGCTGGAGGGGAGGCAGGGAGATGAAAAAAGGTACCAGCCTTAACCTTTATAGGTGGAGACACAGGATGACTTTAAAAGCTGTGTCTTTCTTACAAATTAACTTATTCTTATCACAGAGTTTTAAATTAGAATGTTGTGGGAAGACCCTCCTCGTCCCAAGATTCTGTCTCCTAGTGTCAAGTGTGGGTGATAATCTCCACATTCTCTCTTTAATTGCAGTCATGATCACAGTAGCGCTATTACTCTGAGCCCTGCCTTTTCTCATGTAACAAACACATTTCAATATTTTAATTCTGAACATACACGGGCACTGCACCGAGGTCAGGGGAACTTTCTACCAGGCAGCAAGTTCCTGGCATCCTCAGTACTCCTCCAGTTACAGCACTCCTCCCCACTTTAAAATAATTTTCCTAGAGTAAGCTATCAAAGCTGAAACATGAGGATAAAGCTTTTATAATCAACTTTTAGATAGTCAATAAGTTTCGCCAAACTGCTTCTGTGTTTGCTACATATTAGAATATTATGTTAGATATGTTACACTGGTGGTAAGAACCCCAAGCAGAGTGTCAATCAAGAGCTGGCTGCAGAAATTCCAGTGGAAAATTTGGAACCTGCGTTGAGGCAAAGGTTGTGGGGTTAAAGAGAAGGATCAGTGAAGAAATTGTTCAGTTAGATGTGACTCAGAATTGAAGGTCAGTGGTGGGACTAGATACCCAACTACTGTGGGGCTGCTGCTGAAAACAGGACTGGGGAGATTTATAGTCACCATGTCTACATTAGAAAGAGAAAACACCTTAAAATTAATGGATAGAGCTCCTAGATCAGGAAGTTAGAGCGACCAACCCATCAATCAACCAACCAAACAAGCAAACAAAACAAACAAACAAACAAAAAAAAACAAAAACAAAACTCAGAGAAAGAAGGAAAGAAAAAATAAAGAGAGAACTTAATAAAATAGGAAAGATAAAATATTCAGAGAAGCAATAAGATCTGTCTCCTGTAAAACAGATAAACCACTGTTGAGACTGATGAATAGCTGGAGGTGTAGCTCAGTGGTAGAGAACTTGCCAAGTGTGTGGGAAGCCCTGGGTTCCAGTCTCAGCACTGAAAAAGATGGTCAAGAAAAAAAGAGGGAAGTCTCCAATAAATAATATGAGGAAGGGAAAGGGGTGAATATTGCAATTAGAAAGGTCATGTGAAAATCAGATGAGAAACTTTGTGTGAATAAGTTAGAAAATTTAGCTCTTTTGAAGTCTCAGAGAAAACTTGTTCCCCCAGCTTGCTTACTCAAAAATAAATAAAAAGTCCAAATGTTCCCATCACCATCAAATAAATGGAATCACCGGTTTGAAATCTATACAAGTCACCTCCTCCATAAAGAAACTGTAGGCCCAGGGAGTTTATAGGGAATATCTACCAGTCAGGTGGCAGGCTGCCTCAGACTTAGGACCTCTCCCAGGAACAGAAAAAGAACAGGCACCCTTCCAGCTCACCTGACCAGCTAATCTCGATACCAGATCAAAACAAGGCACAGTTCAGGGAATGAAAAATGAAGTAATCTGAAGCATAAAGATAGCTGCCCAAGTCCTGAATATGATATTAGAAAGCAAAAAGGAGGAGTTTCAAGACTTCTGGGATTGTGTTGAAGGTGAGAGACTTTTAAGTCTCATTGTAGGCTGAGGGGGAAGAGGTAGCAAAGATGGGGCAGATTCTTAGCTAGTGGGAGAAGAGACTGTTGGTAGAACAGGTAGAAAGGAGATAGAAAGTTTGGAGACAAGAGGGAGAGATCAATGGTGACTAATGGATAGCAGTTAAAACTGAGAAGCGAGGAGGGATAGGAAGTTGAGAGGCAGGAAGTTGAGAGGTGAGGAGAATAGGAAGATGAGGATATTCAAGTCTTAGGCTTCTGGATTCTTAAAGAAGCTCATTTCTGAGAGTGAACAGTTAAGGAGAGAGCAGTGTCCGAATATTGTCTATTTGATATGCAAACAAATCTAATCCATATATTTCAACACATTCCTTGCATAGTTATGTGACACAGGACAATAACCAAAAGAGTCAATTTTCTATGCCTTCCCAAATTCAGATATTTAGTATAGTGCAAAGAAATTTCTATACTCTGAGATGCAGAGGCAGGAGGACTATAAGTTCGGGCTCAGCCTGGGTAACTCAGTGACTTAGTGAGACCCTGTTTCAAAATACAAAAGTGAAACAGGGCTAGGATGTAGCATGAAGGCCCTGGGTCCCATCCCCAGTACTAAATGAATGAGTGAATGAAGAAAAAAGAAAGAAAGAAAGAAAGAAAGAAAGAAAGAAAGAAAGAAAGAAAGAAAGAAGGAAGGAAAGAAAGAAGTATCTAGAAAAGCTAGGTAACCTTGAGTAGCTGTGGTAAGTTGTTCTAATGTGCTGGAAGGGAAATGGGGGGCTAGAAGCTCCTGTAGGAAGGAAACAGGGGACCTGCATTACTGGATGGCAGGTTCATCTCTTACTTTCTCAGCTCACCAGCTCACAGCACCAAGCTGTTGTTTGGTTGAATGAACAAATTCATGAATGGATGCTCCAAGTTCACAAGGGTCTTAGAGTTCTGCAGGTGGGTATGTTGGGGTGCCCTGCCTGGTAGGCTTCCCTCTATGCGTCTATGCTTATATTAAGTTATATAAGGGCTAGAAACCTGTCTGCCTGAGTCTGGCTTCCTAGCACCACTCACTCATTTTGCTTCCATTCTTTTAAAGAATTTAATTGATCCACATTAAGGATCCACAACGTGATATGTGTGACACCAGGCTCCTGGGGCTGGAGAGGGGTGGTAACTGCGTGCATAGCCTCCTAATGAGCTGTGTCCACAGGGCTTTTTGCATTTTCCTGGCAGTCAGGACGTGGAATAGGGACACCTGCCAATTTCAAGTGGGTTCATCATTGGCCCTTAGGGTCACTGTCTGCCCCCTCTACTGTGCAGACAAGAAAATACCAGGCTTTGACACCAGTTTCTGCCAACCAGAGACCAGGGTGACTCAGTCTGAGCCTCTTTCCCTTCTTCCCTTAATGAAGATACTATAGTCTTTCCTTACATGTAGTTTCATTGTAGACAAGTTCATTTACCCACGGTCAACCAGAGTCCAAAATTATTAAATGGAAAATTCAAGAAATCAACAATTCATAACTTTTAAATAAGCTATTACACTAATACTTGCTATTATAGTTCTATTTTGTTATTAGTTTTTATTGTTAATCTCCTGTTGTGCCTAATTGATAAATTGAACTCTATCATATGTTTATAGGTACAGAATAGACATTGTACACCCAGCTGTGATTTCAGGCATCCTAGGATGCCTTCAAACCTGTCTCCCTGCAGCTCTGTCCCATGACTCAGCATCTGAGGTCTGTCATAGCCTCTCTTCCCTAGAAGGGAAAGGGAGCAGTTAAAGAAGGAATTCATGGCTCCTATAAAAGAAAGGGGCAGCTGTCCCCTCCCAGGCATTCTGCCCACATGATAGTGCACATGGCATTGTTTTCGGGCTGAGCTCTTTTTGCAACCCTTGGTACACTCTCATGATCCTGTTTCCCTACCTGCTATATTCTGGGCCTGGGGAATTGTCAGATTTCAAGATGACAAATAGGAAAGAAGTAGCAATGGCATGGGAAGGTATGCCACCAGTCCCTCCCTGAGGCTCGGTGACAGCTATATTTTTGCTGTGCGTCAAGCCATGTGTATTTCGTGAAGTGTAAAACCCGAAAGGATCAGGCCTGGGTTCTGGTCCGTTTCCTCTGACTTGATGGTTGTGAATGACACCTGTCACTCAGCTGCTCTGTCTCTGCCATTACTTTCTCACCTGTGAAATGGGACTTGTGTTGTCTTGTGGACTCCGATATGGATGCAATGTGTCTGGCATATGGTGTTGTTGGTGTGGGCCCAGCACTGGGCACATGCAGGCAAGGTTAATGCAGGTGACCTTGGCGGGAATCCAGATCCTCAGTAAGCCCCAAGCAGTAGCAGAGACTGGAAGAGAGGGGTGAATTTGAGCTTCCGCAGGAGAGGTTTCCCTCACCTTCCTAAGCTGGAGGGGAGCTTCCTAAGCTCCCTAAGGGGAGCTGGTCTCATTGCAGCATTGGCTTCAGGCTATGGGTGACCCATACCTGGCACCATGCTGCTTGTGAATCCTGCCGCATGAGTGCTTTGGCCTCGGTGTTTGTGTCTTTCAGCTCTGGACGAACACTGCTGACAACCTGGAGCTCACCCTCTTCTCCCACCTCATGGACATCCTCCAGTCACCGAGGTAGGGGGTGGTGGCAGAAGCCCTGAGTTAGTTCCAAGTCTTCATGTCAGGAATAAGGACCAAGAGGGCAGGACAACTGAGGCTCGGTAACTGGCCTCCTCCCTGTGTCCAGTGGGTGGACCGGTGGGAGCTGTCCTTCCAGGTGGTCATATCACATGGGCCAAGTCTCTCTCCTCTGATGGCCTTGGACTTGAGAGGGCCAAAGCTGGGGACTTAGAAGCCTCTGTAGCCCTGGGGACAAGCACCAAATCTAGTTTCTGCCAGTGTGAGCAGCAGAGGAAAACTCAGCTCCAGGGCTCATCCTGGTTCTCAGCCCACTTTCCCCCAACAGACTTCTCCAAACCACTTCTAACTGATCAGGGCTCTTTTGGTTTCAAGCAGCAGAAAAAGAACCCAAAGCAGCTTGAGGTAGGAGGAAGAGAAAGAAGGATGGGAAGGAGGAAGGAAGGAGAAAGAGAAGAGAAAGGGGGCAATGAAGGAATTCATGGCTCCTACAAGAGAAAGGGGCAGCTGTCCCCTCCCAGGCCTTCTGCCCCTGTGCCCGTGCCTGAGCAATGTCCCTCTGTCCCTTCAGGCTGCATCATTTCTGCAGACCTTTTCCGTGGTTACCAGGTGGCTGCTGGGCAGCTCCTCCAAACATCTCCACAGCTTAGCAGGGTTGGCAGAGGCAGGACTGTTTCTTGACTTGATGGTGCTGAAAATAGGGCTGAATCTTTTTGGGCCAATTAGGACCCTGCAGCCTGGCCAGCAGGCTGGCTTCTCCTCTGCAACACATGGAAAGGGAGAATAAGAGGGAGTCCTAAGTGTCTGCTGAAGGTCCTCCTCCTGCCTCCTCACCTTCTTGAGCTGTTCCCGTGGCCATTAGCACCTTTGGCATTTGGGATGCATTTGTAAACCTCTCTCCATCCAGACGCTTACTGTGGAGATCTTGTCATAAACACACCACATTTCCCACCCCATTTTTAGTGCTGGAAGTTCAGGGAAGCACACACCTGTTCAGATGGCTGAGCTCACAGGTGATGGGTGCAGCTCCTGCTCACAGGATGGGGCTGCTTCTGCCTCCTTTGGGTATCAGAGATGTGGAGCTCCGGAGAACTCAGTGTATTCATGGCAAAGAGCAGTCCTGGAGGAGCAATCCTCCCACCCAAACTCCCCTCCTCTTCTGCCCACTCCACTCCACTTTTACTTTCTCCACCTGAAATTGCTGTTTTCTAAGAAACAGACATTTACCCTGGGAGCTGCTTTCTTTGAGGGAGCAGAACTTACTGGAAACTGGCTTTGTGGTTATCCCAAGGAGGGATACAGAAGTCCACTTTGTGGCTTGGGCGGGTAGGGAGATGGCACACACACCCAGACAGGCCCCTCACTTCTGCATGGGGACTGGCTCTGGGTCACATGAGTGTCTGCTGTCTTGGTTCAGAGTTTTCTGAGGCTGGGATTCGTTTTCCTCGAAGCTCGGGATTTAAAAGTCAATAATTGGGGTTTGTCTTTGAAGGCTGTTTCCGGAGGATGGAGGGCTGGGGGTGGTGCCCTAGCGACTCTGGCACTTGGCAGATGCATATTCAATGGATGTCTGATGGCATCTTGACAAGGTGCCAAGAGAGCGTTGGAGTTAGGAACAAGCCTAGTGTTGAAAAGCTTTTTAGCAGAAACATAGTGAATTCGGTTCATTCCAGTAAAAGCTTTTATTGTCTCTCTCCTGGGCTTGCAGGGAAGGAGCACGGAATGCCGAGGTCGCCCACCAAGCCCAGCTCATCCCCAGGCTTGTCTTCCTCTTCAGCGAGCCCAGCCTCGCTCCTGCCAAGGTCCCCACTATCATTGACATCTTGGGCTGCCAGCTGAGGGGCCACTTCAGCATCCGGGACCTGCTTAGGTACCTCACCAAGCTGCCAGGACTGTTAGAGAGGGGCATGGGCCAGCCGTGTCCTCGCTGCGCTCAGCCCAGTGACAGCACTAGGATCCTGCCAGGGTGGCTCCTGTTGAGGGCTGAGAGTCAGAAGAAGAGGGAGTAGGGTGAGAGGTGGGTCCCTGTCTGGGCTGCTCACACACCCCTGAGGTTTCCCATGAGTGTGGCCATCCCCGAAGCAGTGGTGGCGCCTGCATTAGCTCAGAGTGTGTGCCACCCAGAGCCACCCTCTGCCTCACTCTCCTCATAGGCTGATCCACAAATGCCAGAGACCACTTTGACGAATCCCAACAGAGTTTAGAAATTTCTGGAAGTACTGTCTGTGTCAACCACAGGATAACATTGTTTCCCCTCGTCCTTCTCTCCTGCTGTGTACAGGATTGGTCTGTTTGTTGTGTATACCCTCAAGCCTTCCTCAGTGGAAGAGACTCAGGTCTCCGTGGATGGAGCCCCAGCCTCCTCAGTGCCTGGTGAGAGGAACTTGCCCAGATGCCGGGGGCTGAGGGAGACAGGGAAGCCACCTGCAGCCGAGAAGTTTTATGATCATGGTCACATATTCCTGCCCCAGAACCTCAGCTGGTTTCTGAGGCCCGTGGGATGCTCAGCTCCCTGAGATAGTACCTGGGCCTCAGCAGCGCTTCATGGGTGGATCTCCACTGCCTAAGAGCTCTGGATCCAGATGCCTGAGCACCTGAGGTCCCAGCGCACAAAGGGGCAGCCTCCATGTCTGTTTTGCCCATGCTGATCTCCAGAAATGCCACCCTTGCTTGCCCCATCCCTGCCTCCTCCTCTAGACCAGTGTTCTCAGCCCTGCCATGCCAACTGTGCAGTCCTCCTTGCTTCTGAGGCCCCTGGGCCTTTGTCTAACTCACAGTCTGGGGTTGGTTTCCTTGGGCTGTTCTCTCACCTCAACTAGGTGCAGAATGGAAGCCTGCCTTGTTTGCCATCCCGGCTGCTAGGGTGCTGTGAGGGGAACATTGGGCCCATTGCATCCAGGCCCTCTAGGCCTGTGCTGCCCAAGATCAGAGTCTCTTGCCACAGGTGGCTATTTACATTTACAATTTAATTAATTAAACTTAAATGCAGTTGAAAATTCAGCTCTTCAGCCTAGCCACATTTCAAGAGCCCAGGAAAGCACATGAAACTAGTGACTATGGTATTGGACAGGGCAGGTGCTAACCAGTCCCATGGTCACAGGAGGCCCTCTGGGACAGCATTACTTGGTGCATATGAATTATGTTACCCCATATCCTCGGGCCAAGAGTGAGAATTCTGCTCCCATCTTGGAGATGATGGAAAGTAAGGCCCAGTGAGGTTAGGACCTTAGAGAAGAAGTCAGAATCCAAATACTGCAGAAGCAAATCTGAGTCCCATTCTCCAAGCCATCTCTTCTTCGCTCTCTCTGCAGCAGGGTGCTGCACCCCGAACTGCTCCCAAGATGCCTGGCAAGTGAGGGGATGAATGATGGATAATTGCACAACTTTGGAGTTTTCACATATGGACTTCACACTGAAATTTCCAACTAATCATAGTAAAGCAGTGTTAAGATATCTCCTGGGGCTTCACTGATGCTTGGGAAGTCATGTTTCTTCTCCTCAGGTCCTCTGTTCTGGCTTCTCTTTTATTTTCAGAGCAACATAATTGAGAAACATAGAGGCCTTGTCTGGAAGTGGATTGGAAGCAAGAAGCCAGAGAACACAGAACCCCAATTTACCACCCAACCCCAATGCCGCCCATAAAACCAGTACATACTAGGTGCTTTGGAAATGCTGCAGCCTATAACCTGCAAAGATTCTGCTGAAAGATAGATTTGCTTTTACCATTTTTTTTTTGTTTCCAAAGACAGATAGCATTGAGGAAATTTCTAGGTAAAGAGAACTTCAGCAGCTCCTGAAATTCTGTTTTAAGGATTGCCTTGTATTCTAGAATTTTGAGTCCCATCCATGCCCCCAGTTCCTGGGTAAACTAAGCATTTGATGAATATGATGGCTCACTGCAGTGAATGTTATGTCTCTTTACATCCGTTTTCTCTCACATCTGAATTTTCTGTTTTGTAGCTGGAAGCCAAACATCTGGAAAGACAATCAGGCTCAGAAACCAGTTGCTGGAGATGCTACTCGGTGTAATATCTTCCCCCCAGCTCCATCTGTCCTCTGAGTGAGTAGCTCTAGGAGGAGTGATTTGGCACGAGATCGCCTCCTACAGGGTGCAGTATTAAAATCTCTTCTTAATGAAAAGTTAGTATCTCTGAATCTGTTTTCTGTGATGTATTTCCTACACAAGGCAGAACAAAAATTGTATTTTCTCCACCCAATAAACCAGACCTTGCCCTGAGATATTCAGATGTAAATGTCCAATGGGCAAGAGTAACTGGAAACAGATTCGGTGTCATTTCAATCAACTCCTTTGTCACCATTGCCATCATGTAATTGTTATTGTTTTGGCAGTTGTGAGGATCACTGACTTTGATGTCCTGTACTTGGCACACAGCAGAATGGAGAAATGGTTAGCCCAAGTAACATTCATCAAGGGAAAGCCTTGCCAAATTCTTCTGCTATTTACTCTTAGTGCTTTAGTTATTTTTCCAACTTGGAAAAAAATGGCATCTGTCTTCAATTAACTTTCAACGTAATGTGTAATCATAAAGTTGATTCCATTAACTCTTCCCATGTCTGCTTGCAACCCTGGAGCCATTTATTCAGCACCTATTTGCTGAGCACCTACTGTATACCGGGCACTGTTCCTGGCTCCTGGGATGCAGCCACCAGCCCATCAGTACAATTCCTTAGCCTCTGTGACTTTACGCTTGGTGTGTTTGTGTGTTTGGAGCGAGGGGAGGAGATCACCATGATTACCACCATCATCCCCGTCATCACCACAATCATCATCATTGAGTCAAATGACCAGAGCACATCAAGAGTCTTGCCAAAATCATGTAGTCCATGAGCATCACAGGCAGGGTTAGGAAAGAGCACAGTTTTTTGGTCCCTAGTCCACTACTCATTTCAGGGGACATCCCCGCCTTGCCTAGTCTGTCAGCTGAAACTGAGACCACATGGCTCTGTGTAGATTTCTCTTTCCTGACTCCTGAGGCTGAGTCTTGTGCTCAGTCACTGTCCTTTCTGCCCACCTCCCAGTCCTCCTGTTCCGTTTAGTTCCTCCAGCAAGTCTATTCTCCAGACTCATCATTTTAAAATTAATTTTTGAAAGTGGTAGTCCATGGCCTTTCTTTGCCTAAACTGATAAAGATATGCAAATATTGGACTATTCCACTTAGACTGGTTTTGACTAATACCTTTAAAAAGGAGATAAGCATTTTGTTCTATGACTAGATCAGTGGTAATTAAATTAGACACATGGCTGTTCCTGCACTATGTACATATGAATATTAGTGAAGCATGCATTATTTTACTTATTTTCATACATAGTTTCCAGTTGCTTTGCAAGGTTTTGACCAACTTATAATGCAGCAGTTAATGAACAAATTTATCCACTGTGCAACAATTCTGCCATCATTTCACTCTGCATTCTTTCAAAATGTACTGGTTTGTGCTTCACTAAGTCGTAATCAAATGCCAACCTTAACTGCCTTTCCTAAGGGACCCTTGAAGCCAGGTATCATCTCTTCTGGATGTGACACTTGCTCATGGCTTGAAAGATAAAGGACTGAATTTATTCACCCCCAGGTCAAAGGAGGAAATGTTTCTGAGTCTGGGCCCTGACTGGTTCCTGCTGCTCCTGCAGGGACACCTACATCCCAGCACCACCGTGCTGGCCTTGAAATTGCTGCTGCATTTCCTGTCCAGCCCCTCCCTCCGTGCCCGATTCAAAGATGGCCTGTCTGTGGGCTCCTGGGTGGAGCGAAGTGCCGAGGGCATGCCCATTGTGATGGGTGAGTATGGGCACCCGGTCCTGGGATATGAGTGAAGCCTCAGGACCCGTGCCACTCCCTGTAGAAGGACCACCTGAATTCTTCTCCCAGACAGGCCCCAGATCATCCCCCATCCCAGGGCTGCTGGGCAGCACTTTCCTGCCTCCATGCTCTGCACCCCTCTGGATGCTGCTCCCCAGCAGTCCCAGGGTCCTTGTCTTCTCACACACCTGCAAGGGCAAGCTCTTCCCACTTGGCTTCTGCTGCCTGTGTGCCTCTTCCAGCCCATGGGGTTCATCTTTTGGCTGGGTCTCAGTTTTTCAAGAGAGGAGGGTCCTGACTGAGTCAGGGAAGTTCTGTGAATCCTCCTGACCCTCCTATTGTCCTCTGCAGTGCTCCCTACTTTCTCCTAGTGTTTATGATTCATCACTTACTGCCCACCCCTTCTACCACTGTCTGTGCTTCTGTATCCAAGTTGCCTAATACAAAAGTGCCTGGTTGCTTCTTAGGTGGTTGACATTTAGGAGTATCCGTCTTTGAATGGATGAATCAATGAATAGTTGACTGGCGGAATGGATGGGTAAATGAATTGATAAATAGATAGATGAATGCATGAATGAATGGCTAGATAGATAAATGAATGAACAAATGGATGGACACATGAATTAATTAATGGATGAATGAGTGAATGAACGAGGGTGTCAGGAATAGGAAAACGAGTTACAGCCTCGTGCTTTCTTCTGTCCCAACTTTGTGAATGTG
Organism: Fukomys damarensis; assembly: GCF_012274545.1. Classification (NCBI taxonomy): domain Eukaryota; kingdom Metazoa; phylum Chordata; class Mammalia; order Rodentia; family Bathyergidae; genus Fukomys; species Fukomys damarensis. The sequence goes on from NW_022900913.1 coordinate 69,934,488, forward strand.
TATTTCAGTCCTGTGTCTCTAAGGTAGGGATGGGTGGCAAAAACCCCTGGTGTGTCCGCCCACACCTAGATCAAAAGCAGTTGTTCTCAGCTCCATTTCAGGCCTCTTCCTTTACCCACAGACAACCTGAGGAGCCCCCCAGCTGTGCCCGAACACAGCCCCTGCCTGCTCCCTGGCTTCCGTGTCTTGACCGACTTCCTGAGTCACCGTGTTCACATTCCAGAAATCTACCTCATCGTGTACACTTTCTTCCTGCAGACACCACTGACAGAGCTGATGGATGGGCCCAAGGTGGGTCCTGGCAGCACCCTGGGGCCAAAGGGCACCTCGCTTTGTGATTCCACAGGACTGAGGCAGCTCCCTGACATGCTGTGCTCACTGCCTGCTGCTCCTTTGGGCTGTGAATGTTACATTCACTCTTTTCCCTAGTGGCCTACTCTCCAAGTAGATCTCAGACAACCTCCTCTTAGTCTATGACCCCCTTAGCTCATCCACTATTCCTCCTGGTAAGTCTGGTTTGGATCAGTCTGGAATTAAAGTCTTGCTTTTCCCAGACATAGCTGAGAAGTGAGGTACTGGTGAGGCATCTGTGTACTGCCACTTGCTTTCCCTGTGACCTTCCTCAGCACCTTCTCACCATGGGCATGGGAAAGGCAGGATTTCCCGGGTGCCCTGGGACTCTGCACCTTCCTAGTGACTCAGGCCTTCCTTGTCCTCTCTCTGTACTATCTTTCCAGTGTCTCTCTTTCTACTGATTTATTCTTTTAGACAACTGTGCTAAACTCTGTCGCACTGGAAACCAGAGGCTGACAACTGTGTTAAACTCTATCCCACTGGAAACCAGAGGTCACACTCTGGATCAAATGCTGTGCATTTACCACATTCCTAGTCTTCCTGGAAAATGATCCAAGAGGAGTCCACACTCACTGGGCACAGGATCCCACCCCTCTTTCTCTCATTCATCGGCACCCACCTAACCCTCCACACCTTCAAACTCCAAGTTGAAGTCTTGTTGGCTGCCATTCCTGCAAGACTGGGTTCATACTCTGGATGGGGCTCCAAGGTCCCTTGCGTTTGGGTCCCTGACCTGTCTCTAACTTTCCCTCCTTGCTATCCTTGCCCTTGGTCATTTCTCCAAGAAAGCCAGCTGCTCTGTGCTCACCTACCCATTCTTCTTACTGGTTCCTTTTCTCCATCATCACCTGCCTGGCAGAAGCATCCTTCCTCAAACTCAGGTCCTTAGATCCAGTGCCACTTCCTCCACAGTTCCTAGGCCCTTCCTTCTCTGTGACTGTATACCTTTGTGCTTCATGGCACCAGTGCATGTACTTGTGAGCCTGCCTGTGTGGATACTGAGCATCTATAGGACAGGGTTCACCTTTTACTGGCCTCCCTGGGCACCTGACACAAAGCAGACTTGGAAATCATTTCTTGGTCTTAATTTTGTCGAGTGAAACTGAATTGAAATAGGGCAAAGGTGTAAATGTGTAGAGAAAGCTCTAGCGTTTGCCTCTCTTGTATATCCTTATACTTGGCAGATCTATATCTAGATAGATGTTGAAAGTACATTATTGCAGATCATACTTCAAAGTTCTAAATATACTATACTAAGTTCATGGAGACCTGGACTTTTATTTGTCTAACAACATATTGTAGGAAACAAACGTCTGACAAGTGTCAAGGCCTATGATAGATGCTTTACATATTTTATTCCACTTGATATTTAAACAATCTCTTGGGGTGGATAATGGGATTTTTTCTCAGAGAAGGAAACTGAACCTCCAGGAGGCTGAGCAGACCCCACCCTTCATGTCCTTGCTCAAAGTGCTGATTCTAAATCCTTGCCCTTCTGTCTATACCACACCTCCCCTCAACCTTTGGATTCTTCCTATGTATTCTATAACCTCATTTAAAAAGGTCGTTGGCATTCTTTAGGACATTGAGCGCTTGTGAGGTCAGACCAAACGAACAAAATTTATAAAAAAAAATTGCGCTTATTTATTGACTGGTGCTGTAGATGGGACCCAGGCCTTTTCCTGTGCTGGGCAAGCCATGTTCTGAGCCCAAGGGAGCCTACATGACTTGGGGCAGGTCATGAGGGTCTTCAGTGTCTAGAGAGGCTTTGCCTCCATCTCGCACTCCCTCTGGGTAGCCATGCACTGTGGCCACTGCAGTGCTGTGCTACTTTGCTGTTAGAAGTGCCTCAGAACAGGCGGTGGTGCACAAGCCACAGAGCTGGTGCCCTGGGTCTCCTCATAGCTCTGCCTCCTCCTTCAGGACAACCTGGATGCCATGCTGCAGTGGCTCCTGCAGAAGCACCACCAGCAAGAAGTGCTCCGGGCTGGGCTGTGCACAGAAGGTGCCCTACTGCTCCTGGAAATGCTGAGAGCCACCATGAGCCAGGTGAGACCCATTTCCCATGAGCCACCCCAGAAGATTCTGGGCAGGGGAGTAGGGAGGGCTCACCCTAAATAGCTTCCCAGAAATGCTGATGTCGTAGTCTTCTCTCTCAGGCTGCCACCAAATGCCCAAGACCAGGTAATTTTTAAAGATATGGGGTTGTTTAGCTCACAGTCTGGAGGACACACTCTTGAAGCATATGGCAAGGCCATCAGGATGAACCAAAGCAGGGTGGGGAAATCATGTGTGGAGACAGCTAGCTTGCTGGTTCGGATGATCTTGATTCCTTGCCTAAAGACATCAGGGCTATCACATGGCCACCCTCTGTACATTTCATCCTAATCACCCCTAGTGGCCCCTCCTCCAGATGCCATGAGCATATAGGAGTTTGGGCATTAATCTTGTAGCACATGAACTTTCAAGGGACATATTCAAACCACAGCAGGTGGTAATTAGCGAAATGAATTGAAGAGGTGAATAGGTTCCCAGGGGTAACTTGGGTGCAACAGGGAGCCTATCCTAAAAGGTCCTAAGGAGACCTGTGCACCCCAGCTGGGAGATGCATTTTACAAAAACAATGGCGTTTTGCCACACAAGAGAGCATCTGATGGCCTTCCATATCTGAAGATTATAGTGTGTCCTGACAGAGGTAGAGGCCACAAAAGTACTTTTGCATTTATTTTTTCAATATTCTGTGAATCTCTTTCTATGTCAGTAGAGTGGGAAACCATCTGTATTTGCAATACAAGTTTATGTTGATTTTCAGAGTGTTATTATAAAAAGTCTATAATGAGCTTTATTTTTTATTAATTTTATCGGTACATTTTATCGGTGTACAATATAATGACATTCATCATTGAAAATTTATACCTTTACATAATATATCTTGGTTCTTATTTTTTCCCCATTTCCCTGTCCTCCCCTCAACCCCTCCACGCCTCTCTATTTACAAAGAATTTGTTTCCATTTTCTTATATTCCATTCCCTTCTTTCCTTACTCCTACCCCCCATTCCCTTCCCCTTTGCACCTTTTCTTGCTTTTTCACATCATCTATGATACCTTTTGATCTTTATTGACACTTTTAGTTTCTCACATCAAAGAAACTATTCAGTATTTACACATGTGTGTCTTATTTATTTCATTGAAGAGTATGGCCTCAGTGTGCAACCATTTAGCTATGATATCTCTAATTTCTCATTCTTTATGGCTGAGTAATGTGTGTATCTCCAGTTGATGGGCAGTTGGGCTGTTTCCAAGTTTTAGCTACTGCAAACTATGCTTCTATGAACATGGTTGCACATATATCGCCGTGGTATGATTCTTTTAATTCTTTTGGGAAGATACCCAGTAGGGGAATAGCTGGATCAAATGGGACCTTTAATCCTACTTCTTTGAGGTATCTCCATACTGATTTCCACAGTGATCACACCAGTCTACACTCCCACTAACGATGAAGAAGGGTTTCTGTTTCCTCACAACCCCACCAGCATTTGTTATTGGTTGATGTTATGATAGCAGCCATTCTTTCTGGGGTGAGGTGGAATCTCAGCATTGCTTTCACTTGCATCTCTTGAATGACCAAAGATGACCAATGATGTTGAACATTTTTCATATGTTTATTTGCTATTTCTGCTTCTTTGAGAAATGTTTGTTCATCTCAGATGCCCATTTTTGGATTGGATCTTTAAATTTGGGAGGTTTGATTTTTTAAAGTTCTTTATATATTCTAGATAGTAGACCTTTGTTTGAGGAACAGCTGGTAAAATTTTCCCACATGATGGGTTGTCTTTTCATGTTGTTGGTGCTTTCTCTTACTGTGCAAAAGCTTTTTAATAAGAAGAGATCCCAGTTGTTGATTGTTTGTGCTGGGTAATGATCAATTGAGGTTTTATTCATAAACTCTTTTCCTACCCCAGTGCCTTCAAGAGTCCTACCTAACCTCTCTTCCAGCCATTTCAGTGTTTCTGCTTTATTATTTAGATCTTTAATCCATTTCAATTTTAGTTTAGTGCATGGTGAGAGATATAGGTCTAGTTTTAAATTTTGGCAAGTTGAGACTCAATTTTTCCAGCACAATTTATTAAAGAGGCTATCTTTCCTCCAGTGAGGGTGTTTGGCTCCTTTGTTGAAGATGAGGTGGCTGAGTGTGTCTGGAGTTGTTTCTCCATCTTCTAATCAGTTCCACTGATCCTTGGGTCTGTTTCTTTACCAGTACCATGCTGTTTTTATTACAGTAGCTTTTGTAGTATAGTTTCAAGTTGCGGATTATGATACCTCCTACCTTGTCTTTGTTGCCCAGAATTGCTTTTGCTATTCTAGGTCTCTTCTGGTTCCAAATGAATTTTTGGATTGTTTCCTCAAGCTCTGTGAAGTATGCTGTTGAAATTTCAATTGGGATTGCATTGAATCTGTATAGCAGTGTTAGAAGTATGGCCATTTTCACTATATTGTTTCTTCCTAACCAGGAGCAAGGGATGTCTTTCCATTTTCTTATATCCTCTTCGATCTCTTTTTTGAGTACTATAGTTTTCAGAGTAGAGGTCTCTGATTTCTTTCATTATGTTGATTCCTAGGTATTTCATTTTTTGGATGCTATTGTGAAGGGAGTTGTTTCTCCAGTTCCTTTTTCAGTGAGTCTGTTTGTGTACTGGAAAGCTATTGACTTTTGTGTGTTGACCTTGTATCCAACTACTCTGCTGAATTTGGTTATTAAGTCTAGAAGACTTTTGGCAGAGTTCTAGGGGTCTTCTATATAGAGTATCATGTCATCTGTAAATAATGACAATTTAACTTCTCCATTTCCTATCTTTATGTCTTTTATTTGTTTCTCTTATCTAATTACTGTGGCTAATGTTTCCAAGACTATATTGACAGGAGTGGTGATAGTGGATATCCTTGTCTTGTTCCTGATTTTAGTGTGAAGGGTTCAGTGTTTGAACATTTAGTATGATATTGGCTATTGGATTTTCATAGATGGCATTTATCAGATTGAGGTAGAGATCATCTATTCCAATTTTTATAGGGTTTTTATCATGAATGCATGTTGGATTTTTCTGCATCTATTGAGATGATCATAAGGCTTTTGTCCTTGGCTGTATTAATATAGATATTACATTTACTTATTTGCATATATTGAACCATCCCTGCATCCCTGGGATCACTTGGTCCCAGTTCATAATCTTCTTGAGGATCTTCTTCATTCTGTCTGCCAGTATCTTAGTATGTATTTTTGCATTTATGTTCATTGTGAGATTGGCCTACAGTTCTCTTTTTTGTTTGTGTCTTTCTCTGCTTTGGGGATCAAGGTGATGCTTGCTTCCAGGAATGAATTTGGTATTATTACTTTCCTTTCAATTACATTGAAGAGTTTAAACAGTAGTAGCCATAGTTCTTCTCTAAATGTCCTGTAGAATTCAGCAGTGAACCCATCAGGACCCAGGCTCTTTATAATGAACTTTCTTGAACAAACATGTTTTCCTTGATGACTTTTCTAGTGTCAACTGTGGGATATGGACAGCAGGTCACAGTGCACACTTTATGCATTTTTGGATGCACTTTTGAGGAAGATTGCATTGGATATCACATATGTACATGACATATCTCATTGTTCCATGTCCACCAGTGTCTTATACCAAAGTGTACAACAGCCTCACAGCCTAGGGGATGATTGTTTCACTGCTGAGTTGGTTTGCATGTACTATTATTCTGGTTTTTATAAACCATTTTTAGGTGCTCATTAATTCTGTTTATTTTACTGTGAGCTGCTTATTTATGTTGTTTGCCAGTTTCCATGTGTATGTGTTTGTGTGTGGTTATGTCAAGAAGATATAGATCACACTTTTTGCCCTTTTTTTCTTTTTGCCTTTTTTGAAGATGAGATTTTTTTCAGTTTTATTCAATAGTTTCTTAGCATATAAGTAGGCAATTGTGTGTTTTTTCCTTCTAATCAGTTCTTTATTGTGAATTATATCAATTGATTTGTAGCATTCTTACGAAGATCTTATTTATTCTCCCTGTTCTTACTTTTTAAAGAATACTTCCTTATTTTGTTTGTAAATATTTATTTATAATTTTGTATATATCTTTGAAAATTGTATTGGGCTACAGTTTTCTTTTTTGTTATATTTTTATTGGTATTTGATGCCGGTCTTTTGGTACTTTTATACAAAAAAGGACTAATCTGCTTTATAGTCAGGACTGTATTAAATCCACAATTCTTATGTTATTTAAATGGTTTCTATAAGGCTGCCTATGCCTACATTTTTTCTATGATTATTGACTTTTAAACACTTTTGAATGTCTTCTTGACCCAGTTTAGTTAATTGGTATTTAGACATATTTTCCCATTTATTCAGTATGCACACATGGTCTTGTGTTAATGACTTTTCTTGACATGATCAGTTGGCCTTTTGCTTAGGACTCATAGTGACTCATCATAGCAAGAACGTGTGACACAGCAAGACTTCTCACTTCACTGCCAGGATGCAAAAAAAGAGGAAAGGAAGAAGCCAAGATTGCACTATCTCCTTCAAGGACATGCTTCCAATGACCTAAAGACTTCCCACTAGGCCCCGCCTCTTAAAGGTTCCACTACCTCCCAACAGTGCCAAGCTGGGGTCCAAGTCTTTGAAACATGGATCTTGGGAACATCCCAAACCAAAACTATTGCAGTCCTCTTCTAATTGATTTAATTTGCTGTGTTATTTATCCTTTCTTGCTCTTAATTTGGGAGTTCACATCCTTTCTTTATCATACCACTCCTGCTACTTAGGAGCTGACAGCTTGTGGATTTATTTAAAGAATCAGATCTTGGATATATTTACTAGTTTCTTTTTTTATGTCAATGTCTAAGAATTTTATATTTACCATCTTCATTTTTGGTTGTTTTCTAGAAATTTTGTGATTATAATTGCAAAGATCACTTTGATTTCTATTTTTCAATGTCCGGGTTTTTAAATTTTTATTTTTAAAGTATATCTAGGAACAACAAAAGGGAACAACAAAAGAAACAACAAAATCTCATTAACAACATAGAAAATGTGTGTTATGCTGACAATAGTATAGGTGTGAACCTGAACATTTCCATTATAGCAGCAAACACCAGAAGGTTAAGCTCACACATTAAACATGTGACTTTTAGATGAGGTAAAGAAAAGATCCAGGCTCCTTGTACACATTAGATTGACACATAGGTACTGAGAATGAAGCTCCCTGGTGATTGATTTGATACAGATGCCTGTAGTGAGAGCATTGTTTACTAAATACAATAGACAAGCATCTAAATGTGAAAGATAGAAAGTAGAATAAGAAAAAGGATGCAAATTGAATTGTAAAAATAGCCCTAATATATCTTTTCAAAACAGTTGCATTTATTTTCTTTTTCCTTGGCAGTTTATTTTGTTTGACATCTTCCCTTGCTCAGTGGTAACCACAGATGAGGCTACCTGTTCCTGACCTTGATACAAACAGAAGCATACATTGCATATTCTTTAACATCTGGCTTCTTTCACTCATCGCTATGTCATGGGATTCACTTTTGTTGTGGTGGATTTTTTTTTAAACTGCAGAGTGGTATTTTATTGTTATAATTAATCACAATCCATTTTGGGTTGCTTTGGTTTGGAAATATCAGGAATAAATCTTCATATGCCTTTTGGTGGACATTTTCCTTTCTGTTGGAAAAGTCCCCAGGAATGGAATTGTGATTAGCTGTACACATGCTTTGCTTTTATTCAGTAATGCCAAATAATGCTCCAAAGTAGAAGGACCAATTTATACTCTCACCAGCTCTCATTCTGGGAGGGTTCCTGCTGCTCCAAGCCTTTGCCAACATTTTGAATTGTTGTCATTATTTTAACATTAGACAGTCTACTGCATGTGGTAATCCACTGGAAGAGACAGCACTTCCTTATTATGGAGATGTAGACCAAGCAAGGTCACAGATCACAGGCACAGGGGTCGCAAGTGTGCCCAGCCTTTCATGGCCATTCCTTGCCTTCAGAGGTCTCTGTGGATTGGTGGATCAAATCCAAATTCCTCTTCCAAAAGTCTAAATCCTCTGTCTGTTACCTCATCTTGTAGGTGCTTCTGATTTTGCACTGTGCTAGTCACTGGAAATAAGTCACATTGCTAAAATGTGTCATTTGATCCTCACAACAACCTTCTAAAATAGGTCATATCAGGATTCTTGTTCATTAGAGTTGGAGCTGAAGGCATCGTAATAAGGAGCTGGTTCAGCTGGGTATGGTGGTGCACATCTGTAATCCCAGTGCTCTGGGAGGCCGAGCCAGTAGAATCCAAGAGCAAGCCTAGTTTGGGCAATTTAGCAACTTAGCAAGATCTGTCTCAAAATAAAAAAGGGCTGGGGATGTAGCTCAATGCAAGAGCTGTGCTATCTAGGAGCCCGATACCCTTAAAAAAGAAGCTGGTCCAAGCCAGGCTGTAGCAAATGGCAATGGCTGGATTCCATCCAGGCTAATGAACTCCTAAGATAATTCTGCTTTCCTCTTGTGCATACTCCCTGAAAAATCTAATATTGTGCTAGAGGGTCTGGGGGGCCCAGATGCAGGTGGCTTCAGAAATGTTTCCTCCACCTGCTGCTGCCCAGCCCAAACCCTTGCCAGGTCTGGAACTGCAATTTTATGTGTCTTATCTTCCTTTCTGCAATTAGGTTTGCATTTCCCCATGTGTGCCATGTGGCCAAGAGCTATGGGAGAGGTCACAGTGTGGGGAACACTAATGGTCAGGCAGGGTAGTGGCATCAGCTCAGGACATGACCTATTCCAGACCCCTTCAGCAGGGGACAGTGTGTGTCTAGGTATTGGCCAGGGTGGTGTGGGGGGGTTGTTTCCAAAGGGCTGGGGAAGAAAGTGACCTCTGGTAGGCACTCCCCTTGGGCTCAGCACTCTTGCTATGTCAAATCACATAGGACTTGTATTGGGGGATGATGGTTCACCCGTGTCCATTTCTAGCTCTGACCCTCACCATGGGGTGACGTTGGCAAGCGATGGAACCTCTCTGGGCCCCTCCTGTAGATAAGGGGTCTGCACAAAGCCTACCTCAGAGGATTGCTGCATGGCAAGGAGAGGACAGAATGTGCAGCCCAGGGACCATGTCCACACACACTGTACTGTCCCCATGTGACAGCCTGCCCACTGCTGACTGCAGTCTTGGTGACTCACAGCACACCCTTTGGGGAGGAGTCTGCCGGCTGAGCTCAGGCTCCTCTGTGTCACTGATATGGACCCTGACCTTGACCCTGACTGCATCTCATGAAGTGTGTCCTCAGCCCTTGGCAGGTTGTAAAGAAGGTGCTTGGGAGCGGACGTTTCCGGCCAGCGTGCTGCACTTCCTGGGCCTTGTGCACCGCACTTATCCCCAGGACCCGGCTTGGAGGGCCCCTGACTTCCTGCAGACACTGGTCACAGTCACCTTCCCTGTGGGAGCCCAGAAGGTAGGACAAGCCACCACTCACCCACCTCAGGGATGGTTTTGGGGACTTTCTAGTCTTTCTCTGGTGAAGGGCTAACTTCTCCCCACCTCCCAAAGTTGAGATGCACTTGAAGCAGTGGGACTGAAGTGTTAATAAACAGCTTGGATAATTTACCTTTTCTTGGTTGAGATGCAGTCAAGGTCATTTTCAGCTCCAAGATGCAATAGTTTTTCTGAGTTGTCAGACACCTCAGGAACAAGCATGAGATGGTAGGGCAGGTCCAGCTTTATGTAAACACCTGATCTGGTAACGCAGATTGTAGTTCTCATTTGGAACATGGCTTGGGCTTCTGCTAGCCAGGGTGCTGTGAAGAACCAGCTTGGGAGCAGGTAAGCCAAGAGTTGGGGGGCAGAAAGACTCCCAAGAGTCTGGAGGACAAGGTCCTGGGTCTCCTGGCTAGCCTTTCCCAAGGGTAGATCCATGGTGACAGCATGTGTCTCTGGAGCCCTAGGACACACTGATCCTCTGCCTTGAGCTTTCTGTTGCCCTAGCAGCCTTCTATGCAGGTGGTGCCAGGAGGTGGTAACTGAAGCAGAGAGAAAAAGTTGTACTTAGAGTCCTTGGGGATCAGAGAGGGTGGTGAGACCCATGTCCCAGAACTGTTGAGGGAATGTGATGAGCCGCAGATCCTGGGATTAGTAAATGACACAGCTGAGACCTAAACTCCACTCTCTCCCCTCAAAACCTCCTCCCCCACCTGGCTAGGGTCTGCAGGAAGTCAGGGGCCCTTTCCATTATGGCCGGTTTAAAGTAAAATTTAATCACCAAATAAAGTGTAAGAGTGCAGTCAACCCTCTATAACTTTGGGCGCTGCAACTGGGGGTTTAAGCAGCCCTGGAGAGAAAGTAGTTTTAAGAAAGCCGTATCTGTCCAGAATAGGTACTTTGTTCCTTGTGATTCTTCCTTAAATAACACAGCATAGCAGCTATTTCCATAGCACTCACATCGCAGGCATCATAAGTCATCTAGAGATATATTATAGAGGGGGATGTGCAAACATTATACCGTCTTATATAAGGGACCCAGACACACGTGGGATTTTGTATCCTTAGGGAGGATCCTGGGAACCAACCCTCATGGGGACTAGGGATGAATGTAATCAGTTTTAATGAGAAGGAGTACAGAACACATAAAAAAGGAAAACTGGTTCCGAAATAGTTTGATGGATTAATATCAACTCCAGTAATCTACTGGGGAAATAAAAGTGAAAAATGGCCATACATGTATGAAAGGGGTGCAGGTATGGGGAGGTGAGGTTCACACTTACAAGCCAGGCCAAGAAGAGGAGGCCATCTCTTGGATTGCTCTTGCCACCCCTCAGCAGGTGCTCCATAGGGCCAAGGCCCTGAGTCTAAGGCCTGAATCGCAACCCCAAGGCCCGTCTCAGCCCCTACCCCTAAGGCCAGGCTTTGCTTTGTTGAGCCAACCCAGGCTCCTCCTCCCGTACTTTGCTACTTGGGGGAACTGCTTGAGGGAGAAGGGCCCAGCCCAAAGGCCCCTGTCTAGCCAGCCAGTGCCCCGTGTGTCAGATTGATCTGCCTTGGGGCTCCTAGCTCTAATTCTAAGGCCCTCTCGATATCCTTCATGTCTGGTCCCAGCTCTGAACCAGCTCTGCCAGGTTGTGCTGCCTGAGAATGTGGAAGACCCTGCTCCCACAGATGGCTGTCGGCCCAAGGCTTTGGTTTGCTGTGTATTATTTATATGGCATCTTTCCAGTTGAGGCTGCACAGAGCTAATTAATGCAGTAACCACCTCCCTAGGTGCCATTAAATTCATTTTATGGCTTAATTAAGAATGGCTGCATTAATTTTATGAATGAGCAGAGGGAGGTGCCAACAGATGAAGGCACAGGAGAAGTTGGTGGGTCCTAGTTGGGCTGTGGCCAGTGTCCTTGGATGTGTCACCCACCTTTGGCACCTGCATGTCTTCTAGGAGGGGCTGCCTGGCTAATGACCCCTATCTCACCGTCTCCTGACTGCTTTCTAAACCTCAAATAAGAAACTGAGTGCAAAGGGCTGGGGTCTTCTCTCTGAATGAGCTCTGCTGTTTGGGGTTACTCTCTTTCCTTCCTGACCATCTGTCACATGGGCAAGGCATAAAGGCAAGCACACCCCTGTGAGGCAGGAGTGTGGATCACTGTATCCCCTCTTCCTTCCTTCCTTCCCTCAAGCCCTGGTGGCTGCCATAGCTGATGGCAGCTGGCTAGGAGAAGTGATGAGTAGTCATGGCCCAGTGAATTCTGGACATCTCCTTTGCATGGCCATCTCAGGTCCCCAGGTCACAACAGCCACCTTACCAGCAGCCAGGCAGGTGGCACATTGTTCTATGGGACTATGGCAACTCTGCCCATGCTGGGAAGAGGCAGGTATGCCAGGGCCTCAGGCCAGGCCAGGCTGTACATCTTATGGTTCCCTTGTCATCCAGGACCCTGTGGCTGAGTCCACCAGGAGCACCAGTCCTGGGCCTGCAGCTGGAGGGGACAGCACTACGGAGGGTCCCCAGGCCCATGCTATCTTCCACCCTGGCCGGAGGCAGCTGAGGGAGTTTACACAGGGCCTGCTGAGGGAGCTGCTGCTTGGAGCCCCCAGTCCCAAGCAGTGGCAACTGCTGGACATGCTCCTGGAGGTGGGAAATTGCACATGCTCCCTGGGTAGGGAAGGGCATGGTCACTGTGGGTTGTTTGGAGAAGGGGGATGGGCAGGGTCTGCAGAGACTGAGCCTGAGGCAAGTGTTTTGCAGAGGGATTTATGGGGCAGTGCTCTCAGGAGAAGGAGAGAGGGAAGCCAGTCCCAAGGAGAATCAACTAGAGCCTAGTACCAAGGAGCACTGGGTGACCTTACCAGCAGGCCTCACCTTGAGGCATCCATTAGCTGGGTTGGGTGCCCATTGCTGGGGGCTTCCCCTGGCCCTGAGCAGATGGGGTAGTAGAAGGCAGTGGTCTTGAGCAGGGGCAGGCATTGGTGTCCCTCTAGGCTCTGGGTGGACCCAGGGCACATGGACCCTGTGCTATGTTATCTCAGCCCCAGCTGTATTTCTAGGCCTCTCTGGATGATGCCAGCAGCCAGCAGAAGCGAGACTTCCAGTCTGAAGTCCTGCTGTCCACCATGGAAATCTTCCACACCCCAAGCACAGGCAGCACCCCACTTCTCCAAGGTGAGGGAAGCTTGGTTCTCTTGTCCTTGGCATGGACCAACATAGTGAGAAGCAGAACACCAGCAATGTGACCCTGTGCAGCACACAGTGACCATGGCAGGGGAGCCTCCACTGCCCTGCAGCCGAGGCTATGTTGGGGGAACTCAGTGCCAGGGCAGAGTGGACAGAGCCCTTCCATATCCCCTGACTCCTCCACCTGTTTCGTAGCCCTCTGTACCCTGGCTCCTCCTTCTGGATATCCTGCCTGCAGAAGTGTGGGCAGGTGGCAGCCCAGCTCCTGTCCTAGCTGTGTCACCTGCAGCAGGGTGACCAGACAAGGGCTGGAGCTGTGAGTGGTGAGTCAGGGAGGTGCTGGGGCACAGGGCTGCATGTTGGTGAGCCTGCAGGCCACCCACATTGTTGCTTTACCTTCTTCCCTGTGTGACAGCAGCCTCAGGCACCACAGGGCCTTCTTCTTTGCCTCAAGCATTAAATGCACCCATTCTTGTTCCCAAATCACCAGAGGAGACCCCCTTGCTTGTTTCAGCACTTGGTTCTGGTCACTGACCAGATCGCTCACTGTGGGTCTATTCTGGGACCTGTCTGTTCAGTGGGTGCCAGGACCCCATCTTGGAGCAATGGAGCATAGGGTGGGAGGACACGGCTGGTGGTCATGAGGGGTTGGAGGTCTTCCTAGCGGCATCACACTCCTTCTTGGTGTCTCCCCCACCCAGGCAGTAAGGAGCCTCAGCCCAGCACAGAGGCTGCTGCTGCACCCTCCCTCTGGAACATCTCCCACTTTGCCCAGCGGCTGGTGGAGAAGCTGTACAGTGGTGTGTTCTCAGCAGACCCCAAGCACATCCTGCTCTTCCTCATGGAGCACATCATGGTGGTAAGTGAAGCATGAGAAAGCTCCTGGGAAGCAACAGGAATCTGCAGACAGCTGTGCCCTTGGGCTTGGTAGGCTGAGTCTGCCGCCCTATGCAAAAGCAGCCTGAGATAGGCGGGGAGGAGGGAGGAAACTTGTGATGTGTGCTTCCTGGCAGCCACCCAGTGCCCTGAGAAGTGTCTGGGAGCCACAGCATCCTGCACAAGGCCATGACCCTGTGACCTCTGGTCCCTCAGTGCCCTGCCTGTGCACTCAGCCTCTGTGACCTTTCAGACCCTACTTCCTCCTTTTTGAGTTCTTAATGATTGAGGTTTAACCTATTACTGCCAATCCTTTTCCCCACAAGGCCAGAAAGACTCTTGTCTCCAATTTCTCCTCCACTTGTCGTCTTTGTGCTTTTTTGAATGCAGAACTCTGTTCAGTCTGGTCCCATTGCCTCTCTTGTGCCCTCTCTTCACACGTAAATGCATCCTATGCAGGGGTACACAAGCCTCTAGAGGCATCTCTCAGGGCAGGTGCGTGTCCATGTGTGTGTGCACATGTGTGGACCCAGAGAATTGTGCAGCCTGAAGTTCTGGAGTTGAGAGGGGGTGTTTTTACATACTTGCCTCCTTGGCTGCTGGAGCCCCTCCTGAAAAGCTCTGGTGTCCTTGTGCATGGACCACTACCCAACTCTGACCGCCCCCCATGCAGACCATCCCTGGGTCCAGGGCCTCATCGTGCTGTACCTCACCCAGCCCCACCATCTGGGATGTCTGGGACATTGGAGAAGCCTTCCTCTCACTACTCTGGATCCTCACCACTCTCTCGCCACTCACAAATGGGGACCCAGCTTTAGTGTACTTCCTGGGGTGATGGTCCTGGAAGTCTGGAAAGGATGGATTTGGAGGTCCCTTCAGGAATGATTCCAGCAGGGAGAAACAGTCCTTGTCATCTCTGAGAGGGTTAAAATCAGACTCCTGGGAAGTTGTACTGAGAAGGAACATAGGTGCCACTGTCAAAACAAGTCTTCAGTACTAACCCAAAGAGTGGCACCCTCCGGGGCCAGGGTACCTCAGGGTGCAGGCCCCAGGCTCATGCTCCTCTTGTCCATCCTCCCCATCTTCTGCTTATTGCATGGGTGCCTACAGCCCTTAACTGTGGTCTGAGAGGTGCAGTCTTTGGAGGAGCAGGAGAGGATGATGACAAAGATGTGAACCCCAATCTCATTGGGGAAACTGAGCCTGACTTCCTGGAGGACCTGCACTGCTCATGGAGGTCTAAGGACACTGTGACTAACAAGAGGCTCTTCTGATCCACTGCCACACTTTGCCCATGCTGCGCTCTGTGGATTCCTTTCCCTATGCCAGCACACATACAGACCCATCCTTGTTGAGGATATAAACCCAGCCTTTCTGCCTCCCTCCTGCATTTCTCATGAGCTAAACCCATTTGGTTCCTGTCTTCCTTCAGATGGCATGGTGTGGTAAGCATGGGTTTAGTGTCCCAAGTGGTTTGATCCTTGCTGACCTCTGACCTTCAGCTATTTATTGCTAATGTGGGGTTATCTCAGTGTCTGCATACAGTGTTATTACATTTAAACAAGGAAGTATATTTAAGTTGATACAACTCAACATCAACAATGCTTATCAAAATACCAGAAATATTATACACAACAATTCCTAATAAATGACATGAACCTATTTGAAGAATTCAGCTGTTACTCAGTGCATATTATCGTACACTGAATGTTAGCCATGTTACCAATATTTCAGAAATCTCTGGCCACTGAATGCATTTTCCATAATATAATCTTGGTGAACTTTAACTTTTTTAACACAAATTTTTACCCAAATTTTGAATTTTCTTAAATGAGCATTCCCTTAGGCAGAACTTCAAATGTAGAGGAACCAAATGCTATTTGAATCTCACCTCCCATCACTTTTTGATTGTATGGTGTTTGTGGCAATCTGGGTCTGTGTCGGGCACTGCCAAGTGCTCACAGGAGTGTGTACATGTGTCTTGTTTCTATCACACAGGTCATCGAGAGCCCCTCTTCTCAAAGAGACACTGTCCTCAGCACCTTGTATAGCAGTCTGAACAAAGTCATTCTTTACTGCCTCTCCAAGCCCCAGCAGTCCCTGTCCGAATGCCTCAACCTGCTCAGCATCCTAGGCTTTCTGCAGGCGCATTGGGACATCGTGTTTGCCACCTACAACTCCAATGTCAGCTTCCTCCTGTGTCTCATGCATTGTCTTCTGCTGCTCCATGCCAGGAGGTAAGAACCTGCTTGGTTCCTGCCTGTCAGGGTTCCTGGCAGAAAGTGAAGGGTTAGAAGGATGCTTGGTTGGGTTAATATAAATGATAGAAGTCTGTTGTTGCTAGGTCTCCTACACAATGTGCTATGTTTGATAACAAGCAACGTCATCCCCAAACCTGTCCATGTGACTGAGCAGGTAGATTGCCAGGAAAAGAATAATTTTCCCTGTTTCCAAAGCTCTAAGTTGTGAGATACAAGTTTTGAGGCCAAAAATGCTGACATTAAATGAACCCACTGATTTTTGGATACAGTCAGATTTCAGAAACATTAACATTCGATAAATGCAATTTTAGGGTGGTGGAAAAATTATGTAATATATTATATCACGAAAGCCAAGAATGATTTTCTTTGCAGAAAACAATATGCACAAAGTAGATGATATACAGTGATGTCTGTAATTAATAAAAAGCTATTTAAATGACCCTTTTCTGGCAGTCCCATGTATGCACATATGTGAGACTTCTCCCTGTACATTCACTTTGTCACCCCTCTGAGGGGCTGAGTACCCTTACCCAAACTGTTGTCACCAGAGTGTGTCCAATTTTGGATTTCCTTTACACTTTGGGACATTTGTGTATCCATAATGAAATATGCTGGCAATCGATCCAAGACTAAGAGCGAATTTTCCATTTGTGGCACTCAAAAGCTTTCAGAACCTGGGGCAATTTGAATTTTCAGATCGGGGACACTCAGCCCATGCCACAGGGTCCATTCCAGCTCCTGAGCACTGTACTGCTTAAGGTTATTGGTTTCTGTTAGGAGAGCCAGGCTGAGAGTAGCGGGGAGAGGGCTGTGGGGTTACACTTGGCTTTTTTTCTACTTTGTCCTGGGCCTTTTTCTTTTTTCCCTCCTTCCTTTCTTCCCTTCTCTCATCCCTTTCTTTCTCCTTCCCTTGCTTGTCTTCCCCTTCCTTCCCTTTTCTTTTACTTTTTGGTACTAGAGATTGAATCCAGGACCTTCACACTGAGCTACATTTCCAGACCCTTTTAATTTTTTGAGACAGAATCTTGCTAAGTTGTCCAGGCTAAGGTGGCCCCTGAGGGAGGGCACCCCAGGCATGCACATGTTTAGACCCCAGAAAGCAAGGCTCCTGGGGAGCCCAATGCATAAGCCACCATGTTTCTACCTAGAGCCAGCTCCAGCATGTGGGGGACCCTGGCAAAACTACCATGTGGGTGATTTAAAAAAATTTCTGAGAGTTTCAAGATGGTGACAGCAGAAGCCAAGCAGGCCCTTCTAAGTGTAGGGCCTGTGCAGTTGTCCACATTACCTACCAGGAAGCCAGTCCTGGCCCCAGGGAAGGATTGATGAGTTCAGTTCCAAACAAAAGAGAGTTCAATGCTTTGGGAGTTCCCAGGAGAACTGGCTGGTAGTCCTGATGGATGACAAGGAACCAGGAGACGGCTTGGGGGCCTGCTGGGAACATGGCTAGGATTTCTGCACACAGGACTTCCTGTGAAGAGAAAGTGTTTTTCCTACTGTCCAGAAAACCACTGCACAACAGCCTCTGTGGAAGCTGTTACAAGGGGTCTGCTTCACACTGTAGATATAACGTGTGTTTCCATACTGCTGCGCATGGAGTTTGAAGGGCAGATGCTTATGATAAGAAGCCATAAAGGATCCCAAAGAAATTTGAGTTGTTGGTGAAAAACCTCTTGTCTCCAGTTACCCAGAAGGATTCGGATTGGAGCCCAAACCTCGAATGACTCCTTATCACCAGGTCTTCCTCTCGCCCGGTGAAGAAGGGAAGGAGAAAAGAGATGAGGATATCCCAAGCCTGAGTGATGGTACACTGTACTTGCTGCTTGTTTCCTTGTGTGGGGCAGTGGGTGGGTCCTGGTACTTGCCAGGCTGCAGCCTTCCATTCCGTTCTTCCAAGGTAAGAAAGAAATACGGTTGAGGAAATTCTCAAAGGCCAGAAGAGGAGCTAGGAAGTCCCAGAGTGAAGAAGCAGCCCAAGTCACCTGGTGGAAAATAACTGGAATAATCTTTGTATGTTAGAAATGAAGTGGGAAGGGATACACGGATGGATGGAGAGAAAGTTCTGTGGGACCTGGTTAGTCTAGAACATTGACGGCAAGCCTTTTTTAGCTTTCAGTGATACGAACAGCCCACTGTGGCATGTGTGCCATAGGTTCACCACCACTGGCCTAGAAGTGTGGCCTACTCAATGAAACCCTGGGCACCTCTCTGAGTTGGAACTGGCATGCCACCTCACCTAGTTCCAGTCTTTACCTACTTTCCACTCACCTTCATTACCTAGAGAAAGGGAAAGGAGTAGATAAACTCATTATTTTCTGTAAGACTTTGTGCTTGATGGAGTTTATTCTTGGATTTTCAATCTCAAATCAATATAAAGGGATTAAAAGTCTATGTATACCATATGTTCTATCTAGATATATATCAGCTAGTTGACTATATTTCTGAGATACCTTCCTGTCTGTCTGTCCCTCCCTGTCTTTCCAGGAAGTGGGGCTGCAGTAGACCTTTCTCACCACTTTGGTTGGCAGGTTCTGCCACTGACCTGGTGATGTATCTTCTGATACAAGATTGTAGGTCAGCTGCCTGTGTGTTCTGGCCAGATAGGACATGCTCAATGCTCATGCCCATGCTCAAAAACCTGTAACTTCAAAGTTTATCCCAACACAGTGTCCATTAGAGCATAAATGTACACACTTTGGGTTGTGGCTAGAAGACCTGAGTTGGGCAGCCTCTGGCTCTCTAGGGTAAGAAAAACAGCATAGAAGGCTGACCCCAGGGAAGGACCTGGAGGGCCAAGGCCAGAGGAAGTTGCATCACAGTTCGGGAGGGGCTACAGATATGGGCTGAGCAGGCAGAGTTGGCTTGGTAGATGTGTTCAGGTCTGAGAAAATCTAGAACACGAGATGGGTGGGTGCCGGGGAGAGGATGTGGTGCTGGACAGAGGCAGGTAATGGCTTGGCATCTTTCCCAGGCCAGCTGACATATAGGAGGAGCTTGGAAAGAGCAGTGTAGGGCAGTTATGGGACTACATGTAGGTCTCACACAAAAGATCCAGCAGGGATCCATCAAGGAGGTGGGGAAAGAGTCCCTAGTCCACCAGTCACATTTTCCTGACCTGGATATGGGAGGTGGGCAGGACTTAGCAGAAGGCAGGTGGAGGTGGGGCTGGCTGGCTTGCTTGGGTGTTGGAAGTACTGGATCAGTGCTGTGGTCTACATAGTGGCTGTTGCAGCTTGAGGTTTACAGGAGAAGCATTTGGGTAAAAGCAGCCAGGGTTGCTAGCTCCTGACTCTCTGGGTGGAGAGCTGAGGTCCTTCTGATTGTGCCCTGTGCTCTCTCATCAGCCCAGCATAGCATTGAGAAGACCGTACAGGCTCTGTGGCAGCAGCTTGTGGCGCAGAGGAGGCAGACGCTGGAGGATGCCTTCAAGATCGACCTCTCTGTGAAACCTGGAGAAAGTGAAGTGAAGATCGAAGAGGTCGCCCCACTCTGGGAGGAGACAATGCTGAAGGCCTGGCAGCATTATTTAGGTGTTGCCTATTTATTTATTCTTTACAGTACTGGGGAGTGAAGCAGGGCCTTTGCACTGAGCTACATCCTCAGCCCTTTGAATTTATTTTTTATTTTGAGACATGCTCTCACTAAGTTGCTAAGTTGGCCAGGCTGGGCTGGAACTTGTGATCCTCCTACCTCAGCCTCCCAAAGTGCTGGGATTACAGGAGTGCCCCACCATGCCCGGCTTCTAGATCCTTCTAACATATAATCTACACAACCTTCCCTACACCCCAGTGAGTTCAGATACTATGATCCCCGCTTTACAAAATGTGAAAATTATGGCTCAGCCACTTTAGTTAAGTTGTCCATATCTCACTACTACACACCCAGAAGCTACAGTGCTAGGCAAATAAGCCCAATCTGGAGACCTCCAAGCCCACACCATGTTTTTTTAGCTAGGCAAGCCCAAAGATTAAGTGTGGAGCAGGAGCAGGGCCACTGGCCGGCTGTTTGGGAGCTGGGCAGCTCTCTGTGTCCTTATTCCAACTTCCTGTCTGGTGTTCTTTGCACCCCTGCCCCCAGCATCCGAAAGGAAGTCGCTGGCCAGCCGCTCAAGCATCACACAGCACAGCAGAGTCTCGTCTTGGACTGGGAGCCTGTCTGCAGCCATGCGACTGACACCTGGGCGCCAGGCCAAGGACCCCGAGTGCAGGGCTGAGGTGAGCCCAGAACCCTATCCCCAGGGAGGCCGGGAGTCACAGCTCCTCTCTGCTCTTTGTCACTGCATGTGACCGGGCACGTGCTCCCTTGAGAGTGGCAGGTGCGCAGGTGGCTTTTTAGAAGTCCTGTGCAGGGCTTGGCATGACTTGGAGTGATGAGGAAGTAACGCATTGTTTGTGTATTTATTTATTATTTAATTTACAAAAGTATTTTTATTTTAGTGCTGTTTCTAATAGTGAAAAAATCGGAAAGAACTTAAAAGTAAGGGGAATTAGGCAAACTATAATATGTGTATAAAATAGCTCATTTATAGTATAGTTTCATTTAATACATAAATGAGATTTTTATTTGGGTATGTTTGTGATACATAATGGTTGAACTGGTTTGGGGGAATTGGCATGTGTAGACGACATATCTTGATCATTTAGTACTTTTTTTTCCTCTCCTTCCCCTTATCTCTGATACCAACCCCATCTCTACAAAGTCTGTCCTTTTGTCTCCTACATCAAATCTGAAGTGTAAATAAGCTAAAAGGAGAGATGGCAGGTCCCAGTCCTTGGAAGTTCTGTGCAGTCAGGTGTCCCTGGGCATATGAACCCAGCAAAGGGCACTGATCCTTCCTGTCCACTGGGCCCTTCTGGCAGACATTATGGAGGGTCCTTGGGACAGTGTAGGGCAAAGGCCAGGGGTGTTCCAAAGCTATGTGGGAAACCATCTGGAAACTCAGTGGCACCAGCAATGACATTTTGTGACAGTGGTCACCAATGAAAGAGTTTGGAGCACAGTGAGAGTGAGGGGTCTCGCTCCATGGTGTCTCTTACACACCTGGTAGCTGCTGCTGGCTGTGGTCTGAGACTGGCTGGGTGTTGGTGGGATTGTACACACAGCCTCCCCATGTGAACAGGGCTTCCTTCCAGCCTGGTGGCAAGGTCTCCAGGGCCAAGCAGGAAAGAAGGGGCAGGGACAAAGAGACAGGGCACCAGGGAGAAGCCACATTGACATCTATGATCTGGCTTCTGCATCATATGGTTCACACAGGCATGGAGACTGGCAGTGCTGCCTCCTGGTGAGGGAGTGACAGGTTCTTTGAGAACTTGTGGGCCTGGAGATGCTGCTGAGGTTGTTGTGTTTGGAGAACACAAACTCTCCTGTAGCCTAATGCTGTGTCATGGTATTTCAGGGGTGGATTGTGGTTGGTCTCAGACATGAGACCTTAGACCTTAGAGTTGGGAAACCTTGGGCAAATTGCTTTGCTCTCCTGAGTCTTTATCTCACCTCTACAGTGGAACAAATCACCCTGGGAATCTGGAGGTGGAGCTGGCAGCCAGCACTCCTTGTGGATTTCCTGATAGTATTGGGAAATATGAAGACCTCGGTAACCCTTCTTCTGAATCTCTGTCCACTGTGGCCTCAGATGTCCAGATGTTGGGGATAAGATGGGTACAGGCTGCCTGTACAAAGCCTGAGGAGCTGGCCCTGATCAGGCTGTCAGGTGTGGCCTCTGGGGCGGGGAGTGGGGGACCCGCCTCCATCCTGGCTGGACACTGAAGCCCATGGCTTTTTGAAGACACTGTCTTCATTCATTTCCTCCAACAGACATTTATTAAGTCCCAAATCCATGCCTCACTCTAAGCACCAAGGTTATGGTCCAAGACAAAACTTTATTTTTAGTTCTGGGGATGGCAGACAGGGCCTTTGCATTTAGCTACATCTCCAGCTCCCCCCGTTAATGGCTTATTTTGAGACAGGTCCTCACTGAGTTACCCAACTCTGGTGGCTCCAACTCTGCTTTCATACAGCTGATTTCTAGGGAGTGAGGAGGATGATGTGTAGGTAAATACATTTGTAACTGTCATTCAGTGAGGAACAATCCTGCAGACAAGGAGGTGGGTTGGGGAGGAGCTGGGTGCTGAGGTGGGGATTGGCGAGTTTGTCCCTGCCAAGGCATCCCTGGCACCAAGGAGAGAACTGCTGAAGGGCAGGGGCCTGTGGTGCTTAGAGAAGGACAGGATAGATAGAGAGGATATCACACGGTGGCACCAAGGTAGGCACAGGCTCGGTGTCCAGACCACCACAGGGAACACAGGAGCCAGGGCCATGCCTGCTTTCTGACAGCCAGGTTGCAACCCCCTTCTGCTTTTAGCACTGGGTCAGTCTGCTCTCAGCACCCCAGTGGCAGAGGTTGTACAACTGACTCTGACTTTTTCTTAGCTCTGGACCCTCAGAGCTCAGAGAGCTTAGCACAGTCACTGTTTATAACTACACACTCCTCGAGAACAGTGTGAACACAAATGTGTGTCATAGTATTCACACACAGCCTTTGCTCTGGCCTCTTCCTTCCCCTTGACTCCCACTCACCCTTCATCCTGATGCCTTCTTTATCCTTCTCTCAGTTTAAAATACCGTATGCATGCTAGACACAGTAGAACATGTCTGCAATCCCAGCATTCTTGGAGGCTGAGGCAGGAGGATCGAAAGATCCAGCCCAACCTGGGCAACAGGGACTTAGCAAGACCCTGTCCCAAATTAAAAACTAAAAAAAAGGCTAGGGGTACTGCTCAACATAAAGCTCCTTGGTTCAATCCCCAGTTCCAAACAAATACAAAAAAAAAAACACCCAACTTTATGCATTTTAAAGACATTTCAGTAGGGAAACTCTGCATTTGGGCTCATCAACATCCTAGATGGAAGTATCATTTTGCTTAGAAGCATCCTAGATGGGCAACTTGGTCTGGGCAGATACTGCCCCTGTGCAGAGCAGGCTATGACAGATGGGAGCTGGAAGGTTCCACGCGGAGGATGGGCAGGTGTCCCTTCTCCTGCGGAGAGGAACTCTGCAGCTGCACACCGCGCACCAGCACTGTCTCTATGAGCCGAGAGCCGCCTTTGCCGCTGCCAGCAGGCGCGCATTCTCGGGTCCATGTGTGCACTGTGATGTCATAGAAAGAGAGCGTTGACTATTTGCCCTGGGGTCTGTTTAATTATTTTTAAAAATTAATTTTGATTATTACAGCTGATTACACCTCAGTGAGCAGTGTAATTGATATTTTCTAATGCATCCCCAGGAACATTTTGTACAACACGCTTTTTGTTGTTGAAGGTTAAAGACTCCGTTATTGGTTTTTCCCTAAATATGCCCACATCATTAGTCCTCCAGCGAGGAGGTCGCCATCTGGAAAGAGCAGCACGGAGACATTACTCAGGCACAAGTGCATGAAATTGGTGTTTTTGCATCTTCTGTCTCTCTTCTGGAAGGAAGAGGCTCGTAATTAAAGGAGTTGGTGTTGGCGGAAGCATTATTCATGTGGTGTTATTCCTTATCATGTCAGCGCTGACAGCTCCGCCGCCCTGACAAATTGTTCCTGGGAGCGAGGCAGATGATGGTGGGCCCATCGTTCCTCTTCCTGCCCTCATTTCGGCTAGAAAACATTTCCTTCTTGGCCAGTGAGCTACACTTGGAGGCAAGGCTGACTCAGTGGTTGCTATTTCCTTTGACAGATGTCCTTTCTCCTCCTTTCTCCTCGGGCCGGGGTCTGTGCACCTCTCAGATCAAACTGTGAGGTCATTTTCTCCAGCTTGGTTTAGGCCGTAGCTATTGGCCTTCTGGATAGAGGCTGGGGATTGGGCTCCTTTGAGGTCACCAAAAGCCAATTTAGAACTTTCTAGAAGCTGTTTGGTCATTTCCACCCTTTGCCTGAGGGTCCCTGGGTGCATACTCAGGGTGGGGGTCCCTCCCTTTTCCCAGCGGAAATTTTAAACATCCTTCTTAAAAGCCAGCTGAAAAGACATTGGCAACCATCTTGGTGTCTTCATTTTGGTGGATTCAACAGCAGTGTAGGATGTTAATCTGCATCACAGGAATTCTGGGGCGGGGTAGCCAGAAACCCTGAGGACTATCTTTATAACTCTCCTGGCAGATCTACAATTATTCCAAAGTATAAGAAATACTATCATTTGCTGACATGGTAATAAGAAAAGCATTTGCAAACAGGAAATGGGTGCTGGGATGCTGGGGCTGGGGGAAGGGGCTGTGGGTAGATTCTGGGTCTGAGCACTGTGGGCCATGAGAGGTGTGCACATCTGTGGGCATGTTTCTGTGCTCACAGTTAAGACAGGGTGAGAACCCTTCCACAGGAAGCTGGCCAGGCAGCGCATTCCATGTGGGAGCCATAGCAGCAGTGGTTAAAGAAGTGAATGTCAAAGAACATGCAAGAAGATTCTGCCATACCAGGCTGGGATGAGCAAAGAGAGGAGGTCAGAGAGGTGGAGGGCTTGGCTGGGAGAGGAGAGGATGTGGGGTGGGGGGGTGTGTGGCTGGGAAGGCTCCATGGAGCTCTGCAGAGCATGGGTAGGAAGAGATGCTGAGGAAGTAGGGCAAGAGTGTGGGGCCAAGTCTGGCCAATAAAGGGTTGAGGATCCCTCTAGGCAGATGCATCCTATCAGAGTCTTGCTGGGCAGTGTGAGTACGGTGGAGCAGGATGTCTTCCCTTCTGTCCTGGGTCCTGTATGAGGGACAAGGCAGCCACACCAGCCCCATCCATGCTTGGGTGCTTAAAGAGCAGCAGGTCACCCTGTTGAGGGCCACCCCTGCCTAGCATATTTCTGGGGTTCTCAGAAGACATCCGGGAAAGCTTCCAGTTGCTCTTTTCAATGATAATTGTTAGACAGTGGAAATGGCCCCAGAATGAGATCAGGGCCATGTGGAAATTAGACTGGACTGGAAGGCACCAAAAGCTGGAGGCTGGTATGTTCAATCACTAAAACTCCAAAGACATTTTTTGATAATTCTGCCTCTACTGTGGCAAGCACTGTAGAACACTGGACCTTTTTCCCAAAACCCCAGGTGTCCTCTGAAGGTGGCCTTGGGGTCTGAGTGACAGGGTGCCTGTGAGCGCAGGTGACTGTGGATTTTCCATCCATACCCCATCCTATGCCAGACCCACTGTCCCACCCTGCACAGGACAGGATGCCAACTCAAATCATCAAATCAGCTGTTATGAGCCACCCTTTCTGAGGCCCCAGCAAAGGCAGTAATGTCTGACCATTCATCATGAATACTTTACTCATCATCTCTTTAAAACAAATCCTCCTGGAAATTTTCAAACACCCACTCAACTAGAGAAAATATAATGAATCCCTGTGTATCTATCTATCACATCAACAATTTTCAACTTCTGGCCAGCCTTCTGTCCTTCCTTTCTCTAGCCACTTCCTCCCCAGCCCTGGATGGTTCTGAAGCCACATCCTACCACATCGTGCCCAAATAGTTCTGTGCACTTGTTTTCTCTTTAAGAGCCCATGAAACACAAATAAAAATTACAGAAAAGCAAGTGTGCAGCCCTGGGAGGTGGTTGCTGTCACTGCGATGTGATGGGCAGTCCCTGGCCCTCCTTGCTGGTGTGTCTTTGTGTCCCCTGCCAATGGTTGTGACTGCCATCAGCTTCATACTGGGCTTCTCCATATTCAGGGTGATAGCAAAAGTGGCCCAAGCCTCAGAGTTTGCTCCTTCGGAGATTTCCAAGGTGAGAATAGATTTGCAAAAATGGGCTTTAAAATGAAAGGGAAGTGAGTGGTGCAGTAGGGCAAGAGCTGAAAACATCAAAATGTAACTGTGAAAACAGAAGCCAGAATTTCCAAGGGGATTCTGTTATGAAAGACAGAGTCAAAGATGTTTTGGAACTTGTAGGAAAATTTAAAAACCTGTAATTCCAAAGGTCCTCATAACAAATATTTTTACTAAAGGTGTGGTAAATTCAAGGTAATGTTTTGGGCACATGATGAGGGCTGCCCTGGAGATGGATGTGATTTTGCAAGAAATGCTTGGGTGACCTACAGTTGGGAGAAGGTTAGGATGCATGAGAACTTCTAAACCTGAAGTGACAGAGGGTACAGAGAGAACAATCCTGGTGTCTTGCTCTGGGTTGACAAGGGGGAAAAGCAAAACCACACTGTGCCCACAAATCAGGAGATGGGGAAATGCAAAGCCCTTAAAAACTGAGGTGGAGCAGAAAGCCTGAAAACATGAGCAGTGAAAATCACAATTCTACATTGCTGGGAAGCTCTCTGTGTTTGGTGGTGGGAAAAGTCGTGTGAGCAAACAGTCCAATAGGGCCATCTGTGGAGGAATAAGACCTCTCAGAGACAGTGATCAGAAAATTCCAGCTGGTGCTCAGACAGTGAGAACTGCTCCCAGGCATCATAGGGCTGCCCTCTCCACACTGACTCTTGATGCTCTGATTGTGTGGGCTAAGGCTGCCAAGGCTTTCTTCCTCCTGATGCCTTTCCAGCAATAACTGACCCCAGGCAACTGCCACTGTGCCCTGCTGGACCAGGAGCTCTCCGTGGTACTGCTGGGCTAGGGACTGCATTCAGAGGACTTGGTTAAGCTCTGGTTTTGGAGATGTTCCAGGGACAGGAAGGAAGAGAGTGATAATGAGTCCAGTGATTTATCTTTTATACCTCTGTGGCTTCCCTTTTCACTACGAAGTGTGTCCACAGTCCTGCAAGTAGAGGTGCTGGGACACCACACCCAGCATGTCATATGCAACCTTCCCCAATATCCCCTGGTGACACCAGAGGCCCTGCAGGGCCTCATCAGGATGCACTGGGCTTGTGGGTAGGAGAAGGGAAGAGTCAGCTCTTTAGATTTTCTTCCAGTGCCTGCACTCTCAACCATTTCCTCTCTTTCCTTGACCAACACACACATAAGAACACAACCCCACATCCCACCCATTACATCAGTGAGGAGTAAGTGAGAAGAAGCTTGTTTGAACAAGGAACTCTACACTATAACTGCAGAGGGACAATACAGTCACTGGTTGCTTAAAGAGTATGCATTTTGAGAAACTTGTTACTCCTTCATAGGATCATTTTGTTGTTTGGCAGAGAACAGCATCCTTATGCGAGTCTGTAAGCATGTGGGCTGCATGACGCGGAGCCTCTGCTCCTGGGGCTACCATGATCAGAAGTTAAGTCAGGTGACACAGTCAGGAAATGCAATAAACGCAGGCTGTGTCAGGCTATTGCCAGCCCAACATTGTGTCCTGTTTACAGACCACTTGCTCAGTCGTAGAAGGCATCTCTAAAGTAGCTATAAAAAGTACAACATAGTATATACACGCACCAATCACTTTAGTTGTGTCTTATCATTCTCATGCATTAGGTGCACAAGCTCCACATTTATATAAAGGACTAGCAGCCCAGCTGGTTTCTTTTCACCAGCACTGTGACAAAATAAGCCAGCAAATGGTGGTGCTGTGACGCTGGGACCAGCTCTGATGTCACTGGGTGATGGCAATGGTAATTTTCAGCCCTGCTGTGATTTTATAAAGCCAAAGTCATACACATGGTCTCTTGTTGATGAGAAGGTCCTCACATGGTGTTTCTCACAGTGGAGGTCTTGTAGACACAGAAGTAGCCCTGTGACAGCATTAGTATCAGAGTTAGAATCTGGAATGAGGAGGAAGGATGACAGCGGGCTGATGGAAACAGTGGCTCCTTCTTTGTCAGTTTTAAGAAGTCTTAAATGTCACCAGTCTATCACAAGTCTCTGTTACAGGAGTTTGAAAAATAGATGTAAATGAACAAATCAAACACTGATGCCTTTAATGATGTTTCTTTACCAAGTGTATCATTTGTGAGACATCTTTATCTTCATAATAGAAGGATAATTAACATCACTAATTATCTAATTAAGTTCATTAACCATCCACCAACAGTGCACCATGAAGTTGACATTATGTTCTACTGTCAACAAATGCTTTTGATTTCTTAGGAAGTAATTAAAATGTAAATTAGCATGTGATTATATGCACAGGGGAAGTTTTGAATCAGATATTCATTTCAAAACTGCTTAGAGCAACATAGTTTCTGTTTTTTTTTCTTCTTCCTCAATAAAAGCAGTCATTTTTGCTGTTAGCAGTGTATATTAAAGTTCCATTCTGCTGCTCAGCGCTTACATCAAAGGGAGGTTTTGTACCACACAATACAAGTGCTCACTTGATATATTTTTTGCTATGCTTCATGTTTTTTTTTCTTATGTGATCGTTTTATTTAATATGTTCGCTGTGGTTGTGTTCTTTGTGCTAAAAGATAACACATCTGAAAAATTCCTTAAACTCATGGCTTAAATTCTCTAGCCAAACTTGTCTTTTACAAATGTTTTAGGGCAAATCTTTTAATGTACATTTGTGGTCAGCAAGGTTCAAGGGACATCATCTATGCCTGCGGGAAGCAGGTCAGGCATGCTCCCTTCATGCTCTGGAAGGAAAGCTGCTCTTATTAAACTTGTGGTCCAGCCATCTTTGGTCCATGTTCTGATTTCTTCCGGTTTTCTTCAGGAAGACCCTTGATTTCTGATGAAATATTATAGCTGGGGACAGCAGTGGCAGTACTAATGGCAACGACCCTTAGAATAAGACCCTGTCTGAAACATCACAAAGTCCCCTGACACCTGCTGGGAAAGATGCTCCTCAGGATAGATGCCGCCATGCCCAAGGCTCCAAAGCTTTCATTCTTGGAGCCATCCTGATGGCATCCTGGAGTGCCTGTCTCTCATCATGGCAGACAGTTCAGGGCCAGGGTGTCCTTTCCATCATCTTCACCTATGGAGATGCTGGACCGGTGGGGAACTGAGCTGTGGTCACCTGACACAGGCTAGGAGCAAATCCCACCACCTCTTCTTGGAAGATTTTTCCAGGGATGGTTGGTGCTGGGCCAAACCCCTCAATTTTGTGTGAAGATTTCAGAAAATTGCAAAGGGAATACAGAGACCTAAGTGAGAGACTATCTCATTCCTTTCAAAGGACCAAGGTCAAGATCTGACTCTGAAAAGATCCAGATGAACTACTAACTCCCCCAATGGCCTGTCCTCCTTTGTTTGCCCAAAGGGGACTCCTTTAGCTATTCATGCACAAGACAATGACCCACTCGTGAAACCCTGTGCAAACCAAGGGACCCGGCAGCTGAAATCAGATGAAGCTGACCTGACATGCAGGAATCATTCACCTCACTTAGCCAAGAGGATTTTCCCTACCAGACTTTTCATCTTAAACTTAAAACTTGTCTTGAAACATGGGCTGCCACCTCATGACTCAGCTTTATGATCCACACTCTTGAGTGATGGGTGGCAGCAGTAGCTCCTTATCACAGCTGCTTGTGGTCTTTTCTCCTGCTCTCTGTACTTTCCTGCCCATAACTTCGCTGAGGAGTGCCTTTCGTAGCACTCCGCCATGAGGGGCAGAATGTCACCTTTTGACTGTTCTCTTGCTCATTTGGACTTAGGAGAAGTGCAGTTATGATTGGCTTACTTTGGGCAGCAGGACCATAGTGGGAACCTGTAAGTCCATGGGTGGAAGGGTCTTCTCCACCTGGGGTCCTGCTGCCCACTGAAGGGTGCATCCTGTCCAAATCATGCTTTCACCCGCATCAAGACGCTTCACCTGGAAGGTCTGGCTGGACTTGCTTGCCTCTTTCTGGCCCTTTCTCTCTTCTCTCCTATGGCGACTTATTTCACTATACAGTCAAGCTAGTCACCATTATTTCCACATGCTGTGGCCATAATGGAACTTTTCAGCTTACTTAAGATCCAAGTCTGTAGTTCAACTCACAATATTTTAATGTACGCAAGCACTTCCATTTGCAGCTCAGCAGCCCATGAGTTTATGGAACAGCATTGCATTGCTTGCTAAAAATATAAAGATGAGTACTACACAGTCCCTAATTTCAGGAGCCCTTCTAGTGTGATTATTTATTTCCCTGGTTAGAGGATATACAGTAGATGAGTTTCAGAACAAAGGCACGTGATAAGGATTCTGTAAATTAAAGCAGATTTGAAGTTAAGTTAGGAACTTGGCAATTTAAGGGAACACTGGGTCAAACGCTTTGGATAACAGACTGCCATCCTCTGTTTTCGAGGTTAATTATACCCAGAGATCTATTTGAGGCACAGATTCGTGCATAGTGGGCTTCCTAAGGTGAAGCTTGCCTGCTTTCTGCAAACTGAGGTTGTGGTAGGGATAACCCAGGAAATGTTTTCAATTTCTAAAAATTGTGACTTGTGGATGAAATTTACATTAAATTTAAATTTTTGGAACTTAGGCGTATCCATCAAGGCAAAAAACGCTGTAGCGTGGCAAAAGACAGAACTATCTGAGTGATGAGACGGCAGATGGTCGTGGCGTGCAGACGCGGGCTGGGGCCCTCCAGAGGCGCTGCTGCCACTCACAACCCGCTAGGTGCCCGCCTACTCGCAGCCCGGCCGCCAGGCGCCTGTCGCGTGATGGCAGCACGCGCTCGCCCTGGGACATATCTATTATGAGAAACCATTTTGGTTAATTAAAAAAGTCTTTCAAAGTCTCAGAACAGGAAGTTGGGAGGTTTGCTCATCTTTGCCGTGGTGGATGGGGGTGGATGCAAAGTTGGCTGTTGGCAGACAAAGAAGGGAGGGGGGCTGGAATGTGGGGGGCTGGAAGTAGGAGGAAGCTTTGGAGTCCAGAGCTGGGGGAACCCAGGGCCAGCCACGGGGTCCTTGTGTCAGTTTATCAACTAATATGGCAGAGTGATGAAGGGATGAAGTGATGAAGCCTAGGCCCCTGAGTCAAAGCCATCGAACAAGCCCCAGTTGCCCCAATCTTGGGCCTGGGTCCTGCTCCTAGGATCTGCATATGGGCTCAGGCGATAGCTGAGCCATCGGGAAGGCAGCTTCTCTGCACCTTGTGGGTGGCAGATTGGCAAATAAGGTGAACACAGGAGAAGATGCCAGATGAGCTGGATAACCCAAAGGAATCATGTGACTGGCCACACACTGCCTGGTGACTGCTGGAGGTGACTGACTTGGCCAGGTGGCTTTATCGGGGACGTGAGGGTGGCTGAGATCAGGAGGCAGCCATTGACATCTCAACCTCTCAGGGGAGCTCAGAAAGGACCAGCTGTGCAGAGCTGGAGGAATGACCTTCTGTGCTGAGCACTGATAGAGGCCATTTGGCTGAGTCCAGAGAGCATCCTCACACCTCCAAAAAATTTTGAAATGTAAGGAGGGATAGGCTGGGAGGAGATGGCAAGACTCCTTGGCTGAGCCCCCTCCATGTCCTCCAGGACACCCACATGTCCCTTTCTTTCTTTTACCTCATCTACTGTTCTATCTCCTTCCATCTCTAGCTCTCCATCGAGCATCCTCCTCCAGCATCCCACACGTTCTATGATTTCCTCCTGTGTCTCAGGTCTTGGGTTGAGGCTGGGGTCACTAAAAAGCCGTAGAGTGATCCTGGCCTGCTAGACTGTCTCACTAAGGCAGGTGAAGCAGTCATGATGGGAGGAGGGGCCCAGAAGAGAGAAGGCACGGGGGGGGGGCGGTTTGGAGAAGCTTGACCTGACACTCAAGGAAGAGGACCAAGGTCTGAGACCAGAGAGGTAAGGGATACGTAGGGACAGTCGGTCCTGACCTCTACTTTGTGGGCCAGCTGCTGGCGTATAATTATTGGAGAATTGTAGCCAGACTATCTTATTTTATGTGTTTGTTTTTATTCTTATGCATTTTCTAAAGGATTTAGGTTACCTTTAGATGAGGCTGAATGCAATAAAATCAATAAATAAGACCAGAACAAATAATAATAAAAGAAAGCCAATTCCTAGGTATTAAGATCATAAATGTGAATTCTATATAGACCTAAGCTTTGGAGCGGATCCAGCTGTCTGGGTGCACAGTGGATGGGGAGGTTGGAGAATTCTCACACCTCCCCCATCAGTGACGCTTGAGAACAGGGACTGGGATGAACCAAGCAGGTGGCCCCAGCCCGGTGGCTTCTCCTGCCTCCTCCTACCCTAGTGCCCACCCCACTGAGAGGTTTCAGTGATCATATCTGATGACATCATGGCCCTGATCAAAAGCCATCACTGAGTTGCACAAAGTCCAGGGTGGACTCAGACCAGTTATGATGGAGTGAGACGCCCCATAGCTGACCTGGACTGCATTCCCACGTTCATTTCCTGCCACGGTCCTACATGGAGTCCTTGTTTCTGACAGGCCAACTTCCCTGTTTTGTAATGATGCATCCTGCTACTCCTGTCTCTACCCTTGTGCACATGAGTCTGCTCTTTGCGGAGTTTCTATTCCTATTCACCAGGACCTTTTCTTGGGCTTCTAGGACACCGTCTCCTCTGGTGGCCCACCAAGCCCAGTCCAGCCTGGCTGTGACCCTGGCCAACACCTCCGGGAGGGTGATTTTCTTATTACCCACATCAGAGGAGCTCCAAGTTCCAGGTGGGCAAGCTGTATGCCCTGTCCATCTCTGTAGCCAACACAACACCTGGACCAAGGCAGGTGCTGGGAATCAGTGACTGTAAAGAGAGTGCTAGGAAGAAAGCAGGCCTCTCTACCTGTCATCTACCATGGCTACAGCCCAAGGGCCCAGTGTAAAATTGAATACTGGGAGGTATTGTTGCCCAGGTTATTTGAGAACCTTGTATGATCCAACAGGGAGAAATATGGCAGCTCCGGTGTAGTCCCTGGGAATGCCAGACATGGGGGGGGGTCTTGGAGGCAGGCATGAGGTTGGTGGCCCTGAGAACCCAGGCTAAGGTTCTAGTTTGGAGGCTGGCATTGTCAGCTAAGGTGACCTTGTTGGTTTCCTTAACCATTAAGAATGGCTCTTCCCATCAACTCCAGTTTTCTTTTCTTTGCATGGAATGTCAGTTATGGTGTCCAGGTGTCTCCATGCTAAGAATTATGTGGTAGCCACCCCTGTCCAGATTGAGCTTCCCTAATGAAAAAATCTGAAATTTAAAATGCTCCAAAATCTGACACTTTTTGAGCACCAACATGGCAGCCATAGAGGAGGGAGCCTTCCACACTGGACCTTCTGTGACACGGCCCTGTTAGGA
Source organism: Fukomys damarensis (assembly GCF_012274545.1). NCBI lineage: Eukaryota > Metazoa > Chordata > Mammalia > Rodentia > Bathyergidae > Fukomys > Fukomys damarensis. The sequence continues at coordinate 69,967,777 of NW_022900913.1, forward strand.
CACAGGTACACAGAAAACACCATGTCAAATCACTTGCAAGCTGTGTGGATAATGTGTCTTGTATTTATGTACTGCAGACATCCCCAAGATATCCACTAATATGTATGCAAATATTCCAAAATCCAAAACAATGGACAAGTGCCAAGCACTCCTGTTTCTTAGCAGTTTGGGTAAGGGATCTCCAACCTGCATGAATCTACTCAGGCTAACTTTGCCCTGGGCAACTCAGACAACAGATATATATTTTATCTTCTTTCTGGGGCCTGGAGGTCTGTGAAGGAAGTGTCAAAAGAGTGGGTTTTAGAACCTCTTTTGGTTTCATCTTGGCTTGTGGATGGTTCCTTCTTTTTCTCCTTTTTTCTTATCAGGATCCCAGTCAGATTGGAGGAAGACCTTAACAGCCTCACTGAAGCCTAATCACTTCTTCAAAGCTCCCATTTCCACATACAGGCTCATACTGAGGGATGGGGGTGCTTAGTCTTAGTTGGAGACTGGGTGGAGGGGGCCATGGATCAGTCCCTGCTGGGTCCTCAAGTCTCATATGGTGTAGAGGAAGCTGTTTCCATTGGTTGCAAGTTCCAGGTGGGCCCTCACCATCGTCTCTCACCCTGGACCTTCACACACTGGCCCTGCCTGAGGAGGCTCAAATCCTCCCTGTGTGACTTCTGAGAGACTGACCGATAGTAAAGATGCCAAGTTAGGCAAAGGTCGTCCTGGGAACATGGCCTATCCTTCTGAGCAGCATAAAGACCAGCTGTGACCCTACACATGACATGAGGGGTGGCCTTGCTGAGTTAAGGGCTCAGGCCTGCATTGTTGCAGCTCCTATCCTCTGCTACACCAGACTGGGATTTTTCTTTTCTTTTTTTTTTCCAAGTAGTCATTCTCCGTGTTCCATGTACTCATGACGATTGAATTTAATAAAAACATCACAGCTCAAAAAAGACAAATTAGAAACCACCATTCATCTTAGAAATTAATATGTGAGTGAATTTAACAAGAGATGAATTGTACTGGGGTGATCTGGTCCCTCCTCACCCACGCGGAGCCCCAGTTGTTTGTCATTATTGCTGAAAATATGATTGTTACACTGGTATTTCTTGACATTTATTAAGGATCCAGGGGCTGTGTCTTTGCAGCAGAGAAAAGTGCAATTATGTGGGCACTCCAGAAAGAGCATCTCCTGGCCTGAGTCATCTAAACAGGTGTCCCCCAAAGACCTGGCTGTGGCCGGGGTGCGGTGGGCTGGCCTGTCCCTCAGCACATGCTCTGCCTGCTTCATGAGGGGCTATTTACATCTCGCATGTGCATTTGTGGATGTTATGTGTGATTTGCCCACCTCAGAGAAAGTGCTTTATGCAATGTTTTTTCTTATTAATCGCTTCTATTATTTAACTTAATCCAAGCCTCCACTAAGAACTTGTACTTCAAGGCAGATTCACCAGCCTTATGTGAAAGATGCAGAATAACGTGATGCTGAGGCTCAGCAGCCCCCCTGTCCAGTTTTGATCTTTGCAGTTTTTGTTATCCATCATCTGAGCATAGGAAATTCTAGGAATAAACATTTTATAATTTCCATATCACACACCAGTCTAAGTGGAAGGACACAAGCTTGCCTCCTCCCCACTCTGTGCCCTCTGGAAAATGACCCTGCCTCTGTCCCTCAGATCTGGGCTATGTGCTCTTCCTGCTCATTAGATTCTGAGTAGCTACCTCTGTTATGTGATTTTAAAATTAAATCCAACAATCATCAGCCAGTTGGTTATTAGAGTAACTCACGTTATCACAGTGTGTAAGTTGCTCTTATTTTACGTACTAATGACCCCCAGATGCAAGAGTAGCAATGTTGGCAATTTAGCTGTACTAAAGAGAAGCCTTAAAGTGCCTCCTGTAAATGGAAAGGAGAAAGTTCTCAACAAGGAAAGAGAACATCAGACTCTGAGGTTGCAAAGATCTATGGTGAGAACAAATCTTCTGTGCCTGATATTGTGGAGGAGGGAGAAGAAATCCATGCTAGTTTTGTTGTTGCACCTCATGCTATGTAAGTGACAGCTACAGTGCTACAGTACACTTACAGTATGTAAGTGCTGAGTGATATGGGAAAGGTACTAAATGACAGGTGCTGAGTGCCAACTCTGCAGGTTTACCCTCTGCCTGGAGAGGCACACTGGGACCAGCTCTGATATCAGCTACTGTTTCACGACACCTCACAGGGCCATGCACATGTGATTCTCTCTGATACCCACTGCCTTCCACTGCACGACACAGCCAGGTCCCCTGCGCTCCTGCCTGCACCAAGCAGGAAGGGTGACCAGTAAGTGGCCACTGTAATCAGCGGATATGTGATCCAAGTCTCTGCAGCTGACCCAAGAAAGTCAGATGCTAAGGGAACCTAGATTTGATCCTAAAACAGGACGGCAATGGCTTTTCTCTATGGAATTGTCTATTTGTGGATATATAGGAACTTTAAAAAAATCATAAAGAAGACTAACTACCATGGAACCACATATTATATGGGATTAAGTTTAAATATCTCCCCATAAAATGGAAATCAAAATTTTGCATCCTTAAAATTCCCTTAAATTATCCATAGAAAATACCACTGTTTGTGGGTTTGTCCTTTCATCAGGTAATTTTCTAGCATTTTGAAGATCCACTGTTATATCTTTGTTAAACACTGGATGAAGTGGCTGGATTGCACAATTTGGGGAACAAGATTTACCAAAAATAATGGCCTTTAAATGCAAGAATTACATTCAGAGCCTTTTCTACCCACAAGAGATGGTGGAATAGTGGTGTCTGCCAGAGAGGATAATGACTCCTGTGTCCCATGGAAGGCTCACAGAGGATAGGGTGGAAAGCTGGGAAAATTCCTACTGTACTCCTTTAATTGCTGTTTTTAGTAGTGCTTGTTTGCAGCGTACAATGATCACATTATTCTTGGAGAATTGGTGCATGTATATAATGGATTTTAATTCTTTTTTCGTCCCCTTGTCCCCCTGCCCTCTTCCTTCCCTTCATCTCTTGGTCTCCTTCCCTTTTTCAAAATATCTATTTCCCTACTTCCCTTTGTCTGCTTTTTATTTTGCTCTTTAATTTACTTATGCTTTGGGTTTCTCATGAGAGACACCATGCGATATTTAAGCTTGTGTAACTGGCTTACTTCACTTAGCACTATGGTCTCAGGTGCACCTATTTTCCCACAAATGCCTCAGACTTATCTCTCCTTATGTAAGAATAGTGCTTCCTTGTATATAAATACATTTAAAAATCTGTTCATTTGATGATGAACATATAGACCACTTCCAAGATTTAGCTCTTATGCATTATGTATTTAGCTATTATTGTATCTTTAAGCAAACTTTACACTTTGGGAAGCATTTTATATTCATATCCAATACTTCCATGTACTCCCCATCAGATTTGCCCTATAGTTAGCCCCTTACCTCTGTCAAAACTGAGAAACTGATACTCATATATTCCTAGCAACTGAATTGCAGACTTTGTTTTGATATCTCCAGTTTTACCACTAATCTCTGACTCAACCCAGGCTAAACCATCATTCTTACTTATCACGTTTTCTGTGCTCTCCCTTTCTCTGGGTCTGTGGCAGTTTCTCAGACTTTTCTTGTTCCTCATGACCTTGATGGCTGTAATGCATTGGTAGAACATCTGTTGTTGAATTTGCTGAGTTTTCCTCATGATTTGCCCAGGCTCTGGAGCTCTGGTAGGCAGAGCTTGGAGGGAAGGTGTCCTCTCTCTGTGTACCTCAGGGGTATGCGACATCACCACAGGAGATGGTAGCTGTTATCACACAGTTAAGGTCCTGTCTTCCAGATTTCTCTGCTGTCCCTGAATCCTGTCCAGCCTCAATTGAGCTCCACTAGCTGGAGGGGATGGTATCTACATAAAATAAATCAGAAAATGTATGTAAGGAAACTTTGCATTTTCTCCCTGATTCATTTGTCGGTTCAATCTTTTATTTATATCAGTAGGAACTCATCCATATTTTTTTCAGAATTGGGCTATAAGCCCATTAAGCCACTTCTCTCAAATGTCCCAACATCTTGCCCACAGGATTGAACAGGTCCCGCACTTCCTTTCCCTGTAGCTGTCTTGATCTCTTTCTCCATTCACTAATATTTTTGTATACGTGTGTTTGTATGGACACATTAGAGATTGAGCCCAAGACCTTGCACATACTAAGAATATATTCTAATGTGAAGCCATGCCTCTAGCCCTGTGTATTAAGCAGGAAGAGCTAAGTTGTATTGCAGTAATAAACACTCCCAAGTCTAACTGGCTTGAAATAACAAATGCTTATTTCTCCATGTGCTACAAGTACGTTGTGAAGCGGGCAGCTCCTCTGTGTGCTTTTTCTCACTCAGCGCCCTGGAGCTCGCAGAGCAGCCCCACTGAGGGTGCTATGTCCCATGCAGAGTGATGAGTGCTTAGCAAATGGCCCATAAAAGCTGTGCACACTTCTCCCCAGCCTCACTCCTCCCAAATGTAGCAGGGGTCTTTCCACTAAAGCTTTCAGGAAAGAGCTAGAAACACTGGTCAACATCCCCATCACTCACCTTTTCTAGTTTCTCTTTTCCCTGAAAATATGTACAGACTTAATTGTTGTGACGGTTGCTCCATTGTTTTCTAACCTCCTTTAAAAACATCTTCATATAATATGAAGGTGGTCCCATGCCACTGCATCCCTGACACGAGGGCTGTGGCGTATGGTGGTGCAGGCTGTGAACCAGGGCCTCTGCTTGGGGCAGGAAAAGGAAGCTGCGGTCCAGCCTTTGGTTCCCTATCCAAGTCGCCCACCCAAAGGGGTGCCCAGGTGCTGCAGGGATGAGTGACAGCTCCTGGGGAGAGCACGATTTGTAGCAGTTTCATGTTACTCTATCAGCGGGAAGAACATTCTCCATGTGTGGATAGTTAAATGACATCATTTTGTGCTACTCTAAGTAGGCTGCTTGAAGATGTCTGCTGTGTATTTGTGCATTTATCTTACGATCTCCTTGGGACGGATTGCTAATGGTGCAAAGGAAGCATTAAATGATGTTGATGTGATGCTACTGTGTCAGCCTGTAGATGTGGTGCAGATGAGTTTGGCCTCCCTCCTGCTGAGCTTAGTCTTAGGCGCTGATGCACGTAGCACTTGGCTGGGGGGACCAGGACTCATAGCTATGATCTTAGCACCAACTTTCTGAGTGGGGTCTGAGTAGCTGACTTCGGATGTTACCCTGTCTCATTTTTGTGAGGCCACATGACTGTGATTACAGGACTAATGATGCTTTAAACAAACATTCATAATGACTGTCATCCACGGAAAGTGGGTGCTTCCTGGGGACAGCTTGAATGAGAGAGTCACTAACAGTTGGCTAGCCCCAGGGGTGCCCCTGGCCAACGTGGGCACCAGAAAGCTGTGCTCAGCCTACTCAAAAGTGATCCTCCATGTCGGATGAGTATGTTTCCCCATCCCAAGATCAGACCACGTCCTGAAGGCAAAACCTTCCCACAGTGGCACGGGGACAGCAGACCTGCACACCCCACTGCTTCCCTCTCAGTCTCTGAACAGCCTAGGGAGGCCTTTGTTCTACTTCAAAGGCTCCCAGAGTCTTTAATGCACTGGCAGTTGCTAAGCAAAGGCTATTTAGTTCCAATAAGCGATACAGAACTCTGCCTGAATCTGTCCCTGATCGATGTCCAGGCAGATGGGCTTCTGTCCTTGAACTGAGTCAGATCTCCTTCCTCCTGCCTCTGTGGCCTGAGGGGGAAAACTTCCCAGGGCAGGAACCACTCAGAGGATGGGCATTTTTGCTTGGCCTTGCTGAGACACACAGTGGAGCAGCAGGTGTGGGGCAGGTTACTGCTTTGTACTCACTTCTTCTTATGCCAGTGGAGTTCCTGTTCTCCTGGGAGTCAGTGTTCTCTTTCCTAAAGTGAAAGTAATCATAATATAGATTATATAAGCTGTGATCACAAAACATAGTGGATGTTTGAAGTTTTAAAATTTATTACAATAAATCTGCCACCATTCCTCATCCCAGTGCTCACTCTCCTGTGCTTCAAACACACTTATCCCATCCTTCTTGTACTTTCTGAAAGTTCTGAAAGTCCCCTTTCATGAGTGTCTTTAGTTGTGTTGTCATGGCTGCCTCCGTGTCCTGAACTGATAAAAACAAGTTTACCTTCTACTATCATTTTGACTTTGGGGAAGAGCCAGAAGTCACATGGTGCCAGATCTGATGACTGATGTAGATAAGGACGCACCATCATGCTTTCATTTGAAATTGCTGTAAATGTTTTGAATTGATTTAAGACACGGAGGCAGCCAAGACAGTATAGCTAGAGACATGACAGAGGACTTCCAGAACTGCTTCAGAAAGGGACAAGAACGATGAGTTAAGCATCTCTGAAGCAAGGGGGAGGGTTTTCTGAGGAGGGTTAGTAACCATATGTATTAAGTTTTTTATGTAAACACACTGTATTTTGGAGCAGCCCTGTATATCTGTATTATCACATGTAACACAGTCGTGTTAAATACGACCTGCGCATGGAAATCCTCTTATGTGGGAAGTGCCATGTGCACTGGGCATGAGCTGGACACGATGCTGAGAGAACAGGGTGAGGGGACAACAAACACCTGGGACTTCCATCTACTTAGCAGATCTCCAAGACGTTCCTAGGAGGGCCTATCCCATTCTCCCACACATTCACTGTGTGCCCAAGGCCCCTGTTCATCTCCCAGGGGAAGCAGAGCCCCTGCTGTCCACTCTACACTCTTGTTTTTTGGTTTTTTTTTTTGGTGCCAGGGATCAAACTCAGAACCTTGCACTTGTGAGGCAGTAGGCGGAAGCACTGAGCTAAATTCCAGGCTGCCCCATCCTACACTCTTGTGTGAGCCCTTTTCTCTCCAGATGACAGCACACACACACCCACATCTGCACTGGGCTCATCCTTCCATCCAGCCTGGCACAGTGCCTCTCTCTGACCTGCTGCTAGGGTCAGCCTCCTTGGGGGCCATGGCCCTAGAGATCCTGGCCCACCACTGTCCCTCCTCTTTGCTTTGCTTGTTTACTCTCCCTTCCTACTGCCAACTTCTATTGTGAACCTTGGTTTCCCCATTGGGTTTATTCCAGGACTTCCAATACTCAGTCCTTGAGATGATTTTCCTGAGAGTCACCAGTGATCACTCCTCATAGGCAAATCTGAAGTTTTCTGGGTGCATCTCCCCCCGCCACATTAAGTTTATTGGTACATTTAAAACAAACAATACAGTTACATTTATCATTGGGATCCTATGCCTTTACATGATATGTCTTTGTTCTTGTTTTTTCCCCATACCCCTGGCCTCCCTTCACCCCCTTCACCCTTCCCTATTTACAAAGACTTTGTTTCCATTTTTTTCCTTTTTTCACATTTTTCCTTTTCCCTTATTTCCTTTCCCTTCCCCTTCCCACTTCCCCTTCAGCCATTTTCTTCCTATTTCACTCTCTCAGTTATACCATTTGAACCTTATTCACACTTTCAGTTTTTCACACCAGAAAAACTATTTGGTATTTAGTAAAATGTGTCCTATTTATTTCACTTAAGAGTATGGCCTCAATGTGCATCCATTTAGATATAAATGTCTCTAGTTTCTCATTCTTTATGGCTGAGTAGTACTCCATTTTAGAAAAAAAAAAAACCCACATCATCTCTCTGGCTGCATCTTGCTGGACTTCTCTGACACACTCCCTGCACTAACTCTGCCCTTGCTGTCAGTAACATTTCTCTCTGATTGTCCTTAGACTTGTCAGTCCCTTCTTCTTGGGCCCAAATTTTGCTGCAGTTCTCCAGGCTCCTGACCCTGTCTCATCAACCTACTCTCTGTATTTGTGCTCATTGAGGGATCCAGGAGAGACTCACATCTATCTTGACCTGGACCACTCTCCCAGGCTTTGTCCTGGGAGCAGTCAGCTGACTTTTTATCATTCAAATGTGCTCTTTTTCTTGCTTCTGTGGCCTTGTTGTTTTTCTTAGGTTAGGAAACCAAAAGCTGTAGAGTTTTTAGGCTGCTCACACAGTCCAGACTCCTCCCCACAACACTTTCCATTAATCCTTGAACTGGACTTTTTTACATCATTCACGCATCACCTGATTTCTGTGTTGCCATGACAACATCACTTTCAAATCACTGCCAGGATGGCTATCAGAAGCATAAATCAAAAAATGTTAAAAATAAAAAAAAGAATAGAACCAAACCAGACTTCTATTTGAAATGAAACGACCCATTCAAGCAGCATCTCAGCCAGGGTCCAACTCATGCCAAGGTTCCCTCTTCTGTCACATATCACTTGTGTCTCCGATTGGTTCACAACTCTCTGTTCCTTCCTGTGAAATGCTGCAAAACCAGGCAGGGGTTCATCTCTGTACTTCAGTGCTTGGAATACAATAGTTGCTCAATACAAGTTTGCTGAATTTAACTGCAGAGAATAAATTTGAAGCCAGACTTAGCTTATCTGAGTGAGTTGTGAACAGCTCAGGAATGCCAGTACTGTAGATGGAGTTACAATATGGGAAGGGTGAGGATGACCCACAACTGACCTCCTAGCATTTCCATGTGTGTGCAATTTGAAGAGATCATCTAGGTCATTTTTCCCTTGCAACTGATCCCATGACTCCAGTACTTCACCCAGAATAAATAACCTTCAAGTGACCAACATTTTGTAACCTAAAGAGTGCTTTCATTCTACTGTGGTGTCCCAGCTTCACAATGTTTCTTGAGGGCAGACAAAGGCGGTACTGGTAATTTTGTGTTGCAGATGAACTATGTTTAGAGACATTAAGTGATTTGCCCATGTATGCTACTGCCAAGGGCTGGGCGCCAAGGTGGGCACTTCCCTGCTTGAAGAGGGCTTCTCATTTTCTGCAGTAAATTCCTGCTGTCCGCCACCCCACCCCTCCCTCTTTGGCAAGACAGTAGTTGCCTTGATGGGGGAAGGCAGTTGCTCTGTTCCAAGTGCCCCCAAGAGTTCTCCGCTTCCTGTCTCCGAAGCATTGTGACTGGGCTTCTGCCTTAGATGCAGAATTATTCAAATTCTTCAGCATTTTATGTCACTTGTGATTCTCATAATGGTTGCTTTTCTTATAAATGTGTATGAACAATGCAACAGCAATATTGAAGAAAATTTTGTAAACAAAAAGAAGGAAAAGGAAAGAAATTGTTGTATTCCCAATACTGCAAAACAGAAACTAGGTTTAAAAAATTATATTGTTTTTGTATTTTTAGCCTTTGCCAGTAAACACTTTTAAAACTTTTATCAAGGATAATATACCGAGGGAAAAGTGTTCAAATCATAAATGTACAGAATAAGAATTTTAGCAAAGTGAACATGTGACTGGGACCCAGATCAAAAAACACAAGTTTAGGGACATCCCAGGAGTGCCCCTAACTCATGTCCTATTCTAGGAAGTAAACATTCATTCCTAAAATAGCCATTCTCTGGCATCTAATACCACACTTCAATTTTGGCATTATCTACACTTTCAGTTTTGTATACAAGAAAAAATAGCAGCTATACTCTTGTCCCACTTATTTCACCCTAAATGTTTATAAGATTTATCAAATAAAGTAGCAATTCATTTCTTTTACAGTGACAAAGAAACTCAAACTCTTTGGTTTCAGGACCTCTTTATCCTCTGAAAAGTTGTTGAGTACTCAAAAGGCTTTTTTTGTTCGTGTAGGTTTTATCTATTGATATTTACTATAATAGAAATTAAGTCTATTTAGAGTTCAGACTTAACTCACTTGTACTGCTTCACCGGGAACAGTTAATAGAGATGGCAGCCCCACCCATGAGTTAGTGGCTGTGAGAAATCCATACAGTAATCGTCATATAGGTAGTGAGAACACCATGATTTTGTGCTAAGTCCTAGTTTTCCCCACCATTGTACTGGGGCCACATCTCAATTACTTTTTCCTCATTACAGAGATGAAGTTACAAAACCTACAAGTTTAGGGAAGAAAGGTTTATTTAGCTCACAATCTGTAGAGGTTTCAATTCATGGTTGACTGGCTCCAAGGCAGGGCAGCATGGTAGAGGGGCATCACAGGAAAAACAGTTCATGGTGAGCAGAAAGTAGGAAGGCAGCAAAGCAGTGAAGTAGCAAATAGCAAGCAGCAAGTGAACACAGCAACTGTCTTTCTGTCCCTTAAATTTTTATCCAAGCCACACACCTTTACGGCAAGTAGCTCTCACACCCAGCGTGGGACAGCCTTAATCTTAGCATCCTACTGAGAATCAATCTCAGCATCAAATCCTTAGTCCTAGCATCACACACCCTAGACCTAGCCACCTCTGAAAAGCCCCTCTATGATGGTATGAGGCTTTGGGGAGACATCTAGATACAAGCCATAAGACATCATGAGCACAATTGTCAACACAGTACAGGGAAAAGGCAAGAATATCTTAGGATTTTGAAAATAGTTTTAATTTCACAGATCTTCTGAAAGGGTCTGAGGAACCCCTAGAGACTAATGGGCCATTCATTGAGAACCTTTACTGTAGAATATTCGATATATAAATACATCACAACTTATGATTGAGTTTATTATTTATCAATCCCCAAGGCTGTTAAAGTTTGCGTATCCTCAATAGTGAAATGACTATTTATGTCTTTAGCACATTTTCCAATGAAATATTTTCTGCTGAGTTTTAAGAGCACTTCATATATTTTACATGCTAGTCTTTTGATGGATATATGGCTTGCAAATATTTTCTCCCAGACAGTAGTTTGTCATTATGTCTTCTTCACATACATTTTGCAGGCCAAAAGTTTTAATGTTAATGAGGTACAATTTATCATTTTTTTCTTTTATAGAGGGTTCTTTTGATGTAAATCCCTTTTTCCTAGCCCTGGGTTCTAAAAATTTTCTTCTAAAATATTTATAATTCTACAGTTTACACTTAAGTCTGTGAACTATTTTAATTAAGTTTCCTTCATGATGTGAGACTTAGATTTGTTTTTGGGGCTGTGGATTACCCAATCACTTCAACACCATTTGTTGAAAAGCTATCCATTATATAGCTATAACAACTTTGTCAAATATACATTGGTTATACATATGTAGATGTATATTTGAACTCTATTTTCCTTCATCAATCTTTATGTCTATTTTCTGCTCACTACCATACATGATTGATTACTGTAACTGTGTAATGAGACCCGGTAGAATTATTCTTCTCATTTTATTAATAATTTTCAAAATTGTTTTAGCTCTTTTAGTTCCTTTGCTATTTGGTATAAATTTTAAAAATTATCTTTTCTTTATCTATAAAAAGTCTTGCTAGGATTTTGATAGGAATTGTGTTAATCATGCACATCAAGTTGGGGAGAAATAATATCTTTATATTTTGAGCCTTTTAATTCATGAACATAGTCTGTATCTCTCTCTGTTTAGATATTCTTTGTTTTTTAATCTGAATTCTGGAGTTTGAGTCCTGTATGTGTTTTATTATATATGTATATATATATATATCTCTGAGAAATAGAATGATGCTGCTTTTCATTTCATTATCTAGTAGTAATATTTTGAAATTTATTTGATATATGTATATTGATCTTGTATCCTGTGATCTTGAGTTTTTCTGCAAATGCCTTGAATATTTACTTTATTGAATGGTGTTTTGTAAATGCTTTGGAAATTCAACCCATTCAGGGCATCAGCAAATAGAGACAATTTTTTGTCTCTATTCTTTGTCTCTTTCTTTCCTTTTGATCAATATAGATTTTATTTCTTTTTCTTGCCTTATTGCACTGGCTAGAATTTCTAGCACTATATTGAACAAAAACAGTGAAAGTAGACATTGTTTTGTTGTCAGTCTTTGAGGGAAAGCACTTATTATTTCAAGTTAAACACAAAGTTCACTGTAAGGTTTTTAGTTGAAAGTAGACATTGTTTTGTTGTCAGTCTTTGAGGGAAAGCACTTATTATTTCAAGTTAAACATAAAGTTCACTGTAAGGTTATACTTTTTATCAAGTTGAAAAAAATCCTACTTATTCTTATTTTATTGAAAGTACCTTTTATCAGAAATGAGTTGAAAAAATGGTATTCTGATTCAATTGATATGATCATGTAATTTTCATCTTTAATCTGTGAATATGGTAGATTACATTGACTGCTTTTAAAAATTTTTTTCTATTATTGAGTTTATTGGTACATATTAGGTATACAGTACAGTTACATTCATTATTGGGACCTTGTACCTTTACATGACAGGTCCTGGTTCTCATCTTTTTCCCCTTGTCCATGCTCTCCCTTCACCCCCTTCTCCCCTCCCCATTTACAAACACTTTATTTCCATTTTTTCATTTTGTCATATTTTTTTCTTTTCCCTTATTACCTTTCCCCTGCCCTTCCCATTTTCCCTACTCCTTTAGCCCTTTTATTCCTATTTCACATGGTCAATTATCTCATTAGGATCTTATGTACTATATTACAGCTTTTCACACCAGAGAAACTAATCGGTATTTACACATGTGTGACTTATTTATTTCACTTAGGGGTATATCCTCAATATGTATCCATTTTCCCATGAATGAATCTAATTTCTCATTCTTTATCACTGAGTAGTATTCCATTTTATAGAAAAATCACATCTTCTTTATCCAATTTCCAACTGATGGGCAAATGGGCTGTTTCTAAGATTTAGCTATTACAAACTGCTGCTATAAACATAGGTATGCATATATCACTGTGGTATGATTTCTTTAATTCTTTTGGAAAGATACCTAGCAGAGGGATGGCTGGGTCAAATGGAACCTCTAGTCCCAGATCTTTAAGGTATCTCCATATTGATTTGCATAGTGGTTGCACCAGTCTGCACTCCCACCAACAGTGCAGAAGGGTTCCTTTCTCCCCATGACTGCTTTTTAAAAATATGTATTTACCAGACTCACATCTATGGAATATATAGTCCTTGGTCATCATATAATGTTTTTTATGTATTGTTGAATTCAATTTCCTAATATGAGAAATTTTCATCTGTATTCCTGAAGGATAATTTCATTTGTTTGTACTGTTGGGCTTTGTTGTCAGCATATTTTTAGCTATTAGGGAAAGAAATTTTCTGCAGGATATTTTATCAACTTAATATTAATTCTTCCTAAATAGTTTTTGAATATTCTTAAATCTTGAGATTGATCCCTGGTATGGAAAAAAAAAGTGAAACTATTTGGACTGGGGAATTTATTGGTAGTTTTCAAAGTTTGAATTTAGTTTTCTTAACAGAGTTGGCCATCCTAAAAATATGTTTCGTATTGAGTGATTTGTAGTAGTTTGTGTTTGGCCATTAGTGAATGTGTCCATTACATCTAAATTATCATTTATATGTGTATGGTTGTTCAGAGTATTCTCTTTTTGTATTTTGCATACCTGCGGAGTCTGTGACAGAGTGATGGTTCCTATTTCAGCCATGATACTTGTAATTTGTTTCTATTCTCTTTATATTTTTACTAGTCTTTCTACAGGTTTGTAAATTTTATTCATTTTTACATAGCACAAGTTTTTTTGTTTCAGTAATTTTCTCTATTTTAATTTCATTAATTCTATTCTTTTAAAATTTTCTTCTACTTTCTACTTGCTTCTACTTACTTTGCTACTCTTTTTTCTAGTTTATTGAGTAGGATTTTAGATTATTGATTTGAGACTTGTTGATGAGTGTCATGGCAATATGCCTGAAATACCAGCTACTCTGAAGGCTGAAGATGGGGAATCATAAATTCAAAGTTATCCTGGGCAATTTAGTGAGACCCTATCTCAATAATAAAATAAAAAGGGCTGGAAATGCAGCTCAATGGTAAAATATTTGTCCAGCATGTATGGAGTCCTTGGTTCAGTCCGGGGGTGAGGTATGGAATTTGTGTAAGTTAAGGCTGTCATAACAAAATATTTTTGGTAAAATAGGAATAGGTAGGATTTTCCACGTGATAAGAAGCATCCTACATTTATTTCTCACAGTTCTGAAGGCTGGAAAGTCCAAGATGAAGGTGCTGCCCATTTTGTCTCCTGGTGAGGGCTCTGTTCCAGTCTTTTTTTTTTTTTTTTTTTTTTTTTCTAGTCTTGATGATGGCTGCCTTCTTGCTGTATTTTCACCTGGTAGAGATAGAAGGCTCTGATGGCCTTCTTTCTTCTTAAAAGGGCATCATGAAGCCCACTCTGATCTCCTTATACCTCCCCTTCAAAACATGAATTTTGGCTGAGGCAGAAGGATCACAAATTCAGGCTAAGCCTAGGAAACTTAGTGACTTAGGGAAACATTGTCTCAACATAAAAGGGGGGGGGCTGGGAATATAGCTTAGTGCAAAGACCCTGGATTTACTCCTCAATTGTGGTGGGAAAAGAATTTTTGGAGGACACAAGCATTCAGTCCATGGTAGAATCTCATTCTCTTCTGATGCATGTGCCTTTGCCACAGTGTATTCTCAGCAGTGCTTTAGCTGTGAGACACACATATTTTCATAGATTCTGTTTTGAATTTTATTATGCATTTTAGAAATTCCCTTGAGACTTCTTTTTGGACACAAAGATTATTTAAATGCACGTTAGATTCCAACTATTTCAAGATTTCATGTGCTCTTTCTGTGGCTGATTTCTAGTTTGATTGCATTATATGGTCAGAGGAAACATCCTCTGTGTCTTCATTTAAATTTGTTGAGGTTTGTTTTATAGCCCAGGATGTAATTTATCCTCGATTGTACTTCATAAGCAATTGAGAATGTGAATTTTATTATGGTTGAGTCTTCTATAATTGGAGTAACTTGAACAATTTTTAGAATTCCATTTTGCTTCATTTGTTTTGTTTTTTAGTGTATTTTATACAGTTTTTTTGTAGATATTGTCATAAGTATTACATTACTTAAGAACCTACTGCTATTATCCAGAAGTATAAATATTAGCTCCTCCATTTAAAATGTAATTGCTATAAATATTTTCCTCTACATTTATCAGTTTTATAATTTTGACCTCAGCCATCAACAAATAATATAGAAATCTTGATAAAAATAAAAGTATTGTATCTACTCATATATTGCTTACTTTAGTCTTTATTATTTCCTGATATTTCAAAATTCCTTCTTTCATCATTTATTTTCTGTTTAAAGAGCTTCTTACAAGGTAGCCTTGTGGTCACAAATTATTTTAATTTTCCTTTATCTGAGATGGCCCTGATTTCTCTTTGATTCAAAAGGATATTTTTGCTGAATATAGGATTCTGAGTTGACAATTTTTTGTTTGTTTGTTTTGGTTTTGATACCGGGGATCGAACTCGGGACCTTGTGCTTGCAAGGCAGGCGGCAGAACCACTGAGCTAAATCCCCGGCCCAACAATTTTTTATTTTTAGCACATGAAAAATGTTCCACTTCCTTCTGGGGCCCCTGATTTCTGATGAAAAAAATTTTACTGTTGTTCCTCTTTTTCTCTGTGGGTAAGATGTTATTTCTCTCTTTCTGCTTTTAAGGTTTTTTATTTGTATTTAGTTCTCAGAAGTCTGGCTCCTAATGCATCTTGATACAGATTTCTGTGGCTTTATTTTTGGGGGCTTTGCTTAGTTTTTTGAATCTGTAAACCCATGCCTTTTTGAATTTGGGGAATTCTTTAGTCATTTGTTACGTGAGTAATTTTTGAGCACAACGTTTTTATTCTTTGTTGGATTCTGCTGATGCGGACACTAGATCTGGCGCTCCAACTCCATGGTCTCTAGGCTCTGTCCACTTCCTTCCCATTCTGTGTCCCTGTTACCTAGGTTGACTCATGGCTGTCTCTCAGGCTTTTAGCCTCCTGACCCTTCCCTCTGTCTCTTCTATTCTGCTCCTGAGCACATCCACTGAGGTTTTTCCCTTTAGTTATTATACTTTTAAATTCTAAAATGTACATTTGATTCTGCTTTATATAGTATATTTTTCTGACTGATGCTCCTTAATTTTTTTTTCATTTTTCACATATATTGCTAATTAGTAGTTGTCAAAGCGATTTTAATAACAGCTGCTTTAAAAACTTTGTCAAATAGTTTTAATACTTCAATCCTCTCACAGCATCTGGGTGGTGGACTTCTTTAATTCTATTTAAGATTTCCCTGGCTCTTGGTATGTGTCTATGTTATGAGACTCTAGATTTTATTATTTTTCAGCTCCATTGTTTACTAAGCAGCTTTATTTAGACATGATCTGCTGAAAGTAAATAATTCAGTGGTTTATAGTATATACACAGATCTGTGCAACCATTACCTGGTCAATTTAATAGCATTTTCATGACCTCAAAAGAAACTATTATTCCCCTTCCTCCAGTTGTAAGCAACCACTGATTTACTTTCTTTCTCCATGATCATTTCATATAAATGGATTCATATAGTCTTTGGAGATTGGCTTCTTTAACTTAGGGCTATGTTTTCAAGGCTCATCCATGTTGAGGTGTATTTCATTACTTCATTCTTTTTTAGGACAAGACAACATTCCATATATACATAGATCACATGATTGTCATCAATTGATGGCATAGATATGATGTTAGACATAGGTTTTATGTAGATGTTCATAATGATGAGGTTGAAAGAGTTCTTGTTTTCTCTGATTGGTTGGACTGTTTTGCTTTTTTACTTTTTGTTTGTCATCAAAGGGATTTTATATTTTGTCAAATATTTTTCTGTGTCTATTAGAATGATCATGTGACTTTTATTTTTAATTCTGCTGCTGTAGTGCATTACATGAATTATTTTGAAAAGTTAAGCCAATCTTGCCTAAACGGGATAAATTCCATTTGGTCATGGCACGAAATTTTTATATGTTGCTGGAATCAATTTGGTGATATTTTGCTGAGAATTTTTACTTTTGTATTTATAAAAGATACTGAAAGAAACCAGTGCCCTCCAAAGACTACTCCACACACCGACAGAGTTCGTATGAGAGATTTATTGTAGAACTGCTACGACACAGTGGCCTACTCCACGAAGGAGGAAGAAGAAGAGAGAGCTGGGTGGAAGGGGCTTGGTTATATAGTGGGTGGTTTGTGTAAGCAGGTTGGGGAATTGCATCAGCTGCACGGGCAGCCACTCAGGGTACATTATTTCTGATCCATTCCTTATATGGACAAGCCTTGCTCCTATGTCAGTTTTGCTTATGGACGATGATGCATGATGTAGGAAATGGAAATTTAAGGTATAAAATGGCAGTCGCTAACCAAAATGGTGACAGCCATATCAAGGCAATTATCTTATAGATTCTATTGGTCTACAGGTTTCTTTCCTTATGAAGTCTTTGGTTTCTGTATCAGGGTAATAACTGATCTCATAAAATGTGTTGGAGAGTTCCTTCTGTCTTTTTTTCTTCTTCTTAGTCTTTTTATCTGTTGTTAGTATAGCCGCTTTATCTGTCTAATGGTTACTGTTTTCATGATCTGTCTCTCCCTGTTCTTTCAATTTCAGCTCGTTTATATGGCTGAATCTAAAGTGTCTCCTGTACCCAGCATACAGTTGGGTCTTGTTTGCTTTTTATCCTATCGCACAGTCCCTGCTTTTGGATGGGATTGTGTAGCCCATTTACAGTCTATGATTGGGTTTATGCCTGTTATTGTACTTTTAGTTCTTTATGTATCTCATTTCTTTTGCATTAAGTGAATTTATTATAATGTAGCACTTAAAGTTTCTAATTGTCCCCCTGTATTTTTCTATTCCCTTCCTCCGTGGCACACTAGGTTTACCATGTACATCTTATTTCATGAGAATCAGCCTCAAATTTTTACTAGTTAGCTCCAGTGAGACATAGAAATGTCACTTCTGAGTGTCTGTTTTCCCTTTCCTTCTTTTTTTGCTGTTATTGTTGTGTATATATTTATAAATGTTAGAAGTCCAACAACACATTTTCATTAGTTTTCTTTTATATAATTTTATATATTTCAAATAAACTGGGAGATGAAAGAAGAGCAAGGATGTACATGTGGATTATGGTCTGTTGATGTTCGCATTTCTGATTCTCCTCATTTGTTCCTGTGGATTTGAGATGCTATCTGAACTTACATCCATAGCTTAAGGAAGTTTTGCTTCCCCCCTTGAAGTACTTTTTGTGCATGGTTTGAAGTAGAGGTGTAATCTTCATTTCACTGCAAAACAAATATTAAATTAATCTTCATATTGAGAAAATATTTTTTCTACTGCAGTTACCCTTGTGATGACATCAAGTGATCACATTCTTTGACATCTGTTTCTGAAAGTCCTTTTCTGTTGCATTTTTTTATTTTTAACTACATAGATATCATCCTTAATTATTAATGTAGTAATCCTTTCCATATCTGATAGTGTAAGTCCTTGATTCTGTACTTTAAAATTGCCATGTGTAGTCCTAGCTTATTACACATTTTTGTACATTTTAGAATTATTTATTCTGCTTCAAAATAAGAACTTAGTGCAACTTTGGTGCTGCATTGAATATATAAATCAGTTTGGGAAGAATTCATATCTTCCTCACAAGTCTTCCAATCTTTCAACAACATGATACATTACTTATTTTTGCTAGGTCTTAAACTTTTCTCAATAATATTTTAGCCTTCTTTGCAGGAGACTTGAACATTTCTCATACCATTATTTTATTTGACATCCTTTACTACTAAGCAAATATTATATAATTTTCAATTTAAAATTATTGATTGTTAACATAAAAATAATTAGGTTTTGTATTCTGAGAACTTGCTAAAGCTTCTTTATAATTGTAATAGTTTATTAATGGATATTTAGATATTGTATATATAGAATAATGTTTAATATGTCTAATTTTAGTTTTCTTCATTATTTTTCAAACCTTATAACATTTATTTATCCTTCTTATATTACACTGGGTGCTACCATCTTGGGACTGGTGAATGATATTCTTGTGTTCCATTTGATTTCAGAATAAAATCAGTAGGGTATCTTCTTCAGATTTGTTATGAATGTTCTTTATTAGATTAAGGAAATTCTCTTCTAATTGAATTCAGGACCTTGCATTTTCGAGGTGGCAGCAACACTGAGCTGCATCCCCGGGCCCAAGAGTTATTATTCTTAATGATAGTTGCATTTTATGAAATGCTTTGTGATATCTTATCCTTAATTCATGGTGAAACTGATAGAATGGCTCCCAATGTTAAAACAAACTTACATTCTTGGAACATAATTTTGCCATGATGTGTTATCCTTTTTGTATATTGCTAAATTCAATTTTTTTCCCCTTCAAGATTTTCCCTAGTCTTCATCCCTCATTTATAGTCATGGATGAAATCTTCATAGGAAGAGTTTCTTTATGGATTTACTTTCTGTGAAAAATATAAGACAATTCAGATTTTAAAAGTTTTTTTCTAGTGTTTTCTTAGGAATGTGTCTAGTTCCCTAGTTTTAACTTGACTTTCTAACTTTTTTAGATGCACTACTAATTTATAAACTTTGTTTTTAATAAAAAGCATTTGTATGGTTACTTACATATTTTTACTAACATTTCTCCAAAAAACAGTATTGGTTGTATCGTATGTTTTATTTTGTTATATTTTTATCTAGTTCAAAATATGCTACGATTTCTATTTTGATCTCTTATTAATCTCTAATTTGATTTCTTATCAATAATTAGAAATTATTGCTGGAATTTTAAGCATTTGGGAATTTTCTTTTTGACATTTGCTTCTATTTGAATTCCGCTGTATTCAGAAAATACATTCTTTTTTTTTTTTTTTTTTTTTTGTTTTGGTACTGGGGATTGAACTCAGGACCTTGTGCTTGTGAGGCAGGTGGCGGCACCACTGAGCTAAATCCCTGGCCCATAAAATACATTCTTTATAATTTAAATCATTTGAAATTATTTTATACTTCATTTATGTCCCATTACATGGTCAATTTTAGTAATTATTCGTCTTTTAGTAATTTATTCTACTTTGAGTATTCTGCATTTAAAAAGAAAATTTCTTTTTTTTTCTTTTCTTTTTTTTTTGCATTGGATTAGCTTGTTTGCCTTTTGGGTTCTTCAAATACTCAGCATCTGTTTCTTATTTGTTTCTCCTTTTAATTCCCAGAGGATGAGTCATGTTCTTCCTCTGTGATTGTAAATTTGTTATCTCCTTTTAATTCTGTCATTTTACATGTAATACATTTAAGAAGTATTAGGTGGTTACCATTTAGTATTTATTCTGTCAGGTGTATCTATACCTTATCATTATAAAACACCCTTTTCCTGTCTAGGGCACCTCTGTCCTGAAGTCTACTTCATGTGACATTTTGGGGCCTTAGAAGAATTCTTTCAGTTAGGGTTTGTACCGTTTATCTTTTTCCACACAACTTTCCATGGAACTTTTTAAGGGATTATCTCTTAGAAACAGGATTTATAGTACTTAGCTTTTGCTCTTTTACTAAACTTGACTTCATTTACGTTTTACTAGGAGCACTCAGTCCATTAATGTAGCTCATATTTTTAGTAAACTTAATCTATTTTAATGCTTATTTTTTTGCCCTCTTTCAACATGTTATCAACTGTCATTATTTCTCTTTATCTGTATTAGATGGAAGTTGCATATTCTTTTACTGGATTTTGACTTGTTATTCTGGAGCAGTGGTCTCAAACCTTTCACCTTCAAGGACTGGTTTTGTGGAAGACTTTTTTTCCACAGGCAGGGTGAGGGGAATCACATTACATTTTTGTGCACTTTATTACTATTATTATTAATTACACTGTAATAGATTAAAAGTAATTATACAATTAATCATAGTGTGGCATCACTGGGAGTCCTGAGCTTGTTTTCCTGAAGCTAAACAGCCCCACCTGGGTGGGAGCGACGGAGACAGTGACACCCAAAGTGTGTTGCCTATGTCCAGTCTACTCCATAACCCCATTTTGGTTGCTGCCACTGCAGAAAACCCTGCTTCACACAGAAAGGTTGGAATGAAAGGCTTTGCAGGCAATGTCAGGATATTTTACTAGGAGATGTGGAAATTTAAAGTTGCCCCAAGCATACTTTGAAAGCCACTGTTATTTGCAGTCTGGAGCAGTTGATCCTCTTTGAGCATGGACAAAGTTGATTCACTGGCTGATTCACAGATGGCTCCTGGATCTATTCCTTCCCCATTTGGGGGGTCTGTATGTGGGCATAGTCTGCTCACATGGAAGTTACCCACATACACAGGTGTACACATCTTGGCATGTGGGTGTAATGAAAAGGAAAAGTCTCTATGTGGAACTTTCCCCCACACATGTGTAACTGAGTGTAAGAGCATATCTGCAGGGAAGAATTCTGTTCATGTGAAGTTACCCATGCACAGGGTGTGCACACTTTAGCACATGAGCAGGTCGATGTAAGAGGAGGCTTCCTGTAGAAACTACCCACATACAAATGTGTGCACACTTCAGCACATCAGTGAGCTCACACAGATGGAATCTGCATGTGGCTGTGACTGATTGACCAAGTCCTGTGACTGCAGTTTCTGGTGATTGGGCAGAGAAGTGCTGACCCAAACCTGGAAGGATCACTGAGCTGTGGCTTCTCTCCTCCCCTCTCCTCCAGGATTTTGTGTCTTGTATTGAGAACTGCAGACGAAGAGGACAGGAGCTGTATGCATCTCTGTACCGAGACCATGTGCAGGTGAGACTGGTATCTGTGGGAGCTTTGGATGGGGTCCGCGGGGACACCTCCCCATCGGTACTGCCGAACACACTCTGGTGAGTCTTGTCTGTGCCCCCTGGCAGCTCCTGCAAGGCAGCACCCCACATAAGCTCACTGGTTGTGTCCAGGATAAGCAATGAGGCTGATAGGCTCAGTTGCCACTGGGAAGACAGGAAGAATTGGTTAGGATTGGGTCCCTGATTTGGGGCATCCTCACATCATTCCTAGACAGAGGAAAGGTCTACAAAGGTCCAGATCAGCCTCAGCACTGTGGAGCAAGGCTGTCTCTTTTGGGGGAGCAGGGAGGTGTGTGCGCGGGCCCTGTGTCTGCTGAATTTGAGACACTGCAGGGTGCTGGGGTAGTGGGACCTCACAGAGGCTCCTGGTCCAGAAGGGAAGGACCAGCTTCCTGTAGGGTACTCCAGCTCATCTGCTGCTGTAGGACTTGATGATATCTGGGGAGTGCTTAAGAAATTTGTGCAGTTTTACCATTGCGTAGTTTTTTTTTTTTTTTTTTTTTTTTTTTTTTTTTTTACCAGGGATCGAACTTGGGTCCTTGTGCTTGAGAAGCAGGTGGCAGAACCACTGAGCTAAATCCCTGGCCCATTGCTTAGTTATTTTTGTGAAAAATCAGTATTTTGGAGCTAATCCATGAGGATACTTTCTTTGTGTTTAAATATTTAAAACATTGTTTTGATATTTAAAACAATGCTGAGGTAATTGCCGTCTGCTAGAGATAATGGGGTCTGGAGCAGTCACCCCACTTTTAAGGGGCAGCACTTTCCCAACAAGGCCCTGCTCAGCTTCCAGAAAGCTCCATGCCCTACCTGGACAATGCTCATCAGCCTATCTGCATCCCTGGGCAGTGACTTGACTCAGCCAGGCCTAGGATCTACCCAGTCAAGGGCACAACTGGGCACCCAAGGGAAGGTCTAGCATGGCTACATGAGCAGCTGGTCAGTCAAATGCCACAGCTGCCCCCACAGACCCTTTCTATGAGTGTCAGGTATGGTACTTGATCGCTGCGGTTGGAGCCGACACTGGGTACAGCAGAGCACACCTGCCATGCAGGGACCCAGGGCTTTTGCAGCTTGGTCACCTGACAGCCTCTGTCCTGGGGCCACTTGCATCTTGCCGCTTCCCTCTTGGGAATCTCCCCCAGGACATGCATTTGGCTGTCTGCAGATGTGCATGATGGCACGCATGCTCTTGGTGCAGCCTGGGGTTGCACAGGAGGGGTCCTGGGTAGAGAGGGGGCTCGTAGTTGAAGGACTGCTGTGCCTAAGGGCTTAGGATCATTCCTTCCTCATCAAAGGAACGTGTTACTGCAAGCCCAGGTGTAATCTCCAGGGAACTGAAATCTTTCCCCCAAACAAGTGTTCCTTTCATGGGATCAAAGGTTGGTAAAAAACTATAAATGATTTTTCTTTTTCTGGGGTGCCTTGTTAACCACTTGGAATCCTGTATAATGTGCTGTGATAGTTTTGGTCATGAATTTAGGAAGTGGAGAGTAACAAAATCACCTTGTCTTGAAATGGGATTAGCTTTATTCACAGTCTGGCACTGTATCAAACTTGAGAGAGTACTGTCTCAATCTTTCTCTGAACTGAGGCTCTGTGACAGTGGTGACATCATGAACCACATGAGATGGATGAGGAGCTCAGGTTCTTCAGATTTAGCTGCTGGTGAACAGCAGGAACAGGGTCACCTGTGGGGCATTGTTTTCTCCCCACCAGACTTGCTTCCAGCAAGTTCTGAGAGTGATTTTCCCATTTGCAACAGTCCAGATTTGCAGGGCTCAGACATGAAGTTGTGCCAGTTGTTGAGGAAACAGCAGCAGAAATATTGAGTCCATAAAATGATAACAGGCCCCCTCTAAGGACTCTAGCTCACAGGCTCAAGGGGAGACTTTGGAACCCACAGACCGGATTTCAGGCTCAGCTTGGACATCTGTTGGACTTTGCAGGAGTCACTTTTCCAGTCTGAACTCAGTGCCCCCATGGAGACAATAGAAATTTTGGCTCGTGGTGCCCACTACATAGAGAGAATGAGGTCAAGCAGGCTCAGCATGGCTCAGTGAAATGTGGGGTCATGGGTTTCTCTTCTATTTATGCTTGGTTTTTGAGAGCTACATTTCTTGTCATTAGAACTTTCATGCTTCTATTTTCTGAAAAGTCAAAACTTACAGAAAATACCATGAAATATTTGAATAATATTTATTTGAATAAAGTCCACCCTGCAGAGAAGTTGATTTCAGTGTCGGAACTGGACTGCAGTGTTTCTTTTCCAGGTGAGGTGTGGAGCCTCACTGTGGCTGTCAGGAGCAGCTTAGGCTGTCCTATATTTATATAAAGATTCAAATTATACTCTACGGAAAGTGTGACACTCAAAGAGCACACAGAGAAACTTTGCAGACTTCAGAGCCATTATATGGGAGTATTTTCATTAAGACAAAAAATATGAATTTTTGTGAACATTCTCGAACCCTTGGACATTCAAGAATCATACTGGAGCAGGGTTTGAAAGCCCATGAGATGTCATCTGGTCCCCACAGTTGGGGATTCTGAGGTCAAGAGTTGAGAATAAACTGCTCACGTGACCATCACCCAGAGTATCCAGCATCCCTTGGAAGGGCAGGGAACCTGGTGAAATTCCATGTCCCGTTGTAAATCAGCAGTCCAATTCACACTGATAATTCTTTCAGGAACCTTGGGACCTGCTGCCTTGTGCCTCACACCAGGAGTCTGGTGCCCCTGAAGGTCCAACAGTAGACAGCTTTCTTCTCCCCAGTATGGATTGACCCATGTCAAACCCTTCTGCTGGTCTGGTGCTGGCTAGAGGGGTATCTTTCTCTGCCAGTTTATGAGGTCTCAGTCTCCTCATCCTAGAGGGAGTGGGGCTTGCCAACAAGGAACATTTGCTGAGGGTGACCGTGGTCTCTGTTCCTCAGAGGCGGCAATGTGGCAACATCAAGGCAGCCAAGGCCTGGGCTCGCATCCAGGAGCAGCTGTTTGGGGAGCTGGGCTTGTGGGGCCAGGCGGCTGGAGAAGCCACGCCCTGCTCCCGCTGGGAACTGGACTGGAGAGAAGGCCCAGCTCGCATGAGGAAGCGTATTCGTCGCCTGTCTCCCTGGGAGGCTGCCAGCCGAGGGGGGTGCAAGGTAAGTGTAGCCCATAGGGCCTTGGGTGATAGTTCTCACACTTCCATCAGGTGGGAGAGAGAATGCAGGCAGATAGGGGTGTAGTCCCATAGCTTATGCCGATGTCCTTTAACATGAAAACAGGAGGCGCTAATCCATCCAGGTACACTGAGCAACGCTGTAACTGGAGTCTAGACAGAAGGATGGCGTGTGGACAGTGGGAGTGGTTCACCTGGTGTCCCTGATACCCAGGCCACACTGCTATCCCCTGAGGTCCAGGGAGCAACCTGGTGTCAGCGGACATGGGGGTGGCAGCATCTGCCAGCACAAGTTTTCTGTCACGGAGGATTTGAGCCCCACACCACCGTGGGCACTGTTTATTTCACGAGCAAATCCCATGCCAAGTTTTACAGTGGAAATCCCCTGACTCAGCAATTTCTGCCAGCTCCAGCCTGTGACCCAGTTAGTCCACACCATGCTGAGGCTGTGCCCACTTCTGGAGCAGCAGGGCCCAGCCATCCCGGGACTTTTCTGTAATGAAGCTGCACTTGGCCACTAAACAAGGCTTTGCCTTCCTTTTAAGGGTTAGGAAGCCAAGCGGGCTCATTCAGTCCTGGATGTAGAAGAGTCTGTTCATAGCTATCGCATCCTTGCTGAATAACAGCGATTAAACTCTTCTGAAAGGCAGGCTTCCAGACGAGGGATGCCCAGTACTTCCTTCCTAAGATTCAAAGTTGACTTTATTCTCTAGCCTGTAACCCCAGCACCTCTCAGCAATGCTAAGAATCTTTCAGAGAACCTAATGAGAAAGGTATATTTCACTCATTCATTGTTTTAAAACTGTTGTCAGTAAGCATATGGTGGTTAGTAGTATTTTTCCCTCCCTACATTTCTTATGAATTGAAGGCAGGAAAAGGAAATAATGTACCCTGTGCCGGGACTGCACCCTGTTCTGAGACTCTGGTCTCACGTCCCTGGCTGTCCAGCCCCATGTCCCCTGCACCCCCACTCAGTGCAGCAACACATAGACATTCCGCATGCTCTCCAGCCCATCTTGGCACCGGCTCTGGTAATTACCGTACATTCTACTTAATGGAAGATTGTGGGTTTTTTCCCTTTGACTCAGGAGCATTAATACCTGTATTTTGCCATGGTCCTTTAGCATTTAGTGTTTCCCTCCTCTTGCATCTGAGTCTTGAGTAATTTAAAGGATTTGCTCTCATGTTTATGAAGCTATGGAAAAGGATTGAGATTTCTTTTTTTTTTTTTTCTGATTTTATTTCAGGACAGCCAAGACGAAAAGGGTGATATTTCACAGAATTATGCTGAAAAACAAGGTAGTGGGGTTTTTATTTTTAGTTTTTTTTCTTTAATAATTAAACAAATTAATGAATTTATTTTCTATTTTTGTTTAAAGGTATTAAATTAATATTTGGGGAAAAGAAAAGAAAATGCTGTAAAGATAGACTAAGAAGCACTAAGACTTTCCTTACTTTGTTGCCAGACTAAAGAGGAGCCTGTCCCAGGTCTACACACACTGTTAGCACAGGGATTTGGGACTGAGTTTGGAATAATACACATTTTAATGGAGAAATTGTCTCACCAGTTTCCTATACCAGGGAGACCTTAAAAGTGTCCCTGAAAGATCCAAGTACATGTTCAGTAAGTGACAAAAACACATAGAAGAAAATAATAACATGTCCTAGAATGCAAATGGATAGCACAGATTGTTAATTCTTTTTACACTGGACTTCCCAAGGACGTAAAGGACAGATGTCAGAGTCAGCAGTTATTTCCTACACTTTAAGAAAATGCTTGGGGTCATTTTGAACGTGAATGCTTCCTCTTTGTGTCACCCTCATGGAGGAATTGCTTGTGCTGATTTGTAGAAAGTGCAGAGTTTACTTTCAGAGGTCATGTTGTGACGAATGTGTTCAAACACACCTGCACACACACATGCACACATGCGCATGCCACTTCAAATTTCCTGTTTTCACCAAGGAGTCTGCCTTTGGCTCCGGTGCTCCTGGTCTGTGAGTCTATGAGTTTGGCTGTGGTGGGGGTCCTCTCCTCCACCCGTGACATTAACTTGTGAGACTGAAGCGTGACTCCTGTGCAGCCTGAGGAAAGGCTGCCTTGTGCTGTGCCCTTTGCCTGACCTGGCACAGTGACAGGAGAACAAGTGAGAGTTGTGGGCTCTGATCCCCTCCGAGAGCACTCGGAGGGGGACTGGAGAGAGTTGTGCTCATGCTCTGTGGACTGTGGCTGTGGGCGGCTTCCTCCATCGGTCCCTGACCTCCCTGGTGTTTCCTGCAAGGATCCCAAGTGGGGAGTGCAGCAGGAGAGAGGAGGGCTGTGGTTCTCCACTGTGCTTCCAGGTCCCCTACCCAAGTGGATAGAGCCTCTGAAGGCTGCCACGTGAGCAGAAGACACTCTCCTATCCAGCTTTGCAGTTGCTTGGGGAGGTGCTCAGAGAACTGGGCATCTAGCCACAAAGACAGGGCTTTGCAGTCATGGTAGGTGTGCGCCTACTTCAGGTGGGTGACACTCAGGACATGTGGGAAGAGAAGAATCGGGATCCAGAGAGCTAGGTAGTTACATGCCTGGCTTGGACCCAAATATCCCTGCCTTTGGGAAATAAATCGAGGCACATACCTGAGTGATTGCAGTACAGTACATTGAGGAACTAGAGACAGCAAAACCATCCACACCTTTAAAAACCAGATGAGTTAACTGGTTATGAACCAGCCACATAACAGAATACCTCACCGGCATCTAAATTGTTCAACAAACTTGGAATGGGATGGCATGGTGCTCGTGCTATAATCTTGAATGGAAAAGACTAGCAAAGAAAGACTGAATACACAATATTTTTCTCATCATAGTACAATCCTGTGTGCATGTATGTGCACGCACAGATGAACACAGGAAAGGTCCTGGGAGTAGACCAGCTATACTGTGGGCATGGAAGCCAGCAGCCTAGGGGCAAAGATGCAAACTTGGGGCCCAGGAGGACTTGGTTCAGGTTCTGCCTGTAGTTTCAGCTAACATAAAATCTTGTGAAAAGTAAGAAGCCTCTTTTCAGTTTTCCCTCTTTGATGAGAGGGGTGAAATAGTGCTCACCCCTTAGCAGTTCTGAAGGGACGTAAATCATCAGATACGTTCAGCATAGAGAAGTTGCTTGCTGAATGGGGCAGTTACTGTCTGCACTCTGGATGTGGGTAGTGTCTGCTTCATTTCTCACCACATTATGGCTTTTCTGAGTTTTTACTTCAGAAGATATTAGGTGTTAGAAAATATCAACAGAAGTGTTCAAAGAGTGAACAAACTTGGACCAGAAGAAGCAACTCCCAGCGAAGCCTTGAGATACAACTGGTTAATGAGGGGGTGATCTTTGGAAGGTTGTCCTGGTGACACCAGACCTTCTGGGGAGGTGACAGTGAAGGCGTGTTGACGACTGTGCCACAGGGTCAGGCCAGGAAAGGTGTCCCTTTCCCGAAGCAGGAAGGGCACACTGAGCAGTCCACATTGCTCACTCTGCTTCTGGGCCTTGCAGTCCTTTTAGTGACACAGGGGCACGCCACACACCCTCCCCTGTGACACATCCCTTGATGCTGCTGCAGGTGAGCTGGCACCAAAGGACCCTGAGTGCAATGTGGATGAGGTGGCGCTGGACTGCACCCAGCTCACCTTCTTCCCAGCCCTGTATGAGAGTCTACATGCGGAAGACTTCTTGGAACTGTGTCGGGAAAGACAGGTCATCCTTCAGGAGCTCCTGGATGGAGAAAAGGTAATGTGTACCACCAGTCACCTCTGTAGACTGTCATGCAGAAGAAATCCATGGGTGTGCAGGCCAGTGTCCTGCAGACACCTGGAGGACCTCGAGCTGGGGCTAGCGCTTTCCAAGAGCTGGGTGAGAGCAGCCACAGGCGCCTGCCTGCTGTCACACTTGGGTGACTGTCAAGGGCACAGGCATGTGTGAGTGCCACCTTCTGACACCCGCACAACCCAAATCTTCCAGACGTAGGGCACACATGCAGGTCCCTTGGCACCTGGCCATCATGCCCTTGACCACGTGGGTGCCAGACCACAGTGCCCAGCCCACAGGTTGCTGCTGTTGATTCTCTTAGCTGGATGCTGGTGACCAGGATGTGTTACAATTGAGCTCGTTTTGCTCTGGTTATGGACATCACATGTGTCCTGCATGCAATTTTAAAACTGGATGGTAAGATACATCTGTAACAGGCATGCACACATGCATATACACACAAGTGTGTGTATGTTTCTTCATGACACCTAACAGTTGGGATGTGTGGAGGTCCTCACACATTCAACCAGGTGAACAAGTGTTTCCTGAACACCCAGGCAGTTGAAACAACAGCCAAAAGATCCATGTTTTTCCCCTGAAAACCTTTCTTTGCCTGTGTCCCAGCATTATTTATGCAGGCAGTGATTCTCTTCCTGGGGAGACAGTGCTCTGAGAACCAATCCTGTCCAAGCTCACTGAGCTGCTGCAGGGTGCAAGTCTGTGCACCTGTGTGTTTGAGGCTCTGTCCCTGCTGTTGTCACCCAGCATCCTGTTTTCAGTTCTCAGGAGAGGCCACCACCCAGTGTCATTTGCCTTTTGGCCCTTCCTCCAGCCTCCTTGCACAGGCTTCAAGTTCCCATGATCTCTGCTGCCTTAGCTGCCTGCTGCAATCCTCCTGCCTCAGCCTCCCAGAGTGCTGGGATTACAGTCATGTGTCACCATACTTGGCTTCACATCTCTTTATTTTAAGGGCAGCTTACTTTTGTCTGTAATGTCCCTGCAGAGCAGTACCCAGGTTAATGGGAGGACCAGGGACAAGCGTCCTTGAGGATAACTCAGAAACACCACCTGTCACCTTTAGGGTATTCCTCTTTCTTTCCACCTCTCCAACAGAGTCTCAGCAGACAGCCTGGGGTGACAGTCCCCAGGACAAGGCTGGGGTCTACAATCAGGGTGCCCAGTGAGCCCCACCCTGCCCCCTGCACCCCACAGATACCCCTGAAAGTCTTGTTCTTGTAGATTGCCCAAGCCACTGACATACATTTCCCTCTGGGTCAGGGACGAGGGTCAGGAGCCCACAGTGACTGACTTCCTGCCCTGTGACCAGGCAGAACCAGGACTGGGCTATTCCCCCTCCTACCTGTCTGTACTTAAGCTTTGGTCTTGGCCTCCTTGGCTCAGGGTGTGTGGGGGCTCCATAGAGGTGGGTAAGGGTCCCAGGTGTGCAAACTGGAGTATGTATGATGGAGTGGGAGTGGCTCAGTTTCACTCAGCTCCCACATCTCCTGGGGAAGCCAGCCCCAGGGAACCTGACAGAATATGTTGTGTTGACTCAGTTTCCCTAGGGTCTCCTGTTTCTTGGAGAGCAGGTGAGGCAGAGACTGTGGGGGCTGCAGGCAGAGTTGTATCTGCCTGGTGGTGGCCCTGACTGGTCCTACCCTTTCCCTGCTGGCTGGGGATTTAGCTCAGTGGTGCCACCACCTGCCTTGCAAGTGCAAGGTCCCAAGTTCGATCCACATAAAAAAAAAAAAAAAAAAAAAAAACCCTACAAAAAAAAAAAAAAAAAAAAAAAAAAGATCCCACCCTTTCCCACCCTTCCCCCGCTCACAGCCTCATGACAGGCTGAACCTCACTGCTTTGTCTCCGAAGCTGGGTCACACATTTCATCTCCTATGCTGTGTCGAAGCTCAGAGAGGTGTTGTATGTCCCTGCCCATGGCTCTTTGCCCCACAAGGAGGGTGGTCAGTGCTCATGCTTGCTGTTCTTGCTGTGGCTTTGTGTCCCATGTCCCCATGCTCCTGAGAGTCAGATTCCAGGGACCAGAGATGTACCCTGAGGAAGTGGGAGGGATGATTTTGGGGAGCCCATGAAGGATACTTTTGCAAGGCAAGTGGCTTGGTTACCTTCTCATCACTGAGATACAGTATCCCATACCCATGAGTGAAAGGAGGAAAGGTTGTTTTTGGCTCACAGTTTGTAGAGGTTTCTGTCCATAGTTGGCTGGCTCCAAGACGGGTGACATCGCAGAGGGGCATCACGGAGGAGGAACAGCTCATGGCAGGCAGCAGAGAAGGGTCAAGGAAGGAGGAGGGACATGGATTCTTCCAGCCCTTGCCACCAGGGGCCACCTTCTCCTACCAGGTTTCACCTCCCAACATCACATTCAGTTATAAGCTCCTCAGAAGACTAATCCACTGATGAGTATCACACCCCCATGATCGAGTCACCTCCCCAAAGCCCCACCTATGAGAGCGTAAGGCTCTGAGGAGGCATCTAGATATAAACCGTAACAGCAAGGAGCTGTAAGTATGGGGAGTGTTAGCACAGAACTGCTGCTCTGAAGGCCCCGGTCTGCACATCTGGCCCACATGGTGAAGGATGAGACAGAGGGGCAGAGTGGAGCCCCCGAGATACCTGATGTGCCGGAGTGGGGCCCATCTCAAACTTCAAGCACCCACCACAAAATGCTGGGTTTGGGACGAGGAAGGAAGCTTCCAGGGTGGGGCCTGGACTAATGTGGGAAGAAACCAAGGACATCCTTATATGTAGAGCATGGGGTGGGAAGAGGGGAGGAGGCAGGGCCCCAGAACTCACATGAATCCCTAAATCCTAGGAACACAAGAAGAAGGTTCCTCTCTAGAGATCAGAGTGCTAGGTAAGGGGGCCAGCTGTGAGGCCCCCAGGGCCTGGATAGCTCCCTCTCTATGCCTCCTTTATTCGGGTCCACCACAGCTTTGGCCTGTGGGTCTCTGTGGCCTCATCCCTTCTCTGTGAGGGCCTCACTTCATCCCTACTCCATTATAGCTCTTTTGCAAGAACAAGAACTTGAGGCTGAAGAAGGAAGTATGTGTACACTGACCTTTGAACCACTAACATAATGAAGCAAATATCCAGCGAGCTTACTAGGGCAGTGTGTGTGTGTGTGTGTGTGTGTGTGTGTGTGTGCATGTGCGCACACAGAGGACCCATAGAAATTCCCAGCCTGGCATCATTAACCCGTGCTGATACTGGGCAGCAAGCATTGGTGGCAGCCAGGATCTCCCACAATTAAGATGTCTCCCTAAGTCCTTGCAGGCCATGCACTTTCCTAGGTTTCAGGTGAAGACACCCAGGACAGGTGCACAGCATGCCCTTCTGCCCAGGGTAGTGCCTGCTTCTCAGAAGCACCTGCTCCCCTACCCTGGAAGATCCCAGGTCTGACTTCCTTCCACAATGTCCCAAAATACCTGCTGAGCCTTCTCCTGGCTTTGAGAATCAGGCAGCCCTGCAGCTCCGGGTGGCCACAGCTTGACTGGTTCCTCCACATGATTAGCAAGTTCCACTCTGTCCAGCAATACCTGCACCGATAATTACTCAGATCTGTGTCACCTTTACACCATTGATTGATGTTTCCCAGAACCATGATGCTTTTCTCCACAAGCAGCTCTGCTTGTTGTGAGGGTGGCTGATGGACTGCATGTTAATGGCGGGCCTGTGTCAATTCACTGAATGGTTGGGGATGGTCCCTCTTACCTTCCGTGCAGCCTCCAGATCTGTCCAGAGTCAGAATTCCAGTGAGAACTGTTTTGGCTCCTGGTCTCTTTGATTGCATGAAAATTTAAACACTTATTTTTATTTTTTTCCATACAGACTCGATGTAAAATGCATGCGGCCTTGGTAGGAATGAGCAGCTCACAGGGAAAGATGTTTGCTCCTGGGGCAGCAGAGGGTGGTGCCTCCCACAGGCTCCTCCCAGGCACTTTCAGCTGAGACTTTCTGCTTGTGGAAGGGGAAGAAGTATGTCTGCCTTGCACATCAAACTGTCTCGTCTGGTGCATGGCTTAGCTGCACAGATGTCTCTGCTCAGTCCCTCTGAGACACTCTGTGGTTCCCAGGCAATTTTGCTGAGCTGTCTCTGCACTTGCCTGGACTGGCCTTCCTCATCTTCACACACATACAAGCCCACATAGGTGCACACACACTATGTGTACATGCACACAGCTGACTTGTACTCTAGGTGCCCAGAACTGCCTGCGGCCTCCATGCATGTCCAGCTGTTGCAAGCCTTCATGCCTTGGAATGCCATCCCCTGGTCCTGGCATGAGGGCCCCCTCCTTGGGACCACTTCTAGGATACCACCTCTCACACCTCATTCTGCGACACCTACCTCTGTACAGCCCTGTCCTTCCCCTGTCATGCTGTACCTGAAAACTCCAGTGGACAGAAACACCTTGAAGGCTGTCCTCTTCCCTTTGTGTCTACCATGGTGGGGCACAGCTGATACAAGGCACCTCTGTTAAATGAACGAAGGGACAATGGACACAAGAGATTGGAGCTGTGTGCCTGTGTCTGATGGACCCGAGTCTTCTCTAGGTCCTCTGGTGCCAACGGCTCTGATTCTGAATGCGCTGGCTTCACACCATCTGCATCAAGGTGGTGAATTAAAATGCAGCTTATGGGCCCACTCTGCACCTGTGGAATCTAAACTTCTAGGGATGTAGCCTGGGAATGTGAATTTTATGAAGCCGTCTGAGACCCTTGAGGCCAGGTTTTGTGGTATTCAGAGATAGCCTGCCAGAAATGTGTTCTGATTTCAATCAGTTGCCAATGAGTAGATCCTTCATGTGCTGAACATCTTTGGGAGCTGCACTATGCTCCACATCAGGCCTGAGGAGGTGGGCAAGGTCAAGGACATCTGCCTTCAGTACCCCCCCCACCGTCCTGCAGGGAAGCCTCACTGAAGGAAGTGGCATCTGCTGGCAGGCAGGGGGCATCCCCGCTCCTTGTCTCAGCCTGCAAAGATCACTTACGCACTACATTTCCTCTCATATTTGCTAAACTGATATGCGCATCTGAGCCCTACCTCCTTCCTATTTTAATGTACATTCTCTGCTCTGATCGTGACTGTGTGCTCCTCTAAAGGCAATCAATGCAGCAAAAGTAGATGCTGGCTTCTTGGGAAGGCAGCATGCATGTGATCTGTATAGCCTGTGCCCTTAAGGACTTAACTTTTTCTCAATGATTTCTGCTCTTTTGAAAAATGAGGGTGCAGTGGGCTCCCCATACGTTCAGGTTCCACATCCACAGATTCTATTGATTACAGATCAAAAATAGTTTTAAAAAAAATTATCTCTGTACTGAACATTGACAGGCTTTAATTGCCACTATTCCCTAGATGACACGATAAAACAACTGTTGGCATTGCATTGACGTTGTACTGGGTCCTTTAGTCATCTCAGATGGTATCAAGTGAGGGAGGATATATGAGGTGCTAGGTCTCATGCAGACACTGTGCTACTTTGTGTAAGGGACTTGGGCATCTGGCTTTTTTTTTTTTTAAGGGGGATCAAACTCTGGAGGCAAGTGGCAGCACCACTGAGCTAAATCCCTGGCCTGGGCATCTGGGTTTTAATGGCATGGGGGTCCTGGAACTTGTCCCCAAGGTCTCTAAGGGTGGAAGGTGCTTGCTCCATGTGCTTAGCTGATAGCATTTGTTGACAGAATTTGTGCAAGTGGGACAGATGACACATGAATAGACCAAAGCTTTCTTTTCAAAGGCCTTGTCCTTGCCCAATGTGCCCCTGAGGCCTGGCTTCAGGGGGACTGTGGAGTTAGCTGCCAAACACAGCCCCGGAGGTCAGCTGTCCCTCTGTCTTCAGTCTTGCCCTTTCTGCTCTCCTGACCACCTGTTCATCTTCATCTACAGAGCGAGGTGCATTCCCTTCTTAGTCATCCATCCTTCAAGAACGATAATACATCATCAGCTGATCTTTAAAAGTTCTCCTTAGGAAGCAAAAGTTCCACTCTTCTGCAGGTGATCGATAGCCTACAGCGTGAGGGATGTCTTAGTCCTGGGTAATCGCAGAGACGGAGCCCCCAGGGCTCATTCAAGTAGAAGTGCATGAAATAGTTTACTCAGCCTTGTTCTCTAGTTTTTAAGATGCCATTTCTTTTCTAGCAGAATCAATTTTTAAGCTATTAACTCAGTGCTCGGCAGACCTTTTTCTTGTGGTGTGGTTCAATCCCTCTCAAGGGCAGCCAGGGCAAGAGAGGTTCTGGAGGTACAGAAGCCAGGGCTTGTGCCACATTTCACTGTGTATACTCAAGGACAGAGTCCCCTTGGAGTTGCAGCTGTGAAAAGTCCAAGAGAAAAAGGTTAAACAGCCTCTCATGACCCTCTGCATTAGTCTGCTTTCTGGCACTATGATGAAACACCTGAAGCTGGGTAACTTTATCAAGAAAAGAAGGTTACTTGGGTCTATGGGTCTGAAGGGCCAGGGACCCATATTTGGTGATGGCCTTCTTGCTTGGATACGCATGGTGACATAGGGCATCACAAGATAAGAAACAGAGCGTGTCTTCTAGTCCCTCTCCTTTTACTAAAGCTAGCAGTCTTCAGTTGTAGCGATCCCACCTGCTGACTTTACCTCACCCCACTCTCCTTCTAAAGGCTCCTCCTCAAAGCACCTTGGCTGGATTAAGTGCCCCCCCTCCATATCTCACAGTGGGGGTGAAATTTCAACACACACATCCTCAGGGGACACATTCAGACCATTTCCAGACCTTAGCACCCTCTTACAGGGTTTCGCTACTTAGTTCAGGCTGGCCTTATACTAGAGACCCCTGTAGTTAGGTTCCGTTATCCTCCTGCCCAGTACATGACACAGAACTGAGGAAAAAATACACTAAAAGAGAACTAGGAGAGAAAAAGCAGGGTGTCAGGGCAACCAATGCTGGGCAATCTACAAAGACCCTGGACAGTCCCAGGAACTGACTTTTATTGGCAATCAATTGGGTTAAAGGTGATCTACGAGTAGTTTCTTTGGACTTTTTTATTTTTGGTACTGCAGCTCGAACTCAGGTCCTTGTGCTTGCAAGGCAGGCAGTGGAACCACTGAGCTAAGTCCCCAGCCCTCTGTAAACAAGGCTCATAAAAATAAAACAAAGCATTCTCAAATTAGGAGCAGAAGAGACAAAATATATGGTTGTAATATATTTGTCCTTCTAGTCAGGAGGTTTTAGTTGTAGAGGTGGAGTTTGGGTGTGAGCTACTCTGACCTCAGCACATAGGCTTCAGCCAGACCCACTTCTACAAACAAGCCAATTGTGGGGCTAACTCTTTACAGCCTGCTTTGGACATAGTCAATATTACAGTCCTCTGCAGCTCACCATACAACCCCAGGCTGATCTCAAACTTGCAGCAATCCTACTGCCTCAGCCTGCCAAGTGCTAGGATTACAGGCATACACCACTACAACCAGCCTAGGCACTTTCCTTCCTTTTCTGATGCCCCCCGTTTTTTTTTGCATCTACTTCCCATAATACCAGCATTTTCTTTTAAAAATGAACACTTCTGTGGTTTTCTACTGCAACCAGACTAAAAGTCAGTGGTCTTGTGGAGATAGCTAAGGTCCCCATGATGGGCTGCCTACTTGCCAACCTCGCCTCCATTTTCCCAACCTCTTTCTGCTCCTCTGGTCCCTTGTGCCTGAAAGATCCCCTCCTGGCTTCTCCACACTGCCCACCTCCACCCTTCAGGCAGGGTCTGGGTGAAATGATATCCCTCATCTTCCTCTCTGATGGCCGCTGTCACCCTGCTTCCTTCTCTCAGCACCCAGCACACTCTATGATGTGTGCTGCTTGGCATATGCAGCCTTTGCCCATCTCCCCAGCCAGATCTTAAAGTTCTTGTCTACCTGTCTCGCCAAAGCCTGCCTAGGGTCCTGATGGAGTGGGAGCTGAGTCCCTAACTGTCACAAAGATGTCTGGATGAATGAGGAAGTTATAAATGATTCTACACTGGGCTATGGCTTGGAAGGTTCTTGGAGGATCAACTTCTCTGACAAAGTGGACTCAGGAGAGGCCCCAAGAGCCAGAGGCCTGCAGCAGGCCATGCCATTTACTGGGTGTCTTAGTCTGTTTTGTGTTGCTATAACAAAGGACCTGATGCTGGGTTATTTTGGCCTAAGAGGCTTATTTTGGCCTCTTTGATTCTGACGGCTGGAAGTCCAGGTAGCCTGGCACCAGTGTCTGGCTTCTGTAAACATAGAGAACTTCACATGATGGGGGAAGAGGACAGGAAGCAGGAGATCTGGCTGAAGAAGCTGAACTTGACTCATACAGGTGTCACCATAAAGCCTCACCACCTCTCAAATGTCTCCTACCTCTACACTGTCACTTTGGGGGAACTGAGCTTCAGCATGAGTTTTGGTGGGGAAAACCACATTCAAACTGCAACACTGGGGGAATGACCTTTGGTAAGATTGGGTGGGGAGTCTCATTTTGTAATCCAGGCTGGTCTTAAACTCCCAGTTTCAAGCAATCTTGCTGCCTTCTAAGTAGCTGGGATATGGGCACATGCCACTGTGCCCAGCCTTTGGTGAGATTCTAACTTCCTGAGATTTTCCTTCCAAAAATATCAATTTTGCTTTTGTGTGGCTGAAGTGGGTACAGAATCACTCTGAGACAGTGGTGGTCTTGGCTTCAGGACTGTGGGTCACTGTCACAGTGAAGGCTCCCAGAGGGACAGCTATGACCCAGATATATATATATATATATATTTTTTTTTATATATATACAGAGCGTTTGTCAGGAATTAGAGCTGCAGGGATGGACTGGTGGGGAAGAAAGAGACATGACCCTGACACAGCTCGAGGCCTGGGAGGTTTCTCCAGAGTGGTCCCAAGTGTGGGTGCAGGGCTGAGCCACCCTCCTCTCCCCCAGTGACCAGGGTTGGGTGCTGACTGTCCCCGGGATGGGTTGTGATCTTGGTTGTTACAGAGCGTTTGTCAGGAATTAGAGCTGCAGGGATGGACTGGTGGGGAAGAAAGAGACATGACCCTGACACAGCTCGAGGCCTGGGAGGTTTCTCCAGAGTGGTCCCAAGTGTGGGTGCAGGGCTGAGCCACCCTCCTCTCCCCCAGTGACCAGGGTTGGGTGCTGACTGTCCCCGGGATGGGTTGTGATCTTGGTTGTGATCTCTGCAGCTGAGGCAGCTCCAGGAAGCTGTGGACATTTCCTTATCTGGGGGACATGTATTGTCCTGAGAGGCAGGATCTGGAGGGACAGGAGCATCTTCCACACATGGTTGCCTTGGCCTTGCAGAGACAGTGGTACGGCCTTGAGCACCTAGATTCTAGTCCTGCCTGGCTCAGCATCAGGTCACTGGACAAGCTCCTTCTTCTCTGTCACTGAGAACACCATGCACAGGTCTGACAAACTTTCCTCCCTACCAGCTGTAGAATGCTTTGCTTTGCCATGGAAAGGCTTAAAGTGAGGAAGGACCTGGGCATGTGTAATAGCAGCAAACACCACCCATGTGTCTCCATGGCGGTGGAGGTGTCCTTGGGAAGATGAACAACTGCACAGGACTTTGGGAGTACAAGAGCCACCCAGGCTGTGAATTGTGGCATAGGCTGTCTTTCTCACAAGGCACTGCTCTCCCCCCAGGTGCACAGTGGTGACAGGTCACTGTCTCCCACCCTTCCTGAGACCCGTGGACATGCTTTACTGGCACACAGCCTAACTCCAGTGCTCTCTCCATCCAGGTGACACAGAAGTTCTCCCTGGTGATTGTGCAAGGCCACCTGGTCTCGGAAGGCATCCTGCTCTTTGGCCACCAGCACTTCTACCTCTGTGAGAACTTCACTCTGTCTCCCACAGGTGACATCTACTGCACCCGCCACTGCTTATCCAAGTGAGTTTTCAACACGCCCCAGTGGATCTGTCTGGAGCCCCTCTTCTCTTCTCCATGTGGTTCTAACTGTGGGCTTCAGTCTGGGCCTGGATACAAGATGAAGAGCTGAGGTCTGGCCTGGATAATGACAAGGCAGCTCATTATGTCTCTCCTAGTCTGGAACCCAGGGCATAGTCCATAGTGCTTTCTCCCCAGGTTATTTGGGTGTTTGAATTCAGTCACTTCGGCTTATGCATACAAGGGCTTACTAATGTCCATTCTATTAAGGGAACAGGCACTGCCATCAGGCAGAGGTATGAGTGCCATCGGCAGCACAGTTCTTTTGGTAGGACTTGGAACTCACTGTTGGCATAGGACCAGATGCACATTCTGGGGAACTCTTCATGGTGTGTACTTGCAGAGAGCTGTGGGACTGCAGGTGAGGGAGGACTACTAGAGGAAGTGGTGAAGGTTAGGTCTTGAAGGGTGGGTGAGTTTGGATAAAAATTTTGAGTCATTTTTATACTAACTAATATTGGAC
The DNA here is from genome assembly GCF_012274545.1 of Fukomys damarensis. Taxonomy (NCBI): domain Eukaryota; kingdom Metazoa; phylum Chordata; class Mammalia; order Rodentia; family Bathyergidae; genus Fukomys; species Fukomys damarensis. The sequence goes on from NW_022900913.1 coordinate 70,006,790, forward strand.
ATTTTAGGTAGGAAATCTAAAGGTTCTCTGTCTCTTTGTGTTTGGTCTATTTGGGTTCAACCAGGTTTTATTGATCAGTGATCTTGTGTTTCTAAAGTACAACCATTCAAAATCAGATTGACCATGTTTGCTGCTTTTTCAAAAGTCCATTTGTCAGGTTGTGGGTTATCAGGTGATCATTGCTTTTGAAGACATTTGGTTGAAGATTTCTTCATGTATAGACAGCTTTGCCTGCTATAGTTAGCTGAGGTGCCACTGATGACTGGATGGCCTCTTAGCCTGACAGCTCTCAAACTAGCTTCATCAGCCTCAACAGGAGTCCTTGTTAGAACAGACTTTGTGCCTGGCCCCTTCCTAGTTTCTAGTCCAGTAGATCTGAGTAGGATCTAAGATTTACCAAGTTTCTGCCTCAGGCTGATTCTACTCTGACTTAGGACCACACTTTGAGAACCACTATTTTAAGCTATTGACAGAGGACTGGGAGACTTGACCTGCCAATAAGTAAGAAGTTTACCTCCCAGTTGTCACAGGATTTCCAACCTAAGTCAGGGAGTAGCTGAAAGAATGTGATAGACAGCGGCTGACCCTCTTGTGTTTACATTTGCTGTATAATGCTTGGCATTTTTTCTTTGATAATTTCCATCTTTTATTCATACCATACATCTACCAATTGCTTCAAGTCTTCTTTGCTTTTCTAATACAGGAGGAGCATAATTAATCCTTGGCACGTTAATCCCATCTTATTCAGGGCCACAGACTTGCCTTTCTGGGAGCTGGTGGGTGCTACTTTCTCTGCCATCTGCGTGGCATGCCCTTTGATGCCTTATGTAACCTTGGGAGTAAAGTGAGTTGGTGTTAGACAAGATCTTATTGATTAAAGTAAGTTGTGTTTGTGAGGTTCATCCAATCCTGATCAAATTGACTCTGCATTTTTAATAGGAAGCCCAGTTATCAGGTCATATACATGCACTTGATTTGCAATGACAGGAAAGACCTCTCCTGTCTGGAGGTATACTTTTCTAAAATGCAAGTAGGAGCAGAGTGAGAACAAATTACTAACCTGGAGTCTCATGGGGGAACTGCGAGGGTGATTTTAGTTACCATGCCTGGGAGAAGTGCTTGTTAATCAGACAGCGATCTCTCTCTCTCTAGGGTCTTGTCTGCAGCACTGAGAAACTCCTGTACTCCTAGAGATGCAGTTCTCAGAGACAGGCTCGTAGATCATGTCAGATCAATGGGGATTAAGTCTTATTTTGACCATGGAGACCAAGGAAGATACATAAATAAGCCTGTTAAAAATAAAGCCCAGTCAAGCCTGAAAAGCTTCTCTAAAAGACTGCCATCCAGTAGAGTACGGCTGAGTGCTAGACGTTGAAAGAACCCCCTGCAGTACCATAAAAACACTCCAAATAAAGCTCAAGAACACGCCATGTTTCATATTGGTGACTGGATCTGTGTACTTTGGAACTTTCCTAAGAAACTAAGAATCCCTTGAGAAGGTTAGCTCTTACTCACAGAAGGGTTTCCATCTTGGCTGAAAGTTGAGTTGCTGCACCAGTTACCTAGGGATATCCAAAACTGGGTGGCTCTAAAAAGTGGCAGTGCATTGTTTCAAATCCTAGAAGCTAAAAGTGTGGAACCAAGGCATGGATGGGGCACCTTGACTACTTGAGGAGGAGAGGATCCTTCCTTGCCCCTTCCAGCTTCTGCCCCATATGGCCATCCTTGGTGGTTCCTTGTAGCTCATGTCACGTGGCCATCTGCTCCCTACATCTTCATGCCATCTTCCCTCCATGTGTCTCTTTGGCCAAATTTCCCCCCTTTTATGCCAACACCAATTATATTCAATTAGATCCTACCCTGATGACTTCATCTAACTGATGACTTCCATAAATAACCATTTCCAAATAAAGTCATATTCTGACTTAAACGTAATTCTTCTGCGGAATGCAGTCCTACCTGTACCAATGGCAGTCAGGCTTACATTTGGCATTTGACTGACTTGGTGAGACCCCAGACTATCCAACTGGACCCTAGTAGTAGGGGATGAAAACAAGATTCTTCCTCTACATCACTGAGCAGCTATAAGGCAGTATTTCTCTCTTTATTGAAAATCTAACTTGGGTTAGACATGATGGTAGACTCCACAAACAGATGAGTCAGACATGGTCTGAGTCTGCAGAAGAGTTTTCAATTTAGTATATGATTTCAGGCGTAAATTTCAAGTATAATTCTGGCAATAACTGAATAATTTCTAATGGGGGTGAATCAAAGTAAGTTTTATTCTGAAATCCACTTCTGTTGTCAAAGACCAGATCAACCAACATCATGACTATCATTCAGCTGACTGTGACTCTCCCTAATAAGAACATTAAGAGTTATACTATGACCTGACCTAGACAGTTTTCTTATGTCATGATAGCTGTTGGGAGGGGGAACCTTGAATAGTAGCCTGTGGGTCATGACAGCAGGCCTTCCCTGAAGAAGGACATGGTTCTGCTGTCCCTTCCTGTTAGTCCACCTTAAGTGCTTAGGTTCTGGTTTATTGTGTAGAACATGGAGGCCAAGACATCCAGTCACAGCTGTGAATCATGCTACATAAGACAGACCTCAGCTTGGACTCAGTGGTGAACTCAATAATGTACAGGATTTGGCTTTTCTGAGTATAGGGTCCTGTCCTAATGCTTCTGTCCTACATTGTCACACAGCTCCTATAAGCAGGAGGATTGTAAATGGCCCCTGGTGGTATTCCACAATATTCCTCCTCTTGCCTTTAGTACTTCAAAGGGCTGGGTGGCAGAATCAGGAGCACAGCACATAGTGAAGGAGGAAGCTAGTGAGAAGAGCTCCATAAAAATGTAACCCCACACAGAGAAGATGTCTGAAAGCTTGGCTTTCAGAGTGAGGGGCAGTTGTTTTAATCCAAGTTCCATTTCTCCATAACCATGTGATCTTGGAGAGTCTCATCTCTCTGGAATGCTGTTGCCTGATTCTTGGTTTGGGACTAGTACTCACACACTTTCAGTAGGTTCATTCTGAGGATCAAATAAAAAAAAGGACGAGGATGTGACCAAGAAAACATGCACAGAGCTCAGGGGAAGAAGAGGAACAGTGAGCCTTGAGCAAAGCCTGGTCTGCAACATAGCCTGTGGGAGAGAAGGCAAACACATGTGCAGCTAAGGTGGGGGAGTTGCTATGGCTTCCACAGGCAGGACCCATGGGAACACAGAGAGCTCCTGATTGCCCTTCCACCAGGCCTTCCTGAAATGCCATTGACTAAGCCAAGTATAGAAGGAGACGTGAATGTGGTCCTTGGGATCCAGAGAAGCTCAAGGGGAAGCTCAGCTTAGACTCAGCAGAGATGTCAATAGTGGGCGGGGCAGGTATGTGTTACAGCATCCAGAGCCAAAGTTTCACTATGTAATTAGATGTGGCTCTGAGCAGAAGGTTTGGCTCTGAAATGGGGCCACAAAAGTCCTGAGACCACATCGCCTAAGTTTAGCTGTGCGGTGGGACACAATGACCCCGGCTCTGTGTGCCCATCCATGACCTTTAGCCAGGTTCATAAGTCCAGGATTCTTCATCCTCAAAGTAGTCAGGTGACTCAAGTGCCAGAATGTTCTCTTTGGAACAAGCATGCAGACAAACTCATGATTTTTCCAACCCCTTCTACTTCCCAAGGAGGTGGGGTCACCCTGCAATCCTTTGGGACAAGCTGTCCAACACCCTCATGTCACTATCAAGGAATCTTATCTCTGGCCCATAGACCCCTCCTTCATGCAGAAGGGTGGGCTCAGGTCACACCCATGTCCTTACTCTGCCTTTGAGAGAACCCCTGGCCTATTCCCCAAGCTTGCAGCTTGCTTTCTGAGGCCTGGCTTGAGGACTTGAAGAATGTTTCCCTACCTGTTCTCTCAGTAAGAAAGAAAACTCTGGTTTTCTGACATGTTTTTGCTGAGTGATCAAGCAATGTCTGCAGAATCCAGGGGACCTCTTTATCCCAGGCTGGGAACATCCAACAACTCAGGACAGTCCACCTGAAAGCTCTCAGGGCTGCCGGAGACTTGGGGTTGGGAAAGGCCCAGGGTACTGAGGGTTGCCTGGTTTAACACTGACTCACACATCCCTGTACCCAGTATTACATGGACCTGTCCCCTCAGATTGGTCCCCACCTACTCCTTGGGGAAGAGCAAATCTCCATGTGTCTAAATCCTTGGTGTCAGGTAAATTTGAGCAAGCACTCAGAAAGTGCTGGTCTCATCATGGGGACTGGCACGCCAGTTGGCAAGCCCACAGCTTTCCTTCAGTGTGCCCCCCAAACTCAGATGGGGCTGTGGAAACAGGAAGTATAAGAAGTTTGACATATGAGCGACTGTGCTAAGACCCGTCTCTTTCTTTCAGCATCAGCGATCCCTTCATTTTCAACATGTGCAGCAAAGACAGGTCCTCCGACCATTACTTGTGCCAGCGCCACAGCTACGGAGATCTCAGGGAGCTCCAGCAGGCACGCTTCCTGCTGCAGGTATGCTGGGCTCTGAGATACCTATGTGGGGCAGGTGGGAGGGCCTTTTTGTGATGAGACGTGGTTCAGCCCCACATCCAAGGACACACCTCTGCTTGGAGCCCATGCACAGAAGAGGCCTTGGGAAGAACATGTGGGGTCCCTGGTTGTGTTGGTCCCAGGAGGATGGGTGTTCTGGCTCACTTTGCATCCTGTCCAGTCCCAGCCATGCCTGTGAGGTTGTTCCTTCCCTCCATGTGTTAATTCAGAGTCAGTTTCTGTGTTGTTTCCTTCTTGACACATCCTAGGGCAGCCTGGGAGACTTGGAAACAGAGGGAGGCCAGGTCCATTTTTTTGCCAGAGAGCTGAGGGCGGAGCATCCACCCTGGCGCCCTGCTTGTTCCATGTGGTGTGCACTCCCCTTTCCAAAGGCCTTGTCCTGTCTCCATAGAGCTCACCTGGCTTCAGGTTTCCCATCACTTCCTAGGCCATGTGGTTTGGGGTCCTGCTAACTGTCCCCTCCCAGTGAAGTTTACTGGAGCTCCCCACAGCCTTCATTGGCTTCCCCAGGTGCCACCCAGAGCAGGCGGCTCCCATCAGAGGAAGAGTAGGTAGTGAGTTCTGTACCGCAACTCAGCCAGATGCTGCAGAGCAGAGGAGGAACTCTGGGCCCCATGTCCTCAGAGGATGCAGCTTCTTGTTTAAGCAGCACTTGGGAGAGAGAACAAAGCTGTGTCCCTGTCCCCATGCTTCCTGTGGGGTGGCAGAGCAAGAGGAGATGAGGAAGACTCGGGAGAAGGGCAGGGCCAGGACGTGGTGCTCACCTGTGCCACTTGGTTCTTTCCAGAGGCCAGCAAGGGACACCACACCATTAGTTTCTGATCAACCTTGCAAGGGCGCCTCTCACATGTAAACGTGCTGGGTGTGTGCATCAGGGCAGGCTCTTGCAGGTCCCTCTGGGTTATTCTCTGAAACTGAAGCTCAGGAAGCCTTTCAGGAAAGTTAATTCTGGAAAGTTCTAGCTGGCCTGTTGAACAGGGCTCAGCCAGCTGCTCCAGCTCTGTTCTTTCCTTATGGCTGCTCATTTTGTTGGGGTTCCAAGATCCCTTGGGAGGAGGTGCTGCAGGGAAAGGGAGCTCTGCAGGCCAGGAAGGCTCTGGGCAGGGTGCCTTGGACTGGCTTCCTTCTTTCTTTGGGTGCCTCTTCTGCTCCTTGCCCTCCGGGGCAAGGGAGGCCTTTCCTCTTTATGCAAAGAGCACTGTGGGCCTTGGGGCACATATTAGCTATTCATAGACAATTTTCTTTTGTGTTTCTTTGTCTTCCTTTCTCGATATACAGAATAGCAGATGAGTTTAGTGAGTGAGTTTCTTTTTGTTGATCATTTCCAGATTCCTCATTCTCCTGACAGTGCTGGGCCCCAGAGTGTGAGGCTCCCACACACTGCCATGGGCAACAAGGGCTATTGAGAGCAAAGCCACTGATTGTGCAGCCCTGAGTTCTCCCAGGAGAAGTCAGAGCCTGATGTTCCAGGTTGCTGGGCCAAGATTCTCCTTCATGTGTAGCTTTGCACACATTTCTGAGAGGAAAACCAAGCCTCTCCCATGTACCCCAAAGAGGGGTGTACATATCATCATAAATGCCTCACTTCTCTTATGGACTAGACTTGGGAACTCACTTCCTGCTAGGAAGAAACAGGACATGGCCGAGACTGGGAGAGAACCCAGCTCTGAGTCAGACCTTTACCCTAGCCCTCTGTCCACTGTGTCTGAGACCACCCCTCCCTCACCCCATTCCCTAGGAATTGTCTCTCGCTGATACCATCCCATTCCTGAGGTGGAGTCCAGGATAGATTCACTCTCTTATTCCAAGTCTGTTATCTACATAACTTGGAAGAGAGAGGAGGGAGAGAGAGAGAGAGAGAGAGAGAGAGAGAGAGAGAGAGAGAGAGAGAAGGAGGAAGGAAAGAAAACACAAAGGAAAACAGATGTGTAGGTTTTATTTAGGTGTTAGCAGCACATCCTTAGTAACAGCACCACTACAGTTACTTTGGTGTGGGATGAAGTTCCTTTACCTCTTAGGTCTACAGAGGAGCACATGTCGAGGCTCAGGTTGGGAGTTTCCCCCCACCCTGATATCTTGGTCTTTCTGGTGAGGTGACCTCTGCCTCAGGAAACCCAGCCCATGCAAGTGAATGTGTCTTGAGGGCCCAATGACCATGTTCTCTGTCTGCTTCTCACTCATCCTGCCAGTGGAATGGAACTTTCACTTCCTGCTGCAGCCAAAAGAGCTCATGGCTGTGGCCAGGCCCTCTGCCCACCCAGCTCTCTGTGACCCCTACTCTCCTACCACCAAGTCCTCCATTCTCCTGGGAATGCAGCAGGCACCACTTGCTTCAGAGACTCACACAACCACGGGCAGCAGCTTGGTCATCTAGGACGAGTCTATTCTAGAGAATGTAAAGGATAATAAAAGAAGTTTCTCTTTATAGGACATCGCCATGGAGATCTTTTTCCAAAATGGATATTCCAAGTTTCTTGTCTTCTACAACAGTGATCGGAGTAAAGCCTTCAAAAGGTAAAAGACTGAAAATCTTGCTTTGTGGGAAACGGATCCTGAACCCAGACTGCAAATGCAGAGTGTGTTCAGCTCTGTTTTCAGGAAAACTCTTCTCAACCCTCCGAAGCAAGCAGAACTTGGGTTGAGCACTAGGAAGAGTTTCCCAATGTACAGCACAAGTGAATGCTGGAACAGGCACAGACAGAAGATAGAGAAGCCCCTTCCCCATGAAAGTCCTCCATCTCCACAGCTGAGTGGCTTTGGATGACAGTGACTGAAGAAGAAAATTCCTGCAGATAGAACCTCTTTCAGAAACCGGCCGTTCAGGGTAGAATGTTCTAAAGATATTTCCAATTTTCCAAGAAAAATATTTTTTGCTTCTGCCTTTTTTATCCTAATTGCCAATTTTAGTGGCTCCATCTTGATATTTCTTTGGAAAGAACTCCAAACAACTGGTTTCCCACTGTTTATGGAACATCTTTCTTCTTAAAAAGAGAGGCCACCCTTTCATTCAACTCATCGCCTCCTTTCTGTGAATGAGATGAGTCAATCCTTGTCTAAATTCTTAGCACTCGAGTGTTTTTTATTATTGTTAAAGTTATAGATAAATAGATTCATCAAGAATCTGGAAAGGCAGAGAAAAAGAGGCTGGGGTAACAGACATAGTCATGTTATGCTCCACTCTAGGCTGGACATTTAGAGGAGAGATGTGACTCTCATTGTCTGGGAGCCATATTTTGTGCTCAGAAAATCTTCTAGCTTTGTCTTGCTGGTAGCCCTGACTAGTAAGTGGCTCTAGGAACAGCTGCTGCATCTAGGGAACAGGACCAGAGTGCAGAGAAACAACTCCCATAGTGGTGGCAGAGGGGTATCTACTGGCCCTGGCCCACCTTCTTCAACTCAGTGAGACTTTCAGTGAAACTCCTCCAAGGCTACTGTTAGTTTCCTTCTGAAAAGGCCTTTGAGGTCCATTTCCATCCAAATTGAACAACAAACGTGTAGTGCTGTCCTCAATCCATTTCCTACTCTGGTTGCTGGCTATAAAACGTAGTTTTTCACATTTAATCTAGAAGTCTTACAAATCCCTAAGTGTTGGACAGTTCTCTATTGTTATAATTAAATCGCTTGAGATAATCAGCTCATAAAGCAGGATTTATTTGGGCTCACAATGGTGGAGAGTCTCATCCACCATCACTCTGTTGGCTCCATTGGTTTGGGCCTGTGGTGAGGTGCTCATCATGGCAGCAGGAGGTGGCAAAGCTGTTAACCTCTTGGTGGGGAAGCAAAAGACAGCAAAAGGAGGCTGGGATCCCACAGTCCCCTTTGAGGGCATGCCAAGGACCTTGGGACCACCCCTTGCAAGCCTCATCTCTCAACACTGCCACCCCTTTCAATAGTGCCACCCCCAGTCTCAAACCTTTAACACATGAACCTTTGGAGAACATTTCAGGCTAAACATTAGCCCATAGTTCAGGCCATGCATGAGGCCTAATATAAACTTTATGCCCTGGAGCTGCTCTGCTCCAAGAGCCTTAAAGCATGATGGCATTTGTCCCAGGGGGATACACTGGAATGTATAGCAGTGGTTGTCAAAACCGACCCTGGAAATTTCAAGTGCGTAGCCTAGAGGAGGTTCCTCAAAGGTATTACCTTAGTGATGACTATTTTATTACTGTCATTGCTGCCATTGAAGCTGGAATGTGTGCTGCACCAGGTGCTGAGGGGATTTCCCAGGGGGACACTGGCCCTGGCATTCATGGCCTCAGGGCACAGTGGGCCATAGGCCATGGAGGAACGGGATGGGCCAAGTTCTTGCCTGGCTCTGGAGATGTCTCTGCAGGTAGAGAGAGGTGGTGGGCTCTGCTGATTATGCCTTTCTTTTTGTTTAGCTTCTGCTCTTTCCAGCCCAGGTTGAAGGGAAAAGGCACCTCAGAGGACCCCCTCAATCTCAGGTAACACGGGGTCGCCAGCTCTCAGGAACCAGGGCTGTATTACTTTAATTGTCTTCTTTTGTCTAGTCCTACTCTGGAGCTGTGCAAATAGCATGCACATTTTCTCATCTGTTTATCCCTGTCTCATATATCTTTGGAGGTGCTCCTGAAATCCCGTCACACCCCTGTGAATGGATCCAAAGCCCCACAAGCCCTGTGGCTTTCTTCGACCTGAGTGGCAAGTGGTGGTGGGCCGGTTGCCCAATGAGGTGCCAATCTCAACACAGCCCATGGGACTAGACACTCATGTGGGGGTATTTGGGTGGCCAGCTGAAGTCCATCCTTCCCATATTGAGAGTTTCTTAGTATTCAGAGCAAATTAATAAAACATTATTTCTAGCCAGAAAAATCTGAAATAGTCCCAAATCTGAAACTTTTTCAGTGTTGCTACTATATAATGCCACAAAGTGAACAGTTCCACATGTGATCTTGTGTGACAGGTTGCAGTCAAAAGGCCAACCAACTAAAAACCTCATAAAACCCTCTGCAGGCTGTGTGTGTGTGTGTGTGTGTGTGTGTGTAAGGTATAGAGAAAATGACACCAAACTTGGCCACATAGGTCTCATTGGTAACTTTCAACAGACCAGTGTATTTCTTGGTTAGAATTGGGGTCCTATCCTCAAGAGATCTTGATCTCATTAATATGTTCAAATATCTAACAAGCTAAAGTAATCTGGACTTGGATCATTTCTGGCCCTTAGCATTTAGATAAGGGCTGTTCAGTCTGTATATGGTGGTGGCATGAGGGGTGGTGATTTGTGAATTATGACCTGGGCGTCTTCCCATGGCATGAGAGGCCTGCTGTTCCTCACTAGGGCCCCCTTCACAGTCATCCTGTTTTCTGCAGCTCAATCCAAGATCAGTAGGTGTTTTATTTTAGTTAGGAATGAGAATAAGAAGAAGGGAGTGATTTTCTCCAGGAGTGTATGGGACAGTAACAGAGGTGGGCCCAGGGATGATACCCAGGACATTTATCATGAGGATGGAATGGGGTCCCCTAATTCATTCAGAATTATTTACTGACAGCTTGTAATGTGTGGTGTCTGGTGTATAACAAAGCAATAAGAAAAAGAAAGAGCCCCAAGTCCCCTGTCCTTTTTGAGTTCACATTCCCATGACAAGAACATCCATAAAGCAATATAAGTGAAAGGGCAATAAAAAACACATTAGACAATAAGTGTAGAAAACAAAGCAGGGAGAGGTGGCATTGTGACCCTAGCCTGGGTGTTGGGGAACGCCTACATCAAGGGAACAGTGTTTGACTTGAGACTTGAATGATACAAGGAGACCATTTCTTCATGGAATCTGGAAAGAGTATTTCTTATGGAAGGAAGAACAGGGGAGAAGTGGGGGTTGGCTGGTGTGACTGAGGCTGGAGAATTTGGGGTACAGGGAGCAAGGGGGAGGGGTCTTTCAGGGCTCAGTAATGGTGTTGCCTCACCATGAGTAAATGGGAAACTCTGAAAGGGCTCTGAATGGAGGGATCCAGTGAACTGACTTGTATTTGAAAGGAATCACCTTGGCTGCTGTGCCCACAGTAGACCAGTTGGGTGTGGTGGTGCATGCTTGTAATCTCAGCACTCAGGAGACTGAAGCAAGAGGATCACTGCAAGTTCAAGGCCAGCATGGACTATATTGAGACATCCTGTCTCAAAATAAAATAGAACACAACATTTTTATAAAGTAGATCCTTGGAGAAATGGTTGTGAATGTGGAAAGGAGATCAATGTATGTTGTGTGCATGTGCAAATTTCTCAAAATGAACATCAGTATTCTGTATTTAAAACATACACTAATAAAAAAATGAATGGATCTTAGCAGGTCAAGGGCAAAGCCAGATACTGATTCAGAGCCATTGTGGTGATAAGGTGACAGATGATGGTGGCCTCTATTGGAGAGTTAGCAACAAAGATGCTATGGATGGTCAGGTGCTGAATGTGTTTTGAAGTCACATTTGATGGGCTTTGATAGCTAGTGTGGGTGTGTGTGAGAGAGAGAGGACTTGAGGATAAGACCAGGGATTTAGCCTTGAGCAGCTGGAAAATGAAATGGGGTGACCAGAAAGAGCTGCTTTGAGCTGGGTTGAATCTTAGGAGGACAGTTTGGACCTGTCACCCTGGGGAGCCCATCACACATCCAGGTGGGGGATGAGCGTGTGACCTTGCAGTGCAAAGAGAATCTAGGCAGATGTAAATTTGGAATAGTGCTTAAAGCCCTGAGGGTGAACAGCAGCATGCACATGAAAAAGAGGTCATGGGCTGTGCTCTAGAGACAACAGCCTGAGGAGGCAGCACATAGGGAAGGGACAAATGGGTGGGTGTACAAGATGCCTTGGGAACCAGGCTTCAGGATGGGAATGGCCCGGTATGGGTAAGCCTAGGTGGAGAAGAGCTAGGACCTGACCATTGAACGTGGCAGCCCAGGAGTCACAGTGGCTGTCAGAAGGCATTAGCTGGTTAGCTGCCCAGAACAGGCCAGGACCCCAGCAGAGGCCTAGGTCAAGAGGGTTCCTAATCATGGGGCAGCTGTTTGCCTGCAGCATGGAACACAGCTTGGTTGTTCAGTGGCCCTAAGTGCACACACATGGGTTGACCATAGTCCTGGGGACCTCATATAGCTTCTGTGAGAGCATTGCTGTCTTTTGTGGGGATTTCAATGTTGCTTCAGTGCAGGTAGTGGCCCCTTATACTAAGTGGTATGGAGAGGGATTTGTCACCATGCATACCTGGGGCCCACTGAGGTCCTGCTGCAGGCTTGGCAGGGTCTCTGGGCTCAGGAGGTCCTCAGGCAGCCAGGCTCTCTTTCTTTTTTTTTTTTTTTTTCAGCTTTAATTGAGTTTATTGGTACATTTTAGGGATACAGTACAGTTACATTCATTGTTGGGCTCTTGTACCTCTACATGACAAGTCTTGATTCTCATTTTTTCCCCTTACCCCTGCCCTCCCTTCACCCCCTCCTCCCCTCCCCATCTACAAACACTTTATTTTCATCTTTTCATTATCT
>NW_022900913.1:70018869-70089433 GCF_012274545.1 Fukomys damarensis
TCCCCTACCCATCCCACCTTCCCTACACCTTTAGCTCCTTTCTTCCCATTTCTAAATGTCAGTAATCTTATTAGGATTTTATGTATTATTGCAGATTATTCACAACAGGGAAACTATTCAGTATTTACACTTGTGTGACTTATTTATTTCACTTAGGAGTATATCTTCAATATGTATCCACTTTCCTATGAATGAATCTATTTTCTCATTCTTTATGGCTGAGTAACATTCCATTTTATAGAAAAACCACATATTCTTTATCCAGTTTCCAACGGATGGGCAAATGGGCTGTTTCCAAGATTTAGCTATTACAAACTGTGCTGCTATAAATATGGGTGCGCATACTTCTCTGTGATATGATTCTTTGAGTTGTTTTGGAAAGATACCCAGCAGAGGGATGGCTGGGTCAAATGGAACCTCCAGTCTAAGCTCTTTGAGGTATCTCCATATTGATTTCCATAGTGGTTGCACCAGTCTGCACTCCCACCAACAATGGAGAAGGGTTCCTTTCTCCCGACAACCCCGCCAACATTTGTTATTGTGCGATTTCTTGATAGCAGCCATTCTTTGAGGGGTGAGGTGAAATCTTAGTGTTGTTTTCATTTGCATCTCTCGAATGATCAGTGATGTGGAGCATTTTTTCATATATTTACTTGCTGCTTTTACTTCTTTGTCTGAGAAATGTCTGTTCATTTCGGATGCCCATTGTTGAATCGGGTCAGGCTCTCTTTCTTGAGTGAGGCTGTCCTTTGGATTGGCCCTGTTTCTCATGGGCCCTCTTGTCGCAGTAGCATATATGCCCACAGCAGCTCTGAGCTGGCAGTCACTTGAGATCTCAGCCACACCCTGCTCACATTCTATCCCGGTGATTTTGGAACAAAAAAATGTCCACATGGAATTTCCTTTTTTTAAATTAGGTTACATGCACATCCCAGAACCAATCAAATGGCTTCCTTGGCCAGAAACCAGGGTGATCTGTCCATCCAGGTGCTGGAGTGAGGTCAGTTTACCCCAGATCATATACCAAACCTAGAGGAGGGGGCTCCCTGGGTGAATCAAGGTGCTGATGTCATGAAGGAGTAAACACAGAGGCACCCGAAAAGGCAGGGGGCTGTCCACTGCCCCACACAGAGGGGGCTTGCAGGGACCACTGCCCCCATCACCTGTGACACAGACTACTTTGCCCACTGACGCCCTCTTGCAGTCCTTTGCGTCACATCACGCAGTGATCCTGCAACTCTCTGGCTGTGAGCAGCACTCTGTCCACTTCTATTTTGCCAGCATCTCAGGGAGGCCTGCCCCTCCTCACACTCCTTCATCCACACCAGCGAGCTCTGTTTCTACCTCAGACAGACAGGCACAGGCAGAAAACAGCACCAAAGAGGTTCTGGAACTTGGCTGTGGCCACTGAGTTGGGGGTCCCTCCACAGATGGTTTCTGGGTAAGAGCGAGAGAACTCTGTAGGAGATGAGCCAGATGCTTGAGAGCCTCCCTCACCTATCTGTAAGGGGATGATGAGGTTGTGCATGTATTAACAGCTAATTTACTTCTTTTTTTTTTTCCTCATTGAGTTTATTGGTACATTTTAGATATACAGTACAGTTACATTCATCATAGGGATCTTGTACCTTTACATGACAGGTCTTGATTCTCATTTTTTCCCCTTGTCCCTACCCTCCCTTCACCCCCTCCTCCCCTCCCCCTTTATAAATACTTCATTTCCATTTTTTCATTTTCTCCTATTTTTTTCTCTTCCCTTATTACCTTTCCCCTACCCTTCCCACTTTCCCTACACCTTTAGCCCTTTTCTTCCTATTTCACATTGTCACTTATATCATTAGGATCTTATGTACTATTATAGTTTATTCACACCAGAGAAACTATTCGGTATTTACACATGTGTGACTTATTTATTTCACTTAGGATTATATCCTCAATATGTATCCATTTTCCTATGAATGACTCTAATTTCTCATTCTTTATGGCTGAGTAATATTCCATTTTATAGAAAAACCACATCTTTATCCAGTTTCCAACTGATAGGCAAATGGGCTGTTTCCAAGTTTTAGCTATTACAAATTGTGCTGCTATAAACATAGGTATACATATATCTCTGTGATGATTCTTTTAATTCTTTTGGAAAGATACCCAGCAGAGGTATGGCTGAGTCAAATGGAACCTCTAGTCCTAGTTCTTTGAGGTATCTACATATTGATTTCCATAGTGGTTGTACCAGTCTCCTTACCCACCAACAATGGAGAAGAGTTCCTTTCTCCTCACAACCCCGCCAACATTTGTTATTGTTTGATTTCTTGATAGCAGCCATTCTTTGTAGGGTGAGGTGGAATCTCAGTGTTGTTTTCATCTGTATCTCTCGAATGACCAGTGATGTGGAACATTTTTTCATATATTTACTTGCTGTCATCTGCTTTTACTTCTGCTGTGCTTGGTTCTTCTATCATGGCCATTTGTGCTCACTGGAGTCGGTCTGCCAGGTCTTCCTGTGTCCTGCCTGGCACAGTTCCAGCACAGCTCAAAGTATGGTACCTTTGGAGAAAGCCCTCAAGTCCCCTGGTAGTAGGGCATGGTGCTCCACAGTTTTAAGTAACACTCAATTTTGGATATCAAGTTCTATAGTTGAGTGTTTCCAGTTATTTCTTTCATAGATTGTCTTTGAAAACCAATGAAAGACCAAAAATTTAGAAACACAGCCATAGAAACTTGGAAATTCCCAAGAGGTGATGATGTTCCATATCACCCATCACACTTGTGCAGCACTCCCAGCAGTGTGGAAACTTGACACTAAGCACCCTGCTTCAGTTGTTTTCTCACCACTAGAACACAACACCTGACACCCATGAGTTAAAGGAGGTAAGGTTCATTTTGGCTCACAGTTTGTACAAGTTTCAGTCCATGTTCTGCTGGCTCAAAGGCAGGGCAGCTTGGCAGAGGGACATCACAGAGAAATAGCTCATGGCATGGTGGCAGGAAGCACAGGGAGATGGAGGGAGGAGTGAGGAAGAGATAAGCCTTTGAAAGCCACGCCCCCAGTAACTCACCTCCTCCAGCAGGTCTCCACCTCCCAACATCACATTTAGCTATAAACTCACCAATAGACGAATCCTCCTATAAGTATCAAACTCCCATGATCCAGTCACCTCCCAGAATCCCCACCTATGAATGCATGAGGCTTTGGGGGATATCTAGGTATAAACCATAACACGCACTTCCCCCTTTCTCCTCTGCCAGTTCCACTCCCCAGAGTTAATGTGGACTCAGAGGCTAAAAATCTGTAACACATGTGGTCACTTTGATGGACAGCTCCGCACCACCAAGATGGGAGGAATATCGCCCTTGGGCTCTTGATGACCTACAACCCCAAGAGGGCAGTAATGGAGACAACAAGATTGATGTCTGCAGTCAGGAGCAAGCAGAACTTCTGGAACTGGACTAAGTCTGGCTACAAACTAAAAATTCAGATCATGGCAGTAGTGCCCAGCACTTAGGAGCTTTTCACACAGTTGGTGCAATGGGCATGGGCATCAGGCTATGGTGATTCTGCCTAGGTCATGCTCAGATCTGGATTTGGCCCTTCCTAGGTTGCTTTTTGTCTTTTTGCTGCACATGGCTCATATCTTTTCCTAGCTGTATCTTCAGCCACACCCTTGGACCCCTAAGCAGGCAAGAGCCTGGCTCCACCCTGCTCTCCATAGCCAGCATACCCAATTTCCTTTCTAGCTCCACCCACCGTGTGCTCCCCAGCCTCCATACTCTTCAATACCATGTCCAGAGCTGAGGGGTGTGGAAAGGCCACGCATCCACTGGGTCAGGGCACCCACCCCAGGTGCTGCCTGTGCCCAGCCACCTCCAGGAAGCCAGGACATAGACATAGGAGCCCTGCAATTTCTTTTGATGTTAGCAGCTTTCTCAGTCACCCTCTGGATGAGATCAACAGTCAGTAATTTTTTATTAGTCTGGTGGGCTGAGGGAGAGGTGCTCCTTCTCTTGAGATGGTGAAATATTGTCAGAGGTGGTGGTTCTTGATATCCCAAGCAAAGAACTGAGCAGGATACACAGAAGAAGTGAAAGAATAGATTATCCAGGATGCACTCTGGAGGGTGGGAGTGGACAAGTGAGAAGAGTTCGCAGCCTGGAAGAAGCCAGAGGCCAGAGCGTCTATGTGGTTTCTACAGGGAGGGAGTTGCTCCTTGGTCTGGCATCACAGTTCATTCTAATGAGGGACAAGTGTTCTCTTTCCTATTGGAGGAGGAGGTTTTTCCTATAGAGACCTTTAAGGAGTGGTCATGTTACCCAAAGCCCACAGAGCGGGGGACCCAATGATAATGAGCTTATAATTACTAGCAGTGGAGTCAGGGTCCCCTTGGTTATTTGGATATTATATAGTGCATGTGTCCCTAGGCATGACTTTTCTGTTAGAGGTGGGTGCCCTGTGTAGTCTCTAGAGCTCGTCTTCATCCCCAACTTGCCCAGACTATAGTGCCCGTGGTCTCTTGTCTGTCCTGGCTCGACCCAGCTGTCAGGATAGGCACACTGTGGCTACTGGAGAGCTGGCTGCCTCTTTTTTCCTCTTTCCTTTTGGCCCCCTCTTTCCAGGAATTTGTCCTCCCAATAGCCTGCCTCATTAAGTCTCTGGGGTGGTAGAAGAATTGTGGCTCTGGGTGGACTGTGTGTGCTCGAGTCTCACTCTAAACTTGCCAGAGTGACTCACAAAAAGCACTAGAGAGATGGATCTGTTTAGTATTGCAGCCAGGAGGTCAGACTGATTTTTAAAATTTTATTTTGAATTCACTAGAGATTCCCAAGAAATAGTACAGTTGTGGAGTGGCTCCCTGTAGTCTTCACCTGATTGCCCCATAGTTGCATGCAGTTTACTGTACAGTTTCAAAACAAGGGCACTTATACCACTACATGTTTCATGGATCTTGGTCACTTTATCACACATGTAGATTCCTGTAACACTACCACAACAATGCACACAGTTATTTTACCACTGTGCAAGTAAGCATGTCTCTCGTTGCCCTTTCTGATCATGTCTGTATTTTTGACTCCCCACCATCCTTAGCTCCTGGCAGCCACTCATCCACCTCCCATCTTTATCACTTTGCCATCTGGATGCTTGTATAAATAGAGTCACAGAGATCTTTGGAGATTGGCTGTTTTAAACCCAGAATGATAACACTGAGATCTATTGGAGGTGTTGCATGTAAAAATAGCATGTCCTTTTTTTGTGACCAGGTAGTATTTCAAGGGATGAACATATCAGAGTTTGTTCAACCATGTGCTCCTTTAAGGGCATTTGGCTGTTTCCACTTTGGCGCCATTGCAGATAAAGTTGACCATCTACATTAAATGCGAGTAGTGAAATGTTAGGATGTAAGTCTGACATTTTATTTTTTGTAGTGTTTTCTTTCCTTTTTATTCATCTGTTTTATTTTTTCTGCTTTCTTGTGCATAACTGAAGGTTGTGTTAAAATTCCATTTTATCTGTAGTATGTTTCTCTGTGTAGATGTTTTATACAAATATTAGCTGCTTGCAGCATAGCATTATATGTATGTAACTTGTCACAGGCTTCTAGTCAGGTTGAGATCCCACCAGCATGAGTGAAATGTAGAGACTGCAAACCTTTGAAGGCTGAATGTCTTCTTTTAAGTTTGCCATTGTTGCTAATGTATGTCTATAATTTTCTTAAATGTGCCCTCCTATATACACTTTAAAAAAACACATAAGATGTTTTCTAGATTCCTTTTCATACACGGGGAGCCCACAGCGAGGAGTCAACAGTGAGCTGTGAGTCAAGCCTAAGGCATAGGCAGCATGGAGAGCCTGGCTTTCAGAATGCTCCCTGCCCTCTGTCTTCTCCTAACCGGGTTCTCCTCTTCAGAGCTGTGCTCCTGGCAGCTGAGTAGTCTCCGTGTTTTGCTATAAGCTACTCTAGGAAGATGGCGAGCGCAACCTGGGGATGGAGACACAAGAAGATGAAGCTGTTGCTCCTGGCCACAGGGCAAAATCCAGATCCCCTGGGGTCATGTAGGGTCACTGGGTACAGCTGGCCTTCAGAATCAGAGAAGAGTGGGGCAGTGTGGGTAGAGTTTTTGTTCTACTGGAGGCAGGAGAACTCCCAAATAGCTTTGTTATCCAGTACTTTTAGGCTTCCTACAATTTCCAGGAAGTAAGGGTGTTTAGAGCATGAAGCAATGTCAACACCAAGCCATGCCCTGACAGGAAAGGAAATAACACAGATGCCTCCTTACTGGTCTGGACTTCCCGTCTCTGCACCCCTCGCCTACAGTGTCAGCTTTTCCTAGCTAAAATGGTGTCTCACTTGAGCACGTTCAGTGGGAAGTCAAATCCCGCTGCCTGGTGAAGCCCAACACACCCAAACCCCTTCTGGAGACCCAGTGATGAGCGTGAAAGGATTCCAGGGCCAGACCCCATGAAGCACTGGAGTGTGCTACACAGGCAGAGGTGGGGGAGCCTGGGGACCGTGGGGTCTGCCGCTGCAATGCTTTGCTTAACACTTCCTCTTTACTGATCTTTTTGGGACCTAAAATGGGGACCCCGATTCTCCAGCAAAAGCATTTCCAGGCAGAACAACAGTAATTGACAGCATCCAGATAACTGCCACTCTGCCCAGAAACTTGCTGCCACTGTCAGCGCATGCACACTGGGACTTTTGGCTGAGAGAGAAAGAGACAGAGAGAGCCACTCAGATCACTCACAGGCAGGTCCAGGACCCGGCATAGGAGTGGCTTCCCTGAACTGAGGGTGTGGCATAATCACACACATTTCGGTCAAGGTCACCCTTCGCCTTCAGAAGGCTCCAGCCAATTGGACCCACAGCGAGGAGGAACATAAAAGGGACAACACTCAGTGCCATGAGGGCACAGGAAAACCGGCTCCCTCATAAATCACTGGTGGACATACATGTCCATAAGTTACAGGATGGCATATGTCAAAAATTACTTTTGAAACAAATGTAGACTTTAACACAATATCCCCATGGAGGCAGCTGTGCCAAAGAAATGATCCAAAACATTTAAAAATGTTTTAGTCATCCCAGCTCTCATCGCAAAACTATTTCCATTAGTGAAAAATTGGAAACAACCTAAATGCCCAAAGTGACTTAGAGATATGCATATCCAAAAGAATAACTATCTTGCAGACGCTTTAAATTATGGATGTGAAGACTATCTGCCCAGATGGGTTTCAAATCAGGATAGAGTTGGAGTGAATGCTGTAATTTTAACTGTGTGTAAACACATAAGCAGAAAAATAACTCTTAAGGAAACCTGCCAAGGTTATAGTTGGCTCACACTGCAGATGGGTGCACACTTTTAGCAACCACATGGAAAGCTAGGCTGTGGTTTTGTTACTTTTCTAATGGAGGGCATTTAATAAAGGGAAGAAACTAAAATGGGAACTTTGAATCTAGCTCCTCTGGGATTTTGGAAGTGTGACAGCATTGTCACAGCTGAGCATTACAAAGGAAGACCAGCAGAATGGGATGGAGCGATGAAGCATTCTTCTGCTGTGGTTCATAGTGTGAAGAAGAAAGAAGTGTACCCTCCAAACAGAGAGTGCCTGTTGGACTCCTCGAGGATGACTGTGGCAATGCCTTCCCCAGAAAAGCCTTCCTCAGTACCACTCTCTCAGTGCTTTTAGTTGTCAGCAAGTGGTACACCAAAGGGTCACAACTATTGTGAGGATCATCTTTACCTCATTTCTGCACAAAGATCTGGGTGGCTCTTGGCCTGCCCAAGTAGTGTTTCAGCTTTGCGAGGCATGGAGCTCTAGCCTTGGGAAAGAATGCTGTGTGCATGCTCTCTGTGCTGCCTGTTTCAGTTCACAGCAGCCCTAGGGTTGGGCATGAGTTCCCCCTCTCACAGATGAGGCTGAGCAAGGTGCCCCTCAGCAATGGCAGGAGAAGCAGAGGCATCAAGGTCCTACATCTGCCCAATTCCAGAGTCCCTGGCCTTCTCTGTACCAGGCTGGTCATGCACAACTCATGTGCCCAACAATAACTTGTAGTTACACACAGCCATAAGAAAAGTTGTCTGGCAAATGTTTTAAATATGGTTCTGAAGACCATGGCTCTGGTCTCCTAAGTTCCTCAGACTATGATGTTATGTCCATCTTTTCTCAGATGGCCTCTCCTCCAGCTTGCCCAAGGCAGGCCAACCTGGTCCCACTGAATGTGGGGGGTCCTGCACCTAGCACAGAGCTAGTGAGCTACTTGTGTGCTGAATGCACTAAGCCATACCTGCGCTCACACCTGCCTTTCTTCCCACAAGGGTCTCCAAGGCACAGGCACAATAAGCTCATTCATTCACAGTCCATGGGAGCCTGCAGGTTCAAGATAGATAGAAAGCTCCTGGAGCAAACTATATATGTACAGATGGGAGAAAAAGGTAATACAGGATACTGCCTGCAATCCCTAAAACCTGCTCATCTCTGTGGCTGCACTTGGTGCTTTATCTGTGACCAGTGCCGTTTGCTTTCCTACTAACCCATGCTCTGGGATTGCTGACCTTGGAGCCCAGATCCAAGAAGTTACTGTGGAACAAACTACACTTTGGAGTGAGCAGTGGGTCCTGACATGCCAGAGAGTGTTGGCAACACTGTCACTTGGGCACTGGGTTGTAGATTGGAGAGCACTCATGGGTAGAAGTGAGCTGGATGGATAGGTGGATAGATGGATGGATGGATGAGTGGGTGGATGGATGGGTAGATCAGCAGATGAGTGGATGGATGGGTGGCCCTTTCCTGACTTGCTTCACCTGTCTATGTTGGTGTATGCACACAGAACAGGGAGAAATATGCAGAGTAGCATGGAAACCCAAAGCCCTCCAGTTAGCACAGTCACAAACAGAGGAGGTGAGAAAGGTGCTTTATGAGCTGGGATGGAAGGGCTGTTGCTGTAACAGGGCATCCTCACTTTTCTGCTTGCAGTCCCCTGCCCCTGCCTTCCCTTCTATCCCTTCCTGTCTCACCATCAGGGTCCCAGGTCACCTCCACTCTTCCTGGGACTCCTTGGCTATAGAGTTAGGGGAGATCAAAGTAGAAAACAGGGCTTTTCTCGGTGTTGATGTGACTGTGCTCTTAATTCGGTTCAGCTTCTCCCGAGCCAGTTGGCATCTTCTCAGGCAAGGCCCGCACAGGTCCTTCTCCTCCACCAGATGGAGGTTCTCCAGCCTTTTGATAGAGTCCACAAAGATGTCTGCCTCCTCCACCTTTGGAAAGGGGTTTCGCTTTGTGTTGAGCTTCTTCAGCTTGGGGAGCTGGACAATGCTCTTGGGGATGTTGTTGAGCAGGTTGTCATGGAGCCCTACCTCATGCAGCTCCTTTAGGGCACCCAGTGTGGTGGGCACCCTGTCTAGATGGTTCAGGCCGAGGTTCATGGTGCGGATGTTCTTGAGCTGGTTCAGCTCCACGGGCAACCCGCTGGTGGTCAGCCGGTTGTTGCTGACATTGAGGTAGAGCAGGGTGGTCATCTGGCCAAGGGACATGGGCAGCCGGTCAATGTAGTTGCTGTGCAGGTCCAGCCACCGCAGGTTCTGGAACTTGGCGATGGAGTCAGGGATCTTCCTGATCAGGTTGCGGCTGAGGTCCAGCTCATCCACATCACTGAGGCGCAGAATACATTTGGGGAAGGTGGTGATTCCCATCTTGCTCAGGTCCAGGCGTTTTTTCCCATCGAAGGTGATTTTAATGCAATTCTTGGCCACATTGAGGGTGATCTTCTTGCCCTTGGGGCCCTTTCCGCCCTTGGCCATGTTCTTTTAGTGAGGGAGAAAGATATCAGAAGAATATTTTTCTGATTGGATGGTGATCAATTTGAGGAAATAGTCACATGAAACTGCTGATAGGAAGAGAGAAAAACATCTCCTTAGAAGAGGGCTTGAAG
Organism: Fukomys damarensis; assembly: GCF_012274545.1. Classification (NCBI taxonomy): domain Eukaryota; kingdom Metazoa; phylum Chordata; class Mammalia; order Rodentia; family Bathyergidae; genus Fukomys; species Fukomys damarensis. Next base: position 70,028,796 of record NW_022900913.1, read on the forward strand.
TGCTGGGTCTGTCCCACCTTGATCATGTGCTGTGCTCCTGATTAGTGTAGGAAGAGAGACACAAAAGAAATAGAGGAATCAGGGCATCACCACAATCCGTCAAGGGAGTCCTCAATCTACTTGTGGCCCCTCAGGTCTCAGTTTACCCAGATGCTAACTGGGAGGTATTGGGTTGGCCTGAGGATGCTTAATGCCTCTCTAGCTTGCCACTTCCTTCCTTATGGACCCTTCTATTGTCCTGGGCTTGGACATGACCCTCTGACTTCAGGGAAGTGTGTATAGTGGGGGCAGTTTCTTGGATATCTGCCACTTCTCAGACGCCCCACATAAACGTAGCATTTTTTGAGTTGTCCTGTGTCTGTCCTAGGAAAGGGCTGCATAAGCCCAGGTCTGAGGGGTAAGGTAGCATCAAGGACTTATTATTCCCTCTTCACCCTTTGGATCTGGAGGGATGGGTCAGGCTGTGGCTACAAGAACTGTAGAGCAATAGGAGTAGCACTGGGAACAGCGTGTGGGGTTTGCCTGCCCTGTACCCTTGTCCCTAGCATGGAGGATCCAGGGCTAAACATGGCAAACATTCTTGGAATTCCGCCCTTTCTCCCATACTCCTTCACACTGGAAATTTACACTGCAAACTCCTCTGACGCAGTGAGTGTTGTGACACCTATGAGTGCCACCATAAGGAAGGTGTAGCATGCAGAGGGTGGTGGAAGATTCAGATCAGCATGCTTGGATGAGGTGTCCTGTTCTACTGCTCATGATGTTCTTAAATTCTCAATACCTAAATTTCCTCATTGGTGAAAACAGCCCCTATAGGGAGCTCTTAGGGAAGGTAAATTATCTAATACTAGAAAGTACTTTTAACAATGCCTGGCACACAGTAAAAGCTTGATGAATGTGAATTATAAAATATTGTTACAAAGAACATTTGTACACAGTGTTTCCAAATGTTTAGTAATCCAGGATACACAGAATTATCCCAAGGTAGAAAGGAAGACCAAGGAAACTTTACCATGAGGAGTGGCACATAAACTGCTCTGTGGGGTCTGTAGCTGCTTGCCTTTCTGAACCTTGATGCCTCTTGCTTTCTGATTTGCTACGTTTGGATGGAGTTCCCTGAAGCTGACAGTCCTTTTATCTGTCAGCAGCAATGATGAGAACCTAATGAGCTGGGGTGGTTTGGAAAGGGTGGAAATACTGCTTTCAGTAATAGCTGTCTGGGTAGCAGAGATAGCAGGAATGTGCCAGCAAGGGGATTTATTTGTCCTTAAGAGTAACCAGGGTATCCTGGGAGTGATAAAGACAGCCAGGGTTCCAGGACAGATAAGGTGGAATGAGGACTCCCTGCCCCACATCCTGAAGTATCTCAAGACCCAAGGCAGAACGTGCAAAGGAGCATGCAGAGGGCTCTGCAGATAGGCAATTGGGCAGGCTGGAGCAGATTATACGTAAGTAAACCAGTTTGGTTGCAAGTTTCCTGCATTATTCCCTCCTCTGCCTAGCAGGGAAGGAAGCTTCTAGGGCCAGAAAGAGTAAAGGAAGTCTGGCTTTGCCTGCAGCTCCCTTCCCTCCTGCCTCAGCCCTGGGTGGCTGGTGACCCTGGGTGGCCAGTGTCTCCAGCACCTGGAAGGCGGAAGGGGGAGAACATTGCCTCATGATCAAACAAACTGAAGTCTTGAGAGCCTGGGGCCCACCTTGTATTCTCTATTTATTGATGCTTGGCTCTCTAGAGGCAGCAATGGTGGCAGAAAGTGTGCAGCAAATTTAGAAAACAAAATTCCTGGACTTCAAGCCCGAGGACAAAGAAGGATGAGATGAAAGAGACTTCCAGGAGCCACAAAGTGTAGAGGAAATTGCAGAGCGGAGGAGCTCTAGAAAAGTGATGCCTAACATAGCATATGAATGCAGGATGCACCCTGAGCTGCCTCAGCATAGATAAGAACAGATTCTTTCATGCTTGGACCTAAATGCTTTGAAAACTGAGCAATGAGATAGAGCAACATGTAGCATCCAGGCTGGTGATGGGATGACAATGTGAGGGTGGATCCGAATCACACTGCCTGTTCTTTGAAACCAAATGGGTTTCAAAGCCACAGAATCAACAGATGGCACACAGACCTTGGAGTTTGGATCTAACTGGGTTGGTTGATTACTTAGGAACTAATATATATCCCAAAAGAAAAAGAAAAAGAGTCATGATACAGAAAAATATTTGCAGAAAAGATGGCTGAAAACTTCCAAAAGTTAGTGAAAGACATGAAAATTACAAATGAAAGAAACAAAGAAAACTCCAAACAGGATAAACTGAAAGAAATCCATACTCAAAAGCATAGCAAAATTACTCAAAATGAAACAACGAACTAATTCTTTGAAATGTGCCAGGGAAAAAGGCATATTTTGTACAGAGGAGTTTCCATACGAATGACCAGTTTTCTCATCAAAATCCTTGGAGACCTGACATACTGGAAAAAATTTAAAATGCTGAAAGAAAATCTGTCAAACCAGACAGTGAAAGTATTCTTTAAATATGAAATTAAAACAAAGACATTCTCAGGTGAGTGAAAAATAAAAGTTTTTGCTACAAGCTGAGTATAAATGCCAAAGACACACTGCCAACCCCATCGGATGATGTTATTTTTGCTTTTAACCACATGCAAAAGAAGATAGAACCCACATACAAAAGAAGGTAGAAAAGAGGAAATAGATGGAGGACTGCTAAATGGTAGTCCTAAAAGTAAACATAGTAATATTTACATTAAATAAAGGTGACCTAGAAAAGTGTAGGCCAACATCCCCCCAAACACAGACACCAAATCCGCTAGACAATATTCACAAATTGAATCCAGTTATCCAGTAAAGAGTAATAAATGATAGCCCACTGAGTACTCAGGCCCAACTCAGTATTTGGAAATCAATGGTATGTTTAAGTTTTAAAAGTTTATTGCAGCGAAAAACACTGCCAATAACATTCCTCAAAACATTACCCCTCAACACACACTTCAAACATAGTCATCCCATCCTTTTTGCTACTTCCTTAAGCAGGTCCGGAAGTCCTCTTTTGTGAAGATATTTAGTTGTGCTGTCATGGCTGCCTCCATGTCCTGAATCAATTCAAAACATTTGCCTTTCATGGTTATTCTGGTTTTGGGGAAGAGCCGGAAGATTAAGGTGCCAGGTCAGATCTGGTGAATGAGTGGATGAGGACACACTGTGATGGTTCTACAGCCTGCCTTTCTCTTGGGTGGCACTTGGCAGCAAAATTCTTCAGTAGCTTTTACCATACTTTCTAAACACACAAAAGAGGACTTCCAGGATTGCTTCAGAAAGTGGCAGGAGTGATGAGAGAAGTGTAATGGAGCAGGAGGAGTATTCTGGTCATGTGTCTTTTACTGTAATAAATTTTTAACAATTCAAACATTCCCTGTGTATTTTGATTATATGTAGTAGTATGCTATAAATAAGTATTACATCACCTTAGTAATAGACTAAAAAAGAATAAATAAGAGATCATATTGGTTTTTAAAATTCAGTACATGTCTGCAGTACATAAAGAATACAGTCATCATGGGAGCTGGTACATATATGTATCAGTAGACACAGAAAATACATTTGAAAAATATTAACATCCACACAAGATGACACCCTCAGCAGATCTACAGTAGAACGTTCTTCCCTATATGGCATAGGCCACCTACGAAAACAATGACAAACTTGCTATAGCTGATGCCCTTGCTGAGAAACTGACTGCTTTGCTCCTTAAGTTTGGGAACAAGGAGAGAAGATGCACTCTCATTTTACCTATTCAATATTATATTGGAAATTCTAGCCAGTGCACTGATCAAGAAAAATAAATAAAAGCATATAGGTAAAAGAGTGAAATGAAACTGCCTATATCATAGTTCACTTGATAGAGAATTTCAAAGAATTTAAAAAATACTCTTGGAAGTAATATTTGAGATTTACAAGTTTGCAGGAAACAAGGTTAGCACACACACACACCTACGGCATGTATATATACTAGCATTTAACAATTTGAAAGCTAAATTTTGGAAAATAATAATGCTCTAAAAAGTGAAGTACCCATATTCCACATAAGTAACAAAAATGTGCAAAATTTCTATGAAAAAAATTATAAAACACTTATATAAGAAAACAAAGATCTAACAAGCAGATAAGCAGACTATGCTTTTGAGTTAGAAGACTCATTACAGTTGGGTTGCCAATTCTCCCCAGAGCAGTCTAGAGAGCAGTGTGATTCTAACCAAAATTTCAGCAGGATTATTTACATATATGAATGAATGGATTCTAAAATTTATATTAAAATTAAAAGCAGCTAGAAATAAAAAATAATTTTAAAAAGAATAAAATTGGAAGACTCATGCTTCATATGTTCAAACTCACCATATAGTTACAGCATATGGAGGCTGGACATAGTGGCGCATGCCTGTAATCCCATCTCTCAGGAAGCTGAGGCAGGAGGATTGCAAGTTTGAGGCCAGCCTGGGCTACCTAGTGAGTTCAAGGCCAGCCTGAACTACGCAATAAGACCCTGTCTCAAAAAATGAAATAATAATAATAATAAATGATATTAGAGAAGGTGTAGAAGAATAGATGAATGGAATAAAAAAACAAAGTATGGAAATAGAGCCTCACAGATATACCCAATGTGGTCACTTGATTTTTGATGAATGTTTGATAGAGAAACAAAATTTTCAACAGTGTAAGGTGATTAGTCATCTGCATGCAAAAAACTAAACCTCAACCTAATTACATTAACTCAGATTAATTCAAAATGGGTCATAGATATGAAAGTAAAATGTAAAGCCATAAAACCTTTAAATTATAATGAAGGATATATCTTTATGACTCAGAGTTAGGTGAAAACACATTCCATAAAAGATAATACTAAAAAATCAGACTTTACCAAAATTAAAAACTGCTCTGTGAAAATGTTGAGAATGAAAAAATAATATAGACCGGAACGAAAAGTTTTCAAATCACTTATCCAGCAAAGAGCTGGTTTCCAGAATCTACAAAGGGGTCTTAAATACAATGGAAGGAAAAGAATATGTTTTTTAAAGATGCACAAAAGATGTAAAGATACACTTCACTATAGTAGTTATATGGTTGGCACATACGCCCACCAAAAGTTGTTCAACATCACCAGCAAGTAAAGGGATGCAGATCAGTCCATCAGCATGGTAATCAGGTGTGAGGGCACATTTGTCAGACAGTGTCACGATCTGGCTCTGACCTCAAACAACCAGGGCACCCCATGTTTGCTAATGGAAATACGAAGTCTTAAAAGTTTCACCTTTTCTTATCAATATCACCAAACACTTATCACATGACCTTTCTTTTTCCCCACTGGGCATTTACCCTAGAAAAATACAAATGTATGATCATGTAAAAACCTGTCCGTGTGCTTATAGCCATTCTATTCATAATTGCCAAAAACAAAGATACAACCAAACCTCAGACCTTTCTGTGAGTGGAGTCCTACAGTGGATACTAAGAAGCATGAAGAAGATAGAGATGCCGTTTACAGACCCTGCAAATATATTGAAATGGCCCTTTGCACTCCACGGCTATATACAATAACTTTATGTCTGTTAAAAATTTTAAAACACTTTTAAAATTTTAAAATAATATTTATTTAAAAAGAGAGCAAACCGTGGATACACATAGCAACAGGAATGAATGGCCAACACATTTTGCTGCATAGACACCAATCCTGAAAGTCCCTACTCCAAATGATTTTGTTAACCCAACAGTCTGGGAAAGCCACCACTGTAGGTAGAAACCGTAGGGCAGCATGGATGAGAGGGAGCAGCCTGAGCAAGTTTCTGGGGTTGTGGAACTGCCTGTCCCTGAACTGTGGGGTGGTAACATCAACTGCACATAGATTAGAGCTCAGAACTGCAATTTGATGTCTTTGGCTCTTTCAGAAAGATGCCTAGAAGGGGAAGAGCTGGGTTGAATGTAATTTCTATCTTTAGATTTTTGCTAGCTAAAATTTAAAATTGTTTTTGAACATAATCTATTTGGGACTGCATAGTCTATTTCAATCACTTTCCCCATGGCCACCTGCTCTGCCTGGTTGGCAGTAGAGGATGCTTTTATGTCAACAGCCAGTTCTGTCCTTTGTAGAGCATCCAGAGGTTCAACGTGGGCACCACCATGGGCACAGGAGGCTGCTGTGTGCCGTGGGGAGCACTTGCCCCCCAGGCCATGGCCACAGCAGCTCTCTGCCCTCTAGTACAGATTTTCATTAAGGGAAAGATGGCTTGAGATCTGGAAGGCTGTGTTCTGATCTTATATTCATCAGTGACTTTGTCCTACACCAGGGTCACCAGATTCAGTGAATAGTGACAAGATCCCCAGCTAAACTTGCACTTTTGATAGCAACAGATAGTTTTTAGTCCATTTTCCCCAAGTCTTACACCTCTGTAAGGCCAGCATCCCACCCAGGCCTCCTGCCCACTGAGTAGGCCCATAGGTGTTAGCAACAGAAGTGGGAAACCGTGACCTTTTGCTACAACATGAAGGACTGGATGGCCTTTTCTTGCCAATTCACCGATGTCCTCAAGTGTCATAGTGGAACCAACCCACATGAGGGAAGCTGGCAGTTATAGGGAGAGAGTCATTAAAAAAAGAAACAGAGAGGTAGGTAGATAAATGAATGGAGGGAGAAAGATGAATGGTAGTTTTCATTTCATGTGAACAGCTTAGAAGTCCATGTATGAGAAGATTCTAAATGCTCTGTCTTTTTATCTTTTATGCTTTGGGTAGAGCGGGACAACTGATTTGGCTTTAATTTCTGATTAATTTTTCTATCTAGTAATTTCTATTTAGCATGGCAGGACTCCCCACAGATATCTAAATTAAAAATGTAATGGTAACTCATATTTTTATGCCATAAGCATTTCCTTAAGAAACTTATCGTCACTACAATGCTAGAAGTTATCTAGGCTTCCCACTTAGGGATCTGCTGACTATATTTTTAACACTGACTTTGCTTCTCTGTATCTCTGATATCTCAAAGTATCATGCTAACCTGATCTAAGAATAACTATTTCATCCTTTGGTAAAGGATACAGAGTACAGACACATATAGAATTGAATCCCTAGAGTCACCACTGATCTAAGGACAGTGTTTGGGACAAAGGTTGTAGCAAGTGCCCTGCTTTACATGTGAGAAATTCCTTTTGCTTATAGGCCATCCCTTCAGAGGAAAGGATACAGATTTCCTCAGCCATGAATTGATCCAAAAGCACAGATGCTCCTTGGTTTACCATGGGCTTACAACCTGTTAGGCCTGTTGCCACCATCAGCTGACAATGCTGTGAGTGGAAACTGCACTTCACTGCCCTTAACTTACAGCACAGTGCAGAGAGTCAGCTGCTTCCCCCTGCCGCCTGGGGGCTGTGCCTCACTGTGTAACTGCCTGGAATCCCAAGAGGGGACCAGAGGGCATATTGCATATGAATTCAAAATTCCTGGTACAGTTTCTACTTACACAACATCCTAATATCGGGAGATGCTGAGTTGAACCATTTTATAAGTGAGCATTCTCTGCAATTGTGTTTGTTCTCTCTCTAACCTTCATGTTTCCTGGGTGTGTAACAGGCCAGCCCACTTCTGTGAGTTTCATGTGGCTTCATGTCATTCCTTCTGCTCTCAGCCCCTCCCCAGAACAGCTGGTTCACTGGAAAGCCAGAGGGGCTGTGGCTTCCAGCGGGGAGCCACGTGAGAGGCCGTGTCTGTGGAGTGGATGGTTTTGGAACCCTGGCATGGCCCCTAAAATCAGCACTAATGTTTGAGGAGGGTGCAGCAGTGCTGGGAGGAAGATGAGCACTTGTCTAGCGCCTGTACTGTTCCGGGAAACATGCGCTCGGTAATCGGCCTTAGGTGTTACCTGGACTTAGGAGCACTGGCTCTTTGTGGGTGTAACTGAAGTGCTTCATTTTCCCTCTCCCTGGGGTAAGGCAGGCTGAGCCCTCCTTTCCTAGGGGCTGGAGGACATGCTAGGAAGGCTGCAGACTAGAGGCACAGAGATCTTTGTGGGACTCAGAGAGTAGGTGGGCACCAGAGATGCCTGGAGGCTGGTGGGACTCTGCGGTTGGGGTTCCTGACATCTATTTAGAAAATTCTCCCAGTGCCCAGAGCCTCACCCTACCATGCATGAGGTGAGATGCCCCATGATTACTGCCACATAGCTGCTGCCAGGCTCTTCCTGTGTCTCTGATCTCGAGAGCAGTTATGCCAGTGTTGACCCCATTTTAAAAATAATGGAGTTGAGAGAAGTCAAGCAAGCCCCCCTCACCTCCTCATCACGTGGTCTACAAACAGCACAGCTGAAGTTGAACCTGGATTAGTTTGATACCTTAGCACATGTGTGACCTTTCCTATACCCCGCCTCCTTGAGCTCCTCCCTTCCTGCTGTCCCACAGCAAAACCAGCCCTAACCCCAGGCCCAGCACTGGCCCCACTGACTCCAGAAAGAGGAGGCCATCCTTGATGTCCTTGTCCCCTGCCTGCTTACCCTGCTGCCCAGGGGAAGAGTCAGGGGTTTATGTCCATAGTTGTGCATGTGCCTGCATATGGAATCCACAAGGAGTGCACATTTTACTTCTTGATAGCATTAATGGAGTCATTTAACCGTTAAGAGCTTGGCTGGTGATGATGGGGTGCAAAGAGAAGAAGAGATAGAAGCACCAGAAAGGGCCCACATAATGCCACAGACAGCTCAGTCAGTGGCCCTGGGTCCCCAGGGGGCAGTTATGGAGCAGGAATCGGTGATGCTCAGCCCCTCTGGTCCCCACAGTGACACAGTGAGTGTGAGCTGAGAGTGTAAAGACACAACTCTTTCCCCGGCATGGACAGGGGATGTCAGCCAGCTGTGTCCCTGGTGCCCACCGAGGCAGAAGGACCTTCTGTACTGGAAGTGCAGGTGTCTGTCACCTGATGCAGCTGCCATTGGCACCCATGATTAAATCAGCCCTCAGAGGTACTTTGTGTCCTTTCCTTCCCAGAGTGATCTGACCTCTCCTTTGTCACCCACTGTCACAACTCTCCTCTGACAAAGAGAAGATTGGGGGTGGGGTGCAGTGGCCTTAGGCTCAAGCATATGCTCGGGAGGGAACCTTCTTCCTGTGATCAGAGCCCCACCCCACCTGAAACACATAGGGTGTCCATATGTGAGTGGTCTGGTTCGAATCTATCAATTTAATTAATTCTCCCTCGCAGCTTTCAGTGTCTTGCTGGGACCTTACATATCCTGCTTTGCCCAGTGGGATGTTATTTAGTCTCCTCTGTGCCCAGGGTGGCTGTGCTCATGGGCTGTCTGAGAGTGTTCTTTGTCACACTGTCCCCTTCCCCATGTGCATAATGAGAATTCAACTTTTATTTGGAGCAAGAGTTCCCAAGGGGTCACATGGCCCCAAAAGGAAAGATCATGATTTCTTATTGGTTTAATAGCATCTATTTTGTAATTCTAAATGTGCTCTGTTTTAATTGGATTTGTTGAAGGAACAAAGGGGAATAGGTGTCTTACAATTAAAATAAAATACTGAGATTATTAGTTTAAAAGGCTAGAACAGTCTTGTTCACCAGCCATGTGCTGAAAATAGGCAAACTGGCTTCATACAAGCAGAGGCCAAAAGACCCTAGGCAGACCTGGTCCTTCTCAGCCAGGGACATTTGCAAGTTTCCATCCACCGTGTGTCTACAGCGTCACCTGCCTCCTCCCCATGCAAACTAGGAAATGGGGCTCATGACAATGGCATGGCAGGGTGGCAGAGTGGACCCAAAGGGGCTTTAGAGCAGGTGGCCTGGACCCCAGCTTCCTGCTCACCATCCCAGAGAGCTGCCAATGGATGAATAAGTGGATGCTCCCAGCTCTGAGGATTTGAGGGACCCTGGCCATGACTTGGCAGTACAGTGTGGCACAGACAGTGTCACTGACCCAAGATAGAGCTAGGGCCCCAAGATCCCACCTGGGTAAAGCCCCACTTGGACCCTGTGGCTCAGCACCCTCTTACACAGTGGCGTCCTTGCCTTTCCAAGCCCAGGCTTTACTGGATCCTGAGGGTGCAGGGACAGTGACCTGCAGGATCCACAGGCCTCGTGTCATGTCACGGTGCAGCTGATTTCATGGGACCTGTGCTATGTGCACTCCTTCTGCCCCAGGTACCACCTGGCTTGGAGCATAATTACTGCCAGCCACTGTCTCTCCATCTAATTTTAATTCTATAACAGGAATCCAGTTCCAAATGAGAGGTTTCCTGGGGGAGACTCGGTTGTCACCTGTAAAATGAGTCTGCTGATCTCTGATTGTGGAGCCAACCCTCAGCATGGTTCCTGGGGACAGGAGTACTGTCCAGACAGATGCCAAATGGCACAAACTGTGTGATCATGAAAACCTGTGCTGGAAAGGGGGTCCAGGGGCCACAGCGGGAGCTGTTTGAACTCAGTTAAGCCTGGAAGAGAAGGAAATGCGTTCTGAGGTAGGGAGGACAGATTGCAGCCAAGGCAGAGGGCAGGCGGAGCTCAGAGACAAGGCTGAGAACCTGGAAGTGATGCACCCAGGCTGCAGATTCTGTGCTTTCCATGCCTTATCTCTTTCACTGCATCCCACTTCACAGATAAAACATGGGGCCTCACTATCCTGGCCCCGGTCAAAGTCACACACTCAGACAGAGTCAGGCTCTGTGAAGTGCCCTTCCTGGGGCCCTAACTGCCATGGGAGTTTGACTTTACAATGTTCTGGGACAAATTGGCCTCATTGGGCAGACAGAACTCATGCTTTTCATGGCTCAGTTCCAAGCCAAACAGAAGGCAGGTGCACATCCCCAGACCTTTCCTCTGGGGATTAGGACTCGTGGCATGCTCTAAGACTGGTAGAGAGCTCAGAACTGAATCCACAGAGTGGATTCGGTGAGGAGTGGACCATGGCTGGGGCTGAACCATGTGGCATCACCCGCCTGTGTCCTAGAGGGTGAGGGACTAGGGGACATCCCTGGCTTACATACCCATGTCACCATGCTGGTGGGGGAAAGGAGGAGTACTGGGCAGCTGTGGGGGACCTGGGGACATCAACCACCTCAGCCTCCTTCTCCGCAGGAGGCTCCCACCCAGCTGGAGGCCAGGCAAGCACTGTCCTTTCCTGCACTCTGACTCAGGCACAAGTCTCAACCTTCCTGTGTCCACTATTTGTAGTCTAGAGCTGTTACCCTGCAATTGGCTCTCAGAGTACCCAAATTATTCATGAAAGCATTGAGATGCCTTTGCAAAGCAACAAGACTACGCTGTAACACAAGGAGATTAGATTCCTGCCTCCATGCTGCACATGTGGATTATATGAGCCACCAGCCCCAACCCAGGCATCTTACAGATCCCATAGATGATTCTGTAACTGTCCAATGCACTGAGTTCCATGTCCATGGGGCACACATAGCCCAAGAGGCCCAAAGAGGCCAAGTAATTTGACTGAAGTCACAGAGACTCTGAGTAGGGTCCTGCCTTTTCCCAACACACTTCCATGAAAATGGGCACTCAGCTTGAGGGGTGTGCTCTGGTCTGTGCTGTAAGGAAAGCCCTGCTCAGCCCAGGGCTAAACCCCTGTGCTTCTGGGCTCCAGTATTGGGGTGACTTTCAGGAGTTTGCTTCCAGACTCCCCCAGTGACCAGGTGGGAGCACTGAAGGAGCCCAGTGCTCTGCATTCTCATTTTAGTTTCCCTGTATGAAAGCAGGCAGTTCAAACAATGGCCTGCCCTGGGAGGGTGGGGGAGCAGACACAATTTGGAAAGATAATCAAGGGTGACCCTCAAAGCCCCACTAATTCATATACCTCCCTGGTACCTGAGGACCCCAAGCTGTGTACCCTGACAGCAGCTGCTCTTTCTGGTGGGTCCAGGGTCCAGGGCAAGCTGCTGCTTATAAATAGTGCATTAGGTGGCGTCCGGGGTCAATACAGAACAGCACCCGTCAGAAGCACAGCATTTCTAGAGCTGCTCAGTCAAAGAGGGCAGGAAAAAAGCAGTTTGAAGTAGCAGTAGTCTGGCAAAATTAAAGCAAATCGTCCACCACCCAAGCAAACACTTACCCAGTCCCAGGTCCTCCTCCACCACTGGGAAACTTTGTCACCAGGCAACAAGAAACTTGGCGCCTGGGGCAAATTAGCATAATCACCAGGCCTGCCTACAAAGGGGGAGGAGGAAAGGCTCTCTGTGTGTAAGACTTCCTGTCCAGGCAGTGCATCCCCAAGAAAAGGGCTGGGGCCTTGAGTCCCTGTGACTCATAAGGCTGGCATCTTCTTCTGTTCAGCCAGCTGGCAGTGGAAGAGGATCACCTATTTTAGAGCCTACCTGGGCTCACAGAGACAAAGCTACAGAGGCACCATTTTAGGGACATTGTTCTCAGTAGCATTCAGTCCCAGGGAATATCACACCACTTCCTTTTAATTGGCCTGCATGTTTTTGTTTTGCTTTGTTGGTGTTTCTGAGTACTACCTTTTATGTTTATTGACTTGAATTAATTTTTTTGTAGTTTTGTGTCTCTTTGTACTCTTTTTGCATTAAGTCTGAGTAACTATGATGCTCATAAAGTCATAGGATGCAGTAATTATTTTCTTCCATATTGATTTTCTGCCATGTTGTTTCTGAGGTATTTGTCTTTAATGAAAGCCTGGGACAGACTCTGGGGACCCCACTTTCTTGGTGTTTCTGGGGCGGCCTTATCCTAAAAAAGACTGCAGTGAATGCATTTTTGCATGTATGGTTTTTTCAGTTTTTTCTTTAGGTTTCCAGTAATTGAGAAAACTAGCAAAATAAGTTAAGTACTAACAGCATTAGGTAGATAATAATGTGACAGCTGGAAAATTAGAAATTGTATATATTCTATATTGCAGATAGAAATAAAAACTGAAAATGCTTTATGTTTCTCTACCTATGCATGAATTAAGAAAAGAAGTTAAAAAATAGCAAATGAAACAAATAATTTTAAATTTAAATTTAATACAATTTTGGAAAGTATAAAATAACCCAAAATGAAATGATTTGAATTTAGGAACAAAAGCAAAATGAGTCATAAAGTAAGAGGTAACTATAAAAATTTTGAATACATTAATACCACTACTATTTGGATTTCAATCCCCAAATAAATTAAATACATAGTAAATGGACTTAAATGAATAAGCAAGGAATAATTAGAAGATCAAAAATTATTCAAAACTATTGCCTAATATATTTCTAATTGGAATATGTAATTTACATTAGAAAATAACCATAAAACAGATAAGTAAAAATAGACTGATATTTTAAAGAAGAAAACACACATGAAGATATGAATATTTTAAGATGCAGACATGTGAAACCTTATAAAAATTTAAACCCCTTGTAATTTCAGCAGGTGGAAGTAACTTTATATTGTATAAGCATCCAGATGTTTAATACATCTACAGCATCACATCATGTCATGGTTATGCAGTAACAATTTGATAGATTTGCTAGTGCTCATTTTTTTAACTGAATGTCTTCAAATATGAGCAGTTATTATTTTTCAGACAGCTAACTCTCACAGTAATCAAGACTATGGTTTGTGTTGCTTTTCTCTGCTTCTCTTCTCTTTTCCTCTTTCGGGGAAGGAGCTTGGTGTTCTGAGGCAGACCAATGTGGAGTGTGGCCCCCCAGGGTCTGTGAGCCACACAGTGTGTTACACGTCCTGCCCGGCCCCGCTGTGGGTAATGCTATGGATTCCCACTTCCCTGGTCTGCCCAGCACCTCCTCACCATACACTTCCACATCCTCATCTATAAACAGGAGTGAAGGTTATCTCACCGGTGAATAGCCAGTGCCTGCTGTGATGGCTTGGATACCTGCCTGGTGTCATTTTTGATTGGTTCTAGAACCATGAGCAAGATTTCTGCAATGTCTCAGGAATGAAAGGAGATGAGAAATCCCGAGTTTGAGACTGTGCCTGTCTCCTCATGGATTTCTGTTGGCCTATCACCTAGATGAGGACCTCAGAATCCAGGCCGCCCTGAATCTTCCCAAGGATGACAACACAGGGGAGGGGCGCAGAAAGAGAGTACGCAGGCTGTTGCCAGTGTCCCCTAGCCGGCATTTGTCTATGCAGGATACTTGACTGCTGGGCCAAGTCTGTGCAAGGCCACAGTTACCTTTCCTGACAAGTCCCCCAAGCCCCTGTGCCTACTAGCAGATGTGCATTTCTGCTTTCCTTTCAGTTGGTTTTCCCAACTACCAATAGCTCAGGCATCATATCCCTGACACTTTCTAGTCCGCCCCTGCTGTCTTTGTAACTTTGACAATCATCTGAGTCCCGGAGGTGAGGGAGGCAGAGTAGCCCCCAGCTTCTTGGTACTGACCCGCTGGTCTGGGGACTGATCTACTTCTTCTGAATGCCCTGTAGGAGGAGACCATTCCTTGGGGTAAGGTGTGACTCACTGTTCACCTCCTCCAGAGGCCAGCCTGCAAGCTAGAGGGCAGATTGTAGTTGGGCAGGGTTGTGCCCAGGCACAGAGTTAAAGCCCAGGGCATTCATTGAGGCTATGGCACTGGGGCTCAGAAGTCCCCAGGACTGTATGGCAGCAGAATTCAGTTTTCAGAAGTACTTCTGGAGAATGAAAGGCAGAGATGGTATTACCATCCAAGCAGTATGGGGAACAGTCACCCCAGGGGTAGGGAGAACTTGGATTGGATCCAGCTACTGACTGCCAGGGAGCTCCAATTTGGAGACAGGCTCCCACCTTAGCAAGTCTTCCAGCAGAAGGTGGTGGTGTGGCCCCTTTGGGGTACCAGGCCAGGCCACCTTCAGACTGGGCAGGTGACTGCCCTCATCCTCACTGGCTTGTTAGAGAGCTCATGCTCTTGTATCCTGGTTGCCTGAGGACCCTGCCTCTTTCCCTGTACCTCAGCACTGACTCCCTAGCCCCGGGAGTGCCTTACAACACTGCCACTGACTCCACAGACCAGACAGGTGACCCACAGCTGCACAGTTATCCCGAGGGGGCCCAGAGCCAAGCAGGTCCCTGCTCCTGCCACCACTTTTTAAATAATATCTGCACCTGCAGAATACCACCTTCTAGGAGGCCCTGAGCCTATACCTGTACTCACTGTTGAGACCCTGGTCCTGCCTGTTGTCCTAGAAAACTGTGGCCAGTGTGTGGGAAGGAGACAGCCCCAGTCAGAGAGGGTCAAGTCAGATGGTGGAGGTCAGATAAGAATCGCCACACCAGTGCTCTTTTCTCTGTGTCCCACCCCAGAATCCAGGGGACTTCAGAAAACCAAGATAGTTGGTCACCATCTGGCTTCGTCTACATCACACCTGATATCAATGGGCAGCGTACTTTGTCAATTCTTAAAAAAACACCCATTGTTCTTCACTGGGGTTTTACATCACTAATGTGGGCTCTTCCATGAGTTCTGTAATTGCCATCAGAATAGTTTTGGAAAACCAATATTAAAAACTGGATGGGCTGGGATTTAGCTTAGTGATTCTGTTGCCTGCTTCACAAGCACAAGGACCTGAGTTTGAGCCTCAGTACCAAAAAAAACAAAGTGAAGCAAAGCAAAACTGAAGAACTCACTTTTGCATAGGTATCTCAGGACTACTGGGCCTGGTGTGTCCCTCTGATAGTCCCAGAAATGGGGGATCTCCCTCAGAGCTCATAGCCGATGTCAAGAGGAGGGGGATGGAAGTGCCCCCTTCACCGTTCCACCTGGTGGCAACATCACAGAAGACCACAGCTCAGATTCTAGAACCCTTTCAGAGAGGGTGGGCAGAAGAGACTCCTTGAATTTTCTGGACCCATACAGCCATGTGTTGCCTTTCTTTTCTGTTTTCCATCACATCTTAAAATGGCAGCAAGGAAAGAAGGTGTCAACATGCAGAGTCTACATGCTCATGGCTCTGGAGGCCTCAGGATGGCCTTGACCATCCTTGAGGACTGAGGTGGCTGCCATTACCATCTCCAGCCTGGGCTTTGCCTGTATGTACAGCTTTCAGAGCTGCTAGCTCTCACCTTGGGAAGTGGCTGTGTCCTGGATGCAATCTGAGAGCCCAGTCTTCCTTTTTTTTCAGTGCACAGTAAGTGACTATGCATTGTTTCTTTGTTCTGGTTGTTTTTGCCTGGATAGAATGGATCTGTGCTGGGAAGGAAGTGGTGATTTCCAGCCTAGGAGTTGTTTTACCCTTAGAGAAGTGAACGCAAAAGGCTGGGGAACTCAGGACAGACAATGTGTTGGAAAGATGGAGGGTATGGTCCCTATGAGGCACTTGGGCAGCAAAGTTGGAGGCCACAGGATCTTGACATTCTTGGCATGGTGGGTGGAGCATGTGGGATGGGGTCTGTGGGCTTCAAAGCAGGACTGTGGTGGAGGACAGGTATGGTGAAGAGAAGTACTTGGGTTTGGTGGAGCTTATTAAGCAGAGACTCAGTAGAGAGTAGAAGGAAGAGTCTCCTGGAGACAAGAGGATGGTTGGGAAAGGAGGAGGGACACTTCCCCCTCCCCATCCCTTCCCAATGTTGTGTTTTGCTACACTTTCAAACTCTTTCCTTTATAATGGCCAATAGTGATGTTTATTTGGTTCAATTCATATGCCTTAATTACAAGACTATAAGTTGGTACAACATTTTAAGTGAATGATTTGGCTATACTTAGAAATTACCTCATGGATAAGCTCATCAAAGGGTCCAAAGATTTATGTTTAAAGGTGGTCACAAAACCATGATGGGTGGAAACAGGGCTCTCCCCAGGGACCTGCAAGTCAGTGACATGTTCACACACAGGATAGTGTCCTGTGGCTGTGGAAATGAGCTCCACAGAGCAGTGCCAAGGGATCTCTCAGGGAGATGCAGAGCAAGGGAAGCACAGAGAGGACTGTGCATGCTTCATGACCAGGATATGATCAGTTAGGATAATATAGTGCAAGCATGTAGGCAGGTATATGGGTGAAACTTTTCTGAAATGATCTAGAATCAGTAAATTGTGGATACTTCTTGAGTTGAAGTTGTGGTCCAGAGTCTCATATTTCATGGCCTTCCATGGTGTTTGCAGGTTTTTAAAAAATCTTGTACATATATTATATTCTATGTCAGGAGAGGAAGTAGAGGGCAGAGGGAGCTGAGGTGTGGCTGTGGGAAATCTGGGTAGGTGGGAAGGGAGGCCCAAAACTGTTCCTACATGGCCAGGGGTATCCCAAGGGCTGTGCTCAGTGCCTTCCAGATTCATGTGAGAGAGGCAGTAACCATAAGAACCAACCTCCAGCAAGAGGGTAGTAGAGAGCTTGGGCAATGGTCTCACAGCCCCAGCCCCTGAGATTTTCCATGTGTTTTGGGAAGCCAAGGGCCTCCTGCTCAATGTGCCCCAGGAACTCCATTCGTTCCTGTGTCCATGCCTGGGGATAGTTGGTCACCATCTGATCTCTGTTCCGCAGGCGACCTCCCAGCTCCGACAGGACCATGTTGCAGAGGTGGCAGGTATGGTGGGCTCTGTAGGGAAACCCCGTGGGGATGTAGACCAGAGGAGAGCTCAGGATCCAGTGACCTGGAGAGGAAGAATGAGTTCATTCAGAGGGAGCTTTTGTTTTCAGGCACTGAATGTCCCAAATCTTTCCCTGACAAGGGCTCAGTGAGTGACACCAGGTGACTCTTGAGCCCTGGGACCAGATCTGGGAGGACACACATGTGTGTGCACTGTGGGTGCCTTGTGGTGCACACTTCCCTGGGACTTGCACATGAATGTACACTTGTAGACAGTCAGAGTATCACTTCTCATTCTTGGAAAGTTATACCTGGCTAATGCCAGCTCAAGTTTCCTCATGAGGAAGGAACCTTGAGGGAGCTAGTCCTAAGATCAGGAGGTAACAAGAAGTAGAAATGGGTTGCAGACATCCAAGACACCTCTCATGAACAAGCTGAGGTGGGAGAGACCCTAAGCACACAGGTCTTCATAGAGAAAGCCTTCCTGGGTGGCCATGGTGACTTTCTCCCTAATACAAGGCCTCTGCCCTTTGTAACTGCTCACCTGATGGCAGAGAGCTCCTGAGAGTAGTCCTAGACGAGAGGGAGGGAGCAAGTTTGCTTCTGGAGCCCTGAGGAGACAGATCGCCCCACTGTTGGCCAGGCTTCCTTCTCTGTCCCCCATGTCCCCCTGCATATTCTACTGGCCACGAAGGCCCAGAAGCAAGCTCACCCCCAGCACCTGTGCTGTTGTTTTCAACCCCGTTGAGTATGGATTGGTGAACTCTGACCCTCTGCTTGATCCCTGAGGGCTGCCTGCTGCAGGACTGGTCCCATGCCAGATGTGGGAAAGACAGGGCCATGTGTGGTTAGCCGTCCCCAGCAGGCTTGTGAGCCAGACCCCTGTGGCCTCAGAGGATGTCTGACATGTCTGATTTGTTCTCTCTGTCTCTCTTGGTAGAAAAGGGACATCAGCAATTTCGAGTACCTCATTCACTTGAACACTGTGGCCGGGAGGACTCACAATGACTACATGCAGTACCCTGTACTCCCCTGGGTGCTGGCTGACTACACCTCTGAGGTGAGTCTCCTCATGGTGCACTGGTTGTCCCAGAGTGCTCTCGGTGAGCATGCCCAGCCTCTGCTCAGCCTGTGCACCATGGCAGCCTTTGGAGTTCAACCCAGCTCCTCCTGTTGAGTGAGCACCTGACTAGCACAGCAGTGAGCTCTGACAGTCATATGTAAGACAGGCTGGGGACTCTTCTTGGGGTCATTGTGTGCTGAGTCAGAAGGAGAGACAGAGAGATTAGAGTGATAAAGAGAGAGAGAGAGACAGACAGGAGAGACAGAGAAGAGAGAAAGTAGATAGAGCCAAAGAGAGGGACAGAGAGACAGAGAAAAGGAAAGAGACACAGAAAGGAGAAACAGAGGTGAAGAAAGACAGAGACACAGAGGGAGGCAGAAGAAAGGAGAGTCAGAGAAAAAAGAGACAGAAAAAGACAGGAAAGAAATAGAGAAAGAGACAAAGGAGAGGGGTAGAGAAGAGAGGAGAGGATAGCAGAGAGAGAGAGAGAGAGACAGAGAGAGAGAGAGAGAGACAGACAGAGAGAAGGAGAGAGAGAGGGATGGAGAAACTCTCCCTCAAGGTATGACTGGCTGAGTTGGTTGCCCCTGGCATCCCCATGACCTGAAACATGTTCTGAGCGGGTGGCTGATGCCAAGACCAGACACTCATCTCTCTCAGCTCCATTTCTGGAGAATCACACAAATAGGAGGTGGCATGGCTCATGTGTCTATTCAGGATCAGTCAGGCCAAGGAAGTCTATGGTCAGTGGAGGTTGGGTTGGGCCAAGCATGAGGAACAGAAGATGGTGGGTCATTGGTGCTGACCAGGTCACCCATACTGCCCAGTGACATGTGAGTGGCAGTGACTAGGGCTTGGGAGAAGAGACTCAGGCTGTTGTGACCTCCCACTCCTACTTAAAACATGGGAGGCAGAAAAGATTTCCTCCCAGCCTCACGTGGCTTTTTGTGGCCCACCCAAGGCCAGGCCTTCCCCACACAAGGCTTGCCAATTCTGGCTTTCACTCAGGATTTGGCAGGGGGTAGTTATTTTATGAGTCCTTTCTGCTTAACCTATTGTCCACATTTAAACTTTTTATTATTTACTAAAGTTTTAAATTTGAGAAATTTCTCTTAAAAATCTAGAGCTCCAACATCTTGGAAAATCTGACACCTGTGAGCCATTTTAAGAGGCAAAACTGGTGTCAGATGGGTGTGGGTCTGCAGTGTCTCCTCTATCCCTCACTGGGGTCTGTCACTTCCCTCTGCCCTGGCCTGGCTTCTGCACGGTGAGAGATGGTGACATCCCAGTCCCAGGGGATCAACTGTGACTAGTTCTATGGAGAATAGAGGCTGACAAAGAAGCGTCTCTTCCTACAGAGAAATATGCAAGGCCTGGAAGACTTGGCCCTCCAGTGACACACAGGGCATCTCCACTAAATAAAAAGAAAATGTGTCTGAGGACAGGTGGCCTTGAACCTTCATGTTTCACTGTGAACACTGCTGCCTTCATTCCTGGAAGGTAGTCAGTGGGTCTGCAGAAAGCCACGATGTTCCTCTCCTTTTCTCCCCAAAACAGATGACTTCCAGCATCCTATAAAATCAGTTTGATGCTAAGCAGAGAAGCTGAACTCCTGGAGTAAATTACTCCATGTGGGCAGAAGCCAAATGCCTCTCAGGCGATGAGAATTGTTTTGAAAGTCTCTCTTTGGTAACTGGTGCCTGTGCTCTGCTTAGGGTCAACTTGGAACAGGTTCAGTGTGAACTCAATCTTCCCCTCCTCTCACTTCCCATCTCTCCCCTATTAAGTCTTTGTGGATCACTGGCTCCAGGGCCATAAAACCCCACTGGCCAGCTAATCACCAGAGGGGGGTCAGACCAAATGACAATAAACCAATAAAGGGAACCATAAAACTTAAAGAGCGTGGCTCCTGAGGCACAGAGGGCTGTGGGGAGTTAACACAGCTGCACATCTACCTTCTAGACACTGAACTTGACCAATCCCAAGACTTTCCGGGATCTTTCCAAGCCCATGGGGGCTCAAACCAAGGAGAGGAAGCTGAAATTCATGCAGAGGTTTAAAGAAGTTGAAAAGACTGAAGGTGCGTAGCTCCCAGTTCAGTCTTTCTTGTGCAGTATTGTTTGACTAGAATGATTGGGATTCACTTAGGCAGCCCCCTAGCCTATGCATGATTGCACTCGATGGAGAACTTCTCAGTTTGCACTGAGCTCCTGGGACACGTGGAATAACCAGAGCTATTGTCTTGAAGTTCTGAAGTTCAGAGCTCACCTCTGGAAATATGATTTAAATGAGTCTGTGGCACAGCATCACCTAGGTGACTCCAAGGTCCATCCTGGGTGGTATGTAGCATGCTAAGAGCTGCTAACCCATAGGGAAGGGCAGGCAGAGGTGGTGGAACCATCTTCATTGTACCTGTCCTCCGGTCAGGCACAGGGCTATCTGCATTCATGTATATAGTAAAGGACATTGACACTCGGATCACAGCTTCAAAGGGTGGATGGAGGTGGCTTGGGATTGGCCCTAGAACGTGGTCCCCAGACCTAGTGTATCTGCATGTCACTTTGAGGTGTTTGACACGTGCACATGCTATCTGTACTCTTCCTGCCTTAATGTCTCTTCTGCAGCTCTACTCCATTCCTAACTTTCCATAAGTGTGTCTTCTGGTGAGCGTGTTTGCCCACATGGGTGGCCAGTGGCCTCAGCCATGTCCTTCTGTTGCAGGAGACATGACTGTCCAGTGCCACTACTACACCCACTACTCCTCCGCCATCATTGTTGCCTCCTACCTGGTCCGGATGCCGCCTTTCACCCAGGCCTTCTGCTCTCTGCAGGTGAGCTGCAGCCACTCTCCATGAACACACATGTACATGTGTATATGTATACGCACACATACCCACAGCTGTGTCACAAGCTGGGAACAATTGCTGCTGCTGCTGGCTGCTGGCTTGTGGTTCATCTCGACCAGGCCAGCTGTTCTTCATCAGGGGTACTCTGTTGCTCATCTGTCCAACAGTCTTACAAGAAAAAAAAACATTCTAAAAAACAAGGAGTATAAGAGATGAAAAAACTCTCAACATAAATAAATGTAGTAGAGAAGGAAAGCAGGAGGCTTGGAGAACAGAAAGGCAAGCAAAGATTAGAAAAATAAACTCAAGAAGGAACAATGAGAAGAAAATGACTCAGGAGTTCAGATTGCATACATCTGCTACATACAAGCTGAAAGGCTCCAAAGGACAAACAAAATGTTTGAAAACTAAAATGAACAGCTAACCTGGGGCAAGAGCTAACTGAAGTGCCCACCCACAAACCAACAAATCGTTATGCCAGCTTACGGTTGCTAGGTTTTGCAAATAAAGCTACATGATCACTAGTTAAATTTGGATTCTAGATAAACAGTGATTTTCAGATAAACAATGACTTATATAAAAATTATCTGTTGTTTATCTGGAGTTTCAGTGTTGCTGGGCCTCCTGTGTTTTGTTGTCCGTGGCAGCCCTGAGGGAGCTGGAAATGAGCCAGCCTACCACCAAGGTGGGAGTTGGTGTCTGGGTAGCAATATGAGGAACCAGGAAACTTTTCCTCTCTTCTCCTGTGACTTTGTCATGGTCACAGGGACTCTGCACGTATGCAGGGATGGGGACCCCAAAGGCACAGCCTATGATACACAGAGCCTCAGGCAGGCCCAGAGCAGCCAGCTAGCTCTGCCTACCTCAAGCATGTATACAGGGCCAGCTGTGCCTGACCCACCCTAGTCTTGTATGGTTCACAGAGAGGAAGGCATGTGGGCAGCTGCCCACGGAGACACCCAAGCCACCTCTCAGAGACCTGTGAGCATCTCAGGAATAGAGTTGGGGCTGAGCTCACTAGCAAGATCTCTCTTTACAGTCACTTGGAGGAAGTTGACCCTGAGAGACTAATGGCCACCCTGGGTCAGCACAAAAGCCAACTCCTGAGCCCTGCGCAGGACTGGGTATGCAAGGTCAAGGCGCCTTGTGCAGTAAGAAGCAAACCCCTCCCATCTCCTGTTTCTTGGCACAGCCGTCTCTCCTCGACTCCCTGACAGCATGGCTCGTCTAGACATTGTATAACCCCCACTCCCTGGAAATTCACTCAAAAATAATAAATGTGCTTCCCCTGAGCCTTTCTCTAGCAACAAGCATTTTAAGTTAAGTTTAGTTTGGAGAATGAATGGTCCCAGTGCTCTACCTTATGCCAGGAATCCCATCCAGATGTTGCTCATTAATCCACAAGAAATGATGATCACTGTTGATGATGATAGTGATGAATTCCATCACTTTCCATCCAGGGAGTTGAAATGTTTAAATGCTCAGGGCACTCAATTTCAGAGTTTCCCCTTGTCTTTTCAGCTGAATGCATTAAAGTGGGAAGGCCCAGCTCTACCTGTTGCTAAGGGTCTTCACAACAGGAGGAGGCAAATTAAAATTCGGACAGCCTGGGCTGTGAGACTTACAGCCCAGCTCCACCACTTGCTAGAAAGAAAATCTCAAGTTACTTTACCTCTGGAAATGAGGGCTAATTATGCACATCTCACTGGGTTGTTGTAAAACGCGGGGAAAGCCCCTAGTACAGGTGACTTCTCTCCATCTTTCTGCAATCAGCCAGCTCTACTATGAGAGCAGGCCTGAGCTCGTTTAAGCTGGTCTCCTCTGGCTGCGGCTAATTCAAGGCAGTCTGGACTGCATCTAAGATTCCAGCGAAGCATGAGCCAGACTAAACAGGTGTGCTGTGGACCCACAAGGACATGTGGGTAATGGCCACTTTCAAACTCATCATTCCTTTGTGCTTACGGTAGCCAGTTTGGTTCATTGTAACCAGGTAAATCTAGTTTGAGATGGTTTGAAATAGCGAGACGTGAGCAGAGCCAACTGCAGAAGCTTTCATCTGAACTGAGCCATCTAGGCCCCTGTGTGGTCTCTAATGTGACTCCTGGCACCTTTGGGCTCAAATCCGTCTTTGGCAGAGTGACCCATCCAGATTGGAGCCATCTGGACCCTCCATGTGAGCTTTGGAATCCACCTCTCAGCTACTTTCCTACCTCTGAATAACTTCTTGTGGTCGGGGTTGAACCAATCCTCTGGAACCAGCAAAAGAACCAGCTATTTCCTGCTCTTCCTCAACAAAAGATGAGCTTTACCTCTTTGCAGTGGAGTGGATACAGAGGGAGGGAATGTGCCCATCTCCCCTTTGGGGATGGGCCTCAGCAGCCCTGCTCAGGAGTGTTCTGTAATCCTCAGGCTCTGCCCTCCACCCCCCTCCCTGGGGGCAGTCCTATTTCTTTTATCCCTGTGGTGACAAGGAAGAGGCTTCCCATAGTCTCACCAGCCAAGGCCCTGACTTCCAGCCTGGTTTGGAGAATGAATGTATCTGCTTAGAATCCACACAAAGCCTCTCAGCTACTTTAGCTCCTCTCGAGATGACTGAGAATGTGGGACCCTTGGACACAGAGGGCCAGCTATGTATACCCTTGATCCAAGCAGGTGGCCCATTACACCAGCATGACAGCACACATGTCAGCTATGCGCTTTATCATCCCTGCTCTCTGAGCCACTGTCTGCCGGGCTGGGGCAGGTCCCTGGTCCCCTGCAGTGTCCTCTACTTCTCATGAGTCTTTTGGCCTGGAGCCCACATCCAGAGCCTCTAGAAAATTGCATCACCAGGTGGCCACATCCTGTTGGCCCTGTGCCTGCCCCAGCAAAAGTGTTGGGTGTTCTCACATCCGACCCAGCCTGGGTGGGGCCAGAAGGCAGCCGGTGCCCACTGAGTACACAGCAGTGGTGATGGCTGCTGCTGCTGCTGCTTTTAATAAGAAATGGAAATAAAGCAGTGAGCTAATTAAGTTGCATCCCTGTGAAGTCAGCAGTTACCAGCAGTGGGGACAGGCTTTCCTTACCACCTGAGGAGTGCTGGCAGGCTGGTGTTAGACACTAACTGGAAAGGGCCAGGCCCAGGCAGCATTTGGCCATCCTAGCTGTTTACCAGGGGGCTCCTGATGGCCAAGAGGAGGAGCTGGGTGCCCAGGTCAGTGCCCAACCCCTGACATCTGCATGCACTGCTTGTACCCCAGCTCTTGCCTCCTGACCCTTGGTGTGAGCCTGGGACACTGCCAGGTGTGCAGGGTAGACCTGGAGGCTCTAGCCAGGCCCCAAAAGAACTGGCAGGACATGGATCTTCCAGGGCCCTGACCTGGAGGCTCCAGCTAGGCCCCAACAGAACTGGCAGGACATGGGTCTTCCAGGGCCCTAACTGTGACTCAGGAGGCCCTTTAGGGTCCCCAACATAGTATAATTATGAGGGTACAGTCTTAGCCAGGCATTATAGTGGCACATGTGATAGAGTCCAGCCATGTTAGAATAAACTCCTGCTTCTAGAACTTTCTAATGGTTAGTGCTGCCTAACTCAGCCTCAGTTTCCTTTGAAAGAGCCCTTATCTGGGTGGGGGTGGGGTACTCGGCCACTCTGATTCCCCCATGCACAGCTGCGATCCTCCTGTCTCAGGAAGAGCTGCCTCCTACAGGGAGAAGAGCTGGTGGCCTCCATTTGGAGCAGATTCACTCAGGTGCCTGATGGCTTCCCAAATATGTGTGAGGTCACAGCTCTTAGCTTTGGGGTAGGAGTTGAGCCTGTCATTTTCCACAGGAACTCCTGGAACAGTGCTCCGCCTCCACCCTGCCCTCACACACCAGCCCTTCCTCCCTTAGCGCTGGCTTTGCCTCATGATACCTTCTGTATTTCACATGCCCACCCTGAGGTCTTCCAGTGCCTCATCCTTCTACCTCTATTCCTGCCCCGAGAGAACCCCTTCCTTCTCTCTTCCTCTCTTCCCCCATCTTCTGTCTCTTCCTTCTCTTTCTGGGAGCTCCTGGCTGCCTTTCTCACACACATGGAATTTGGAGCCTGCACCAGGGTGGCTCTCCCTTCTTGTCTACCCAGGGAAAGGACACAGGGGTATGGCACCTGGCATGGTACCAGTCTGTGTGCCTTGGGCACTGTATGAGATCTATCACAATACATGTATACATGTGAACACACGTGCACATGCCACATGCATGTGTACCCACTAGCATGCACATGTGCGTGGGTTCACACACATGCATACACTCACCTGTATGTATTACTCTCTGTATCAGTCCCTTTCTCATCCCTGAGACACAACACCTGACACCCACCAAGTAAAGGAAGAAAAGTTTATTTTGGTTCAGTTTCAGAAGTTTCAGTCACTGGCTGGCCGGTTGCAAGGCAGAAATGGCACTGGGAAGGCCCTGATGGAGGAAAGCTTCTCACTTCATGGTGGAGAGGAAGCAGAGAGAGGAGGGAGATTAATATTTCAGGGTCACACCCTTAGGGAGACAGCCCTAATAGTACACTCAGCTGCTGAATCTACCAATGAGGGTAGCACCCCAGGATTCAGCTGCCTTCCAAACACATGAGGCTTTGGGGCTGTTTCAGATCTGAACCTTCGCACACTCACATGTACACCCAGACATACACATTGTACACTCATGCACATAGATGTGTATGCACACACACACATGTATACACAAATAATTGCTTTCACATGCACAACAAATATCTAAGTTCTGCAGAGGAAGGAGTAGGTGGTTAAAGAGATGAAGAATCTCTCGTTCACTTGCACATAAGTAAGCAGCCCCTCCAGTTCTTGCCCACTCCAAGGCCTAAGCTCTCTCTCCCAGGGCACACTGCCTCTTTGATGGATCATCTTAGGTCAGTTGGCATGTTCACAGGTTCTTTAAGTGATTATTTGTTGAGCAGACTTTAAAACTATTAGCAAGAATGGCTAGGGCAAGTGTGGATTGTCGACCTGCTTATGAAGCTGAAGGTGTGAGTGGGTTGCTTTGGGCTAGGCCTGGATGGAAGGGAGGCCCAACTTTCCAGTAAGTGTTGTGAAATACCTGTGCACTCAGGTGTCCTGAAACACATCCAGTTTCTGAGTTTCCTATGGCGGTAGACTGGGAATTGACTGCTTTCCCCCAACATGCTTTCCCTGCTGTGGCAGAGAGGGGTTTGAGGACACAGTGGCTGAAGTGTTTATCCAGGGACCGTGATGCACTGTATTCTGTGTCCCCAGGTGAAGGGGGCACATTTTGATTTTTCTGTAGCAGTACTGTGCACTTGCAGCTGAGGAAAGGTACATCAGATTGAATTGCTTCTGAATCCCAAGCTGCATTTTTGGTTGTTATACTTTTTAAGTGATGTCTAAACTGGGCTAAAAGCCAGATGCTCTGACAGTTTGCCACAGAGCTCTCTAGTTGTGGCCTGGCTCCAGGGTCTTCTGGCTGGAAGGTTGCATGGGATTCTCTGCCAATACAAAGTTGGTCTGCTGTTGACAATCATGACCTTGCTATTATTTTTAACAGTCCATTTGGATACACTAGAACTCATTGTTCTTGATATTCAAGAATATCTGCAGAATAGAAGCAGGAAAGACTTTGGTTCTGGAATTCTCTCTGATCACTTTATTTCCTTCCAACTTCCAGAGTTGATTCTTTTATTTGTCTATTTCTTTTGGCTTTGGTCTTTCCTTATGCAGCACCCTGCAAATCTGAATTGTGCATCTGTCTTTATCTCCCCTCCTTGCCTTTTCTTCCTTCTATCTTCTCTAACTCTTCTCTTTCCTTCCTTCCTGCTTTCCTTTCCTGAGAATCAAGTCCTAGCTGGGACTCAGGCCAGCAGCCACTGCAGTTCATGTCAGCCACAGACTTACAGCAGGGGAAACAAAGCAACTCCACTTCTTCTTCTAGGGGATTTGGTGCTTTCTTTTGTATTGCAGAAGTGAGAAAACCCATTAATTTTGAAACAAATGTATGCAAATACATTTATTAATATAGGCAATAGGAAAATCAGTTATTGCTTCCTTTATAAATAATACAGGCTTAAGTTTTAAAGATATTACTTTTGCTAAAATGCATTAGACAGCTGTGAAAAAAATAACATTTTTCTTTGTGGTAATATCTTTAACCAGATTTGTAGCACTAACAATATTTCCTATGTATATATTATTTTTATTTAATACAGGTAATCTTTTTATTACCAAATCATATTGTTTCTCAGGAGATTACCATCAGTGCTCATGAAAGCTGCAAGAGGAAAAATGGGAAGCTGCGAAGGCATCAATCTCCCACAATGTAAAGCTCAGGCTGCAGATTAAATACACAGAGATCTTAATACATTTCAATGAGTGACTCATTAGGTGCAGATTTATTTTGATTCCCTTCATTTTATTTCCATTTCAATTTAAATTTGATGGTGGACCTCATCTCCTAATTTCAACCAAGAGCAAAGTGACCTCAGGGAACAGCCACAGCTTCATACTATCCATGTACTGTATTGGATGGAGACCCCACACATTAAGTAGCTTGATGTCCCTATCCCTCTGTGGAAAATGGGCCATGGGTCCCACTGGGACCTCAACTCTTGCCCAGAAGATTGACCAGCCAGGCCATGCTCCCTAGGATACCAGGTACCACCTGCCCACCTTTCAGAAAGACCTAAGTGTCCCTTAGCCCATAAGTGGCAGATCATGTCCTCTAGTCCAGAAATGGGCACAGGGAAAAGCATGTCCCTTGGAGTGGCATCCTAGGTCTGACCCAGGATTCCTGCTCTGTATTTAGCCTCAGGAATATCAGTACCCTTAGAGAAGCCTCCATTTTCTGCTCTTCAAGACGGGAGTGCCATCCCTTACTAATACACCTGCTGTGAGGATTAGGAGAGGTCACCTCTTTTTGCATAAGGCACCTACCAGTTCAGGTGAGCCAAGACAAGACTTTTGTCCTTTCCGAGCTGCAGCTGCCTAACACTGTGTTGGGTAAATCTTGATAAAATGAAAGCTCCAGGCCTCTGAGATGGAAGGGAGAGTAGGCACAGAGAGTTCTGCCCCTGTTCTTGTGGCTTCCTGTGTGTGCTCTGCAGAATGGCCCAGCTCCTTGGTTGTCTCTGAGCCTAAGTGGAATCTTTTCTTAAAGTCCTTCTGCTCTAATGCCTTTACCTCTGCCCCCAGGACCTGCCCCGAGGCCCCTCATTTCCTCCTCCTGATCTTCAAGGCCACCTGATGAATAGGGGTGGTCAGTTTGACAACTAAAGAGATGGTGTGACAATTTAGGTGAAAGGATCAGGCATCCAAGTAAGGGCTGCCCTAAGTGTCACTAGGTTCACCCTACCTGCCAGGTTAGGGTAGCATCAGGACATCTGTAGTCAGAAGCCTTGGGCCTAGGTGTCCTTGGAAGGTATCACGGGGTCCTTCCTATGCTAGCTTCCTGCCCTGAATGCTGGTGTCTTCTAGTTCCTTCCTTCCTTATGTCAAAGTCATGGCTACTGAGCTCTCAGAACACTGCCAGCACCTGTCACCATGCTCCCAGGCTCACCTGTGTTGGGATTCTCCAGGCAGCCCCACTGATATTCACGGACCACAGCTGATTGCCTCTCTGTGCTGTAGTCAGTTCCTTATTTACTGTTCTGTGACCCTCAACCCTGAGCCTCTCCAGAGCTGAAGCCAAGATGCCGTCACTCTCCATGCCTTATGTCAGGGACTTGAACCATAATGTCTCCAGTGACCTCAGGAATGGCCAGCAGAATAGCTATGGTTTTGTCTCTGACCTGAACTAGGGTTGCCACAGTGGGGATGCAGGATAGCCTAAGTCCCAGGGGTCACGCCCTCCCACAGAGGGCCCAGGTCCCTGAGAGTGAGCAGGTGGGTACCACATGTGAGGACAGGAGAGTAGAGCACTGCAACCTGTGCCACCAAGGCAGGGTGGAAGAAGGACACCTGGCATGTGGGGTGTGGCAACTGAGGACTCAAAGGTGTGCAGTTGATCCTGTTGCCCCTTTCTCACAGGGAGGAAGCTTCGATGTGGCAGACCGGATGTTCCACAGTGTGAGAAGTGCGTGGGAGTCAGCCTCCAGGGAGAACATGAGCGATGTCCGAGAGCTGACCCCTGAGTTCTTCTACCTGCCTGAGTTCCTCACCAACTGCAACGCTGTGGAGTTTGGTAAGTGGGGACCAGGGAGGATGCTGGGGTGAGGCCTGGCTCTTACCATAGCTCTTTGCTTGTTGTTAACCTGGTATCTATGTCTTTGTGGGCAATTCAGCCAACAGCCCCACAACAAGCCCAGCACTCGGAGTATGAAACTCCCACTGGGGGCAGCAGCCAAGTGTTAGTCAGTTGCTAACAAGGACACAAGCCCTGGCTGTGACCTGGGAAGGCCTTGCTAGTAAGCTGGGTCTGCTGTGCCACCTGTGACCTTGGCCAAACCCTGGCCAGTTGCATCATGTTCTACAAGTGGGAAGATGCCTATATCCTTCAGCCCAGGATGGGTCAAGCCTTTTCCTGCTCTGGATGATGGGTACCTTGGTGTCTGCTGTACCCAGGGAGCTGCCCTTAGGAACCTATGTGAAGGCAGCTTCTTGAGGGTGGGGTGCAGATGAATCTCCACCTGGTGCAGGGCAAATGTGAGCAATGCCCAGCCAGGATTCACTAGCCCTGGAGAGGGCACTTGGAACTGTCACCAAGCACACTACAGGTCCAGAGCACCCCTGCCCTGGAGTCCCCTTCTTCCTCCACACAGCACAGGCAGGAATGCTCCTTGAGCCATGCAGCGTGGCCCAGGAGCACAGGAAAGGAGCTCTGAACCCCAGAACCTCCTGCAGTGGCTTCCTGCCATGGATGTGCCCTAGAATCCTATGGGGCATTTGAAACCATCCCTGCCTGACCCTAACCCAATAAGTTGATCCTTGGAATCAGAGGCTTGGCATTACTCAGAATCCAAAGGACAGTTTGAGCCATGTGTAGAGGCCCCGCACAGGAGTGAGTCAGAGCGGTGAAGATAGGAGGAACAGCCAGTGGCCTAAGGTGGACCCCAGGCAAAGCCACCTCTGTCCTGTTGGTGAATGGCCCTCTGAAAAGGTGTGGCAGGCATTGCTGCAGAGTGAAGAGCACATTCCAGGGGACAAAGAACACAAGGACAGGGAGAGCAGGTGTTTTGGGTGGTCAGAAGAGTGCGTGGTCCTGGAGCACTTGTGAATTGGGTGGGTCTCCTGGGACGAATTATGATGAAGATAGACATGTTCTGGGCAGCAAGCAGAAAGGAATAGGAACACAGATGAGGAAGAGAAATGCAGGGAGTGTTGGAAATCTTTCAAGGAATATGCAGGAAGTAGTTGGGGAGCAACTGCGAGGAGCTTGGGCTGTACTAGTCTCCAGTAAGGGCAGAGGAAGGGACAGTCATGCGGAGGCTGAGTGACCAGAAGGGCCAGGCTAGGAAAGCAGCAGGTTTTATTCTGGTTGTATCTCTGGCAGGACCACAGCTGGCATCCCACAGCATCTGCCACAGGCCTGGTGTTCCAAGCTTGTTTTGTGTCACCCTTGTACCACCCCTACATGGCACCTCCCATTGTCACCTTGGGTCCTACAGTGGTAGAAGTGAATCCCAAGGAAGTTACCCACTTGCTCAAGGTTGACAGCTGATGGGGACGAGAGCAGCCCAGCTGGGAGCCAGACCCCTCTTCCTGCCATCCAGGGTATCTCCATTGAAAAACCCTGCTGTTCTCCTTTAAAATTGGGAGAACATGCAAAATGGCAACGTGAAGGCTTGGGTGAGATGTGTGCCCGGACCTTCCCCACTTGCCCTTGAGGTTGGCCACTGGGTGTCATCACTGTTCTCTGTCTGCCAGTTCAGCAGCAGTCCTGGGCCTCATGCAGCAGGGTAGGGCATGTGAACCATGGTGACATGAGGACCATTCCGTGTGGCTTGGGGCTCCAGCACTGGGGCTGCCTGGGAATTGAGGGACCTTGTGGAGAAGACACAGGCTTCTAGCTCCCTAAGAGCTTAAGAAACTGCTAGGGACCAAGCATGCAGGCAAGGGGGTGTTCTCACAGGGGAGGCTGAGACAGGCTGCACTCAGCTTTACCCCACCTCCAGCCCATGTGGCTCCCAGTGACCTGGTGCCCCTTGCTCTTCTGCAACCCCAGGATGCATGCAGGATGGAACCATGCTGGGTGATGTTCAGCTCCCTCCCTGGGCAGATGGGGACCCACGGAAGTTCATCAGCCTGCACAGACAGGTGAGTCCCCCACGGTCTGTGCCCTGCTGTGGACCTCAGTGTCCCCCAGGGTCTATGGAGTCTTTCTGTCCTGGGGGGGATGGATAAGTACTGAGGCTTTTATGTCACCCTGGGATTCTCAGTGATGTCAAGCCCCTTGCTCTGCTTTGTGCTTCTGCAGGGGGCTGTGGGCATCACTGCAGGAAGTGAGTTCTGTGTCCTGAGCGAGCCCTAGAAGCAGGGTTGGGCCTGGGATCACACCTCAGCAGCAAGGCTTGGAGGCCTCAAGGGGACATGGACTTGCCAGGCCTGGGGAGATGATGGGCCTATGCTGCAGACGGGCTTGCATAGGTGGAAGCCAGAGGCCACTGGGGATGCTTCCCAGCATCACAGTCCTGCCTGGGTAACAGGAGGAGGTGAAAGGTGCAAGGCATCCTTGGTCATCATGGAAACAGGAATCAAAGCCTTAGGGAGACACTGCTGCACATTCACAGGAGCAGAGCTCAGTGCCTCACATGTGCTGAGTGGAACCCTTTCTGGAAAGAGCACGGTGGTTTCTGCCAGAGTGGAATTTGCCTCTGCCAGTCTCCTGCAAGTGCCCTGTGGGTGGGTGTTCACCCAAAAGAAGCATAAACACTCCCTTCTAAAACTTTGGGCACTGGCATTCACCATTTTTACTCAAACCTTCAATAGCTGGAAATAGCCCAATTGTCCATCAAGAAATAACATATCCACACAGTGGAATTCTACGCAGTAATGAAAGGAGCAGGCTTGCTGATAGCAGGACATCACAGGAGTTCAAAGTGTTTATGAAAGACGCCCACACTGAAAGCGATGGAGTCTGTAATTTCGTTTATAGGTGAAGCTGTAACAAAACCCCAAGAATTACTGTGGCTGGCAGCAGGACAGTGGGTGAAAGGAGTACAAGGTGCCTTGAGAGTGAGCAGAAATTTTCTGTCTCTTATGCTGTGGTTACCTGGCCACATGAATTTTTCAGAATATGTTAAAATGTGTATTTGTATAGCATTTTATTGTATGTAAAAGAGCTAAAACATAACTTGGTGCCGGCTACAAACCTGTGACTACAAACCTGGGCTTTCCCCTCAGAAAGGAGGGACTCCTCCCCTGGCTTACCCTTGCCACTCCCACAGCCCCCTGGTGTGGGATGTTGGCTCAGAGATGCCCTTGACAAGGGTGGCAGCTGCCCCGTCTGTCAGCACACAAAGCACGATTCAATACTGTGTTATTAGGGCTGTGGGCGGAAGCTGAAGCTGGACGCAGATGTGACTGAGGACAGAAGAGCTGATAGTTGCCAAGTAGAAGGACGAGGGGCACAGAGGGCTTGATCAGGTGAAGGAAGTGTCTGACATGTTAACAGGCAGCAAGGAGGGAAGTGGCTTTCGCCAACCAGTATTTGATGAGTGCTTTTGAAGATGGAGAGACTATGGATGCTGACATGGGTGAAGGGGTATCCACAGGAGTGGATGACTTTTGGAGGAGTGGAAGAAGAGTCTTTAGGGAAAGGGAACCTAAGGGACTGTCTGGAGATGGCAGTTATGGAGGACAAAGGCAGATCTGAAGAGAAGGGCGGTATGGCAGGGTGACCTTCACTGGTGAGCAGAACAGCAGAGGGAGGTTGGGGAGGCAGAGCTCTGGGGAGGGTGGAGCTGGCTCTCAGAAAGCATGGAGAGCAAGCATTTTGTTCTTTTCACAAGAGGACACAGAAGTGGTCAGAGAATGGAGCTACATGGAGGACTTGTGGTTGTGTCCAGCAAGCAGCTGCCACATGGCTTGCTGAAGGGCACAGGAACCAGATTTCACTGGGGAGAGGAGGAGGGAGGGCTCCAGACCAGCTTGATGACATGGCTGTGAAGGAATAGGAAAGGCCTAGCAGGGGTCAAACGTCCAAGCTTGTGACTTTCCCCTGGGGATATGGCATCCGCTGGCGACCACATAGAATGGCCACTTTGACCACAGACCTCTGGAACTTGGAATGGGTGACTAGGCTTCCCATGGCCCTGGCATGGAGCTGTGTGTCCTCCTGGAGAGCCACCAAGGGGAGCCCAGACAATGTCCAGGGAATGCCTTTGGGTCCTGAAGACACAGCCTTGGAGGGCTGTGCCCAGCCAAAATAGGTGCTTTCTACCAGTGATGTCTAAAACCTGGGCTATATTTCCTTTTGCTTGTGGGTGGCAACCAAAAAGAATTGTGTCCAAGTTGGGTGTACTAATCCAGTCTGGCACCACCCACCTGAACTATGTCCATGGGGGATCCAGCATGCTTATTAGTTACTATGCTTCATTCCTTCTGTTTCCTGGTGGATGTCACCTTCAATTAGCAGTGGGTGCGGCTGGATTTTTGGGGGATGGGGACTTCTCCCACTGGGAACAGCAAGCCTGAACATGTACAGTGTTTCTCTGATGTGGACATGAATTGTTGTGTGACACCTGTGTCCCTGGCTGGATGGAGGTGCCTCACAAAGGAAGCTACAATCCTGGGGACCAGTTGCACCTCAGAAGCAGAGTGTGTGCTTCCCCTGCCAGAGGTAATTCAGCAAGATCCCCTACCCCAATGTCAATGGTTTCTGTGACCGACGTGAATGAAACCTGCTCAGCAGGACCAAAGTTCTTGGGGGTCTGAAAGTTCCAACATGAAAGTTGGAAGCTGGAATGGGGGTGTTATTATCCCTGTCCGCAAGAGGGTGTGTGGATGGGAAGGGACAGGGACACAAACCAGGCCATTCCTGACACTAAGCAGGTGCTCAGTTGTCACTGACCAAATGGATCTCAGCTTTGTCCTCATATTCACCTCAGAAGAGAGCCCAATCCCAGGTGAAGTAGCCAAGGGCTGGAAATGTTAAGAAACATACAAGTGGTGATCTCAGCTCCAGGCTGGTCCCAGAGTGTGCTCTGCGATGTCTGTTATTCTCGGTCTTAACCTCCTGAAGTTCCCTGGCAGAACTAGCTCTGCTGATTACAGTGCCAGAGCTCAGAAGGACCCAGGTCTCTTCCGTGTCAGTGTCACCCCGATCTTGTCTGTGTAGACATTCTGAGAGCTGTTTTGTGAGTCAGATGTGCTATGGTGCTGGGAACAGTTAGACCTGGATGCCCACTTGGTGGATGAAGCACTCGGGTGGCCCTGCATGGCTGTCCCTCTGCCTGCTTCCTTCTCACTAAGCCCAGAGACCATCAGTCACCTCTCCTGCCCCTGTGACACAGGTATGCCTCCTGATCCATGCAGAGCATGCACAGCCCTCTCAGAGGTCTGGTCTGGGTTTTCATTCTCTTTGGGCTTTGATTACAGGCTCTGGAGAGTGACTTCGTCAGCGCCAACCTCCACCACTGGATAGACCTCATTTTTGGATACAAGCAGCAGGGCCCAGCTGCGGTGGAGGCAGTCAACACCTTCCACCCCTACTTCTATGGTGACAGGGTGGATCTCAGCAGCATCAGTGACCCACTGATCAAGAGCACCATCCTGGGGTTTGTCAGCAACTTTGGCCAGGTGCCCAAACAGGTAATGCAGGCTGAGTCCTTGTCTTGCTTCTCAGAAGAGCATGCAAAGCATGAGCTTGTGGGACAGAGGAGAACAAGGACATTCTGTGCTGGGGAGGGGAGGGCAGGAGGGGCAGAATGGTCCCACCATCTTCCTGAGCTTTCAGTGTCACAGCTGAACCCTCAGTTATCTGCTGAGGGTAATAAAGACAATGAATACTGGGTGAATCCTGAGGGCTCCATTCCTCTTCTGTGTCATATGTGATAGACTCTCTGATAAATCCGCCATACTGAATTCTGTATCTAAGTATCTGCCCTTCAGGTTATCATTTCCAGTGAGTTAAGACACATCAAGTGCTCGAATGTGTACAAAACATGGCTGGCTCATCAACAAGGGTTAGTTATTGGAGTGACATTGTCTTTAGATCTGAGCATAGGAGGTTTCTTCTATGGAGCAGGAAACTGAGACCCAGAGAGGCTGTGTAAGTCACCTGTGTGGAACTAGCATGGACCACTAGCAGCAGAAGAGGCAGAGCTCTGGTCAGTGGGCCACTTGGGAAGGAGGCCCCAAAGCATGTGCCATATTGTCACTGCCTGGGGACATCTTCCTCCTGATGAGATTGCAGAGGTCTTGCCTGGGTTCTGGGCTCTGCTGGCTCTGGTTTGAATGGGCGCAATTACTTAGTACTAAGAGACTGTGTGTGCCCCATACCTCCACTCTTAAAAGATGTGCAAGGGAGCAAGGTGCTTATTTAACAACTCCAACCCTGTGGACTCTTGAACTGTGGCTCTGTGTGTCTCCTCGGAGTCCTTTCTGCCTAGCCCTGTGACCTAGGGGATTGCTCATTCCCCGGTAAAGGGCACGGGACAAGAAATTGGAGGTAGGGGCTTTGCAGACAGGCCAGCATCTCAAAGAAGAGCATTGTTTCTCTATTCTCAAAGAATAGCTTTGTTTCTTGATATTAAATATACTTAATAATATGAATACAGCAATAAAACAATTTGAAGTAATAGCTCGTTACCCAGCAGATCCAGTTTTATGTGTGTGCAGCCCCTGTCCATAAGCACAGAACTTTACTTGTCACTGTGATCAAGGAGTGCACACAATTTTAGATTCTGGTGTTACTTTATGATACACATCAGTATTCCTTATCCAAAATGTCCACGATCTGAAGTATTTTTGATTTCAAGCATTTTCTTAGAATTTGGAAGATTTACATAGACTACCAGTTCAGCATCTCTAATCCCCAAACTCGAGTTTAAAAATGCTTCCAAATCAGTATGTCAGTATGCACAAACTTAGAAACTTCAGATTTTGGATGTTTGGATTAAGAATGTTCAACCTGTGTATCAGATTGAGCATTTGAAACTATTTGCAAGCAGTCTTCAGAATAAGAGTTTCATGCTGTCCCATCTGAGGGTGGGATCAAAGTGCTTCCTGGGCATCCATTGTTCCACCCAAGGACAGTGACACTTAAATTGTCATGGGGACCCAGAACCCAGGCTGTGGGCTCAGTAGGTGTTTTGTGTGAGGTGCTATTAAATGTTCACTAACACTTCTTTCTGAGTCACTCACAACCCGACTTTCCAGATAGTTCAGCATTTGATCACAGCCTATAACTGAGCCAAGACTGTTTTGAGAACTTGAACTTGACCCCTGACCCTGCCCATGTCTCAGCAAGGACCACCTCCCAAATAGGTTCTTTCCTGAATGTGCCCAAGAGCCATTTCCATGTGGAAGTGCAGGAGCCATTGGGGAGGGCAGGCAGGAGAACCAGTGCCCAGTTGTCCAGAGAATTTGGCCTTTGGGACAGTCTGATGGGAGAGACCTGGAGGAATTAAAAATAAGGCCCTTAGCTGGGTCTACTACTCGGGAACATTTGCATAAATGCTGCTGAAGAGGTCTGTGCTGACATCAGGATGGATGAGCCTTTGGGCAGGATGTAAGGGGGAAGAAAAATAGAAGAAATCACTCCAGCATATGAAGGGCACCCGGATTTAGGTAATGCATGTGCCCTTCTGACCCCTGAATATAAGAGTCAGCCATCCAGGGACCAGGATCTCTCAAACAAGGTCAATCTCTGCCCAAGCAGTGGGGAAGAAGGTTGGGTGGGTGTAGCTATCTGAGCTCCTGGCCTGTCATCAGCAGCACCTGAGGGTCAGGCTCAGATCCAGGGCTGACCAGGGAAACCTGGGATAGTGCCCAGGGTAGGACCACTGATGCCAGTGTCTTGTGTGTGTCTCTCCAGCTCTTCACCAAGCCCCACCCAGCCAGGAGCTCTATGGGGAAGCCTCCACCTGGGAGAGACACAGCCACAACTACCAGCCTGCCCAACCACCCACAGCCTTTCCTGCATAGCCTACAGTCGCTGAAGCCCTCTCAGGTCACTGTCAAAGGTGAGTGTATAGTCTTGCATGGCTCTTCTGAAGTTTCCAAGTGCTGGAGTCTGACTTCAAATGAATTATCTCTAAACACAGTGGGCAACTGCCCTGGAGAGGGCTGGGTAGAACCCATACATCTGTCTGCCTGCCTCAGACACACACACACCCCTGCCTATTACGTACACACACAAACACACATTCCAGCAGCTTAGTGCAGTGGTTCAAGCCTCTAATTCCAGCACCCTGGAAGGCTAAGGTAGGAGGATTACAAGTTCAAGCCCACCCTGGGCAATTTAGTGACTTAGCAAGACCCTGTCTCAAAATAAAAAGTTAAAAGGACTGAGGATGTAACTCAGTACAAAGGTACTAGCCCCGCTATGTCTCTCTCATACACATATTCTTCTCTTTCCCTCTAAAGCTAGAGGGGAAATCCCAAGTGTCCTGAGGTGGGCTTGCAGACTCTGCACCTTGGTGACCATTGCTCCTGGCACCCACGTGGGCCTGCAGTCTGTAGCTGAGACCATGCACCTGGGCAGAAAACTGTGGGGAGTCCCATACCAACTGTTCCTCGACAGTGGTGGTGGGCAGGGGTCAAGAAAAGCCAGTTCTCCTATCTCACTAGTATAGGAAGGGGCACCTCCAGGAGGAAGGGAGATACCATGCAGGGTATGCATGGGGTACAGTCTCAGCAGCCTCTTTTGGAGGCACATGCTATTACCTCCGCTCCATGAAGGAGCCCCAGAGCAGGAGTGGAGTGACATGACTGAAATAAGCAAGCTTGGAGCAAACTGATAAGCAGTAGATCGCAGATCTAAGCTGGGCTGGAGCTGGGGGCTTCCAGACAGATCTTATGCCACCTGCCTGGGGTCCCTCCCACGAAGGGCAAGGAGGACAGAGTCCCCCCCACCACAGGCTCCTATGGCTTTGTGCTATCAGTTCCTACAGACAGCCTGGGCTCTTCTTCCCTTGTGTATTAGTCAACTTTTCCCTTGCTAAGACATAATACCTGAATCCACAATTTAAAGGAGGTGAGGTGTAGTGTAGCTAATGGTTTCAGAGGGTTCAGTACATGGCTGGCCAGCTCCAAAGCAGAAACATCATGGTGGAAAAGTGTAATGGGTTAAAGCTGCTCACCTCATGGAGACTGGGAAGCAGGGGGAAGGGGACAGGTATAATTCCAGAGGTCACACTCCATGACCACTTCTTCTAGCCAGGTTCCTCCTCTTAATAACCTATCCAGCTGTGAGCTCAGTGACAAGGTTAACCCACGGA
Source organism: Fukomys damarensis (assembly GCF_012274545.1). Classification (NCBI taxonomy): domain Eukaryota; kingdom Metazoa; phylum Chordata; class Mammalia; order Rodentia; family Bathyergidae; genus Fukomys; species Fukomys damarensis. Next base: position 70,067,585 of record NW_022900913.1, read on the forward strand.
TGAGGTTGGAAATCCCACAATCAGTCACCTGTCCAGGAGGTCTCTGAATGCTGTCAAGTTGACAGTCTCCTGAACCTTTGCTTACAAGACCTTGGTCAGGGAAAAACCAAGGAGAGGGCTTTGGTCTGTGGTACTGGCTTTTTCCCTCCAGCCCAGCTGAAGTCAGCCTCATAGTTTCCACCATACTGACTGGCGGGCAGATATGTTCCTTTTCTCTCTAGGATCAGAGTCTCCCAAAGGGGCTATTGGCCATATCATCCCCACCGAGAAGAACATCCTAGCAGTGGAGAAGAACAAGGTTCTGCTGCCTCCTGCCTGGAACAGGACTTTCAGCTGGGGGTTTGATGACTTCAGCTGCTGCCTGGGGACCTATGGCTCTGACAAGGTGAGCAGACATAGCCTCCCTCTCACTGGCCTCAAGAGTCTGGAGGTCAGGTTGTATCCCTGCCTAGGAGACAGAGGACTCTTGGGATCCCTCAAAGACCCCCTCTGAGTCAGACCTCAACCACATGTCCATGGCTTATAGGACGGTTGTGCACACAGTCACTTCCCGAGGGAGTCTGACCAGCCATGTGGCAACCTGGAGCCCACCCAGATATACACTCCACCTCCATGGGAAGCTGGGGACTTCTGCCTTCCTGGGCAGTGTGAGAATTTAGGATCATGCTGAGTATTCAGTGCCCCCAGCACTAGAACCTCTGTCTCTGCCTTGTCCCCGGCCACCACTTGTCACACCCAGGGGATTCCCCATCCTCCGTGCTACCACCCCTAGCCTTGCACCTCCATCTCATGAGGCAACATGGGTATCCGCCGCAGAATCCCCTTTTGAACTCTTTACCCATCACCCCAGGATGAGCCACTGCTCCCGGTTCTCATGGTACTTTTCATACCTCAGGCTCCTGTTGTTTTTCTTTCCCACCAATGAGGAAAAAGCTGCTCCTTGGGAGTGACCTGGACCCAAACACAGGTCTCAGGGCACCCAGACTCGCCAGTCTCCCCTTACTCTGCCCTGACTTCCTGGGCTCTGCTGGCCCTGCTCCAGCACCTGACTCTTCTCCACAGGTCCTGGTGACCTTCGAGAACCTGGCCGCCTGGGGCCGTTGTCTGTGTGCTGTGTGCCCATCGCCCACAGTGATTGTCACTGCCGGGGCCAATGCTGTGGTGTGTGTATGGGAGCTCAGTGTGGTCAAAGGCCGCCCAAAGGGCCTGCGTCTCCAGCAGGTAGGTGGCCCAACAGGTGGGAACCCTCAGCAGGTGTGGACCCTGAGCAGGTTCAGGGCCTTGAGCAGATCCATGTCTGGGGCAGTTGCAGTATCTTGGGCAGGTGTGTGCCTGGGCCAGGTATGGTGCCTGATCACATCCAGTTCTCTGATCCATGAGAGCCCTGCCTCCTTTGGGAGCATGGAATACAGGACCAGCAGGCGGCCACCATCTGTCACTCTAGGGATTCCACAGTGTAGAGGACACTTCTGTTTACATGCGGGCCAGCAGAGTCGATCTTCTGCATCAGACGTTGCTCTCTGAGTGCCTGCCATGGGCTGCCTGCTATGCTGTGGTGGGCACTTTCATGGGCATTGCACCTTTCCAACAGACCTGTACAATTACTGTCACTATCATCCCTGCTTTCATGGTGGCACAAGGAAATAGTCTTAGTTACCTTTTTTATTGCTAAGACAAATGATCCAACACTCAAAGTTAAAGGAAGAAAGATTTATTTACCTCACAGTTTGTAGTGGTTTCAGTCCATAATCATCTGCCTCCAAGGCAGGGTGGTGTGGCAGACAGGGATCATAGAGGAGAAACAGTTTATGGCAGGCAGAAAACAGCAAAGCCGCAGGAAGGATTACAGTACTTTCTGTCCCTTATAGCCTATTGAGGATACTTAGGGCAGGCAGCACTCACACCCTTAATCCTAGTGTCCTTGATCCTAGCATTGCACCATGAATCAATCCAGCATCAAACATTCTAGATCCAGCCACCTCTGAAAAGCCCCACGTATGACTGCATGAGGATTTGGGGGGCATCTAGTCACAAGCCATAATAGAAATGAAGAAATGGCCCATCCAAGGTCACAGATGGGAAAGCAAGACTGTTTCAGAAGGACATGGCCCTGGCAAGGGCAGGACTGACAGCAGACAGAGCAAGATGGAACTCTGGGTCCAGCTCCTGCAACCACTATCCCTGTTGTGCCTGGGTGGAGCTAGCATTCCCTTAACACTCACAATGCCCCAGGGCCTCTCTGGGCACTGTGAAGCAGGGGCTGTGATTTCTCTTTCAGATGATGAATCTGAGGCTCAAAGTGGTGGAGGACCTCTTGAGTCTGGGCATGTGTACTTCTAGGTTCTATGGTCTCTCTGTGTACTCATGAACTTGCCCAGGAACATCACTATGGACACTTCTTATGCAGAGTGCAAGTCATTTTCAAATCGATTTCTCATTTTGGGAGCCCCAAAGTAACAAAAACCAAAATAGGTCCTACAGCATTCACCCTGCCCAGATCCCTAAACTGAGTGTACTTTCTTCCATGGACTGATTATGGGTTTCTCTGGATGACTTTCAAGTCACTTGCTACTGTCTGGAGCCTGTCTTTATCCCCTGCTGTCACCACCAGGCACAGACAGTGTGGTGAGCTCTCAGTAAGAAGGAGGTAAGGGAAAGAGGGGTCTCCAAGGAGGAGCTAGTAAGTCCCATAGGGGTGGTGGAACCTTCTAGGTGTCTCTCCAGGCCTGTAGATGACCTGTCTCTAAGAACCACCCACCCTGAACAGTTCCTTCATCGCTTTATGCTGATTCTGGAGGTTTTCCATGGTGGGCAGTGATTCAGGGTTTTTCCCAACCTAAGGAAGAGACAGGAAGTGAAGGACAGGGCCCCTCCCCCAGGTGTTGCTGATGCCATTATGACTCACCTGGGCATGGTGGGTGGGTCCAGCCTGACCCTGGCTCTGGCTTTGGGGCACAGCAGGTGACCATTCTGCTGCTACTCTAAGCCCCCACTTAGCAGCGAGATGCACTATAAAAGCCCTGGTGTCGATACCATAAGAACACAATTCATCATCCTTTCCTGGCTCCAAATCAAGAGACACAGCCACCTGCTCATATTCTCTAGGCAAAGTCAACACTTTATCATTGACCCATACAGGCTGATGTACCCTTGGGTAGTCCCCAAACCACTGGCCACTCAGTGACCAAGGTCCTTCCCTGACCTGTAGACAGAGAAGCAAGTAATAGTTAAATAGTTTTTTAATAGCCTTAACAGTGATTTGTCTTTCAAGATATTACAACATTAGGGTTGGGATTTAGCTTAGTGGTTCTGCTGCCTGACTTGCAAGCTCAAGGTCATGAGCTTGATCCCCAGTACCGCTCCCCAAAAAAGTTTGTTTTGCTGGGGGTTTAGCTCAGTGGTTCTGCTGCATGCCTTGCAAGCACAAGGACTCAACTTCGATCCCCAGTACCAAAAAAAAAAAACCAAAAGAATACTACAACACTTAAAAGATATTTCAAGTTTACTTCAAAGACACTTCTCTACAGTTTCTATATAAAACTTTTCATTTTTGCACATGCTACCCTAATATACATATTTATACCTCTCTGATCCTTGTGTAGATACTTTTATTTCATTTTCTTCCAGCCTATGAAATGGTTTTCATTCCCCTATACCAAAAAAAAAAAACCAAAAGAATACTACAACACTTAAAAGATATTTCAAGTTTACTTCAAAGACACTTCTCTACAGTTTCTATATAAAACTTTTCATTTTTGCACATGCTACCCTAATATACATATTTATACCTCTCTGATCCTTGTGTAGATACTTTTATTTCATTTTCTTCCAGCCTATGAAATGGTTTTCATATTTTTACAGCCTCTATAATTTACATTTCAATTGTTCCAGATTATTGCATTTTCATAAAATTACATTTCAATTGTTTTGTCAGTGCACCATGGTTTAATAAACCATTTCTTCCAAAACCAGAGAATTAAGTTATTTATAAGTTTTAGCTATTTTAAACAGTGCTGCAGAAAGCACCTTAGATCACTGTTTGCTTCTGATTAATGTTTCCTTATGATAAATTTTAAGGAGTAGAATTACTGAGTAGTGACATAAAGTTTTCCAAGATGGTTCCATAGCTTTCCTGTGCTACCGACAATTAATTAAGGGTACCCATTTCGTCATAGCACAGCCAGCAGGGGGCCTTATTTTCAGAAGTTTTGATTTTATTTTTGCTACATTAGTTAGGTATAAGATGATAGAATGAAGTTCCTTTAATTGGCCCAGAGAGAAGTGTTATTCTGGAAAAGCAGAGAAGCCCATTTTGGGACACTTTTCAAACTGCTGCACCCTGCTTTGATTTCCTCTGCCTTGCCAAGTTGTCAGGTGTTTGGTGCCTCCTGATGCCTATGTGCCAGCTTTGGGAACCTAGGTGGGCAGCACTCTGCACCCAGCCCTGGAGAGCACAGGCTGACTCCTTTCCATGGATGAGCAGCTGTGTCTGCATCAGGCTCTGAGCTTCAGTCCCACCCGGCCTTATACCCATGTTCCTGTGCTGTCCTCTTGGGTCAGTGCTTAGGCATCAGACTTAGTCCACTCTGGGAAGAGAATCAGGAAGTTCCTGTCAAGCCCACCCTCTCCCCGCTCATCTAGACAGTTTCCATGTTCCTAAGACACTCTGCATCCTCTGCCATGGATTGTGGCCAGAAACTTGCCACTGCCATCTGGTTGGTGTCACGTTAAGATCCACTGAGGACAAATGGAAATCTGCGGCAGGACTGTTCATTGCTCTGACCAGCAAAGTGACGGCTTTGAAAAATGATGCTCAGCCTCATTGACCCAAATGAGTGAGCTGTAGTCCCTGCCAGAGGGACAGCAGTAGGCCTGGTCAATGCCACCTCCTGCCCGCTACCTGGTGCCCGGGGAGTGTCAGGCTTGGTGAGCTCAGGGGACCTCAGGCAGGCTTTCCTCCTATCTGACATACCTGGGATGGAGTCTTTGCCATTACTGGCATCAATGGCCCTCGGATATCTCAGGCCTGATCTTCACACACAGCCAGCTATGTTAGGCCAGGGCCCATCTGGACCCTACCTGAGGGCCAAGAGGAGGCTGAGTTGCTACTGGACAACCCAACCCATTGGACTTGGAAGGCACATCTTCCTGAGCATGACCTGACTTCCCCTCCTTCTTCCCAGTTTAGTGCAGGGCCCCTATGTCTGAGATTCCTACAACAGGATAAATCCAGGCTTTAACATGCATTGGGTCCCTCAGAGGGTCCATGAAGATGCAGGCTGTGCGGCAGTGCCTGAGAATCTGCATTTCTGGAGTCCCCATTTCTGTGGGGCTGCAGGGCCAGGCCTTGGAGAGTGACTGTGCTGTGCAGGTTCCAGACAGTGCAGGAGAGGACAAGGGGTATAAGGAGGATGCTGGGCTGTGGTTGAGGTGTTGCAAAGGGACTGCTGAGTCTCCCCAGCTGTCCCTTCCTCCAGGAAATGGGCTGACCACTGGGCCAGCTAAGGACCAACACAGCTACAGGGCCATGGACTGAGCTCTGGAGCTACTGAGTCATGGGTCATGCTGAGTCCCTGTTTCCTAGGGATTGGGTTAGGGGAGGGAGGAGTCACCCAGGGACAGTGTGGACAGTCCCTCTCATAACTCTTGGTTCTGCTTCCTGTCCAAGGCCCTGTATGGACACACCCAGGCTGTTACATGCCTGGCAGCATCGGTCACATTCAGCCTCCTTGTAAGTGGCTCTCAGGACCGAACCTGCATCCTGTGGGACCTGGACCGCCTTGAGCATGTGGTGCGTCTGCCCACCCACCGGGAAGGTATCTCAGCCATCACCATCAGTGACATCTCGGTGAGGCTCCCATTCCTCCATGTCTGTGGGCTTTCACAGTGTCGTGGTAGACAGTGCCTCATGGGAAAGCACAGGGGTTGGCCCAGGTGTGGAGAGACCCCTGTGCATGGTCCACTTTCTGCCCATGAGCCTATGTAGCCCCTGGGTGTAGCTCTAGTTTCTGCTTCTTCCTTGTCTTCCCTTGCTGACTTCGGGGGCTGCAGCATCTGCCCTGGCATAGGCACCCACAGCAGGGATAGAAGTTCCACCTTTGGTAAGGGGCCTGCTGGGCATGGCTGCAATTCCAAGTGGACTGGGCAGGGCTGATCTCACGGCAGTGACTGCCCTGTGCACTGCAGTCCTCACATTGGTTAGCAAATATGAGTTTGGCAGGAATACATGGATAAGAGGCCATTTAGGAAATATGTGTAGCAACCTGGAGTTTCTTCCAGGATGGAAATCCAGTTCTGGGTCTGGGGCATCCTGAGCATGCAGAGGTTTCTGCATCTTCTCACAGAAATACTCAGAGACCCAGAGTATGGAGAATGTGGACAGAGACTCATAGGAAGAGGAGCCTTCTGGTGCCAGTTTAGCTGAAAGTGGTGCAACAGAGGCTTGACCACAGGGTGAAGGTTAGACAGGTGGACAGAGGATGACTGGATGGGTGTGTCGATGGATGGATGGATGGGTAGAGGGATGGTGGATGGATGGATTGGTAGGGGGGTGAATAGATGGGTGGGTGGATGGATGAGTGAGTGAGAGGATGGATGGACAGGTGGATGGTGATGGTTGGTAGGTAGGTGAGGAGGTTTTGGGGAAAGGGGAGACCACAGAACCAGGAATGACTGATGTCCTCAGACCTCGGAGAACTCTAGTAGCAGTACAAATTACGATGTGCTTCTGGGTACAAGTCTGGTAGAGGTGTGTCGGACAGAGTCTTGGCCTCAGGCAGATGATCCTGCGATTTCACAGTGAAGCACAGCTTGAGGAAGGGCACGGAGCATTCTCTATTCCTTCTGTAGTCAGCAAAAATTAAATGTACGGCCTCAGTGGCTGACATGCCCACCACTCCAGTGGGTACAGAATAGACAAGATATGGGGAGCAGAGGTTCTGGATGTGAACATTTTAGGAGATTACAATAGGGCATTTCCCCTCAGACACCTTGCCACCCAGCTTCCCACAGGCTCTGAGCCTCATGCCATCATTTGAATATTGGTGTCCTGAACTCCACCAGACAGAATCCAAAACCTCTTCATCGGGTGGGCTGGCCAGCTGGGTGTAGATTCTGTGTCCAGAGCCAGGATTGTTTTGTGATAAGAGAGGAGAATTTGTGTGAGTCAGCTAGAAAGAAGTCCGGGGTGCTTGGTCGTACAAACTGGGTGACTGAGAAAGGGGCGGAGGGGCCACTAGTGACTCCAGCTGTCACTGCTGCAGGGCACCATCGTCTCCTGTGCAGGAGCCCACTTGTCCCTGTGGGACGTGAATGGACAGCCCCTGGCCAGCGTCACCACAGCCTGGGGCCTGGAAGGAGCCATAACCTGCTGCTGCATGGTGGAGGGGCCGGCATGGGACTCGAGCCACGTCGTCGTCACGGGGAGTCAAGATGGCATGGTTCGGGTAGGTGTGTCTTGGGCGGAATGAGGACCATGCACAAGTAGTGTATTTGTCCCCCTTTTTGCCCTTTTCCTCCAGGGATTTAAATCTTCAGTTTGCATTAGGGGCACTTCCAGTCCAGGTGCCTACAGCAGATGAAAGGAAAGGCAAAGCTCTTTCTGGGCAGAAAGTAAATAAATAAAATTTTATGTATGTGTGTGTAAGATATTACATACATGTGATAAAATAAAGACTGTTACAAAGGTGTGCGTGCTGAAAGGTCAAATTCGGTAGATTATAACTCAGTGTTGAAGAGATATGTGTGGCACTTATTCAACCCAATTTACTCATCCCTTTATCCCTCCACTAATCTAATCTATCCACTTATCCAACTATCTCTTCATCCATCCAACCATCCATCCATCCATCCATCACCCACACACCAGTGTCTCCCTCCATGAACTCAAGCAACCTCCACCCACCACCTATCCAATACTGGCTGAATCCTGGCTCCGTGCCAAACGCGCCATACAAGCCACTGCAGATGCCCAGATTCATGAGAAACAGGCAGTTTTCAACAGGATACTCATATTCCACAATAGGAGGAGGAGAAGCCATACGGGGACTGGCAAATGCCATGGTTGAGGTAATCGAGAGTGCCGTGGACTCTGAGGATAGCCATGGGGAGGGAGGAGCTGTCAGGAGCCAAGAACAAGAGGAAGGGCTGTGGTGGAGGGTAAGATAGAACAAGCCGCAGGAGATGGCAGGAGGGTGAAGGAGTGAGTGAAGAAAAGGAGGAATGAGAGGTTTGCTCAAGGAGCTGTCCTTAGAATTTCATGATCCATGTAAGGAAATGTCCACTGAGTGCACAGCCATTTTTGCAATCATCAACTGTAGGCCCTCAGCAAATCTGCCACCTGCACAAGCAGCTGACACTTAGCCTTGGCCCCTAGGTTATGAAGGCTTGGAGTCTCAGAAGTGGGTGACTCTTTGGTAAGGGAATGGAGAAGCACAGTCAGGCCCAAAGCAAGCATGGGTTCCTTTCCTACATAGAGATTCAAGGGAGGTGCAGGTCAGTGAGATCTGAGCATAAGGAAAAGCCAGGGTCCTGGGGCTAGAACATGATAGGGATCACAAAGGCGTAGGCTGCCGGGGTGTGAACTGACCTGGGTCAGCCAGAAGAGCCCTGTGCAGTCAACCCGAGGCCCCAGTGGGGGCCAGACACAGAGGTCCTGGAGGCCAGGGAGGTGCATTGGGTTCCTTGTGGCATTAGTTTGGGAGCCACTGGATGTGAAGTCTGCACAGGGCAGGTAAGGGGAGCAGGGAGGGAGAGGGGCTTAAGGACCTCAGGGTGGGCATAGACCCTTTCAAACTCCAACTGCAACCTAAACAGACCAGAGCTGGAGCCCTGAGCAAGCTTTTGCTAATAATAAATATCATGCCCATCACTTCCCTCAGGGGACCCCAGGTGTGAAGAAGAAGCTGGGCCACTCGAGTCTGCAGACACAGTCTTGCCCCCAGCCTGTGACATGTTTCCTTTTCTGGACAGATTTGGAAGACTGAGGATGTGAAGATGTCTGTTCCCAGGCAGGCAGCAGCAGAGGAGCCCCATGTACAGCTTCCCAGCCCCAGAGGTACCTGTCTTGCTCTGTGCAGCCTTCCTTTTCTCCCACCCCTGCCCTGTCCCACTCAGAGCTTAGGGAAGCTGTGAGGATCAAGATTTGGGTTTGGGGACAATGGGAGAATGGTTTGTTTACTGTAACTTTCTGGTATGGAGAAGCCCAGGTAAGTCCTGACTTCAACCTGTGGACACTGTGTCCCTGAGGTTCCTTGGCCATGTAGATGCTGGTGTGCTGGGTGTCAGTGTTAGGGTGCCTGAGCTCCAGGTGGGTGGTCCGTGCTTCCCTGGGTTGCAGCAGTTGTTTGCTCATGGACACTGGCTCTACCCATCAGGCTCTTCACAACAAGGCCTTCAAGGCAGTCCTGGGGATCCTGTGCCTGAGCATCACCAGGGACCATGTCAAAAGTGTGGGTTCCCATTCTGCTACTCAGCCCAGCCCCTGGAAAAGCCTGGGAGGTGTTAGAATTGACGCAGCTTGAGATTCTGAGTGCCCCAAAGTAAGAGAACCACTGCTCTGCAAGCAAAACCCCCCTGGGTGGTGGCAGATGAGACACATGTGAGAAAACCTGGTGACCTTCAGGGCCACTGTCACTGCCTGCAACATGGCAGATCCCTCCAGCTCATTCTCCTTTCTCGTGGTCATCCTGTGTAGTCCTATTACCAAAACATATGTTTGAGAGAAAAAGGGACACTAAGACAGAGAGGCTCAGGAACTTGCCCAAAGGGCCCCAGCAAGCATATCACCTTTTCATTGCTGCCACCATAGCAGCCATAACCATCACAGAACAACCTTCCCCAAACACTGCCACACAGTCATCATCCTGAGACCTCTATTTGGAATACAGAGCCAAACTCACCATCTCCACTGCCCAGTGCTCTGGCCATATTGCTGCCACCTTTTCTCCCAGCTCAGTCTTGACCAGAACCAAGAGGTCTTCCTTGAGTCCCACAATCCAAGAAACCCATGATCATAAAGCAAGAGTTCTGCCATCCCAAGGCTTCAGGGAGCTCCCTGTCTGTGTGCTCCATCTCCCAGAACTGTATCAACCCCACAAGAGCATTTCTCAACCCCTGAGGGCACCTTTGGAAAAGAACAGCCATTTTCAATGAATTGGCCCCTACCATATAGTGCACACCTCTTTGATTCACTTGACCATTCATTCATGGCTCAGCCCCTGCCCTGTCCTAGGCTCTGTGGTGGGAACCTCTTCCTTCAACATCCAGGGATCCATATGACAGTCTAGGGTGATCCAGAGCACTAATGTCACAAAGATCTGGTGCTATGTTCAACCCTCTGGTCCTGGTTTCTTTAGGGTACATGGAGGCCATGAGGTATCATCCCATCCCATCCCATCCCTGTTGAGAGAAGAGAAGCTAGGGGTGGTTTGGTCTCAGAAACTCAGCACTTCTTTGGAGAGCAAAGGTTAAAGTCCTTCCCCTAAATTGGTGCACTGGGAGGACTATCCCCAGGCTGGTTAGGATATAGTTCTGTAATACACCTGCATGAGACTGTGTGCCAGTGGTCTGGCCACCACTTACCCATTACCTAAAGGCATTAGCTTAGCCCATTGTGGATGAATAGATGGGTGGATGGAAATGGATGGATGAGTGAATGGATGGATAGATGAATGGACAGATAAAGAAAAGTCACCTTGGAGCCACTTCATTGGTTATGTTCAGCATCAGCATGGTGGTGAGGTTGGGTTCACTGGCTGGGAATCCAGTGAATATGCGGACAATAAGGCTTGAAGCCCAGTTCCACCCCAGTCCCAGCTCCTTGCCTGGCCCTGATCTCCCTCTGTCAAGTGGGGATATTTTCTCTACCGCCTATCTCACCTGATGATGGGAAAGTAATAGGCACAGATCAGAATCCACTCCACAATTCAGTTCATCACTGTCATTTTGTCACACTGCTAAGAGTGTCTTCTTAAATGCAGCAGTTGATGACATTAGGGAAATTACAAGATGGTTTCAAGTCACAGGGAGTCCCCAATCCATACCTTCTTCTGCTCTCTGCCCCCCTCCCAGGTTACTGCTGCCTAGGCACGCTGACAGCTGAGGTGCAACTGTCGTTCAGTGAAGGGCAGGGATGAAATGGCACAGAGGCCTGGCATAGGAAAAAGGGAATCACATGGGGCCACAGTTTAGAGTCAACAAATCTGTGTGCAGATTTGCAAAAGAACTCACTGGAGGTCTTTAATAAGGAAGCATGTTGTTCTTATAATATTGCTCAAAACTGTTTTGTTGGAAAGGGATCAGGATTGAGCATGACACGTGAATATTTGCATGTGTCCTCTTGGCGTATATATTATTGCATCCCTTCGAATGTCTTAAGGGGCTAGAAAGGAGATCTTTGATGATATTGAAGATACTGAATTTATGGGCAGATGTAATCTAATTTCTGCCAGGAATTCATTTGTTTGTCATTTGCGGCAAGGTCCAACCCAGATGAGTACAGGTTATTTCAGAAATCACTCCCTAGATTTGGACTCAATCTGGTACACAAAAACTGCTCAAGAAAAGCTTGTTGTTTGGACTTCTGCTGGAATTTGCAAATGCCTGTTTCCAATTTAAAGCAGTTCCCCTTCTTGAACCCCCACCTACTCCCCAGCACTGCCTGGCTAGGTGGCCACACCAGGACAGATGGGGCTACAGCAGCGCCCCGGCCCCAGGTCCAAGGCAGTGGCTTCGAAGGGCGTACCCAGCTGCTGCCTTCCCTTCATGTCGAAGGAATTACTGTCCATCCCCAAATGCAGTCATTAAGATGAGTGAAGTAACAATCATCGAGTTATATTTTTTGAAAAAATGTTCTCAGCATTTAATTATTGGTTGTGGCGTGAGAGGATTTAGATAAGTTGATAATGCCGACTTTATGTAATTTATTTTTACTAGGCAATTACGGGCTGCATTACATCCTGGCAGCAAGGTATTGTGGGGCATCTTATTAAGCATAAAGCCAGTAAACACTGATGAACAATTTTGCTGAACTAGGCACGCAATTTAGAAGGCAATAATACACAAATCCAATTTGGTACACAATGGATCCGAGGCCCGTCAGCACATGTAACTATCACAGCCTGCAAATTAAATTGGGACAGCCCTCTTTGCAACAGCACAGGCCAAGATTAAATATATTTTCCCCCTCAATTTAGCAAGTTGCTGACCACAAATATAAATATATGTGTATATGTTTGTGTGGACGCACGCAGACTTGAGTGTGAAGGTACCCGGTTGTCCTCCCCACAGGTCACAAGTGGCTGAAGAACCTTGCCCTGTGCCGGGAGCTAGATGTCAGCCTCGCTTTGACAGGAAAGCCCAGCAAGGCCAGTCCTGCCGTGACAGCTTTGGCCGCATGTAGGTAAGTGCAGCCTGGTTCCTCAGGCCTCCAGCAGAGGGCACTGGGCCACCCCGGAAAGTCCACCAGGTCCCGTAAGGCACTGTGAGCACAGGCAGGCAGGGAGGAGGCTCAGGCTGCCGGGATGTGATTGTGGTGCCAGTAGAAAATGGTTCTGTCTACTGTGTTGTTACTATGTGTGTGTTTTCTTAGTATTTGGGATTGAAATCAAGGCCTCCATACTAAGCTACATCCTCAACCCTTTTTCTTTTGAGACAAGGTCCCTGTAAGTCATATAATTGCCCAGGTCGGGCTTGAACTTTCCATCCTTCTGCCTCAGCCTCCCAGAGTGCTGAGGTTATAGCTGTGTGCCACCACACCCAGCTTGTTCTTGTGGTTTTAAACTCATGCTCTGGTTCCCTTGCTCTTGAGGAGAGAAATACAAAAGATGAAAGTCTGTTGCTTTGTGACTTTTTCCTGAGTTCTGCTGCCAAAGGTAACACCTGATGTGATGCCATCCTGTGCAAACCCACATTTGAGGCTCTGAACCAATCACGGCAGACAGTGGTCACATGGCACACAATGACTATTTGATTTAGCATGCACAGTGATCTGTGGTATAGTTCCCACAGTGAGCTCATCATGCACCCCCAGAAGTATGGGCTGGGCGCTGCTGACCTTTTCCCTCCCTGCCTGGGTGGGCTGGGATAACATCCCCAGTGGTGGGAACGACACAGAGTTCTGGATGTCCACCTGGGGTGGGTAGCTGGGCAGGGGGTAGAGATGGAGAGACCTGAGCTGCAGTCTTCGCTGAAGAACTTGCTGTGAGTTCTGCTTGGTTCTGGACAGGCGACAGTCTGGGCACAGGAGAGACAGAGGCCCGGCATCTCCAGCCACTCCTCCATGTTCTGGGAGCCCACCCCCCCACAGAGCTTCTGGGGAACTTGAGGCCCAACTGAACCCCAAGCTGCAGTTTCTAGCACGCTGGCTGGTCACACTGAAATTACTGCTGTCTCCCAATATTTGCTGTCCTCTCTCCTCCCCAGGAACCAGCCCAAGCTCCTAGTTGGCGATGAAAAGGGGAGAATATTCTGCTGGTCTCCAGATGTGTAGACTGCAGCGGGGGCTCTGATGTGCAGCCTTATGTGACACCCAGCAGTGGAAATGATCAGGGCCTTTGGGGGTCTCCCCTCCCCAGGGCATTTGTGGAAGGGGCTTCTGCCCATCCATGCTCTGTATCCCACACTGTCCCTGTGCCCCATGTGAGGACTATAGACAAGCTATGAAGACACATGCATGCTGGACATTGACCGTGGGTGACGAGACTCACAGGAAATGCACACAATTCTGCTATTGCACTGAGAAAAATGGGATGGGTTACTGGAAACTGTCGGGATGTGTTTGTTTTATTAAAGCAACTATTTTCCCAATGCCAGAACTTGAGTTTGAGATCATTGCTCTCCCCTCCTTGATGTCTGCATCGCACCTCACCTGGGGCGGAGGGCCTGTGCAGTGAGTCAAGAGAATCACCCAGTGCTGGCAGAGGGAAGTCGGACTAGGGTGCTGCTCCTGGGCCTACGCATGCAAGCTCCTCCCAGGGCCATCCTTACATGGAGCCCAAATGCGCAGCTGATTTTGACCTTGTACTCTTGCTGTTCTGAGGAAACCTACACTGTGGTTGGACTTTTGCTCCCCTCCTGCAGATAGGCAGATGGGATGCTCACCTGTGCCCTCTGAAGAACTTCAGTCCCTTCTGGGGCAGGCTACCCTCAGGTGAGGCCTCGGGTGTCAAGGACTCATGGCCAGGCTTAATCTAATGCCCCCTATCCTCTCCCAGACTTTCAGAATTGGGAAGGACACTTACTTGCCTTTTAGATCAACCCACACTCAGATGGCTGCAGGGACTTCAGGGAGGATCAGCCTCTGGATTCAACTCACTCTCACCCAAGGCCTTTTTTCAAGGGCTCAAGCAGGAATATGAACCTCCTCATATTTCTCCAAGCCCTGAAGAGGGCTGGATGGTTGTCCCCAAACAATTTAGTCCGGGCCTAAGGACATCAGGAGAATGAGCTTGGTATTGTGTGGACCTCAGGGGACAGGGGATCAATTAAAAGATGACTTGGTTTTTGAGTGGCACAGTGGCACACAGCTGTGTCAGAATAGTGAGTGTGGCCAGGACACGCTGGCGCCTCCTGAACTTCGAGTTCTCTGCCACGGAAAGATGGAGAGAAAACACTTCTTAGGTCAGAGCACTGCTCCCTGGGTGGGAAGCACTCTCGTCTGACCCCAGGCCGAGGGTCGTGCCATCTCCCCATAGTCTCCATACGCTATTAGCCCACAGCCATTTGCAATCCCCCAGTTGGTCTGTGACTGCAGCCAAGGCCCATAAATTTAAGAGCAGAGAGCACCACTCCCCAGAAGGGCGAGAGCATGCCATAAATATCAGGGCTGGGTCTCCTGTCATTTTTCAAAACTATTCACAGCATTTACCCAGGGCTGAAAGCTCTGCTAGCCAAAAGGCTGTTTCCTTTCATTCACTCAACAAACATTTTTGCCCTTCTTTTGCTGCTTATTGTGTGGAAGATGGAGAGATGAGGCTGAGTCTTCTTGGGACCCAGGGGCTAAGAAACCAGAAGGGCCCTTGAGAGATGTCTCATGCCCCAGGGTGGGCACAGGTGACATCCTGGCTGTCTTAGTCTGCCACAGACCAGGGGGCTTAGGTGACAGAAGTGTTTTCTCACAGTTCTGGAGGCCAGAAGTCTGAGATCAAGGTGCAGCAGTGTGGACCCAGGTCTGCCCTGATCCTCTTTCCTTGGCTTGCAGACCCTGTCTTCTCCCGGGTCTTCACAGTGTGCTGCTTCTCCATGTGTCTGCAGATGCACCCCAGGTCAGAGGCCTGCTCCCAGCTCCCAGCTGCAGTCCATCCAAGAGAGTAGAAGCCATGTTGCTGGGTGAAGTGGACTCAGTGTCCCTGCTGTGGGGGTGTCTGAGCAGAAGGTGAGGGATGAGGTGAGGAAGAGATGGTGGTCCCTGCTGCCCACCTGGCTATCACATCTCAGGCAGGAGGCTTGGGAGGGGTGTTCTCAGCTTCTAAGCCCATGATTTATGTTCCACTCACTTGCACCTGCTCTGCTCTGAGACAGCAACCAGGCCTGACTCTGCCAGCCTAGCTGCCCTCCACATGAACTTTCTAAGCACAGTGTCACCAGCTCTGACCTGGTCTTGCAATGACAAGACCCACACTTGCCCCAGGAGCAGCACCACAGCTTCTGCTCGGAGGAAGTCCTAGGTCAGTTACCTTCCCACATACCTTGCACATGACGCATTCATCCCAGAAGTCACCAGGCCTCTCTGGAGGAGAGGTCACCTTACAGTGGACTGTCCTCTAATCTCAGGACAGTGAGGATCATGAAAGCACAAGACTCTATCAGGCAGGCACCGGAGTCCTGAGAAGCAATGACATCACCAAGGCAGTGTCACCACTGTTCTGAATGGCAGTTCACCACTTAGGGAACCACTGAGGGTTCCCTAAAGCACAGTCTGTGTCTATGTCCATATGGGTACAGACCTGTCCTCACCTGGGCACACGTTCACGAGCAAGGTGTTCAAAGGCAACTCACAGTGAACCCAGTGTCTGGAATCCGAATGGAAGTGTAAGTGTAAGCCACCCTTCTCCCGGACTGAGTTCGACAGTGGGAGCTCAGAGAGGGCCCTCAGGGCTCCTCTGTGTTCCTCCAGCTGCCTCTCATCTGATGGGGCACAAGCTCTGCCATACACTCCCCTCACCTCTCACCCATGAGCTCCAGGTCCGATGGGGAGAGCTCAGTCCTGGAGGTGACAGTACTGTCGTTCTAGCTCCACCACAGTCAGAGCCAGTGCTGAGAACCCAGGCCTGGCACCTGCAGAGAGCTGAGCACAAGACTGGGTTGGTCTGCAATGAGATGCCTGCAAGCAGGCGGGGTGCAATGGAGAGGAGTCAGCTCTTCACATGAAAATCCAGATGGAATCTGCTTTGCATCAAATTGAATCTCTCTGAGCCCAAATCAGATTTGCCTCAGAAAGTTCTTGGGAACACATCACATGCCTGATGTGATGACACAGGGTATGTGTGCAGGAGTGTGTCTGTGTGTCTGTGAGTGTATATGTGTGTGGGCATGTGTACAAGTCTGTATATGTGTCTGTGAGTGTGCATTTGTGTGTGTATTTGAGTGCAGGCATGTGTACATGTGTGTGTTTGTCTGTATCTGTAAGTATCTGTATGTCTCTGCATGTGAGTGTACGTGAGACTGTGAGTGTGCACGTGCCTATATGTGTGTATGCATGTTTTCATGTGTCAATGTGCTGGGGCACATTGCTTGAGCACTTTCTCACCTTTAGGCAACAGCAAGCCCCTCCTCTCCACACAGCCTCCCCAGGTCCCCAGGAGCTCAGGTCCTCCACCAAGATCTCCTTGTGCCCCCTCCTCTGCCACTTCCTGGAAAGGCATCAAGATAGTGGGTGACTAAGCCTCCCACACTGGGCAGAACTCAGCTCCCTCAGCTTTGGGGCCTGGGCTCTAGCAGATCCTCAACAACACCAAAATGGGGAGGTGGCTTTGTCCACCCTGTGAAGCCCTAGTTCTTTCACTCACTTTGCACAGGGACCCACAGAGTAGCTGATGGAGCCAGCAGGAGCCAGGCATAGCAGCCTGATGTGGAACCCTGAGAGTCCTACTCAGTCAGGAGCTTTGGAGTGAATAAAAAGAGCAAGCCAGGATCATGGTGTCAGGGGAGCACCCCCTGTCCCAGGATCTCAGCACTGCCGCAGGTGACCTGTGAATGAGAGCTCATTCTCCCGTGGGCCCTGGTCCATGCAGCGTGCTCCACCTCAGCAGGGCTCTCCTGCTCCCCAGGCAGTGTGAGAGCTGAGGTCATAGCCTTTTCCACCCCAAGGGTCTGCACAGAGGACTTCAGTGATGACTGTCTGAGAAATCCAGGCTGGCTGCAGCGTCAGCCTCACTCAGCTCACAGCTATGTCCACAAGGGCTGCTAGAGTTAAGAGCCCAGGTGGACCTGGAACGATATAGGGGACCAACCCTACTCAGAGACCCAGACTGTGCAATGAGCTCCAGGCTAGAGAGCAGGTTTTTCCCCAGTTCTGCATGAAATGGAGTGACAGTGACCAAGCAGGACTGAGGGGCACAGGTAGAGCTGTCAGGGGCCTCAGATGGCAGGGAAAGTTCAGGAAGGGAACGCTCCAGGAGCTGGGGAAGGTAGGGCTGGGGAACCTTGGACAGCCTCGATGACATCTTAACCCTGAAGGGTCCCCCACTGGATGACACAGCTGGGAGTTCCACATTACTCACTTGGATTTGGGGAACAGGGAAGTGGGGACACAGAGGCTGCAAGGCACAGAGCAGACACCACACTGGGGACCCCAGCTCTCCTGATGCCCTCGGTGTTCCTGGGATGGGCCAGCTGTGTACAACCTCTAGTCACCAGAGCAATGAATGGTGACAGGCTCAGCCGTGGGGATAGGAGACACCCAGCCTCATAGCCTATGCACAGGTGATCTTTGAGGCCCCAGGAACACAACAGGGGCCCAAACTGGTGGTTTGGGGGCAGGTGAAGCTGACAGCGTCTCCTGTGTGGGCCAGGCATGTCCATCATTACTTGGTCTGCATTCTCTGGAAAGGCTTGGAGACATCGAAATCTGACACCTCCTACTGTGTCTTTTGGTGGTTCTCCCAGAAAGTTGTATTATTGGACTGGCCCAGAATCCCTTTGGTTTGACCCCTGGGCCTGTTCCTTGTGGGAGACTCAGGCCTTGGGGATGGTGCAGAAGATCCCGTGCCACCGATGGATGAGTAGGTTGCCTCTTCGAGTCCTGGTGTGTTGTCTCAGCTTCGGCAGGGTGGCTCTCCTGCCTGGCGATCCACATCTTCATCTGAAGTTATCCTAGTGATTTACTGAGCATCTCCTCCTCTCAGTGTCAGGATATAAGGGTGGTGGGGACAGAAAGCTCCTGCCTTGGGACTTCACACTCTAGAGGCAGATGGAATAAGTGAGAGGGATCCCCATGCAGGGCCTGGGAGACAGGATATCTGGAGACACTCGAGGATCTCAGTGAGTGACACCTATAGACACTTAACTGTGGAGGAGCAAGAGGAGCCCTGTGATGCTGTGACTTCCACGTCCATCCATGTCTCCCAGGCCAGGACACCAGGCTCGAAGGACCCGGTGAGTATATCTGCCATAAATGGCTTCAGGTTCTGTCCTCAGCTCTGAGCCATGGCTGCTGTGTCCCTCCCTGGCCATCTGTTACCTGTGCCTCGGTGCCCTCATCTGGGCCACCTGAACAGCACATAGCACAGAGATGGGACTATAATGTGCCATCTGCCTCCCCCAACAGTCCCAGCACCCAAACCAGCAATCTGGCTCTTACTCTCCAAAGTGCCCATGCCAAGCCCCAGCTTGCTGCCATGGGGATATGGAGAGGTGCCCTTGAAGAGACACAGGCTGGGTACCATGTGGGCCTGGCTCCCACAGGAGTGGCCAGGATCTGGGCAGGCTGTGGCCTCTCTGTGGGGTGGAGGCAAATGGATCTGACCATCCTCTGAGGGCTGCCCCTAGGCTGCAGGAGAATAGGATCCTGACAGGAGGGTCTACACCAAATCCCCAGCATTGAGGGCAGCCTTGCATCCTGGATGAAATCATCAACTTCCCTGACTACTCCACAAGCATCTGAGGGCCTTAAGGTCAGAGGATGCCCTGTGTATTCAGCCCTCTCTGTCCTGTGCAGCAGGAACTGGCCCCATGGGAAGCTCCAGAAAGGCCAACTGGATGAATGAATGGATGAACAAGTGAATGAATGTGCACGATCACACACAGCCCTGTCTGGATGACACACAGATTGTGTGGTGCATCCCCTGCCCTGGCTGGTGTACAGAGCATGGGCTAGACCCATGCCCAAGGCTGCAACCTGCAACTTGGAACATAGAACTGCACCAGCCTTACCCTGGTTCACTCCCTCAGGCCTTGCCACCTGCCTGTGGAGGGAGCATGGGGCCTCAGTGCAAGGCAGGGTGCTGAGAGGGCCACTGTAGCCCCAAGAGTGTGAGGGGCCAGCACTTCTCCCAGAATGAGAGACACGATACACCATGCTGCTTATGCCCCTCCAGGGAAGGGGTGAGGGAGTACTGGGGATGAGAAACACAGCAGGGGACAGAGCAGCCTCCTTCAAAGGTGACATTTAGCAAGGGAGGGAGTCCCATGGGGATTAGGGGGTATTCCAGGCACAGGGATAGACAGGAAGAAGTAAGCAGTACTTGAAACAGTTTGAGGTGACAGGGAACCTTCAGAGTGAGGGACAGCAGCAGGGGCCACAGTGTCACAGGAAACAAGGGGAGGGTCACTGAGCACTGGTCAGCAGGGCAGCCCCTGGGCTGTATGTGGAGAAGTGGGAGGAGGCTTCCTCTGATCACAGGAAGACACAATGCCCATGGCCATACCAGGGCCCAGGCTGTGGAACCTCTCCTGTTCTGGCTCTGTGGAACACTGGGTTACTTGCTGGCCACTTCTGTCCTAGGGACCACATGCCCCACTTGAGCAAGAGCTGCCCCTTGAGAGGGGGAACTATGAAGCTGCTAGTCCTCAAACTGGACTGCCTGCTGCCAACCTCCTCAGCTGGTGACCTGGCCCAGCACGACTCACATGGGCCTCCTCCATGGTGACAACCCAGCCGGCTGCACGTGAGGACAGCTGTGAAAAATGACACTTAGGGCCAGTGTCGCCATTTCCTGTACAACACATAATTAGGTTAGATAAGAAACTAGCTGTGTCTAAGTGCTATAAATGTCTATATTAAGCTATTTTGAGAGTGCCGAGCACTTTGACATTTGAGAGTTCAGAGTAATTGAGGGATTGAAATAAAATTGCTTCTGTTATTTGAAAGGTCATTATCATCTTCAGCTAGATATATGAGGACTATTTTCCACTCTAGTGAGCCGTTCTCTCTGCACAATTAGCATCGCTTGAGCAGAGGTCTGCCAGGGAGACTCCCACCTACAGCCCCCACCGGAACCCAAGGTGGCCGTAAGATGCTGGACACAGGGGAGCAGGAGTCAACTCCAACATGCAGTCCCTACCACCACTGTGGGACAGCTGTCACTGTGGACTCTGTACCTGCCCCTTGTGGGTTGGTCCTGGTGCAGGTGCATGCTGGAAAAGTTGTTCTCATCCTCATCACGCGGTCAAGGATGCTGTCATTGTCAGACACTGCAAATGAGGAAACTGAGGCCAGAGGCTCAGCACAGTTAGAGAAGCTTCAGGAGTGTGGCTGGCAGGTATGGAGTAGGCTGCCAGCTCCCTACTGCACCAATCACTTGTGGCTGGTCCCCATGCCAAAGTGAGAGAGCCCAGATGTGGAGCAGTTTGGAGAGGCAGGTTTTTGAGGTCCCCTAGAGTCTGAGCCCATCTTCCAATTCAGATAGTGCTGCTGCCTCCTCCTCCATGGCCTGAGCCACCATCTCAGTCATTGAGTCTCTAGGGGTCCCCTTAAGGAGCAGGGTGGCCCCCGAGAGGATACCAGCTTGGGTTCCTGGGAGGGACTGAGGTCAGCAGAGAATGCAGGGTCCCAGGACAGCAGTGTCGGCACCCCAGAGCTGAGGGGGTGATGGCCACCAGCCCACGGCCGCCAAGCAGCTAGTGCTTCACAGGTCACACAACATCTTGGGAGCTTCTAAATAAAGTCAAGATCTTGACCCTCCTGCAATGTGACACTAGAATGTCGGCCAAAAAATCAGATACTGTTGCCTCCCTTCTGGCTCGTTCAACTCTCCTCCCTGGCTATTGAGTTAAATAAGTAGAATGCTCCTAATTACCAGTGAGAATCCCAATTTAGATACGTTAGTGCTGAATTCCATCCTTGATAGTGTTAACTTAATACAGCACAGTGTCTGAAGGTCCTGCAGAGAGACTTTGACCTCCCGCCATGAAGGTATCTCAACCACACGGATGGCGCTCTTGCGAGGGGATGGGCAGTGTCATCTGTGACAAGATGTCAGGCCCTGACAATTCATAAGGAACAGAGACATTTCTTACAATTCTTATGGTTCTGGAAGCAGGAAATCCAAGGTCCAGGGCCCACATCTGGGCAGGTCTCTGAAGGCCATCACTCCATGATGCAAGGTGGGAGAGCTCAAGACTGAAGTCAGCTCATGGACTCTTTTACTATCAGAATCCATCCATGAGGATGCCCCTCCCAGGACCAAAGAGCTCTAGTGAGGCCCCACCTTCCAGTGCCTCCACACAGGGCTGAAGTTTCCAGTGCTTGCCTTTGGGGACATGCTCAAAGAGGAGCAAAGGCCAGGGATTTAGCTCAGTAGTTCTGCCGCATGTCTTGCAAGCACAAGGACCCAAGTTGGATCTCCAGTACCAAAAAAAAAAAAAAAAAAAAAAAAAAAAAAAAAGGAAAAATTTTGGGAAAAACCCAGG
>NW_022900913.1:70089538-70174121 GCF_012274545.1 Fukomys damarensis
CAAAAAAAAAAAAAAAAAAAAAAAAAAGTATCAAAAGGGTATATTTGTGGAACACTAGCCAGGTGACAGACAGGCCCTGTGCTGGATGGCAATGAAAGTCTCCTTAGAAACAGGCATCATTTGAAAGCAGGGATCTGAAGACACTTTCTCTGTGATGGCTGCACTTTTCAGCTGGAGCCCCCCAGAACTCCCACAAAAGCAGGACTCACAAGTGTGCAGACACACACTGGGGACAAAGCCACATCAAAGTGGGGAAAAGCTGGTCCTGCTGCAATATGGGTGTATGATGCTCCTAGATTTGCTTTGGTGGGGAAGATACATGTAACGTAAAGTTTACCATTTTAACTGTTTTTGAGTGCATGTAGCTCAGACAAACAATATTGTATTTTAGAGTTTCTTTTGCAATTCTGGGGATCAAACTGAAGGCCTCTTATAAACTGGGCAGGGATATACCACTGATACATCCCCGGTGCCTGTTTTTGCTTTTCCTTCCTTCCTTCCTTCCCTTCCTTCTTTTCCTCTTTCCCTCCTTCCCTTCCTCCTTCCTCTTTCCTCCTTCTTTCCCTGTCTCCCTCCCTTCATTCTTCCATTTTTACAGTCTCAAGCCTGAAGCCAGTTATCTTCCTGGGACACTGAGGACACTTTCTCCTCAGGCCCCAGAGATCTAGAGCAGCTGGGAGTTCTGAGCCCATGGCTCACCCTGAGCTAGGCCCTTAGTCCATTGTGGTCCCAGGCCTGGGTGGAAATGGCTGCAGCCCCTTCTGGTCCCATGGAGGAGAAGCTTCCACAAACCCTAAGGGTGGAAAGGGTGGATACTCCAGGACTCCATCAGACATGTACCTGCCTGTGGTACAGAGGGCTGCCAGTCCCCACACTGGTGTCCCCACTGCTGGTCCAGCATGTTATTTCAGGCTGGTCTTGTGGAAACTGGCAGCATTAGCTTCCAAGGGGATAAATATAGCAGTGTCTTTTTGCTGAGCCATAGCAGCCCTAGGCAGTGTGGTTTTGGGCAGAGGGTTCCACTGGTGGCTTGGGGAGGAATAAGTTCTACCAGAAAGAAAGAAAATCCCTTCCATATGGGTCAGGCTTTTCCACTGTCAAAGCACCTTCAAGCCTTTGGTCACTGTGCTGTGGAGCAATGAAAAGAGGGGTGAGGTAGCTGCCGGGGACAACCTCAGAGGGGTTGATGAAGTGACAGGGGCCTGTCCTCTCCCCCAGACTGGGCTTGCTGCAATGGCAAAGCAACTTTATGTCCTGACTTTTCAGAAGAGGAAATTTCAGGTCAAAGAGTTCAAACAGTTTTCCAAAGACGCATAGCAGTGGAAAGAAAGGCCTAGGTCTGGGCCAGAAAGCCAGTATTCATGCTACCAAGTGAGAAGAGCCAGGACTTAAGTTAAAGCAAATAGACTACATGTGAGGAAAAATAACCCCAGACGCTGAACCCCATCTGGGAAATCCAATAATAAGCCTGGTACCTAAGCCAGAGAGAATCATTTAGACACAGCTAGTTAGTTTGTAGCACATGACATGCATTATAGGTTTGCTTGCAAATAGGGTGAATGACATTTAGTGATATTTAACAGGATAAGAAGATAAAGAGAGAGATTTGGGCTGAGTTTGGATTTGGAGAAGAATGTGTGGTCTTGCAGGGTTTGGGCTATGGAGAAAGGGAGGAGAGGAGAGTGAGAGGAAGCCAGAAAGAACTGCAAGTTCTCAGTGATGGTCACTAGTGAGACTGTCGGCCTCAAGGAGCTTGGGTGCTGTGTTTGGAGAAGAGCAATAAGAAGTTCCCCAGACTGGGGGCCAAGGGGCGCCCTGTGTGTCCCTGCACACCCAGGTCTGTAACTCAGGAGGTCCCAACCCCTGGAAAATAAACCCCTGCCATTCCCTCACTCAGCTGCATGCTGTCAGAGGCCAGGCTGGCCAAGGACAGAAGGACATATACTTGGTATCTGCAGCGAGCCACATGGATGGTGATAAACTACAGGAATCCCCAGTCTTCCAAAACAAAACAAGTGAGAATTAAGAGGTCACCCAACAAGTTCCTTTCACTGAGATGGGATGTGAATAATTTGCAGAATTCAGGAAGACTTTTTTTTCTTTTACTATACATTCTTTTTAAATTTAAGAACATTTTACTACTACGGAGGTCAGCATGGCTAGAGCCAGCTCACAGTATATCTCTAACGGTCCTGTACCTTGCAGATCAAGGACACCTTTAGAAAATGGAAGAAAATGTCCAACCCACACCTACAGAGCACAGACTTCTGCAGAAAGATGCCTGGGACTTTGCAGATTCCTTAAGATCCATCTGTAAATACAGAGTCCAAAATTCTGTGCTCACAGGTGCAACAAGAGGCCAGCTCCACATCCTCGGAGCCAGGAAGCTGCTACACAGAAGGACAGAACCCATTTCCCTCCACAGCATGGGGACCCCACGTCAGGCACTAAGGAGCGCAGCTTCTGTGCTGATGAATGACACTGCTAATAAAGTTTAATATGGAAGAGCTAGGTGCACTTCACCAGAGCTGTAAACTTTGCTGATTCTGTTTAAAACTACAGAGTGCAGCACGTTAAAGTCCAGCAATCAGATACTCAATCAGTACAGAGCTTATGGAGTTGTGCTTCTGAGGAAGCAGGCACCTGGTCATCTTTTACCAGTGACAACAGAAGGTGCAGGACACCCTCACGGTAATGCCTGCACCCATCCTGGGCCTCCAGCAAGAGCCACATGGGATCATCACAGTGCCCCTTCCATCCTTGCATCCTTGCAGGGCAACCCTCCCTGGGAGGGCTCCAGCTTTAGTACATAACTGAGGACACCTTATCCCCATGGTGACCTCTGGGCCCCTCCCACTATCTCCTACTATCTTTTTATATTCTTGCTTCTTAAAGTGTGGTTGGAAGAATGGAGATTTCCTGGGAGACCATTAGAAACTCAGAACCCAGCTCCCACTCCAGACCTCCTGAACCAAGATCTGTGCTTTACAAAGGTCCCAGTGACAGCTGTGCTGCCCAGCGAAGATGGCTTCTTTCTCCCATGGATGCTGATCCATCCAGATGAGTCACATGCATGCCTGGACCTCTGTGAAGTGATGATCACCACCTATGTCAGAGTGCTTGGCAAGATCAGGAATCGCCCCTACAAATGAGTCTGGGTTTGTCAAGGAGTAGGCAGTCCACAGAATTACACCTTGCAAATTGTGAAGTTCTGGGTACCTTTTTCACACCAGCAAGAATCAGGAGGCAGCAGGTGAGGCTTTCTCTTCTTGTCTCTGTGTGCTGACAGGATCATAGTGATGCAGGGAAGAGGTGACTGAAAGGGACCCCAGCCCTCTCCTCCACCAGGACTCAGCCTAGCTGATATATTTCCCCTCCTGGCTTCCTGACCACCATGGCCTAGGCAGAAACTCACTCCCACCAGCTCTTAGAGTGTCTGCTTTCTGCCTGCAAGGAGCAAGGGGCCCCCATTTTCTCTAATTTAAGCATACGAGCAATTATTTTGAAAATGACTCACCTGTTTCTGCTCCCAATAATGCTTTATAGTGAGAACACACTGAAGAAAGTTTGCTACCTTCTAATTAAATAACATGTTCCCTCTTATCTAGCAATGGTATTGTATGATTGTGGTCTGTTTGATAGACAATGAATGAGTAGACATATTTTTAGCCTACAAAGGCAAGAATGTCAACGTCTGTCACCTTAAGTGAGTAGGCACAGTCCATTGCTGCCACTCTGGGCAGTACTTGGTTGAAATGTGTTCGCTTCCATTATGTGATGACCCTAAACTCTGACTGCATTTAAAAGGGTTGATTTGGGCACCTGGGGCCTGAGAAGATATTGTCCCCCACACTGCTACCATTTCCCCATCATCTCCTATGCCCTTGGCACCTGGCGGCCCCACCTATCCATACAGCTGTGTAAACTAGGAAATCACCCTTTCCATCTGTTGGAACACTGCCATGACAAAATAAAACATCTCCGATGGTAGTTACCACATGAATGGCATGCTAACCATATACCTTCCCCTCCCAAAGATGCTGAGAAGTTCTAGAGTGTTCTCCCAGATGGTCTTCCTCAAAGCTAATGATGTGTTCATGGTCTTTCAGATCTGTAGAGGTAAGGAGACACATGTCAGCCGGCAGGGAGGACTTCCACTTTGTCAAGGTGGGTCATTTTTACTTCCAGGAAACCAGTATCCACTTTCATTTGGACCCTTTTCCTTAAATCACAAGCAGCAGGCACAGGATCACGAGTCTTTGGGAGCATTAGTGTAGAAATCATTTTTAACAAGTTAACAGTTTACCCTGAGCATCATTCAGGTGGGTGTCATTTCAACCAGTCAATTCTTGTGATGAATAAATTTGATTGTCATTTTTATATTTCCTGTTATATTATAAAAATTAGCAAAACATATGCAAATTTTGGTCATCGTGTATTTAAATAATGAGACTGGTAAGTGGTTAAAGCTATGGTTCTGAGTCTTAGAAATTTTCACTGTGGAAATGAAGATTGTCTTTAACATGAACATCAACAGCCATCCTTGGGGAAAGGATTCAGTCTCCAGAATCTGGCTGTACTCACTCAGTATCTTATTTATGCCCGCAAGCATTCTAGGAGAAATTAAGTCACCTCTGTACTCACCCAGGTATAAAGAACCCACGGCTCTCAGGGGATAAGAAAACCAAAGTCACACTGTGATATAGAGGGTCACAACCCACACCCTGGCTGTGTTTAAAATAGATAATTTATCACATATATACAGTGTACTACATAGACAAACCATTTCCATATATAATGTGTGTGCAAGACATGGCCACTCAGAGAAACTCACAGACAGAACAGCATGGGGCTAGCACCATGTGCAGAAGAGACAGAGCTCAATGAGTTCCCGGCTCCTGTACACAGGGCAAGGCCCTGCAGCCCCGCAACACCCAACCCCGTTTGAGTTCACAGATGAGGCGGAGGTAGACAAGGCACTTGGCAAAGAGCAGGGCCTTCAAGACACAGTTTCCAGGGTACTGTGTGTGTCCTTTTCTCCTGCCCCAAGGGAACCTGGAGGAAGGCTTCGTTTTCCCATAGCAGGGACGGCAGGTGAGTAGACAGAGCATGGCACACTTAGGCAAGGCCACCTGCTCTACTGTCCATTGGTGGTAAACTCCCTGGTGAGCCCTTTGGAAGGATGTGCTTGGCCTGTGGCCTCTTGACCGTGGTGGGCTGGCAGGTACAGAGTTCTCGGAAACCTCAGATTCTCCCATGGTCCCTCTGAGCTTATGTCACTAGGATTATCTATTTAAAACAATGGATGCCATCGAAGTGGCTGCTGCCATCTGCGGCTTGCTGAGCCCAGGGTGCTCTGATAATGCCATGTGGGTCTATGAAAGCCAATTACTGTGTATCTACCGTCTCATGCTGTGGCTTACAATGGCATTTCCTATAGCTTGTATCAAGGATATCAGCAGTGTGGAAGGTTAAAATTAAGATTTAGAAAAAGATTTTAACAAATTAAAATCCAGGAGAGGGGAAAGAGGTGTGATGGGG
This sequence comes from Fukomys damarensis, assembly GCF_012274545.1. NCBI lineage: Eukaryota > Metazoa > Chordata > Mammalia > Rodentia > Bathyergidae > Fukomys > Fukomys damarensis. Next base: position 70,095,080 of record NW_022900913.1, read on the forward strand.
TTGGCTCAGCTGACAGCGTTCCCAGGTACAATCAGGCAGACTCCTCAGCCCAGGGCTCTGGCCCAGGGCCACCTGTTCTTGAGGAGGGCAGCCTGACTCTGACATGGAGGCACCAGGATGTGGAGGCACCAGGAGTGCCACTGGACACACAAAGTCTCAACGGAGAGAACCGCAGGAGGGGCTTCCTCCCCAAGGCTTTATAAATAACTGGGCAGCGGGGACACGGGACCTGGGGACTATAGCTTGTTCTCCTCGAAGAGGATCTGAGCATAGACGGTGCTGGGTGGGGCGCCCTGGGAAGCCCGGGGGGGTTTGGTCAGCTCCAGTTCTGCGTAGGTCAAGTTCTCCTCGGCGATCTTTGGCTATGAAAAAGAGAGAGAGAGAGAAAGAAAACCAGGATGGTAGCTGATCACATTCGGCTCCACATCCATTCTTCAAGTATGAATTTTCATAGCATTTGGAGATTTAGAGGGGAAATAGTAGACACACACATTGAAAAGTGCATAAAATCTCATAGTTGTCAAGCTAGGTAGATCTCATTGTTCCACCTGTATCTCTATGCCCTACAGATAGACACTGAGATGTATGTTAAAGTTGACATGAAAATTACTAATCCCTAGGCCTCCAAAAAAACTTTAATTCTGAGAAGTCAAACATAGCAGGTTCTGATCAAAAGGAAATATATAGGTAGAAACCAAAACAAACCATCCTCGGAAATAATAATCAACCTAAAAATCTTTGTAAATGACTTAACCTATATAAAGCTATAATTTCAGAGTATCTTGAAAATAATGATGTAAAAATATTACTTGCCAGACTCTATAAAGAGTGCATGGTTGAAGTAATGCTCAAGAAAAGTCATAGCTTTAAATACTAATGTTAAACAATCTGAATTGGTCAAGCATCCATCTCAAGGTTCTAGAAAAGGACAAAATAAGTGAAAGAAAAACAGAAGGAAAAAAAAAACCCACTAAAAACAAAACTGAAACATGCATCCAAAACAAATAATAGAGTTTGGAAAATAACAATAAAGCAAACTAAAAAGAGAAAAAAGTACAAATGAATAAAACAGGAAATGGGAAAGGAGATAGAATGCAAATGAAGATTGTAAAAGTTTTGTCAGAGAGCTTATTAGAAACGTTTTGAAATACAGAGTAAAATGGTAATGTTCCAGAAAAATATAAATGGTAATGAAATTTGAATGTACTGATCACCATAGAAAAGGAGGGGGTAGGGAAGGGGAAGGGGAAAGGGCAAGGGAGAGGGAGAATAAGAGGAAGGGGAGGAACAAAGGGAGGGGGAGAAAAAGAAAAGAAGGGAGGAAGGCGGAAAGGAAAGAGCGGGGAGGGGAGGGAAGGAAGGGAGGAAGGGAGGAAGAGCTGTCTGCGAGTAGTACCATGCTAGCAGTTTCATAGAATTCCTAAAAGAAATTCCTTTGGGGAACAGATAATTTCAATGTAATTAAGTTGATCCAGACCATAAGAAAAGAAGAGAAAGTTCAGATATTTTAGAACAAGATAATTTATTAATATAAAGTTTAAGTCAAATTTATTCAGGGAAAATGAAGAAATGCATTAAGAGGTAATCATATTCAAGTTGATTTTATTCCAGGAATGCAAACATAGTTCAATATTAGAAAAGTCTATTAGTATAATTCATAAGAGTAAGAGATCAAAAGAGAAAACCATATGATTATAGTTGCCAGAAAGGTATTTAGTAAAAATTTAAATGTATTTTTGCTAAAAACAATTTTTGAATGAAGTAGCCCTAAATGCATATTTTCTTAACATGATTGAGAAATACTGTTAAAATAAAGAATAATTGGTGATCCAAGTCATGATATGAAAAATATATAATTGAACTAATTTTTGAACTGTGGTACTTGCAGGTGAATTGCCATATTTAAAAATTATATGCATATATATGTACATATATCTCAATGGGTTTGGTGCAAAAGTATGGAAATTAATCTATTATTTTTCAATAAATATTTTGGGGTATTTGGTAGCCAATGGAGAAAAATAACATCATATCTGTATATTATTCTTTATAGCCAGGTAAATTTCAAATGAATTAAAAATCTTCATACAGAATATAAACCCATAAAAATATTGGAAGACTATACAGAGAGGTTTTTAAAATTCTTGGGTATGAAAGGTATTTTAAAATATGGCACAAAATCAGGAGCAACAGGAAGATGATATAGATGTTTATGCTCGAGATGGCAAAATATTTTCTAAATAAAGTCAAAGGGCAGCTGAAAAATGGAGAAAGTATTTGCAGCTCATATCAGGTTTTACAGTGCAACAAAGGCTATGGTCAGGATTCCACTAGAAAGCAGAGGACGGCAGTGGGCCCCAGGTGGTCATGGGAAAGGGGACAGCAGAGCCCCTCCCGGATGAGACAAGACGCAGCCTGGCTCAGCCTGAGAGAACCATGATTCGAAGTCACACTCAGCCTTAATCACCTGTCATTCAAGTTGCTAAGTATAAAAAAGTGTAAAGGTTGCCCCAATAACAGGTTCTCTCATGTACCCTTGGAGGGAATGTTTCTTGGAGCACACAAAACACTGGACACAGAAGTGAGCATCAGCAGGAGCTCAGAGCATTTAGATAATGGACTGTGTGGTGCAGTCTTCAGGCAGAATGTGGGAGCTCTGCTCTTACCATCCTTTGGGCAAACACGTGTGTGTGTGTGCACATGCGTGTGAGTAATTATCTCTCCATGCAAGTTACATACCTAGAAAGCCCTGGGGACCTTCAGAAGTTATTTAGCAAATGGAGCCCATTAACTGTGGCTCTTTTAGAGGGGCAGTCATGTTTACGACTCACATGTGTGGGGACATTTGAATATTGAAGTAAGTTTGTGTACTTGAAAAGTGCATTAATTTAAATTCATAATGAAAAAATAAAAGTGGCTGTGCATTTATAATCATAAAATCCTACTCAGTTAAGTAGCTCTGGTCTCTACAAACTAGATATCAAATTTAAGGTTTTTTAGTTTGGCTTTTTGTCTTTACTTTGGTGGTGGTAGTTGTTTTTATTTTCACCTCTTAAAAAAAGGTGTCCATCTACCCTTCTTTGCGTTCATGTTTCAGGCAGGTGCAGTGCCACTGAGGTACATCCCCCGCTCTCTGCGTTAATATTTCAATGGAAGTGTTAAGTGTACCTGAGAGTTAGCTGAGAGAATAATGCAGGTGTATCAATAAGACCAAGTAAGACTAGAGAGCTGGGGGCAAAACCAGGAGCCAGTTTGATTTTCTTGAGGAAATTCAGGATGAGCAAACTGATTACCTTCAAGTTTCTTAGAAAAAAATGCTGAAAGAAAAACAAGTTTTCTTTTGAGGTGCAGCACCCATCACAGGACAGGAGGTACCAGGGAGGGAGGGAGGGAGAAGGGGGGGTACAGAGATGACAGAAAGAGAAATGAGAATAGCTGCTTGCCTTTGACACTGAAAATCTTTACATCACTTCTTAGCCATCCATACCTTACCAGCCTACAAAAAATCCTGTTTACATTCTTTGCCTTTCGGTTTAATTACATTTCACATTATAATGATTCCATTTAGAAATGCCATGTGTCCTCCAATAAGCCCCCAAAACCCACCTCATGTAAATTTTAGAGCCAAGATTTATGAAATCATATTGTCCAGGTGTTTTATTGCATTACCTTGAAATTGCATTGTTTTCTAGTGTAGATTATCTGTTTATTCTTAAGTTATTTCATTACGTTTGGATATGAAAAATAACACTAGCTTTCTCCATACGGGTCACCAGACTGGCGTGGCTGATGGTTGTTTTCATACATTTTTATGATGTTCCTATAGTAAACATAATTTAATAAAGCCAAAGCACACTAAATAAATAATTGCATCTAGAAAAGCAATAAAAACAAATAAAATTAGTACTTTCATAAGTGGAAAAGGTACTTCAATTACTGCTACAAGCAACAACCTACCATAAAATGTGTACAATCATTTCCCTTATGCATATTTCTGGAGTGTAATAATTTGATTGAAGATATGAGGCGGCACATAGGAGGCTTAGGGTGCGAAGTGTACACAGTTTCCAACATGAGATGCATAATGTCAGTCTTTGGTATCTTTAAAGGGCCTACTGTTCTTCTGGCAGACATCTTTGGCTAACACCATCAAATGTGTGCTTAATTACATTTCCTAGTTTGTTTAACTGGAAATAAATTTCTAATGGTCATTGAAGGGGGCATATGTATGCTTCTCACCACTTTTCACCAAACTGCAGTTTTGGCGGAAGGCTGAGAGGCTATTGAGAAGCAGCTTAGAGACAGTCTTTAGCATACCAGGGGAACAAGGTAAGCCCTGTGGTAAACCAGGAGCCAGAAGCAGGACATGATGGCTAAAGCAGGGGGTGTTAGGGACAAAGCTAGGGAGGGACCTGAGCATGGCCCCACCTGGGCTTCAGCCCATGCAAGTTCATTGCCATCTGGACCAGACTAACCCAGCTCAGTATGAAGCTCAGAAATTGCCCCAGCATCCATGGCAATCCCAGAGCTGGAGGGTGGCAGGTAGGACTCTGAATTCAAATCAAGAAGACCTGTCTGACCTGTGAGCTGCTGACACTAAGGAGGGCCCTCTTCACCTCCTTCCTGCCCTCCTGGGTGCTGGATGGATAAAAGTACATTGTCAGCATGGAAATATTAGCCAAGGAACAAAGGGGTGGTATACTAAACTATTATGAATTTATTTATATAAGTACAGTAAAATCTAGCTGGGCTTCGTGGCACATGTCTCTAGTCCCAGCACTCAGGAGGCTGAAGCAGGAGAATCATTTGAGCACAGCAGTCCAGAGCCAGCTTGGCAACATAATGAGATCCCTGTCTCAAAAATAAATAAAATAAAGTAAAATCTAGGAACATTCTAAGCATGAGTCCAAGCTTTGTTCTCAAAGGTGTGCAGTGCTTCCCCCCCACATGTCCAACCACATGTGACCATGAACACATGCCACGAACATTTGTCACACATGTGAGTACACTGAGGCCCACGTGATACTCCTGTCTCTTGCTACATCATCCAATGAATGGTATGAAGGAAGTTTCAAAAATACTTGTTTAAATGACCTGGGGAGATACTGACTTTGTAGGTACGCAGTTCTCTGAGCTTACTACACATGCAGGTTTCTAACCACGACTACAGTCAGGACAAAGAATACTTCCATGGCTCCCCAGTGCTGACCTCTGCCAACCAGGGAGCTGTTGGTGGGTCACGATGGCTTTCTTTCTTAGCTAACATCACAGAAAAGGCACTCCAGGACCTGCCTTCTTCTCTTCACTTAGTGTGCCTTCCTGCCAGGTGCCTGCAGCTTGCTTTGTGTGTAGTTTGTGTCTCTGCTGCCGAGGAGCATTGTAGGGGTTCCAGTTGTATAGTTGGCTTCCTGTTCAATGATACAGGTTTTCCAGGAATAGCACTGCTGGGTCATCCAGCAGGTACACATTTAACTTCTTGAGAAACTAAACTGCCAAATCACCAAGGTGCACCGATTTCCCCCACCTGCCAAGCATGGAGTATCAGTGGCTTTTCATCCTTCTTGGCTCTCAGTAGGCTTTTTGCTGTCCTAGTAGGTATCAGGACACAGTAGTCCCTAGCTTCGAGGGGCTTGCTAGTTCCACGCTGGAGCTCACAGATGGCTGCTGAGTCAGAGGAGGGTCCCCTCGGGAGGAGGATGAGGGGTGATCACACTAGAAGGTGGAGTGAGCTCCCAGACTCCAGGTGTAACAAAGTGCTTGTACAAGTTTTTGCAGCACTTCCGGTGGCCTGGCCTGCATCCCATCCTTCTGTCCTGCCAATGGTGAGGTGCTATGATCATAGGTACTAGCTCAGGCTTGTCCTCCCACTTCTGCTTTAAGCTTTTCTCCCCCACCCCGTACTTCCTGGTGATAACTGAAAAGTACATGGGTAAGGATGACCAGATTCAGCTGACAATAGAAAAACCAAACCCAGGGGTCCCAAAATTCAAGCTCCTACGGGGTATGTTCTGAGCATTTGATTTTGCAGGTGTGTTTCCATGATTTAAGCCAAAAGTTGACATTCCTACTGGAGAAGCAAGAGAAGAGAGGGAGGGAGGGAGAGAAGGATTTAACAGTCTTTTATGGAGACTCCTTCCAAAGGACATTTTCATAGAGATCACAGTTGGATGTGCAAGTTGAATTAAGTTTTCAGAAATAAAAGAAAAATGCAATTGCTGGTACAGCAAGTTTCCCAATGTCAAGAGTTCAATTGGGTAATACCATTACCAGACTGCGGATCAATCCCAGGATGCTGGATGCTTATGCAAACATCACCTTGGAGCTGCACATGCTCGGCCCCAGATCTACAGAGTTGTGTTTTCAGGAATCTGTTTACTCCAGAGAGGAGAAGAAAGATCAGGGCAGACTAACTCTCCTCCATCCAGGTAAGTGCTGATTTTTTATTCATCAGAGAAGTAAATGGGAAAACAACTCTCTCCAAACAGCACCCCCGGCCCCTGGCTCTGGCCACCAAACAGACAGAGGCTGTGTATTCTCTGAGCTTTGTGAGATTTGTGGGTCCAAAGTAGTGAAGGAAAAGTATACCATGGTCCCAATCCATCCTGCTGGATTCTACATGACTTGGGCATGAAGTTGACTTCCTTTGGATCCATGGGTCTGCTGACTGGTATACTTATTTAAACATATTATGAAGAGAGGAAGCAGAGCTCTCTGACATGCTTGCTAAATAAAAATAAAGAACAAAACCAGTGAAAGAAATTCTATTCAGAAGTGGCTTTTGGGAGATAGCAGTGCAGGGACTGAGAATTAGGCTTCTGAGAGCAGAACTCACAGATGTCACCTAACTGTCACCACCTCAGTTGGTTTTGGCCTCAGCCTGTAAGGTGGGTCCAAGAACCATGTTCACTTCCCAGATGTGCTACCAGGCTTAGACAGACAAGACGCTTGCTCAGGTTATGGGGTGGCCTGGCAGAGTCTGCATTCAGAACCTTGAGTCCCAGTAGGCTCCCACACTCCGCTGGTGCATGGATAGCATCTGTTACAGCAGTCAGGAAGGGTATGGCTCTAATTGGATGGGATGTGACTATCACCGGAAATTCAATTCAGAAAGACCAATATCAATGGGAAACTAGGAAAAGATGCTTGGCACAGGTCATGTGAGGTTTGGGTCAGGGTCACACCTTTCAGCACATGGCTTGAGCTCTGACCAAAGGGGCAGGGTAAAGGGAGCCAGCCCCATCCTGCCTGGATATAAGGGACAGAGGACCTGGGTGGCCACAGAACCCAAGAAATCTCAAAGGCAGGTGCGCAGGGCTGTCACTGACTAAGGGAGTGGGTGAGGGGGACAGGAAAGAACTCACTGAGATGCCTTCTGGACTGGACACACCTCCTCCAGCCTCACCTCCTCAACCTGAGCACAGCACAGCTCCCCAAGATGGGTAAGAGCACCCCTAGACAGTGTGGGACATGAAGCTGATGAGACCTCAGGATCTTCCTGGGCCAGGCTGGGTATGGGTGGCAACAGAGCCCTCAGGGAGTTGCCTGCTATCTGGTCTAGTAGATACGTAAGACACAGTGTTGGATGGGGTTGACCTGGAGAAGTTCAAGGGACCTTCCTATGGGAGCAAATCACCAGGCTGACTCAACATCTTGGAACAGGGGTCTTTTCCACTAGGACCTTGGTCTCTGCAGGCAGAAGCCAGTAAAATCTGCTGGTATCACCTATGCTGCTAGAGCCAGAGGTCCTGGTGGACCATGGCCCCAAAGGCAGTCTCAAAGGTGAGGGCTAGAAGTCAGTTGCTCCCTCAAGTCAGCATACAGCTGGAATTGTGTGCTTAAGGGTGCCTTGACAATGCCCCAACCCCAGGGGCCAATCTGAGGCACAAAGTGGTCCCCGTGTTCTATGGCTTCAGCCATCCCTGAGCCCTGGGTAACATCACCAAGTCTCTGTGTGGTCTCCTAGTGACCAGTGGCCAGTAATGCAATGGGCACTATGACAAGGGCAAGACAGAAGTCCTGCCCATTTCATAGTGCCCAATGCATTACTATGCCTATTATTTTATCACCAATTATGAGCAAGTATTCTAACAACTAGCTCTGTTGAAATGTTGAGAGGCAGAGAGAAGACACTTAAAGGTTCTTTGGGATGGTAGAAGCTGAGCGGTGCTCCTGGGCCTCAGGCTGGTGCCACATAAATCTAGTGATTTCTTTTCAATAGTAGGAAAGATGAACCCTCTAAGTGGTAAGTCAAATCCCACCACTCATTGCCCTGTGCTAAATTCTCCAATGGTGTCTCCTCTTGCTTAGAGGAGGTCCTTTTCTGGATCTCAGAATGGTCCGGCTCTGGCTCTGTCCCCTCCTCGCTCTATACATTCCCTTTGGGGACCAGTGCTCCAGCCTGCTGCTCTGTGTGTTACTGGGACTCACCTGGGAGTTGTCCTTGTTCACAGCCCAGTGTGGCTCAGTCGGAAGCTTCTTCCACACACAGTGCCCTTGTTCCTCACTGGGTCAGGGCTTTGCTCCCCCATCAAGGTGGGTCCCCCTGGCATGGGTCCCTGTAGTCCCCCTAGAGTGGCCAGAGTGGCTGGAACAAACCACTGCCTGAGTTCCTCGAAAGACATCTGCCTCAGGTGACACCTTACACAGAGTAAATACATAGTACTCATCTTAATGAATAAGACACCATGAAAGAAAACCAGCCTGATCCTGTCATGAGAAACCCTCCTGTAGCTAGTCCTGGCATCAGAAGTAAGGGGGACACTCTCTGCATGAACTCTTTTCTCTCCTGCAGTTTTTCTAGGGGCCTGTGATGACATTCTAACAAGAAGTAGGAGACCTGAATCCTGCTACTTGTGCCACATAAAATATGCACACAGCTTTCAGCTCACTCGTTTAAAATAGGGATGGATGAGCAAACTAGAGAGGGAGAGAGAGAGAGAGAGAGAGAGAGAGAGAGAGAGAGAGAGAGAGAGAGAGAGAGAGAAAGAGAGAGAGAGAGAAATGTGTGGATGGATAGGTGGGTGAATAAATATCCTACATTAGGGAGGATGTGAAGAAAGGGTGACATCTATCCTTTATTAGTGGGAGAACAAAATAGGTTTTTGGAAGGTGTTTGCACAAAATCTATCAAATTTGAAAATAAGGGAATACCTTCACATAATTCCACTTCTCAAAACCTCTCCTATGGAAATATACTCAAAGTTACATGAGAAAGGATACTCACTGGAGCACCAATCCTGACAGTGAGAAAGTAGAACAGTCAAGGTAGAGGCTAATTAAAGAAGTAATGTTCACAGTAGGCATTTACCTTCCTGTGTCGTCTCTATGATATGGAGACAGAGGATTGTCCCAAAGTTAAATGAGCGCTCCTACTGGTTAGCTTTGGGGCACTGTTTGCATACTAAAAGTGCCGCCCGAGTATGTGCATCATCACTAATCACCAACACGCTCACCATCATGATCACCATCATCAGCAGCAGCATCATCATAACCATCTCCATCACAGTAGTGTCATCAGCAAGAGGTATGGGTGTCAACTAAGAATGAAGACCAAACCCAGACCAGAGGTGGGCCTGCTGCTGAATTGTTCAAGTCACACTGTGTGCAGTGTGAGCAATGGAAACAAACCGCTGCATTAACATCTGTCCCTTTATCATTCTATGAGCACTCTCACCATTGATTCACAAGGTTGCATGCTACTGCCTTTGGTCAACATATCTGCTCCTTAACAATTTATAAATTTAGCTTTAGAAAGTTATAATAATAAATTAGAATTTAACCTGGCTAAGGGAAAAAAAATCCCTCAACTGCATCCTCATTGTGAACTCATAATTTCATGCAGAGATTTTCTTCCTGGTACTTTGGATGTCTAGCTTGATGTTATAGATATTTTAATGATTTATTTTTCTCTCCAGAAAATGGAACCTCATTGCCAGTATCCTCCATCTGAGATTGAAAAAGTCTTTTAATAACAACTCTGAAGTATTCTGTGTTCAAAACTGAGATTTTAAATGAAATAGTCTTAAAAAATCAAATGTGAGCAGAAATGATATTGTTTCACGAGATTACAAAAATAAAATAGAGTGGAAAAGATTTTTAAAAAAATTTCCCAGCAGTGCAATGATCCAAGAAATGAAGTGCCCTATAAAGGCAGCAAATCAGCCAAGCTGAGATGGAAAACAAGCTACTACTCTGCAGGGAGGGACCATCCCTGTAGCCACATGGGAGCAGACTGCCCCAAAGTGGGGCCACCAGGACCCCCAGCAGCCGGGCAGGATGTACTCGAGAAGAAGTCACGCGGCAGGCCCTGCAGGGTACCCATGCCCACTTTCTGCCTGTGCTATCTGCTGCCACAGCTCCTCTCTGCCACCTGTTCCTTTGTCAGGTGGCTCCAGAGCACTCTCATGGCTGGGGAAGGAGCAGGTGGAGGCTTGAATGGGAATCCAGATGAGTCAGCCACGTAGAGTACAGGGAGGAGAGTATTAAGAGAACTGAGAGTATTAAGAGACTGCACTTAGCCCATCTTCAACAGCATCAGACCCTGGCCAGCCACTGTGGTCCTCAACACCACTGAGAAGTCCCTCCCTGGTCAGCATACATGGTCCCTGTGAGGCAGCAGAGGTCTGGTAAGGCCAGCTCTGTGCCCAGGCACTGGGCTCCTTAGCATGGGAAATTCCCCACCACCTAATCCTGACACGTCTAATACACGGCAGTCCCAGTGCCTTTCTCACTGGCCCGGAAGAGGCCCATGAAGCCAAATGACTTCTGTTTACCCCTCCCTCCCTGCCATCACACACATAACTCCTGGTGACAGTAACGGGATGTGCATGGGTGCCAAGGGGGGCATAGAATTTTCATCTCCCTGCAAATGGCGCCGGCGTGGTACAGGCAAAGTTTTTGTTTTTTTCCCAAGGCTTTTACTCGGGGCAATATATTGTACATGTGGTTGTGGATTTTTTCTTTCTTTTTAATTTTAAATCGAGATTATGAACATATTTTATGCAGGTTAATATATCCTTTTCATGTACAATTTAACTCGAACCAGCTCTAGCACATTAACGACAACAAGAGAAATTCTCTGGCTTAGTATAAACATCATTCAAGAAACTTGAAATGTGTGTCCTCTGAAATAATTTTGCTGGGATTTGGGTTATTATTAAATCCTCTCTGAATTCTATCACTGGAGTCTAATGAGCCTCCAGTCCTTTTCTGCCACAGCTCAGATCAAACTCTTCCTGGTCCTGCCTGTACATCCTGCACAATAAATCAGGGTTGGTGAGGGGCTGCTTCCCAGCCCAGGGTCACATGGCAGGAGGCCTGGTGTCCCAAGGGGTAGGGTGACCCTCCATGGCTTCCAACCAGGCAGGGAGAGGTAGGCTCCCAAGACAGAGGTCCCCTGAGCTTCTGGGGTGAACCATGTCCTATCTATCCATTCTGAGGACTTCTATCTTTGGGTGGTGACTAAGACTCAGCCCTGAGGGAACCCTGGCCATCTCAGCCACCTGTCAAAGCACTGCCCTGTCAGGGGCCTCAGAGGGCAAGGTCAAGGTCAATGTCAGGGCTCCACCTCCTCAATACAAGCATGAGCTGTGAGGTTTCACTACCCTCAGGAAGTCTCCTGTTTAATTTTCTCTTGTTGGTAAACAGCCCCCTATCCTCCTGCTCACTTTATTACTGGAAAATAAGAAAGAACTTCCCCAAGGTGGGGCAGTGACAGGGCTCTGCCCCTTGGTCCACCTGCTGATGGCTGCTCAGCTGATGGGTCATGCCAAGTTCAGGTCTACTAGATTCCTCTGCGGTTCTGCGCAACTGCAGGCTCTGCCTGAGGGGGTCTGAGTCGGGCCCAATATTCTGCTGTTCCACCACCTCCCAGGTAGGCAGATGGGTCCTGGCTGCTGGGCCCCGGGAGCTCCAGCCAGGTGTCCCTACATGCAATCGCTAATTTACTCCAACACTCTCTGGAGTGTTCCCACCTGACCAACGGACCAAGGAGGCAGCCTCCAGAATGGGTGACAGTGCATCCAAATCACACATCTGATGAGGATGCAGTGACCAGAATACATGAAGAAACCCAACAAGTCAACAACAAAAAACAAGTGACCAGATGAAAAAGTGGACAAAGGACTTGAGCAGACATTGTTCTGAAGAAGATAAATACATGGACAGCAATAACACGAATCACTAGGGAAATATACGTTAAAGCCATAGTGAGATTCACCTCACATCCATTAGGATGGCAAAGGAGGGGAGGAGGGAGAGGAGGAGGAGGAAGGGCCGAAGAAGAGCAATGGAGGGAAAGCAGAGAAAGGGAAAGAGTTAAGAGACATAACTAGTGTTGGGAGATGTGAAGAATTAAGAACCCTTCTGCATGGTAGGAGGGAATGTAAAATGGTTCAGGTGCTTTGGAAAACAGTATGGTAGGTTCTCAAAAGATTACAAAGAGACTCAGCCTGTTATTCAACAAGCCTACTTCTAGGTATAAATCCAAAAGAATTAAAAGCAGGGACTTGAACAGATTTTTTTTCCAAATAGATATTTTTATACCCATCTTTATAATTTCCACTATAGCTGAAAGTGGGAGGAAGCTCAGTGTCCAGGACAGATGGATGGGCACACAAGATGCGGTCTGTCCATGGGAGAAGGGCAGACCTTCTGACAAGTGCTATGACATGGGTGAGACCTGGGGACATTCTGCTAACTGGAAGAAGCCAGCCACACAAAGATAGTGCAGGGTTACTCCACTTCTCATAGGTCCACAGAGTCATCAAATTCAGAGACAGAAAATGGAGTTACAGTTTTTTGGGGTTAGGGCAATTGGGGCATTGTTACCTAATGGGCACAGAGTTGCAGGTTTGCAAGATGAAACGTTCTGGAAATCGGTTTGGGACAATGTGAATGGACTCCATGCTTATGAAATGGCTAAGATGATAAGCTTTAATTCACAGGTACTCAAATACAATTAAGAAACTCAAAACAGTCCCCACATCTGCACTCTCTGTGGTCTGTGATGTGTGACCATCATAGGGGAAAAGGCTGGAGATCCCCGTGCAAGGGGATGGCCTGGTTTCAGTGAAGTAGAAACTAAGTCAGGTAGTGGGCACAACCCTATTAAGGGCCATTAGAAGGGCTGTAACCCAGGCAAGGCCTGGGTTCAGGGAGCCCTGGAGGGGCCCTGGGATTCAAGGGTCCAAAGTGGCCAAGTGATCAGCTATGGCAGTGGTAGGGGTGGAAAGAGATGCTTCTGATGTCCTGAGAAGTGACAAAAAGGCTCTGGTCTCCAGCAGACATGAGTGTAGGAGGAAGAAGGCTCTTGGGCTTGAGGTTCTGCTATCGTCCCCATCAGAGGCACCCCAGGGGAGCAAGTAGGGGCAGGGAGCTCAGGTGCCCTGGATAGATCCAGGGGCCTGGCCTCCAGGGACTGTCCGGCTGGTGGTCATGCAAACTGGTCTGGAAGTGGCATGGAGACCTCAGTTAGGGATCCAAAGGACATAGAGCACTGCTGTGTGTGTGAGGGACTCTTCCCTCCCAGGAAGGTGCACAAGGCAAATCCCAGACCTCCACAGGGTGGGAGCGGGGCTGCAAAGCCAGGAGGAAAAGCAGGCAGCGGGGTGACAGGGGACTCTGATCACCTCTGAGAACAAGGGCATGAGAGGTAGCATGTGGTTAGACATGATAGACTGAAGGCCAAGTCCTCAAGGGTGGTGGGCAGGCAGGTGGCTGCTAGGGGTGTCCTGACTTTAACCCCTGGGCGAGCAGGGTTCTTGGAGAAGCAGGATTCAGGGACAGGAGGTCTCAAAGAGAAGGTGGCACACCTGCCCCATCTTGGAGCCCAGCAGCAGCTCAGGAGGCTGAGAAGGGCGGCAGGCACAGGGCCAGAGCCCAGTGAAGGGATCTGGACCACAGGGGCCTTGGGGTCCCGGGAGCAGAGACAGCCAGGAATGCAGGATGGCCCCTGCTCCTTGCAGGGAGCTGCACTCTAATCCTGGGGACCGGGGAGTCACTGGGATGTCTGAGCAGGAAAATGACAAGGCTGGAGCTGTGAGTTAGGAAAGTCCCTCAGCAGTGCTGTGAGGAGTGAGGGACAGGCTGCAGGGGCCCTGGGGAAATGTGCTTGTGTTTCTGCTTTTTCTGTCTTCCAACTCGATCACAACAATATTCTCCTTATCCCTGTCCCTCTCCTTCTCCTTCTCCTCCCTCTCCCTCCCTCCCCCGCTCCTTCTCCCTCCCTCTCTTTCTGCCCTGTACATTGAACTCAAGGCCTTCCCACTGAGCTACATCCCGATCCTTTTTAAAATTTCTTTATTTTGAAACAGGATCCTCACTAAGTTGCTAAATTGTTCACGCCGGGCTTGAACCTGTGATCCTTCTGCCTCAGCCCCTCCAGAGTGCTAGAACTCCATTCTCCTCAGAGGATGGGGTGGAGGTAGGGCCGGCTTTTCCAGCTCACCTAAGGGTGCCGTATGTGAGCAACTTGATTCCACACAAGGAGAGCCCAAAGGGCACCCTGTCGGTATGCAGGGCGGGGGAGTATGAGGTTCATCTCACCCCAGGACAGTATGTGCCTTGTATTTTTATTCACCACATGCCTCTCCAACTCTGGTTTCCTGTTGCTCTTTGTTTTTCCTTTAAACTCTGAGGTTTTGATTCCACATCACAGACACTGTGTTTTTCTCTTTCTACTCAACCTCTAAATCAATAGCTGGCCTAATGCAATCAAAATAAATCAATTGTGCTTCTGGCTTTCTCTGTTTCTTCTGAGAAAAGGAAGCACAGACAGCTTTTCCCGGAAGTGAGAAAATTCCATGCCCAGCTCCCGAGGCAATGTGGTAGGGGCTTAACCAGGAGGTCCCTGGGGCCAGCAGGTTTCAGGGGCTGTGTGCCAGCACCCTGCTCACAGGAACACCATGCTGCAAATGGGCACTGGGAGGGTTTTGGTTTGGTTTGGTGTTGGGTGCTGGGGAAGTGACCTGGGGCCTCACACCCACCTGGCAGGCGCTCTGCCACTGATCCGCACCCTCCTGACACTTATTTGTGTTTTGGGACAGTGCTGCCTCCCTGCCCAGAGGTTGCAGGGTGGCAGTGCACCCTCAGACTTCTTAGACAAAGCGGCTGCACTGTCAGGCATTCAAGGAGGAACTGTCATCCAAGGGCCTCGAGCCTGATCAGGTGCACTTGGAATGCAGGTTGCTGCACATGTCTTATTCCACAACAAGCAAGGGGAGGGAAGAAGGGCCATTTCAGTATCTTGATTATAAAGGACCATTTCAGTACCTTTCTCCCCTTTTTTTGCTTCTGATGTGCTATCATCTTTCTGAACCTTTCCAGCCACTGTTACTCTCTGGTGTCCATACTTCCTGCAAACTGCCCTGTTGTCCTAGAAACACAAGAAAAGATTCTGTCTTGGTCATACTGGGGGTGGAGGGGGTTACAAACACAAAGTCGCCTGTCACAGTGTTGGTCCTGTGGTTCAGATGAGTGTGACAGGGCCACAAATCACTTAGAAAAGAAGCTGGTACACAGCAGGTGCTCACTAAAGGGACATTGTCTATGCCAGCTTTGTACCCTGGTGTCACTGAGGAGGGCAATGGCCTCCAGGAAAAAGGGATGGGGACTCTGCAGCCTTGGACTCGCACCCAAACAGGAAGCACTGTTTGACAGAGATGGAGGTAATAAAACACAACAGTGACAGAATTCAACACCCGACTAGTCCCAGCCACTTCCTCTGTGCTCGAATTATCCCTAAAGTTGTGTGAATCAACAAGTAGCCTCTGCCTGCATCTTTAGCCTCCATCAAGAGGCATTGACCCATAGGGAGATAAATATCGACCACATCCAGGGCGAGGTCAGTGCTGCCCCGGGAATACAGCTTAGTATTGACCAGATCTGCAGACGCCAGGCCTGGTATTTTTTACTCCAAACTGCTGTTCAGAGGCCCAGTGGAGGTCAGCTCTTCTCTTCACTGTGAACTGTTATCCATAGTACCCAAATACACCTGCTCCTAGAAAATTAAGTTTAAAATATTTTTCAACATCTTCCTATTAAAGGATAATTTGGTATTTGAAGAATTGTCACTGGAAATTATCCCTACAATAAATAATCCTTTTGAGATGCATATAACTGCTCCTACCTATTTTCTGTAAAAATGAAGAATTCCCCATGCCAAGTGCCCATCCGGAGAAGCAAGCCACCTCAAACACACACATACCCCCCCCCAGAATGTCAATGATGAAAACCTGTGATTGGGAGCACTTGCTTTTGGAAATGCTCTTGAACCCAACTGCGGCAGGAAATTGCTTAAGACAACATTTTGTACCCAAGCGTTGCACAATGCTTTTTGTTCCTGTTTGAAGGGTAAAGGAGAGGTGGGATCCCGTGGGCTGTAGACTGGAGGAGATTGCCATTCAACATTGATGGCATTCTCTTCCCTAGGAGGATGTAGGACTCTGTCACTTCTCTAGACTGAGTTTTTGTATCCTCATATGCAAAACTGGAGGGGGAGGGAAGAATCTTATTTTGAAAACCAAATATAAGAGCACGAAGAAGGCACTAACCAACAGAATCCCAAAGCCTCCTTCTGCAGTATGTGCACATTTTAGCAGGGCTTCCATGATCTCTCTCATGCCTCAATACACAACTGCTAGACAACAATTAGCAACACAACCACAGTATGACTAAAAACTAGGAATGTCAAATAAATTTCTATGCATCTGAACTGACATCGAGGGATTAGGTAATAGGTAAGAAAAGGGAAAGGGGTGAAGGGAGGGCAGGGACAAGGGGAAAAACTGAGAACCAAGACCTGTCATGTAAAGGTACAAGATCCCAATAATGAATGTAACTGTACTGTACACCTAAAATGTACCAATAAACTCAATTAAAAAAAAAGAAAGGGGAAGGGACAGATTTTTTCCTGGGGAAGAATTCCAAGAGGTAACCACAGAAGGATTAGGGGGAACAGGAAGTTGCCATCTTCATGGGCCAAAGGCAACAACGAGTGCAAAAAATCAGTGGGAAATTTTCAAGGAAAACTAGAATATTTTCACAGCCTTAAACATACCCCTCCCCAATAATTGTTAATTACTGTGGTGGCTTTAATGTGTCACAATTCTCAATCCTTGTCCCTTGGGAGGTGGAACATGTCTCACCTCACTATGCACTCAACTCATGGACTGGCTGCCAGCACACAGAGCTTAGCAAGGAAAGAGCAGACATTTACAGGAGAAGAGTTTGACAGCTGTGACCATAACTGCGGACAGACAGGGACACCACACTAATGAGATGGGCAGCTGTCCCTTCTCAGCTGCAATTTCGTTTTCCAAAGTTTCAGCTACCTGTGGTCCACCTCAGCCTGAAAATACTGAAAGGAAATTCTAGAAATAAACAAATCATAAGGTTTAAGTGACTGAGATTTAAACCACTCTTATAAAAAGCTGCAAGCCTGTGTTCACAAGGGATGACTAAAAGATACAGTGAATATTTGAATACTGAAAAAACCTATTATTGTACAAGGTAGATTGCCAAGAAGAAAGAGGTAAGTGTGCTCAAAGCAAAGGAGGAGCACGTTGAACATTTTGAGGGGAATTAATAGAATTTTTGTTGCAACAATCTTTAAAATGCAAACAATTATTGTATTTTTGATCACTTCTTATTGATCGAAAATTTACAGAAACTTCTGTCAAATACAAACGTGACAATGTGACCTCATCCAGTCTTATTCACTGGATCTGACACCAAGGGATGCCTGGCTCTTCCCCCAAAGTCAGTGATCATGAGAAGGGAATGTTCAATCAGTTCAGGACAATAAGTCAGCACAACTAAAGATACTCATGAAAGAGGACTTCCAGAACCTGCTTCAGAAAGTGGTAAGAGCCATGGAATAAGTACATCAGAAGTGAAGGGGAGTATTCTGAAGGGGAATTCATGGCATGTGTCTTTTACCATTACGCATTTTTGAAAATGTAAACATTCTGTGTACTTTTGGTCACACCGCTTGAAGTGGCACTGTTAACAAGGTGAAGAAACAGGGTGGGCCTAGGTAGCAGACATGGCATAGAGATAAAGCCAAGGTGGCTCATGTGCATGCTGGAGCAATTATCCAGCCATGCAGGAGAGCAAAGTCCTGTCCTTGGCAAGGAAATGAATGAAATTGGAAGACGTTGTGTTAAGCAAAACAAGCCAGGCACAGAAAGGCAAGTATCCCAAGTTCTCTTTCATTTGCATAAACTAATGGAAAGAAGATGCCCTGAAAGGAAAAGAGTGGTCAATAGGGATTTGGGAAGTGAGCCGATGAGGGCCAAAGAAGAGTGAATGGTCAGGATCGGAGCATGACGCGTGTGTGTACAGAAACACCACAGTGAGTCCCAGTGAGGAGCACAACTAATGTGCTAATATAATAAAGAATAATTGTATTACGCTGCTGTAACTATTCTCTCAGATCCTATCATTGTTGTCATTAATTTCTCACTATGCCCCATTTATATATTCAGCTTTATCATATGTATGGAAGTGTATATGGATGGGAGAACGAAGGCTGCACATGGCTCAGCACTCCTTGTGGTTCCAGGCATCCACTGGGGGTCTCGGGAGGCATCCTGTGTGATGGGAGCCACACTGAATATGAGGAACCCAGGACCATGCAATGGCAAGGGAACTTCACCACTGTCTCGTTGTTGTTCTTCCCCTAGATCCACACTCTCACGTCTAAGCATCAGCAAAATCCAAATTAGAGATATGCTAAAAATGACTGGCTCCTTCTTTTCAAGAGTTGTCAATGCCACAAAGAAAGGAAGGGAGGGAGCAGGGAGGAGGGAGAGGGAGAAAGCCTGGAGCTCCTAACAGTAAGGCTCTGGTGTTGATGTCCTGGCTGGGTCAGCTCTGCAGATGCCACGGCACAGAGGAAGTGGGAGAAGGGATGTGGAGCTCTGTGCTATCTTACAACTTTTCTGTAAATCTAAAGTCATCTCAAGGAGAAGACAGTCCCTTCAGAGTGAGTTAGCAGGGGAACTGACACAAACTGATCCATTTTCTAATTTCTCCATTTCTGAGTATGACTTTCTCCCTCTTGGCTTTGAAAGGTAGCGTTTAGAATCCCATATGGGCTTTTGAAGAGTCACTCCAGGCACAGAGTGGGGACTCAAAGAATCTGATCTAGGAGGGAGAACACCAAAGTTTTCAGCCAAAAGCACCAAGAACTTCCAGCATGTTTTAAGTCTCCCTGTTTGGCCCTGAGGTGTGCACAAGACTCGAGAGACAAGGACAGCCCAGCACAGTCACTTACCAGAGCACCCTTCCTCTGTGGCTTCAGCAGCTTTGGCCTGTGGAAGGAGGTGGCAACGACGGGAGCTGCGGGAGGAGATTAGGGATTTAGGCTGCTCCTCCCCTTCCTGTACCCCCTAGCAGCCCACCTGCCATGAGCATCACACACATACTCTGCTCCGCATGGGCTGCAGACACCTCCAGGGTCCCTACACAGTGTCCCAGCAGCTTCAGAATCAGATCCCAGAGGCTGCAGCTCTTGCGTTGGGTTCCCCCCTTTCCTTTAGACATAGCAAGGTCTCCCTGGGCTGGATCAACAAAACAACTCTGCATCCATAGCTTGGTGAAGGCTGGGGTGGGGCCCTTTCCTGAGGGACTCGGCTGTGCTGACTCAATGACCTGGTGAGCCATGACAGAGCCTCACACAGGTCACCACAAGGAAGCTCTCCCTGTCTCCATCCCTGGGAATGATTCAGGACTTGACAGTGGCATTGAAAGCCCAGTTCTACAATCTAGCTCTCTGAGGAAGAGTGTCACCCACTCAGGAATGGAGCCTACACCTCTAGGTGACCCAGGGCTTGCTAAGTACCAGCCGTGAGGTAAGATATGCCTCACCTTGTGCATCTTACCTTGTGCACCTGGGAAGTTCCTGTCCTCCCAACTGTATTTCAAATCTCTGCAAGTACAGGCAGCTAAACTGCCCAGTTATCTTACCAACTATCTGCAGACAGCCCTGACTCTCCTAAGACTTGGGAAACACCTCACTCATGTTGCTGTAAATCAAGACTGCAATCACAGAACTCAAAAGACACTGCATGCCAGGGTGACATCTTTAAAAAGTTTTCTTTCTCTGGAAGTAGATAGAGTAAAGGGCTGTGGACAGCCCCCAGCATCTCTTTACCATGTGTAGCATTTTAGGAGTATTTGAGGAAATGCAATGCAGACTCCTCTGTGGATATTGAACCGTCCCCAAGCTCTGTTGGGTTGCCCATCCTCTCTTGATGGAGCACCAGTTGTGAGCAGAGGCCAGGTTGGAGGGCCCAGTCCACAACACATCGAAGCTCACCCTCCTGCCAGTCCCCTTCCCAGGCCAACCCCGACCACCCTCACCTTTGGCTGGGACCGCAGGCGGCACGTCCACCTTCTCCTTCTGCCTCTTGCCCTTCTTCGGCTGCAGGGGTGCCAAGCTGGTTATGCTAGTGACAGTCTCCCCAGAGCTGTAGAAAAAAAAAACAGGCCTCGTTAAAGCCAAAATATGGTTTGTTGCAAAGCAGAAAAGGGCTGAAACCCTGCAGTTCTGAGAGCTCCTGCAGCTGTGTGAGGAGGGTTGTCCCACAGCAGGGTGGGGGGCTCCACGCTGGTCTCCATGGATCCAGCCTTGGCCAAGATAAGGGGGATGAGATGAGCCTTCTGTTATTTATGAGGTGCTATTTAAAGTCCAAGATTCCCTGGAGGGTCTTGGAGCCAGCTTGTCCACATTACTTAGGGCTGTATGGGTGGACAGCTTACCCGTCTGAATCGGTCATACCGGCTGGCTTGGCTGGACATCGCAGGATATTAAAGACACCACTAGAAACTTCCACTTAAGCTCTGCTAAACTTGAGCTTCCTGCCCATGTCTTCGTGGCTCATAATTCAGACAAAAAGTGCCTGTCAGCACTGAGAGGTCTAGAGGGTTGTGCCTGGACATGCAGGGTCCCTGTGCTCACTGGGGCTTCTGTTGGACAGACGAAGTGAGTTCACCCTAAGTTGGCTGTGTTCCCACTCAGTCACCCCTGTGGAGCCAATCCCTGCAGTGTGCGTGTCCTTCCATGTGTTATCCGTGCTAATCCACAGTGCTGGGGTGACAAGCCTTCAATGACAGAGAAGGCAGCACAGGCACACAGATGCCAAAACAGCGCTCTGAGCGGCACTGTCCGTGAGCGGAGACACAGAAGCCACCCCTGTGTGTGGCCCTCTAGGTATAAGGCATCCACAAACCTCCTCTAATGGCCTGTCTTGTCCCAAAACTCCTTGGATCCACAACCCAGAGGCAGGTCCCTTGGCGTTCCTGTCCTCGGGCACAGATTCCAGCTAGGGGTATGTGGCTGCCAAAGAGGGCCTCTCCCCAACCCATGAAGGAGCTGCTCTTGGAACCCACAAGAACATGGTCAGTTGCCCAACATCCAATGAACAAAGGCATCAACAGGCAGCTCGCACCTGAGGGAAAGGCTCTGTTCATGTGAAAACATGCTAATACTCCCCTGGGAGAGGAGTCCATGCTGACAGGAGCTGTGCTGCCGCCTCAGTCCCAGATCAGGAGGCCATGATGAGCTCTGAGGCACAGCAGCGTTTTTCTGGGAGCTCAGGTCTGGGGAGGCAAACCCTTCCTGTGGAACGCACCTCAGTGGCACCCATCAAAAACTCGGACACTCAGTCAGTCCCTCTTGGAGGATTTAATCGTGTGTACGTATCTGTACACACGTGTGAAATGAGGCGTGCATAAGGTGTAAGATTAGGTGTCACTGCATTATTTCTTTGGTTGTTTACTTGCTTTGGAGTTTTTGTTTTGTTTTGTTTTGTGATGGGTACTGGGTATTAAAAGCAAGGCCTTCACACTGAACGACTTCTCCAGCTCTTTTTATTTTTTATTTTGAGACAGGGTTTCTGTAAGTCACCAAGCTGCCCAAGCTGGGCTTGAACATGTGATTCCCCTGCCTTGGCCTCCCACAGATTACTTGTGTGTGCCAACACTTCTGCTTACTACTGTTTAAGATAGTATTAGATTAGAAATAGCCCAGCAGCTAATAAGCTGGGGACTGGGTGACCAGGTCATGGAGAATCTACAGGTGGGGCCTCTGTAGCCACAAAAGGAAGAAAGAATGATTTGTGCCCAAATGAGGAAAGACATTGTTGAGTGAAAAAGCCAGGTATTGGACGCTGTGTAGAATGTCCTGCTCTTTGCATAAATATACAGCAAGACAAGAACATGTTAGAATTCACTTGTGTATGCATAAAAATACCTCCAGAACTAGTCACAAGAATTTAAAACTCATAGTTCCTAAGAATTAGGGGGAGTTGAGAGCCTGAACAGATGGGAGACAAGACAGAGGAAATTGTTGATGGGTCTCTTTATAATTAAAGATAAATTAATATATACATATACTTCATAAGAGAGAGAGGCTATTCTAATAACAGTCCTGTATATTTCAAAATAAATAAAGGAAGACTGAATCATACAATGTGGGAAAAATTCCAAGAATATAGTTCCCACTGAGATTCCCCAAGGATGGCTTATTTTCTGTGGGAACAGAAACACTAACTGTTCCTCACTTCAGAGTATAAGGAAGCTGTGTAAATTCACCAATAGCCAAGAGGGATGCAGGTTTACAAAATGCTGACCGCTAAGAGCAAGCAAGGGATTAGAAACTCTCAGAATTGCTTAAATATACAGACACATGTACAGCATGGTTCTGAAGCTTTTGAAACTCTCAAAATGTTTATTTTTTTCTTTCTAATATAAAATAACACAGGTTTATGTTTTAAAATTGTAATGACAGACATAAAGATGAAAGGAAACAAGTCTACCAGGACTAAAACACTATCTTTGTAAATATTTCCAAAACTCTTTCCTCTCACTTGCCTTTTTAAAAAAATGAACTTTATTTTTTAAGAGCAGTTCTAGATTCAAATCTGAGCTGAAGGCACAGAGGCCCATCAGCCCCTCCTGCCTGTGCCCTGCCCCGACTCCCTGCTCCCCACCAGCAGGCTAACTGCTGAGCCCACACTGACCCTTCCAGAATCACCCAGAATCTGCACACTGCACAGTTGGTCCAAAGACCTGTGTCCAGCATCAGAGAATCTTACGGTGTCCTCTCACTGACCTAAAACTCCTCTGTGATCTGCCTATGTGGTCCTTTCACCCTTTTAATCCTGGAAACCACTGACCTTTACTGCCTCCAT
Source organism: Fukomys damarensis (assembly GCF_012274545.1). Lineage (NCBI taxonomy): Eukaryota > Metazoa > Chordata > Mammalia > Rodentia > Bathyergidae > Fukomys > Fukomys damarensis. The sequence goes on from NW_022900913.1 coordinate 70,118,275, forward strand.
AGTTTTGCCTTTCCTAGACTGGGACAGAGTTGGCACCCTACATCCATAGTCTTTCCAGACAGACTGGCTTCTTCCACTAAGCAACATGCTTTTAAATTTCCTCTATGTCACTTGTGGTTAATGGCCCATTTCTGTTTAGTGCTCAGTGGTATTCCATTGCCTAGATGTACCACAGTTTGTCTGTCACCTACTAAAGACATCTTGGCTGTTTCCTAGTTTGGGCAATTATGAATGAAGCGGTTATCAACATGCATGTGCAGGTTTTAGTGTAGCCAGAAGTTTTTAACTCTTCCTTGTTTTATATATTATATTTAAAATATCATATGTATTAAATTTTGCATCCTTTTGTTTACTTAATTTACATTTTTCATATTCCATTCTTTTACTATACCAGGGAGAAGATAAGCCACAGTTTATTTAGCCGTTCTCTGACACCTAAACATTTAATTTGTTTTCCACTTCCACATACACAAAATCACACACATTTGCTTTTCATTTTGAGACTTTCATTTTAAAAGTTGGATTCTGAGAGCTGGAGATACCAAGCCACAGAGGGGGACCACCTTAAAGAGTAATGAATACCCACTGTCAAAACTATTGCCAACGAGTTACTATTCCTTTAGTGGAGGCAATGAGCCAAGAGTACCTACGATAACACTCTCTGAACACCAAGTTTATCAGTTTAAGAAATTACTCATTTTATGTGGAAAAACATGATCCTTTAATTCCTTGCCCTCTCTAATCATTAGTGCAGGCAAACAAAATTTACTGGGTTGGTCTAAAGTGTTTCCTCATTCATAATGTTTCTACTCTTACTTACGTAGGATTCTGTGTCTTTCTTGTAGATTTGCATGAGCTTGTACATCAATCTGACGTAATTACTGCAAATATTTTTTCCAATTCTTTTTGAATTTTTGCTTTTTTGTTAAATGCATAGTTTTCCTGTTTTTGATGAAATCTTATATTTTTATTTTTTTCTGTGGTCCTTGAAATTATACAATCTGGCCAACTGCCCCTCACACACTGCATGTTCAAATAAGATTTCCATTTTCTCTTGTCCTTTCTTGGATTTACTTCTTTAGTTCTTTCACAGAAAATGGAAGTTATTGGAACATAATTTCAGAGAGGTGAGAAGGTCCTCTTTCATTATCACCACTTTCCTTCCAAACACCAAGTCCACCAAACTAAATTTAGTTCTAATTCCTAGTTGCACAGTGAGGCCTGGTACGGTGGGTCACGGTGAGACACGGTGGGTGTTTCTCACAGAATCTCTTTTCTCCCACTGTGCAGCGAGGTTGGCAGGACTGTGTCCAAGAAAGCTCACCTGACTACTCACTTACCAGAAAAGCCACCTGCATCTCAGGAATGGGGTGATATGACAGCAGGTGTTACTGGTGCCAGGCCTGGGAACTCCCTGGAAATGGTGGGAGGGGGGTAAGGGCTGTGCCACCAGAGAAGAGCTGTGTGTGGCGGTGCATTGACCAGTGCATTGACCAGGGCCTGACACGACGTGGCAGGTGTGGGACCCTTGTGACATGGACACAGTTTCCAGAGTTCCCATGCAAAGCCCGGGCAACTCTGCTGCTTCCCGGGCAGCTGGATTAGCAAAGGGCATTGGCCCAGGACAGCAGGCCCGCACTGGAGCTGGCTCTGCCCCAACTACAGTGACTTGGGCGATGTCTCACCCTGATCTGTAAAACAGGTTGACCAAACCCTAGCTAATGATCTCATAGGGTCACGATGAAGGTCAGATGAGATAGTGTCCATAAACAAGACAGCAGGAAATGGCTAACTAGCACCTACCTCCAGCGTCTAGTGCGTGGGCACAGTGTGAGCCTTCCACAGTGCACCCCGGCCAGCACATTTTTGCTACATGGTTATCTCGGAGCACCCACGTTCCAAGCCGAAGGAAAGAGATGCCAGCCCCCTCTGGAGCCATAACCAGAAGAGCTTCTGCCCACAGTGCACAGCAGGCCCTGCCCTGCCATGTGCCTTCCATGAGCACAGAACAGCAGCAGTTCAGGGCAGACCAGATAGGCCACAAAGGCAGAGGCTGCACCCTGAACAGTAGATCCCTGCCCAGCACAGTAGGCACAACTACCCAAGTGAATTTTGCAAGACATGGAACAAATTCTGAGCACTGGTGTTTTGCAGAGATCAAAGTTAGCAATGGTACGCTAACTGCCAAGCTGTATATGTCTGTGCAAGCCGCTGTGACAGGGACTGTGTGTTCACAGCTTCCAGCTTTTCCACCATGAGAAAGCAGGACCTCAAGGGGGCCAAGCCCTTCCAAACAGCATTGGCCAGGCAGAGAAGTGCGACTTGATCCAGTCAGCCTGCCTTTCTGGCCCTGAAGCAGAGAACTTGGGCTCAGCCCAGATAACAGAAGTGGGACAGGAAAGTGTCGGTCTAGCCAGAGCCACAAGGGCTGCTCTGGGCTTAAAGCAGTCACTAAAGGGAAGGGAACATAAGGTGACATCAGCTTTCCAATGCATTGTGTTTGTGTAAGTTCAGGCATTGCAGCTGCTCAGCTGTAGCTGATGGGAGGAAGAGTAGGGCCCGAGCCCAGGGCAGGGGTCTCAGTGCCAGACCAAGAGCTATCATGGCCCAGGAGTAGGCAGGGAGGATGGGAGCAAATTTCCAGACACTGTATGAAGTAAGTGATGTCAGCCCCCAAGACAGTGGGCATGGTGGGCAGCCACGTGGAATTTCTGCCTCTGCTCTGGGGCTGGAAGCGTTTGGGAATAGAGAGAGGAAGCAAAGAACGCACATAATTATAAGGAAGACGCATCCACACAGCCACATGCTGCTTTGTTAACTAACCCTGAGATCAAAGCACACCCATGTAGAACCACAGCAGCCATCCCTCTCATGCCCTGTGGCCCTCAAATGGCTGCCCTTGTACCAGCCTCTTGATGGCGTGCTGAGGTGTGGCTGACTATGCAAGCCCCTGCTCTCAATCACCCCATGGACACCAGTGTTCCCTCGCTCCAGGGCCATGGATCCAAATGTCCCTGGACATGTGCCAGCCTCCTTCCTGTGGGGTGGGCAGGGCTCTCCTCCCAGACACAAGCTGCCCGTCGTGTGCTCCAATGGGAGTTATTGTGGCCTGAACTGGGACAGCCAGGGACAAAGAGCCCAACAGAGGAAGCCCTAATTGGGTGGAGTGAGGCAGCCTGTTCATTTTGGTGCTGCTGCTGCCCTCCAGGACCCAAGTTCGGCCACCCCACACTGTCATGGGAAAGCTCTGCAGAGGGTCCCTTTTACTGAGATGCCCCATGCATCCTTTCCCACTTGCGTCCCTCCGTCCTGATGTGGGTGGTGACAGGGACCCATTTGTTCCTTTCCCATGACCTTCATGCAGCAGCACACTGGACACCACACAGCCTCACCCCATGATGCCAAGTATGAAATCTTGCACTTAGGACTTCGACAGCCGGTCTCTGCAGCTATGGTGGCAACTTCTGTCACCTTTAATATAATAAACAATGTTAACAGCTGCAGGTACCCCCCTCCTCAAGGTCAGCTGCCACCCATGAAGGCCAAGGGACTCATACAAATAAGGCAAGTGCCTGGACTTTTCACCACAGGCTTTTGGAACTTGTTTCCTTGGTCACCTGCCATGAAATACCCAAGTTCAACTGGTGCCACCTGTTGGGAGTCACCTGCCATGAATAGCCAAGATCAACTGGTGCCACCTGTGAGGGGTTGCTTAGAAGCTGCACAACTAACTTCACTTGTGAGATGAGTGAGCGGCCCCACCCCATCACAGGGACACCCTTGAAAAGACTTTATTGCTGATGAGTAATACGTGTCAAGCATGGATAATTGCGCCCAATGCCTGGTAAATGTGTAGCAGGTGTCACCCATTATCTTACCAGTGTCACTGCCATGGCTGTCACTGTGGAATCTGCTGAGTGTTGGCATCAAGGGCGGGCCAGGCAGCATCTTCTACGTGCTGAGCCAGGTCGTTGTGCTTGGACAAGGCCACCAGACTGCAGGTGTTATGATGCATTTTTTTTTTTTTTGGCTGACTCTGTCCTAGGAGAGCTGGTGTATATTTTGTGTGCATAGTCAGAGAAACATCCTAATATAAGCTGCTGCTTGATGCACTGGTTTCAAGGTGCCTCTCCATCCCAGTCTCCCAGTCCCTATCCTAAGCGGGTCACACCACCCCCAAAGTCTACTGTTAGAGCCACAGAAGACAACACTGCAGCAGCAAGAGAAGCTCTCTCTGATGTCTTGCCATCGTGTGACCTCCACTATGCCTGTCACATGACCTCCATAGCACCAGCTCAGCCGGGCTGGGTCTGTGCTGGTCAGGGCTGGTGCACAACAGGAAGTCAGAGTGCTGTCTACTGGTCAGGAGGAGAGGTGGTGCCTTCATGAAGGCCTTGGGTGAGCGTGTAGGGTCTGTCCCCCTAGCTCCTCTTTCTTCCCAAGAATATTGCCTGTCCTGGGGACAAACTGGCACCTGGAGTCAGCATTGCCCAGAGGGGCAGCACCCTCATACCCCCGTGTCCTTTTCCTAACCTGCAATACAAAGGTTCAGAGGGAACAGACTGTGGGAGTCTCATTTGTGCCCTCCTTCTAGGGGGTGAAATTGTACCCTGTGGTTGATGAAGATTAAAAATAAAGACAAAGTGCCCAGCTGTGCCAGGAGGAGGGCACACTGTGAGCAACTGATCGCCAACAGTCCATGACCACTATCATCTCAGGAATCTTCATGGTGATCTTGAGTCTTAGGGACAAGGACAAGTCTGTACCCCATTCAGCTGAAACACTCCCAAGAGGTTAAGCAACTGGCCAAGGTCATAAAGCTGCCAGGCACACTGGTCAAATGGAAACCAAGGCAGTGGGTATTCAGATGCAGTGTCCTTTACCAAAGGAATAGGCCACCCTGTGGGATGCCTTGGCCCTGCCACCCTTGCCAAGTAGGCTGTGGAAGCAGAAGCTGGGCCTCAGCCCTGGCAGGAGCATATGATAAGATGACAAAAGCAAGCTGGAAGAAGATTGATGGGGGACACACAGTGCCTGTCACAGGGCAGGAGGTCTGCATGGGGGGTGGTCAGTCACTGCAAACCTAGCAAAAGGAGCACAGTATTCAGAGCTTCTGTGCCCTTAGAGACAGAAGGTCCTCTTATGCACCCCTCTTGGGGACTGAATGACCCATCCCAAGCTCTAACGTGGGTCCCAAGGAGCCCTACCTGCAGCAGCTGCCTGAATCCATGGTGCGAGAAGCCATGGTCATATGAGAGCTTGCTCAACTTTTCATCCTCAAATCATGCCTCTCCCAGGAGGGGACTGGGTTTCTCGGAGTCAAGTGCATGGAGGCCACTGCAGCTACCTCCTGCAACCATCCCCGTTCCCTTCCCATGCTCCCTCTCCCTGCCTGACATCTCTAGCACCTGCCTCTTGCTCACAGATCTGGATATATATGGTCAAGCCAACCTTCTAGGGCATCTGGATCCAGGGGGCTGGGGCTGGCTCCCTCGTGTACCACTGTGTTACTCACAGTCCAGGAGCCCTTAGCAGCTGGGGAATAGGTGATGACGGCTCCCCCATGGAGTGCTGAAGGAGGGGGTCTGCCCTCCCCAGGCCGAGGTATTTCAAACAAGTACACTATGGTTGCTGCTGTCAAGAGGACAACTGCCAATCCCCATACCTGGCCCTGACCCCTCCTGGGGCTCTGCCTGTATGCCCAAGGACGAAGTTCCTCCAGCCCTGCCACTCACCTGCCAAGCTACCCATGCTTGCACTCACCTGAACGCTTTCTCATCCTTCAGGCCAAATCCAAATATATCTCCAGATATTGTCCCCATTTTTAAGAGAGGTTAAAAAACTAGCCAAGGGCACACAGCAATCAATGGCAGAACTTGGATTTGAATTGAGGTAGCCTGGCCCCAGGGCCTTAGCCTCCACAGCAGGTTGCCTTTCACAGAAAGAATACACACTCTGTTGCCCTATGACCATTTAGCATTATAAAAAAGAAGCAACCTCTGAGTTCAGAGCACCTACCTCTAGTTCTCTGCGAAAGCCTGTTTCTCCTTCACTCTGAGATCCTAAACATGCCACTTGTTGGTGAAACCCCATGTTTCCTTTGTTGGGAATGTTTAGAAATCCCTCATGGTCCAGAGGAGACTGGAAATTCTTTCCATCAAGCTCATAGAGCATGACCAAGCTGTGACTGTACTTCATCCTGCACCTGCACATCCCATGCCCAATTATCCACAAGAAGACCATAAACACAAGGAACTGTGGGTGGCTTCAGTGGCAGCTGTTATAGCCTAGTGTCTACCTCAGTGGTGTCATTTGTGAGCTGTTATTGGCTCATACCCAGGAGAGACACTGGCTGCCCCCTCAACAGCTTTCTTTAATGTGGCCTAGAGGGAGGGAGGCACCCAGCCTTGTGCAGTTGGTGGGGTTTCATTTGCAGCCTGAATTTCCAGGACCAAGTTCCTCCAGCCCTGACACTCATCTGCCAAGCTACCCATGCTTGGTCCTTTTTAGAGCAGGTTTACACTGGCTGCTCTGTCCTAGGGCTGCTCTCCCTGGGGAAGGCGTGTTTAAAATCCCACTGTCCCCTCTACTCTGGGACATCTCATCCTCGGGACACTTGGTCATGGGAAAGGAACCATCTCCTGACCCCAAGGTCAGGACCACCCCACCCAGAACAGGTGACTTCTGATCGCAGGGACAATACATAGTCAAGAGCAGACTGATTTTCCTCCCCTCTGAACTCCTCTTAGCAGGTCACAGAATTCTCCATCCCTACATTGTGCTTGGATCACTTGGCCAGGCCCCCTTCTCCATGACCACAGTCTCCTTAGTTCCGGTCTGTGGCTTCTTCCCTAGGTTTCCTCCCCTGCTTGAGGTTTCTGTGCCTGGCATCTCGCCCTGCTTCTGGCCTTCCTGCCCAGGCCCCTAAGGGGAAAATATTCAGAGAACAAAGAAGGACAGTGGACCTCATGGAGCTCAAGATGCTCGCTGCAGTGGCTCATGACCAAGGGGAAAGCCCCGAACCAGCCTCCACCTTCCTCACTCGCAACACCAGCATAGCCCACTTGATAGGATCCTGGGATTGTCCTTGGCCTCAATGTCACAGTTTGAGTCTTAATGTCACCCCAGAAGCCATGTGCTAAAAGCTTGCTGGCCATCGTGGGCTGCTACTGGGAACCTTGGAGAAGCAGGGACTCTTGAGGAAGTGGGTTGTGGAGGTGTAGTACACTGGGACCTGGCCCCTTCCCTTGTCTCTGCTTCCCAACCACCATGAAGGGAGCAGTTTTCCTCAGGTTCTGGCTACCACCAAGACACTCTGCCTCACCACAGGCCTAAAAACAATGATGCTAACCAACCATGGACTGGAACTCTGGAACTCATGAACCAACTGAAATCCCTCCTTCTTTAAGTTGATTTCCTCAGGTATTTTGTAACAGCAAAGGAAAACTGTCTGATACACTTGGTGTCCCAAGACTGGAAGCCAACCTTGCTGTACCCACAGACCCCATCTTTACCACATAGGGCGAGGCCAAGGAGGGAAGGAAGGCGCCCAATCTAGCAGGGACTATGTGCTCAGGACAGGCCAAAGTTGAGAGTAACAGGAAGCAAGCTCCGAGTGACACTAGCCGGCTCTGACCTTCCCAGCTACAGCCTCCTCAAGGAATAAAGGCCCACACCCTCTCACCCTTGGGGCTGGAGGAGACACATACTTCTAAAAAGGAACAAATAGCTTTACTGAGGTACCCTAAAATTTACTGATCATGGTGTACAGTTCAATCGTTTTAATAGATTGAGTGGTTTAACAGATTTATAAGGTTGTGTAACCATCACTACTTTGTTCACCCCCCAAATGTTCCCTCTTGCCCATTTACAGTTAACCCCACTCCTACCCTCAGGCAACCACTAATCTACAGTCTGTCTCTATAAAATTATTTTTTCTTGGCATTTCATTAAATGTAATCATATAATATGTACGTTTTGCAGCTGGCTTCTCTCAGTCATGTTTTGAGACTGGTGTATACTGCACTGTTTCATTACCACTTATGTAGTAACTCATTGGACGCTGTGTGGACCATAGTCATATTTAGATCGCTCCAGTGTCTGTGTATTAGGAAAGAGGTGGCTATGAACAGCTACACAGAGGTCACTGGGTGGCCATCTGAGTTCAGTTCCCTGAGGTTGATTCCCACAGGGGGAACTGCTGGGTCTCATGGTAAGTTTAGTGTTTTAAGACACTAACAACATACTTTCCCAAGGGGCTACACCGCTTTAAATTCCCTCAAGCAATGCACAAGGATCTACGGGTCTCCACACTCTCCGCAGTCCTTAGTGGTGTCTATCTTTCGGATTACACCTACCCTATAGGGATATGGTGTGATTTAATTTAATGTTCATTTACCTAATGACTAGTGATTTTGAACATCTGTTTGTATACGCTATATCTTTTTTTTTCTTATTGTACTAGAGATTGAATCCAGGCCTTTTCACTGAACTACATCCCCAGCCATTTTGTTATTATTTATTTTAAGATAAGGTTTCACTAAGTTGCCAAACTTCTGATCCTTCTTGCCTCAACCTTCCAGAGCCCTGGGATGACACATATGCTCCACCACCCTTGGCTCATTTGTGTGTCATTTATTCAAATCCTTTTGTCCCTGTCAATTGTGCTGTGTCATATTATTGAGTTGAAGAGCCTTTTACAGATTTGGAAACAAGTTCCTTATTGGTCACTGGATTTATTAGTATTTTCACTCATTTGTTGGCTTGTATTTTCATTTTTAATAGTGTTTTTAGAAGCTCAATGTTTTTCATTTTATCAATTCTTTCATTTATGATTCTCATGCAGGTGGCTTTGCTCAACTCAAGGTCATAAAGATTTATCTCCTGCTTTCTTCAAGTAGTTTTGTAGTTTTAGCTTTTACATGCAGACCTCACATCCATTTTTAATTAATTTTGAAACAGTGTGAGCTGAGGATCTCTGTTCACGTTTTGGTATGTGGCTATCCATGGACCCCAGCACCTCCTGTTGAAAAGACCAGGCTTGGTAAGAATTCTTTTGGCACCTTTGCAGAAATTCACTTGACCATAAATGTAAGGACGTATTTCTGGGTTCAAGGTTGTATTCCAATTCTAAAATGTCCTGGTTAATGTAGCACCAGAACGGGTTTTGAAAGCGTTTTATAAAAATCCTCTATCTTTGCTATTTTGCCAAATTTATGTATGTAATCTAGAATCAGCTTGGCTCTTCCAACAGAAATGTGCGTTTAATTTCTATGTCTAGAGCATTCCTTACTGTCGTTTTGTTATTGATTTCTAGTTGATTCCAATATTTCAATTCTAACAAATGTGCTGATGTTTGTTTTAAATCCCAAGATATTCTCTGTGCTGGTGAATGTTCCATGGGCCTGAGAAAAATGTGTTTGTTCTTCAATAGTTGCTTGTTTGATAGGTATCAGGGGATTGGGCTGGCTGATTCTGTTGTTTATGCCTTCCACAGCCATACAAACTGTCTACCCATAGCAGGTTTATCAGCAGCTGAAAGGAGGGTCTGAAGTTCCCACTAAAATTCTAAACACTCAATTCTAATTAGTGAAATTGAAAATGTAATTAAAAATTTACCAACAAAGAAAAGCCCAAGTCCTCATGGCTTCACCACTGAATTTTACAGGACATTTAGAGAAAAATTATTGCCACTACTCTTTAAACTTTACAATTAAATTGAAAGAGAAGCAATACTTCCAAATTCACTCCTGGAAGCAAGTGTTACTTTGATTCTAAAACCAGGGAAGGACCCATCCAGAAAATAGAACTACAAGCCAATCTCTCTAATGAATGTAGTTGTAAAAATCCTTAATAAGACACTGGCAAACAGAATACAGAGTGTTGTTAAGATTATACACCCTCACCAAGTCCGATTTATCCCAGGGATGCAAGGATGGTTCAACATAAGTAAAATCAATAAAGGTAATACACTATATTAACAGAGTCAAGGGCAAAAACTATATAATCACCTCAATAGATGCTGAAAAAGCATTTGACAAAATTCAACATCCATTTATTATAAAAAATAAAACAACCTTGCAGAAAATTGGAATAGATAGTCATTATCTCAACTTGATAAAGGCTATCTATGAAAAGCCAACAGCCAATATCATATTCAATGGTCAAAAACTGAAAACCTTCGTGCTAAAATCAGTAACAAGACAAGAATGTCCACTGTCACCACTCCTGTTCAGTATAGTTTTGGAAACATTAGCCACAGCAATTAGACAAGAGAAATAAATAAAAGCAATAAAGATAAGAAAGGAAGAACTAAAACTGTCATTATTTGCTGATGATATGATGCTCTACCTAGAAAACCCCAAAAAACTCCTCCAAAAGACTTCTAGAATTAATTGGCAGATTCAATAAAGTAGCTGGATACAAGGTAAATACTCAAAAATCAATAGCCTTCTTCTACAGAAATAACAAACTCACTTAGAGTGAAATTAGGGAAACATGCCCTTTCACAATAGCATCCAAAAAAATGAAATATCTAGGAATAAATCTAACAAAGGAAACAAAAGACCTCTACATTGACAGCTACAACACTCTGAAAAAAGAGACTGAAGAGGATATAAGAAAATGGAAAGACATCTCTTTCCTGGATAGGAAAAATCAATATAGTGAAAATGGCCATACTTTACAGATTCAATGCAATCCCTATTGAAAATACCAATAGTATATTTCACAGAAATAGAGAAAACAATCCAAAAATTCATTTGAAATCAGAAGAGAACTAGAATAGCAAAAGAAATTTTAGGGAACAGAGACATGGCAAGGGGGATCACAATCCCCAACTTGAAACTATACTACAAAGCTGTTGTGATAAAACAGCATGGTACTGGCAAAGAAACAGACCCAAGGATCAATGGAACAGATTAGAAGATGCAGAAAAAACTCCTGACATACTCAACTACCTCATCTTTGATAAAGGAGCTAACAACCCTCAGTGGAGGAAAGATAGCCTCTTTAATAAATGGTGTTGGCAAAACTGGATTTTAACTTTTCAAAGATTAAAACTAGACCTCCATCTTTCACCATGCACTAAACTAAAATGCAAGTGGATTAAAGATTTAAATATTAAAAAACAAACACTAAAGTTGCTGGAAGATAAGTTAGGTAGAACTCTTGAAGATATTAGCATAGAAAAAGACTTTATGAACAAATCCTCAGTAGCACAGGAACTAGCAGGAAGAATCAACAATTGGGATCTCATCTGTTTAAAAACTTTCTGCACTTCCAGAAAAATCACAAGCAGAGCTAAGAGACAAGCCACAATATGGGGGTAAAAATTTACCAGCTGTTCCTTAGACAAAGGTCTGCTATCTAGAATATATAAATAACTAAAAAAAAAATCAGATCCCCAAATGTAAAGACCCAATTCAAAAATGGGCATCTGAAATGAACACACATTTCTCAGACAAAGAAGTAAAAGCAGCAAATAAACATGAAAAAATGTTCAACCTCACTGGTAATTCGAGAGATGCAGATGAAAACAATACTGAGATTCCACCTCATCCCAGTAAGAATGGCTGCCATCAAGAAATCAACCAATAACAAATGCTGGCAGGGTTGTGGGGAGATAGAAACCCTTCTTCATTGTTGGTGGAAGTGCAGACTGGTGCAACCACTGTGGAAATCAATATAGAGATACCTCAAACAACTAGGATTGGAAGTCCTATTTGACCCAGCTATTCCTCTGCTGGGTATCTTCCCAAAAGAATTTAAAAAATCATACCACCATATGCTCACCCATGTTTATAGTGGCACAGTTTGTAATAGCTAAAATTTGGAAACAGAACAACCGCCTATCAACTGGGGCCTGGATAAAGATGTGTGTGTGTGTGTGTGTGTGTGTGTGTGTGTGTGTATGGGTGTGTGTTTAATAAAATGGAGCACTTCTCAGCCATAAAGAATGACAAACTAGAGATATTTATAGATAAGTGGATGCACATTGAGGCCATACTCTTAAGTGAAATTAATAAGTAACATGTGTAAACACAGAATAGTTTCTCTGGTGTGAAAAATTAAAAGTGTAAATAAGGATCAAAATGCATAATTGATATTGTGTAATAGGAAGAAAAGGTGTAAAAGAGAAGAGTAGAGGAAGTGTGAGGGGTAGGGGAAAGGTGAAAAGGAAAAAGAAAAATATATGAAAAGGAAAAACATGGAAACAATGACTTTGTAAACAGGGAAGGGTGGAAGGGCTGCAGGGAGGGCTGAGAATGGGGAAAAATATGAACCAAGGTAAGTCATGTAAAGGTACAAGATCCCAATGATGAATGTAACTGTATTGTATACCTAAAATGTACCAGTAAACTTAATTAAAGAAAAACTCTAGATTTACCTGTTTCTTCTTTCAGGTCTTTAATTTTTGCTTGATATTCATGGCTCTTTTGGTGTATTACACAGAATCTTTGTCTTCCTAGTGGATTGATCATTCTTTCATCTACAGAAAGTTTTTCTGCCATTTTAGTCTGTCATTTCATTTTGTTTCTTCCTATAAGTTCTCATTCCTCCATTTTTATGTGACTTGAATATATATTGAGATTTAACTTGATGTTTCTATGTGCTTTTGAGTGGGACTTTTTGTGTAGCTATTTTAGTAGTAGCTTTGGGCATTACAATATTCATGTTTGACTGACTACAGTCTACTGGAACCAATATTCCTCCACTGAGTAAATTGTAGGAACTTTCCTCTTTTGGAGTCCTTTTTATTTTCCTTCACTTTTGAATATCACTGTCTTGAGTATCAGGTGGTTTTATACTTTTGTTTCAATCATCAAATGTGGTATTTAACACTCATGTGTATTCGTGGAAAGTAGAGCCTGTGTGTGGTTTCTGTTTCCTTTCTCTTCCTCCAAGATGTGTTTTTTTTTTTGTCTCAAATATTTATTTTAGCCATTATTTTAAAGCAGGTAGATCTGATTCTTTGAGTTTTCTCATATTTGAGAATGTCCGTATTTCTCCTTTATTCCTGAAGGATAGTTTTGCTGGGTATAGAGTCTGTGACTGGTGATTCATCCATTCAGTATTTGAGAAAGTACTGCTTCTTTCTGTCCTCCATGGATTCAGAGGAGAAACACAGGCATTCAAGTTTATCTTCTGCTTAATTGTATGATGTGCCTTCATGTGGATTTCATTGGGCTTACCATCTTTGCTATTTTTTAAAATCTATGAGGTGTTTTCTTTTGCTAAATTGGGGAAATTTTCAGCCATTATTTTTCCCATATTCTTTCAGCTCCACTCCTTCTCTCTCTTGAACTCCCACCATAGAATATCGAATTTACAGTCCTGAAGTCCTTGACAACTTTTCATTGCTCACTTGCTTTTAGTCTGTCTTCTCTCTGGGTTCAGGTGAGTGAATTCTATTGAATTGTACTGAATAGCTCACTCACTATCCACTGACATCTCTACTCATCCACTGAGATTTTTATTTCTGTTATTATATTTTCTGTAATTACATTTTAAAAATACATTTGCTTTACTAGTTGAGAATTTTTATTTTGACACTTGTTTTAAGAGATTTTTAATTGCTTGTCAAAGCATTTTCATGATTGTACTTTGAAATCCTTTGTCAGGTCCTCTCAACACCTGATCCATATCAAGGCTAACCTGATCGATGTCTTTCCTCATTCAGGTTGTGAAATTTGTGGTTTTAAATTTGATGGTTGATTTCTGCTAGTTCAGTTCAGAGGTCTGGGATCCATTTTTTTTTTTTTTTAGTTACTTTTGCAAGCATTTATCCTGTTTAGTTTATAACTCAATCCTGGCCTCCTTTCTATGGGCAGTAGTTCCAATAAGCTTTTCACTTCCAGAGCTTCCTTGTCTTACTTTTCTCTTTGGTTTATCTGGTGTCTCTAGATCCTATTGACTTGGCTAAGACAACAAAAAGGATTTCCCCAGGATGGGTGGCTGGATGTCTCATGATGAGTGAGGAAGATTCAGGCCATGGAGACCAAGAGGCTTCCTAGTTGGGCCTTTTGTTTTGGGGTACCTCTCCAGTTTGTTCCTTCAGCTCTGGTGTTACCTGGTGTTTAGGGTGCAAGAGGTTCCCACCCCACCCACCCACTGGTGGTAGAGGACTCCCTAGAAGGTGTCAGAAGAACTCCAGTTAGAGCCAGAAATGAATGAGCTAACCTGGATATTTCTGTTGTTAGTTTGGGGTGGACAAAATTGGTTAGGGTTAGTCACCTTCCACTGGATAGAAAAAACACAAAATGCCCTGTAACCATGTGCCTCCTCTAGTCCTAGGATGCCAATCCAATTCATCACCTTCATACCTCCTAGAGTCCTCCTTTGGTTGTCTCTTGAGCTATTTTCAAGGCTTATAGGTGTGTTTAGATATGTTTATGCTATCTCAATTGAATTACCAGTCCCAAATCTTTAAATAATTTGTTTGAGAGCTAGGCGTGGCGGCGCATGCCTGTAATACCAGCACTTGGGAGGCTGAGGCAGGAGGATCGCTGTGAGTTTGAGACAAGCCTGGACTACATAGTGAGTTCCAGGTCAGTCTCAACTGCATAGTGAGACCCTGTCTCAAAAAAAATAGTAATAATTTGAGTTTGCAATATATCCTACAACTATTGTGTAGCCAATGAGGTATGCCTTACCAGGTAACAGTGGGCAAAGAGGGTATTAATGGAAGGGGATTGACTGGGAGTGTTTAGGGCTAGAAGGATCAACATGGCTTGGATCAGCTATGAAGAGCACACACCAAGCCTCTGGCAGGTGGCACACAGGTTAAGCAGCATGAGTCACTGGGCATCTGACCCTCTGTGGGTGGTAACTGGAGTATGGAATCTTCAAACACTCAAGCACCTGAAGATCACATATTTTTTTTGCTTGTTCAAGGAAAAATATGCACAGTTTTATGTAAAAATACAGATTTAACCAGTTTCTTGGTAATATTAAAAGAAAGTAAAACAGCAAATAATTTCATTTGATAAGAAGAAGAAAATATTCATACCTGTTCTGTGGGCATTTCACCAAATAATGTCTCACTGTGAAGGAAAAAAAAAAGAATAGGAGATGGTAAGTAAATGCTACTTAAAATATATGCACTCCAGGAGCTACATGAAATGCAGGGGCCCAGCCTTTCCTATGTCTTGGTGCTGTATCAGCCAATTCTCAGGCAGAGGAGCACAGCAGAGCCACCTCAGGGACTCCGCAGTGGCTTGATATTATCTAATTCTGGACTTGTCCAGGCACAAAGCCACATACCCTAGATTTCTGTTACATAACATACAGTATTCATTTTAGGCCAAAGCAGACTAAGTTGTTTCCAGCCTGAAAGACTCAGCAGTAAGTCACCCAACTCCTGGGGTGTGTCTCAGTCATGAGGAAGCCCTCTTGGGGCCAGATGGGACAACTGGTCTCCAGGTAGAGCTCTTCCCTATAGAATGGGTTTGCATTTTCTGACTGATGCTCTTCTGGGACTCAATTAAAGAGGCCCTTCAGAAAACATCCTTGGAGCAAGATATCCCTTCCACAGCAGGTCTCCTTGGGGGAAACTAAATGATTCTGACTACAGAGGAAAAAACAAAAACACTCAGGCACTGAATCCAACAAGTGTGCAATATAAGGCTTGTACCTGAGTTCACTTCAAATGGGACAGCTGGGTTGTAGCACATGGCTACACTGATGGTCAGTGAGTCACCCCTCCTATTATCTGTCCATACCCATGCTGACTCAGGGCTTGGTCACATGGTTTGCTTGGGATGAAGAAACATTAGCCACTTGTCACAAGCACAGGCATAAAAGGTGCTCTGGAGAATTCTTCTCCTGACACACAAGGAGACCTAGCTGGCCCACTGAGAGATGGGGGCCCATACAGCAGCCATCAGGTGTCCCAGCCACAGCCTGAGCAGCAGGACCTGGCAGATCCCAAACAACAACAGCTGTACAGGTGATACTGGCAGAGGCCACCAGAACTGCACAGAGGGCTCAGACCTGGGGAATTGGGAGCAAGTGAGAGAGTTGTGCTAAGCCTTTGGCCTTGGGGTGATCTGTTGTACCAGCCACCAAAGCAGGTTCCACAGCAGAATGAGACTCTAGCTCCAGCATGGGCTGTGTGGGTTTAACTGGTCCAACCCCCTACTAATACCTCCATTCTCTCTTCATCCCATTTAGGATGAAGCAATGATAGAAACTCAGTGAACAATTAAGGTATTTATGGCTATCCCCCTAAGCTTATTAAGTGGGTCGGCAGGCTTCAGTCTAGGGTGTGTACTCCCTGGGCCTACTCAGATGGGACACTTTTAAGGGAATTAATTTCTGGGTTTCTGTCTTCTCTGCATTCATCCCTAAGAATTCGCTCTCTTCCTGTATGCCTCACATCTGACTGTTTTCCTTCCCTATTTAACACTGTACCCCTTCTACTTTCTAAAACCAAGGCACACCATTCCTCTCAGGACCTGTCGCACAGACCTAGCTAGGATGGAATGCCAGCAGCAAGCAAGACATGGGGTGATATGTTGGCATCTAAACTTCTAAAAAGGGCACGTTCTTCATATTTTGCTTCCAAAGGCATTGAATGATGACTTAACCCAGTTGTCAGCTGATGGAGTATTAAAGAACATTTTGATGCTAGAGCACTATATAACTTTTGACATCTCATTCAGAGCCAGTTTGAGGCACACTCAGTGGTATAAGAAAATTTCATCCACTCCTGCCTCTTTTTCTATCTTAAAGGAGGAATTTTAAAGCTAACATCTACTAATAAAGTAGGAGTAGGATTGAGGGCAAATTCCACCCCTTTGGCAAAAGGGTATGTGAAGCAAAAACAAAAATCCATTTCAAAAAAAGTGACTCTCCACTATGGTTTTACTTATTACTATTATTATTTATCTACATTTATAATATACCTATGAGATATATTATTTATTTTATTCTAGCTTTCCAATATTGCTAATTTTGCAACATTAATAACTTAATCTTATTTTAACAATTAAAGACTTATGGAATAATCATATGAAAAATAGTAATAGGCTATTATTTTACTGATGAATATGACAGGAGGATCGGTAAAATACTTTCAAAACAAAACATTTTTAAAAACAGGATAAAATTTTGTGGAGAAAGTAGACCAGAGATAAAAGTTCAAGGAGAAAAAGGGACAACATAAACCTTCTAAATAGCTAAATCTTTTTCAAGGCATCTTTAAATAAATGAGAATTATAATTAAAATCCAGACCTTCTAATGTAAAAGATAGACCTGCCTGCCACATTTGAAGATAGCAATATGTGCAATGATTAGGAAATGACATTCTTTGAAACAATTCACATTTAAAATTAAAATCTTATATGTCCACAGAGAAAGGTCAAGGGTATGCAGTTCTGGAAATTGTTTTAGGAGCTATGCAGGCAAAAAGGTTTGAAGACCGCAGCTTTGTCCTGTGACCCTCGCAAGTAACTTCTCGGTACTCTTAGGTTGCAGTGAGAAACACAGAAGTACACAGAGAGATTGATAAATTTGCCAAGGTCACCCAGTTGGTTTTATGGGCTGAACTGCATCCTCTGCAAAGTATGTGGGTCCTAGCCCAGCACTTTAGACTCCTGCATAGAAGGCACCCAGGCTGCCCAGGACCAGTGGCCTCAGAGCTCAGAGAGCTTGCATCCTGTTTTATGGTTAGCACCTGGGTGCTCAGAACACCATTTATTCAGGGTCTCAGAAGATCTGCTTCATAAATAAAGAAACTTGAATCCAGGCTCTAAAATCAGGACTCTTTTTAGGAGGCTGCAGGAGAAGCTCCATCCCCCTAAAGGAAAGGTGGCCCCTCTTCCTCCAGCATCAAGACCCAGAACAGCCAGCAAGAGCTTGTGGGGCCTCCAGCTCAAGAGCAGGAAGAAGTCCACCTGTCCCAACTCCCCAGGCTTCCTACAGCCTGGGGTCCTCCTCTGCTCCCCGCAGTCCCCAATCACTGCATTCTGTCCTGTGGCTCCTCCCTCCATTCCAAGTCTGGCATGAGTGGACACAGCCTCCTGGGGCCTCTGTCAGGAAAGGCCACTCACTGCCTTTTCATCTGTTTTCGAGGGAGGCCACTGGGAGAGCGCTTGGGAACAGGGGAGGATGGTGTAAGGAGCTCTAGGATGCCCTGTTTCTGGTTCCAGTACTGAGCACCAACCAGACCCTGCTGGAGAGGCCCTGAGGGGTATAGGTGATGAGGTCAGGTGCCCCTCTTCCCTGCTGGCTCCAGGGGTCTCAAAGACTGTGCCCAGAGGCTGGGGTTTTAGCTGAGTGGTGTCACTCCTGCCTCACAAGCACAAGGTCCTGAGTTCAAGTCCTGATACCAGAAAAAATGTTAAAATATTGAAAAGGAAGGAGGGGCTGCAGGTGTAGCTCAGGGTAGACCACTTGCCTAGCCTGTGTGTGGCCCTGGTCCAATTACCAGCACACACACTCACACACACACACACACACACACAGACTGTGCGCTTCCAGGCTCAGATACAGGAAGCAGGGACTGTGGGGCCATTCAGAGTAGCAAGCTAGACCAATCGACCTTAGAGACCAGTGTGCTTGAGGAACCCAGAACAGCTCAGAGCTCAGCTAGAGCCACCAAGGTTGTTGTTGGGGTAACTCAGCTGCAAAGGCCTGGGGTGAGGCTCTGGGCACTGCTGAGATGACAGAGTAGAGACAGAGACTTACTGTGTGGGAGAGGAAGTGGTTGCAGCAGATGGTACAATTAGCTCCAGCTCAGGAGATCAAGCAGAGGTCATGAGGTCAGAGGACACAGCAAAGGGCTGGCTAGTGTCCCTGACTTCTGGGCTGGGCTGTTGATTGCAGGGTCCCTCTAGCACTCATATCAGGAGCAGGGCAGCTACTCTGATATCCTTTATCTGAACAAATGTTGCTGCAGACCAGAGAGCAAGCTGCAAACTTTCATGCTCTGTGGCCCCCAAGACAGAGGGCTGGCTTCCTTCCCACACATCTGTCCTCAAAACCTGGAAACCATAAGTCTCAGGAGGGAGTCCCTGGAAAGACCCAACCCTCCTCCCACAGAGTGCAGTTCCCAGCCTTCCCATGTTTCTAGTTTAATCAAATGTCAGGACTGATCGTGAGAATGGGTTACCCGTAAGTCATGAGGGGCTCATCTCTGAAGATGGATTTGATGTTCCCAGGAGAGCTAGGACCATGAGCAGTCACCCGTGAAAGTGGCAGCCTCCTAGGGCCTCAAGGGATGCATCCTGGCCTCAAGGGATGCATGGCCCTGTGTCACTCTGGCACCTCCAGGAAGCTGCTTGGACTCATGGTGCCTGCTGCTTGGGAACCAGCTGGTTGCCACGGAAATATCCTAGTGCCCCAGTCCTTAGGCCACAGGGGTGGTAATGATGTCTCAACCATCTGTAGTGTTGGGAGGGCTCCTTTCCTCCTCTCCAAGATGGGGCTGCCTTTGCTTCCAGCTTGTAGTGGGGGTACACGGCAGTAGTGTTCTTGGAGTCCAGGTTTAAAGATGACCATGAGCTCCTTACCACTCTCCCCTCCTGAGTCTAGGCTGCCCACAGGACTTGCTATAATCAATAGGAGGTGGGACAGTGACCTTGTGCCGATGTCCAGTCTACGCCTGTCCACGGAGCCTGGTCACCAGGTGATGGCTTTTTGCCTGCTGGAGGGACCACAGAGGACATGCAGGTATCACCAGTCCTGCTATCCCACCCATCTCAGAGGTGGCCCCAGAGCTGAGCTGGTGCCATCCTGGATCTCCTGTCCACAGCCAGATAACCATCTCACGTAGCCCAGTTTAGGGCACGCACAGAGATGATGCTTCCAGTCACTGTCCTGGGTGATCTGTTTGCAGCAGTAGCCACCTGGGATGTTTGGGATCTGTGTCATGTCCTCTGGGTGGAGTCCATCATTGATAGGAAAGGCAACCCTGCTTTTTCTATGTCCAGGAAAGAGGCTTTTGACCAACTTAAAACAAAGTTGCATTTATAAGACCCCAATTTCATGAGGAAAAGACTAGGAAGAGTCCTATAATCCAGGCCCCAAGGAGGCTTAGAGCTCCTCCCTGCAAACCCACCTGTCCACCCGCTGCGTAACCCTCCTGGATAACTCCCTCCAGTGGCTTCGATGTGACAGGGAGAATGGTTTTTCTGAGAGCACACAGGGGAGTCAGATCAGGACAGAAGGCTCAGATCAGAACAGGGTGGGCTTGGGATCCTGAGCAGTAATGGGTCAACTATAGGTGCCTCTGCCTCCTCATCCAGGAAACAGGGACTCAAAACAACTCCCACCCAGAGAGTGCATGAGGACAGAAGCAGACCCCAGAGGGACAGCTGCCCATGTGCACCAAGAACCTCTCTGCTGAGCTTGGCTCAGGCTCCCGGGGGCTTGGTCTTCCCCAGCTCAGTGGACACAGCCTCAGCTGAGATCTGCTGTTCACTGGCAGTGGTGTCCAGGGGCACTGACCCCTGGAGAAAATCCAGCTGGCAGGGGGCATTCCTGTTATCACAATGAATGGGGACTGTCACCTGACAGGTGGGCAGGGTCCTCGGTGTAGGCAATAGAGAATGTCCACAGGTGAAGACTTATCCCTCTTGACTTTGAATGACCATTCAACATCCACATAGAGGAAAAAACCTACGCATGAGAGCCAGGGCCTGAGTCCACATGACACAAACCAAGGTATGTTTTTGTCCTAGTAAATATGCAGTAAATACATGTTTCAAGGGTGTGAGAATCAAGTGAGAGTGTATCCTTTATTCAAAAGATTGCCAGCAGCTGGGAGTTTATAAGCAGTGTTCCCTCATGGATTCTAAGGCACATTTGCATCCATCTACACTTGTCCCTGTCATATGCATATTAAGTATCTTATATAGTGTTTATTTCACAAGTCAAATGTGAAAGAAACTAGCACTTGTGAAAAGAAGTGCAATACTAAAATGTGTTTTATTTACAAATTGCTTCCCTTTATTTCTCCTTGAATTGTAGAGCATTAGATGGGGTGGGAGCTGCTAGTATAGCTTCCCTGTGACTTTCATTTCCCACAGTAACAGGGTCCTCTGGACACATGCCCTGAAGGGTGCCGAGTAGGTGGAGGGGAGCTGGCTGGTGGTCTTGCTGAGGCAGTGTCTGATGTGAACAGGGGTGGAGGCTCTGGAAAGCAGCGGGGCTGCTGCTCTCTACACCCAAGCCCACCACACAGGGGCTCTGTCCTTGACCACACAGTATGGTTCATGGTGCCAGCCTGAGCCTGTTGTTGAGGATCCCACCAGGTAATGGAGGGCTGCAGGAGCCAGGGAGAGTGGCGGAGTGGGGAGACACACAGTAACCACCACCACAGAAGGCTGCAGGCCAACGCCTCAGTGCAGGCTCTGAGGCTGTCCTGAGCAGCATGTGAGGCATACCATGGGGCTGAGGTCTGAGCCTTACTTCTGCCATGCCCCTTCCCAGGACTTCCTCAAAATCCTCAGCCCTGCTGTCTGTCACGTGGAGGCCAAGTGGCTGTCGTATAGGACACAGAGGGGCCAAGCCAGGTGTCTGGCCCACAGCAGATGAACAGACAACCCTGGCCATAGCTAAGTGGGGCTCCAGACCTGAGAATGGGTGTACTTGAGATCACCTGGAGCCCAACCCATGGGAAGTAGCTGGGTCCCTGCATGTCCTGCTGGCCTGGCTCTGATTCCTTGCCTCCTGCCGCGCGCATCTCACTCTCACATGACTAGCTGGGAAATGACCTGGAGGCTTCCAAGGGGCAACAGCTGGGAGCAGAGCAGCTGAAACAAACCCCCATTGCATCGTTTGTTGAGCACCTGTCCTGCTCCAGATTCCCAGGAGAATGCTTCACATGTGTATCCCTACTTGCAGGGTCTTCTCAGGAGAAGCCAGTGCCCACACCCAAGTGCAGGACAAGCCACAAGCTCTGAGAGGCAGTTGGGTAGGATGGGGTAGAAGCTCAGGTGTCACTGAGTGGGTGTCAGGCACCAGGAAGGCAGCTCTGGGACAGAACAGGGACATGCACTGCTGGGCAGATCCTCAGGCTGCTGAGTACAGAAACCCAGGCTTCATGACTGGAGATAGAACAGGCAGCACTCATGGGGAGATGTCTCCAGAAACAGAATCCCTGAGAAGGAAATCTGAAGGGGCAGAGGACAGAGTCCAAGGATTGAGGGGCGCTCAGGAAAGGAGGCCAGAGGGGGACTTTCCAAGTCCCACCTTCCTGCAAAGCAGACACTTGTGAGAATGTGCTGTCCAGGTCAGAACAGTTCAGGAACTTGGCCAAAAACAGCTTTAAGAGGCAGAGCCAAAATGCGGTTTGAGCTCATCTCTTGAGAAGGGAGGGAGGGAGGGATTTGAGGAAAAGAGGAGTGAAACTAGGTCAGCTCATTTTAGCATTGCCTAAGCAGAACACACCTTCTCACTCACTTTGTTTTCAAGTCTCAGGTAAATTGTGCCTGGCACAGGATGACTTTTGCACCCAGGACACTGTGCCAGCCTCCCCTTTCTGTCCCTGGGTGGGGTGGCCTTGTGTTTATCTTACCTCTGGACTTCCTCTTGTGGAACACAGACTGGCAGATGATGACCAGGGTGAACAGCAGGACACTGAGGATGCCCACACAGCACACAAGGACGGCGTACATGTAGAGATCTGCAAAGTGAGGACATGCAGGCCACTGTCAGCAGAAATGCACAACAATCCTTGTGGGAATCCACACGGGATTCCAAAAGTCCCCAGACTGCAGCCTCCAGGGTTGTGGTAGAAGGACACGCATGGATAAAACAGAACGCAGAGTAACACAGAAACAGCCACACCAATTTTTGACAATGGAGAAAGCACTTCAGTGGCAGCAGGATCACCTCTTCCATAACTGGCGCTGGAGCAACTGGATTTCCGTTGGCAAAAAATAAAATTAACTTCTCATGCTATATATAAATTAACTCAAAATGCTCCAAGCTGCTCATTTAAAATGTAAACTAGCAAACTTAGAAGAAACACAGAAGAGTCTTTGGGATCTAAGACTAGGTAAAGAGTTCTTAGACCTTACGCCAGTAGTGTCCTCCATATCAAACTTGAAGGCTGGGAGTGGCTTATCAGCAGAGCAGTTATCGGGCACATATAAGGCCCTGAGCTCAATCCCCAGCACCATAGTATAAGTAAAATAAATAACTTGACAAATCTGGTTACATCAAAATTGAAAACTTTGGCTATGTAAACAACCATAGGAAGAGGGTGAGAAATTTAGCTACAGACTGGAAGAAAATACCTGCAAGCCATGTACCCACGACAGAACTAAAGAACTCTCAAAACCCAACAATAAAATATAAATAAATAATTCTATTATTTAGAAAGTCAGCAAGACACACGGAGACATTTCACGGAAGAAAACATACAGGTGTGCAGCAATCACATGAGAGAATGTTTAACTTCTTTAGCATTAAAGAAAGGCAAAATTAAACCAGGATGGAACACCCCATACAGCGTCCAGCCAGAATGGCTAAAATGAAAAGTGGTGACACCAAATGCCAGCCAGGACGTAGGTGAGCTGGATGGTCCACTCATGACCGGTGAGAGTGTAAAATGGGGCAGCCATTTTGGGAAACTTTTGGCCATGAAAATGCCCGACACTTTCACTGTTGACTACTCAATATCCCCAGCTGTTTTTCCCATAACAAATGACCCTTAGATGAGCATCCATATGAACCTTAGTGCGGCTCGCACTTGAAGCTCTTAAGATGAGATTCCTGGGAGTGCAGGTGCTGAGTTGACAGGAACACACCTTATAAAGCTCTTGGAACCAGGAGAAGCAAACAGTCAGGTGCCTAAACTGAGGAAGCCAGGGCTGGGAGCAGCCAGTGGTGGGGCTGGAGCCACAGGCGAACTGAGGGTCCATGAGAAAGCAGGGCATGGGGGAGGGGCCAGAAATTCAAGCTCTTTCCATCTCTCCTTGATCTGGCTCCCAATGGAGCAGATGCAGCCTCTGCCCCTGGAGTTCAAGGGTCCACTCGTCTTCTTAGAGCTGCCCCGCTTTTCTGCCTGAACTAGCTGGAGCAGGCTTCTGCTCCTGGCCACTCAGAAGTCTGAGCTAAAAATAAAATGCAGATTTCCTTCTCAATCTATGGCTTCAATCAAGGGTAGAGCAAAACTATTCTTTAAAAAACTGCATCTGTGCTGAATATGGAGAGACCTTCTCCTAGTCATTATTCCCTATACAATGCAATGTAGGAACTATTTGCATGGCATTCGTATTGCAATAGATTTTATAAGTCATGAGGAGATGATGTAACATGCGTGGGAGGTGTGCATAGGTTATATGCAACCAAGATGCCATTTCATATATTAAAAAGAAAACGCATCCAGGGATTTTGGTATGGGGCAGGGGTATGAGTCTTACTGACATCGTGGACCACTTCAGGGAAGGCAAACCTGTACCCACATGTGAGGGGGCCAGGAGGGTAAACTAAAGGAAGAGCCTCCCACAAAGGAGCCTGGGGTGAGGCACAGTGCGCACAGGAACCAGGGAGCTTTCTAGAAACCCAGAGTAAAGCCTCAAGGGCAGAGGGGAACACCTCCTGCATTTCCCATGTGGAAGCTGCTGGGAAAGCAGGGGCAGAAAGCCACACCAGAGGGACAGGGGGAAAGCTGGAGGTCACCAGACAGGAGGTGCGCAGGATGAAAACAGTAAAAACTGTCCTAGCACTACAATCAGAAGTGTCTTTCTGGGGATGCGACAGTGTTTCCAGGCGAGCACCATAGACTGATAGGTGGAGCTCCAAGGAGTGGTCAGTGAGGACAGTGTCCTGGGCCTCCTTTTCAACAGCATGGGCTGCACCAGCTGGGCTCACAGGTTCCCAGCAAGACCCCAACTGAAGGACAGAAGAGAGTTCACACTTATTCACGATGGCTCACCAGAACACAGGACGACTGGACCATGGCAATCCAGTGACCAGTCTTGAATCTGTATGCTGTTGGGAAAACCACTCTGAACAGAATTGCAGGGTCATTTCTGGCTTGAAAAACATGATAAATAACACAGTCACATTTCTAGGCCAGACAAAACTGGGACAGGTGAGCACTACATCTGCCCCAAAGGAACGCTAAGGGATGTCGGAGATATGGGACCTGGACCAAAGGGCAGGCCATTGGCTTCCGTTTCCTTCTGGAAATGGAGAAAAACCATCCAGTTGAAGTTTCCCTGCTAGGGAGCAGAGTGGCCTGACCTCCAAGCTCACTTTCATCTTTCCTTGGTTTTGGGCTGCAAGAAGCAAGGAGAGCCAGGACAGCAGTGAGAACAGCAACTGGCAATTCTCCTACAGGGTCCCAGCAGCTGTGCACATCTGGGGTTGCCCTACCCTGTCAGGAGGCACAGAGGATTGAAGGCCCAAGGTACAGCTGCAGGTTGCAGCCTCCATGATGTAGAGCAGAAGCAGCTAGCTCTCCACAGGCAGCTGTGGCTACAGAACCCCGAAACATCTGGCCAGTCCAGAAGCCTCAGTCTCCAGGCCAAGCACATGAGCCCTCAGGGCTGTGGCCATTGGCCAGAAGGCACTGTCCATCCATGTGGTTCTCTGCACACATGGGAACAGTGCCAACCCTGCCTGCTTTCAGCTCTGTTCTTGAAACCACGGGAACCTTTAGACGTGTCTCTTTACCAGAGAAGACAAGCTCAGAAAGAACGTCTGACTTTCCTGGATTGGCAGCAACCTGACTCCTAAAATTCGGGGTTTTCCTTGTTTCCAGTATTCCTCTTGTGGCATAAAACAACCATTTGCTGAGCCTGTTCAACCCACTGACACCACCTCCCTTCCTGGAGTGTCCTGCAAATAATGGCTGGACCTTGATCCATAGAAGCCGCAGAGTCATGTCACCCTTCGCCAGGACAGCCAGGTGGCGCTGAACCTAAGCCTGCCCTCCTCCCACCGTTGTCAGGCTAGAAAGGGGCTTGGTATTCCTCTAGCTTCCAACCTGTCCTTCCATCATGCATGAAAGCAATCTCTCTAAAAATGTTGGCTCAAAAGTTTCAAAACTCAGATCTGGCCAAACAACACTTGTCGAAAAGCTGAGGCTAAACCTTCAGGCCCAGATTTAATAAAACCTCTGCAATTTTAACCAGATCTGAAATTAGTTTGTAGAATACTACATAGGGTGGAGGTGTAGGCAGTGCTTGCCTCGCATGCTGAGGCCCTGAATTCAAACCCCAGCAGCACAAAATTAAAATAAAGCAAAATACTCCAAAGGCTTGCATATGCACAGTATTCTAAAAACCATATTATCATTCCGGCATTCACTTGCCATTTCATTTTTTGCCATTGGACTTCCAAAGGCACCCTTGCCATTGTTAGACTCGACCGCACAAAATGCCCAGGTCTCCCTGAAACAGATGGGTCAGCAGGATGGGGTGTCTGTGCACACTGCAAGGAAACCAGCAGGGTGACACTGTCAGCCTGCCAGCTCCCACCCTGGCACCTGTTGCCTGGCAACCCAGTGGAGCATTCATCTGGGGCTTCTCTGGAGCGTGATGGCCCCAGCATTCCTCAACACCATCCAGGAACCCCACTGACCTCCCTGCTCCTGCTGAATCCACAAAATCAGGGTCAGTGTTCTGCATTTCCAGGGCAAATTAAGGCACCTAGGAGATGGAGTTCTAGCAATAACACTGTGTACTTCTACTATTTTTTATGCAGCCTGTAAAACCATCTTGCTCAGGGTGCAATACCTGAGCAATAGCCCTGAGGGATTTTAACTTGCTCTGGCATCTCGTCCAGGGGCTGGACAATCGATGCTTGTTTTGTTCAGCAGGCACACAGCCAGACTGAGCTAAGCCCCAGGAGGATGGCCATCCATCCTCAACCCACAGTGAAGTGTTCTCATCCAAAGAACAAAAGGGCAGAAGGCCTGAAAGCTTGTACTGGAGACTTTCATCACCACGCCTGACCTCACCAAAACTGTGGCATGTTAAAAAAGCAAAACACAGATGATTCTGCTGCCGCCACCACTGCTGCTGCTGCTGCTGCTGGTGGTGGTGAAATCAGAGGAGAGGCCAGCTGGGAAACAGCTGCTCTAGGTATGCAGGAGGCAGCAAGGACATCAGCTGCCTGGAGCCTGGCTCTGAGTCTCACCATGGAGAGGGCATGCATGCCATGTGACAGCTTCCACCAACAGGAGTGAAGTGATGGGGCACAGTGCTCAGAGGCTCTGGTGATGCTGGGTGTGTTGGGACCAGGCAGTGCAATCTTTCCTAATACATAAAGTTTGGTTGGGGCTTCCACCATGTTCTTAAATATAGTCCTCAAACCACTTGCGTCAAACCATCTCCGACCACCTCCAACCCTGAGGAAGTGCAAATTCTTCCAGTCCTTCCTGATGTAGTAATCAGAACCTCTGGGGTAAGGCCCTGAGTCTCTCCAGGGATTCTTAGCACCTGATGAGTCACAGCCCCCCTGACATACATCAGAGCCCCAGGATCCACCCCACCACTGGGCCAGGGCACAAGGCAGCCCTGGAAATGTGGGTATCAATCAGCTGGGTTGCCTCAGTTTGACTAAATGGAAAAAGAAAAATAAAGCTTGATT
This sequence comes from Fukomys damarensis, assembly GCF_012274545.1. NCBI lineage: Eukaryota > Metazoa > Chordata > Mammalia > Rodentia > Bathyergidae > Fukomys > Fukomys damarensis. The sequence goes on from NW_022900913.1 coordinate 70,145,828, forward strand.
TTTCTACTGTGTTAATCCGGGGAATAATGGCACTTTCATCCCTGCCCGTGGAGTAAGCACTCCTTGAATGAGAGCCTTGGGGAGAGACGGTGGACTACTTTGTTAAAAGAAAGTCATCGGATAAACAAAAGGCTGCTGGAAAGGGTGCAGAAGAAGAGCCAGGGGATATAAAGGGTCATTGTTTCTGCCCAAGCACAATCTCAGAGAAGAAATACTCAGGACTCTGAACCGAACACCACATCCTAACAAAGAGCTAGACTCCTCTGCTTGGCAAACTTGTTCACAATGAAAGTGACTTTGTCCTATGTGGCTGCACCTTGACACCATAATGCGAGGTGAAATAAATCAGACACACAAGCTCAAATGACACGTGGTTTTTCCTAGATGAGAAACCCGAAGCATAAATAAATGAAAGAACACATTAAAAGACAGATAACAGGAAACACAGAGATAAATCTTTTACAGATGGAGAGGGAACAAAGAGGTGGAGAGAGGAGAGAGGGGAGAGTGAGGGCTGGGGAAAGGGATGCAGAAAGAATTAAGATGTGTTATATACATGTGTCAACTCCCCTTGATAAATGTAACCATGGTATACCATAAACATGGACTAAAAAATAAATAAAAATTAAAACTAAATTACATTTTCCCAAGAGAAAAGGTACCTTGGTGCATCCTCTCGTGGGGGGTTTTGAGTCCAAAGACCCCCCCCTCCTGAAGCTGCTCCCCTTCTCTGGCCTCATCCGGCCGGGTCATTCCTCATCAATAAATCCCACACCTCCACAAAATTCTAGGTCACCTTTAACATCAACTAGTCTTTCCTGAGCCAGAGGCCCTGCCTGAGAACTTACACATACAATCTTTCACTGTTCGATTCATATTCTTCAGTCACCTGGATGGGGGTGACAATTTCTCTAAACTCTCCTTTCTCCAAGGCCCAGCTTGGTCTTGACACTTGTGGCCAGAGTTCTTTGATGTGGGAATGTGAGGTGCACTGTGAGATGGTGACCATTGTTCCTGGCCTCTACCCTTCAGGTGCCAGGAGCAGCCCCACAGTGGTGCCAACCAAATCACCTGGTGACACCCCAGACTTCTGACCTTGAGCCAAGGCAGAGCCTGCAGAGGGTTTTGGCAACAAGTGGCCAAGTGACACTAATGCTGCTGGTAGGGAACTCACAGAGAACCTCTGCTAAGGCAGTGGACCCCAGCCTGGCTGCGGGCTGGAATCATCTGAGGTACTTTCAGTAAGTAGCAACCAAAGGAGAACCCCTCCAGATGTGGTACAGGCATCTGTGTTGAGATCTGCCTGGGTGACTCATGAGGATGGGAAAACAACTTGCTTGAAAATTTTCACACTTTCTAGAACCCCAAAGTCCTTAAGCAATCTGAAGTAACACAAAGTCACAGTGATACACTTTTTACTTTTTTACACATCATCAACGGTCTCTCCTTAATGTCACCTAGAGTAAGAATTCTGGAGCAAAATAGTACCAGAAAACAAACTAATCTATGCAATTTGGCTCTGTAACCAGTACTCTTTCCAAACCTGTAGCTGAGACCCCAGGGTTTCCCCTCTGACTCCTAAATTTCAACCACAAAACCAAAACTTGATGTCATGACAAAACCAAGAAGTTAGGGTTCTTTCTTCCTATTGTCTAAAAGTGAGTCTGCATCTCAGAACAACCAGACAGGCCAGGGATTTAGCTCAGTGGTTTTGCCGCCTGCCTCACAAACGCAAAGTCCTGAGTTTGACCCCTAGTACAAAAAAAACAAAAAACAAAAAACAAAAAAACCCTCAAATTACACCTTAAAACAACTGGGGCAAACTTACCTTCAAAAAATGCCCAGGTCTCTTTTTTCTTCTCGAAAGGCGAATCTTCTGAAGCTTTGAGGGAAGTCACTGTAAGACACAAAAGCAACAGTGTAGCTTGAAGTACAGCTGTGGTCCTGGCCCACCATGGTGCTTACATGAATAAAGTAATTTTCTCACTAGCAAAGCCAACTGAATGGGTATCTCATCCTCCATCACATGGTTAAATCACACACACTTTCAAGTTTGAGGGGCACAGAGAATTAGGTGGAGATACTAATTTCCAACTCCCTAGCTGTGGGACCCTGGGCTTCCTTGGGTCTTCATTTCCCCTTGGGGAAATGATGACAAGTGCCTGTGTTAGGTGAGTGTGAAGGTGAAATGGGTTAATGTGTATGCAGTGTGGAGACAGCGCTGAGACCTGGCGAGCCATCTCTACCCACAAGGACACCAGCTCCCCAAAACAGGACTTTTTGTCCATTTTATTTGAGACTCTACTTCCCATGCCTAAATGGGCCTCAGTTGCTTCACCCAAGCATGAATCTCCAATATCCAGATGGTTGACATGAAAGGCTCCATCCTTGCAGCTGAATCTGTACCCACTGGACAATCCATGATCGTCCCAGCCAAGATCCTCAACTTCAGGTCACTTTCATTCATCTTTCAAGGGCAGAAACTGCGGGTCTTCAATTTAATCTAATCCTAGGCCTTTGGCTTCATGTGGGAAAGAAGATGGCAAGTTCTCTGTAATACAGTTAGGGAGATACATATTGGAAAAGCTCATAGACTGAGATTCTACACTAAAGAGGTTTTAAGCAAGTAATGAATGGATGCTCCCCATTTTCCCCATTGCAATTATTTTATGAGAAATGTGGCAACTCTGTGGTATTAGAAGGTTAACCACACCAGTCATAGTCTTATCTGCTCCTGCAAAACAGAAAAATCTTTATGTGGACCCTGCCAGAGCTTCAGAAATGCTCCCAAGGTTCTGCTGTAACTATCTTGTTTCAGCTGCTAATCCTGCACTATCTCCAAATGCATTTTGATATATTGTAAAGGATGTGTCCAGGTCCACAGGCTTCCAGGAGACAGGGCTGTGGGATACAGCCAGTCCTACTGCAAGGGCTCCGTGGTACACAGCCTGTCCCCACTCAGCTAACTTTATTAACCCTCTTTCCCACACTGGACAGCTGCATGCAGCTGATATAAATTGACCTCGGTCAGCCTGCCCTGTGGGGCTGGGAGAGAATGAAAGACTCCCAGAATACTTCATGCTAGGGGCTGCAATAATAGCTCAGGACTAGAACTGTGCTTAGCATGCAAGAGGCCCTGGGTTCCATCTCCAGCACAGCAAAACTTTATCACCCCCGCAAATCCAAACCAGACCAAACAAACAAAAAACAAGAGAAAAGAGGCACATTTTCCAGCCACAGGTCATTCACATTAGCCAAAGACTTCCTGAACTAAAACACCCATCTCGTGATGAAAGAGCACATGTGTTTCCCATACAATCAGCTGTAGAAATCTGCAGCCTCTTCAATAGGGGCAATAAAGCTGCCCACCTGTGATGGTTTGGAGCTCTGTGTGGCCCAGCCAGACACAGGAACAGTGTTATGGAGATGACAAGCAGCCCTGGAACCCACGTTACTGGACCTTCCAGAGCTCTCGCCTGCAGAGCTTCTGGTCAGGACCTGGGGGATGGGGTCTGCCCTGTAGGCTCTGGCATAGGCTGGGGTCCCTCCCCTCCCTGCAGCTGGCCTGTCAGGATGCTCTCTCCTCTCTTTCTCCCAGCTCTGCTCAACATCCATCGCCTTCCCCAAGGTTCCCTCTGCCAGATGAGAAGACCATGGTGAACACCCTCTTCCAAGCAGCCTGTATCTTGCCTCATGCTCTGACACTGGTCTTCCAGCAAAGGATGCATGGAGCAAACCTTGTACATCCCCTTGAGAAGGCCTTGTCACCCCAGCTGCCTTCTGCCCCCCTGTAACCCCTCATGTGCATCTCTGTTCTCCTATCCCTGCTGCATCCAGGGGCCCTCGAGTGAGTTGGTATGGGCCCTCACCTGCTGCTCCTGTGAAGCAGGAAGCCTTTAGTCCCTCCATGAGCCCAGAAGTGAGAAGGGGACAGGCAGGAGTACCACTGGTTGGGGAAGTGGAGGAAGCCAAACTCCCTGTCTCAACCCTGCTTTAGCAAAGATAAAGTCGTGTAATGTTTTGTTTTCTGTTGGGGTGGGGTAGAAAGGCTGAAATGTAAGGAGGGACAAGTTGTGAGATCCAGTGGGTCACTGCTCTCTGCAAGGGCTGGCTGATGGTTGTCACAGGGTCACATAGTCAGGAAGCATGCAGCCCAGAGCTCCCCAGACAATCTGAGTGCATCAGCCCTGTGTCTGCCCAAAGAAGGAACCTCAGTTAAATCCCCTTTGACAGGTCCTGTGGGAAAAGCATCACCAGGAGACACACACAACCCAGAAGCCCAGGATCCTGCCCTGGAGGAAGGTCCCAAAGGTTTCCCTGGAAAAGGTGGGTCCCAGGGTTCCCAGGATGTGAGCTCACACTGAGACCTGTGACCATACCCTCTGGGCACCAGGGGCCTCTGCTGTCACCACCCATTATCTGGACTGACTCTGGTTATCCACAGAAGGTCTTTCAAGGAAAGATCTGTTTCTCCTGAAATTCTCCCTCCCTCTATTCACCTGTGACTCCAATCCCTTTAACAAAGAACCATACAATTAAAGGAGCTTAAAATGCACCAAAAGGTTTCATCCAATACAAGATCCACGTTCTGACACAGAAATAGCTGGAACTTAACATTGTATGGAGGAACAAGAAAGGGCCCTGGGAAGCAGGGACCAGCACATGGCAAAGGCTGACGCTGAGCTGGGGATGTGGTTCTGGCCGTTCTGTTTCCACCACTTGTCAGGCTGAGAGAAGATCCGCAGGACTTGCCCTGAGGGAGTCACCTTCACTTGGTACCCCAAGGCCAAGATCTGTAATGCACATTGCAGAGTCCTGGAGACCCACCTGATGATGGGGGACACCTCCTGGGAGAGTCTGAGCTCCAGGCCCTGGGAACCCACGTGGCCAAGCCTTGCCTTCAGCCAGACAGGAATGAGTCCAGGGAGCGCAAGAGAGGAGGCACATAGGAGGAGGGACTGAAGCCCAGCCTCCATTTCCTGGCCAGCCTGGGCAGGACCGAGAGCCCCACCCTTCAGTACTGCTGCTTCAATTCAACCCAGAGGAAGTGAGAGGAGCCACCAGACACCTGATGTCAGCCCGTCACAGAAGTGCTGTCCACTCAGTTCTGTGAAAGGGCACTTTAATAGTAAGTCCCAGTGCCGAAATACATGATGCACAGAATACAAGTGTCAGGACAAAGCTACTGTGGAAAGCACTGGACCTCTCTAGGGACAGGTATGTCACCCAAGGGGATGACTCTCAGGTCTAGAATGGAGACCCCTGAGTTCCACTAGCCTTTGTGCAACGATTCTCTAGTGTCTCACACTCCCTGTTAAATATATTGCCATAAAACACATCACAGAGCATGTGCTTTTACAAACTCATCTTGATGGTTATCTGGTTTCTTCACTGTTGAGTCCTCAGCCCGTTGTTTAGGTCATAGTTACTTTGAATCAGTGAATGGAGTCAGGAGTGGTGGCACCTGCCCGTAGACCCAGCTGTTTGGAGGGCTAAGGCAGAAGGATTGCCTGAGCTCAGGAGTTCAGGGCTGGCCTGGCAATAGAAAAAGGCCTCACCTCAGAAAACAAAAACACCTGAATGAATGATATGGTTGCGATACCGTGTCAGTGAGTCAAGGTAACCCAAAGGGAATGTGGCCCAAGGACCCTGACCTCCTCACATCCTGGAAGATTGGGAAAAGGCTAGGGCAGGGTCCCCACCTACCCAGCCTCCTTCCTTCACCTGGAGCCTCAGAACCCCAGGGACATCCGCACCCTAGCCCTCGGCACAGATCAATTGGAAAGAGGGCAAGCAGAAGAGAAGGGTGATACAAAGTAAGCCTAAGTAGAGAGGCTTGAATAAGATGGCACTTCAGCTCAAATGTCAACACACTCACTTCATTGTCCCTTCCTTTTGAAGGACAAGGTCCCCAGGGAAAGCACTGACTGACGTGGAGTCGAGTCCTTGCTATTTATAACTGGCTCCCTGTCCCTGGTGGAGGCAGCAACAGCCCAGAGACAACAGCCCTTCTGTCCTGTCTCCTGCTTCCTTTTCTCCACCCTCCAAACACAGGTCATAGGCAGCCTCTCCAGGGTGCAGAGCCAGCCAAGTGTCAGCAGGGCCTCCGACTGCTCTGCACAATGCCGTAGAAGAGACCAACAGGATCCCGGCTCTGTCCATTCTGCTGCCCCTCCCCTGCACTCTGTTCTAGACAGAGTCTAGAAACTGAGCAAACCACCGTACAAAGCAAAGGCAAGATGTCAAGTTGACTTCCTGCCATGGACCCAGCAGGTAGAAAAGAACATCTCACTCCCAAAAGGGGCCACTGCTGAGTGCAAAGTCACCCTGATGTCCCTACATAATGTCAGGAAACTGGAAATTGGTGGCTGCGACTGACCCATATACCACACTGCACTTTCTCCTCCATGTGCCATTTCAGTTGAGCATTCATCAGGGTTTGCATTACTCATTGGTTCATTCATCCAAACTCTCCATCCAAGCACTGAGTCCCAGGAAGGAACTGCTAACAAGAAATCTAACAGGGCCGCCGATGCTGAGGGCCCTGACTGGTCTACCTCTTGCTTATCACTGCTCACCCTGTCCCCTACCTGTGAACATGCATCCCACCCCATTTACTTCCTCTGCCTCTTGCCCACAGATGTCCTCCATGTGACCTTCTCACTCAAGGACTACATCCTTGTCCCTCCCTTAATCCCACATCAGTGTCACCCACGAGCATGACTGGCTCACTCTCTCCTCTAATCTACTGTGTCAATGAGGTCTATTAAATCCAAACTCATGTCTGCACAGCAACACTCCACTGGATTACGAGGCTGAGGGCCCCTCCACCTGACATCTTTCCACCTCTCCACCCTGATATCTCCTTGGCTGATGACAGTATGTAATTGATAATCTTAACTGTCAACTTGACTGGATTGAGAGATTTCCAGAGAGGTGATTAGAACATGGGGCAATAAATTCATCAGTGGAATAAACCACTGATATTCACAGCTGAATGTGTTGTTAGGAGATGGGCCCCAGTAACAGTTGGAGGTAGCCACTGGAGGTGAGCCTTTGGAGGGAAAATCTTTCAGAGGTGCTGTTCCCCACCTCTGGTCCCCAGCTGCCATGAACTAAGCACCTTTGCTCCACCATGCCCTTCTACCATGATGTTCCTGCCTTGCAAGCTGGCCATGGACTGAACCCTCCAAACCCACGAGCCAAGTCAAACCTCTCCTCTCTTTAAATTGTGAGTGCTAAATATTTTGTCCTAACAACTGGAAAGACGACTAATGCATGGTCTCATGGACAGAGGCCTCATACATGTTTCTGAGTTTAAGTTTTTTAATTCCCTAAATCTTTCCAAGACTGTGGTGGTTGGCTGAGGATCGAGACCTTGCAAGATAGCTCTAAGTAGTATTTAAACTACACTCCAGCTGTCAATTTATTCCCTTTGAGTGTCTGGACCTGTTGACACTTTAAACTCTGTGATGTGTGCTTGCTTAATTAAGCAGTAACATTAAATGTTTAGTAAATCTCATTCCTAATTATCTGTTCCATGTCTCCAGAGAAAAGGCAATTATTCAGTTAATTTCTTCCACTGAAACTTAAAGAATCAGTTCTCTGTGGTATTAACTTCAGATGTAATTATTAAAGTTCCTCTCCCATTATGGAGTCAAATAATGAAGTGATACAATTTATCCTAATTTTTTATCGGCTCCAAATACTTTTAGGGTGATAGGGCATTTTCTATTTGCTTTGTCCACTCACCACATTTAAACCTGACTTACAGAATCAGTTTTTTCAATTTTTAATTTTTATCAGTATATGTTTTCATGCTTCCTCATGGAACACATTTATAATACCTCAATTTCTTTATTCACCCCCTTTCCCCTTTTCTTCCCCCCCACCCTCCATCTTCTCTTTTCAAAAGACCTATCTCCCTATTTGGTATTATCTATCTTTATTTTCCTCTTTATTTATACTATGGGTTTCTCATATAAGAGAAACAATGATATTTAACCTTGTGTGTCTGGCTTATAGAAGCTTATATCACCATTTGGCTGTTAAAAAATACTGCTCAGGGCTAGAGTGAAATATTGACTAAACTGCAGCAGACTGTGCCCTAAACTGCTGCTACCTAAAGGTGGTTGTTGCTGGCTGCATGGATCCAGGGGATCGCACCTCAGTCCCCCGAGGTAGCAACTCTCATGTTTCTGCAGGTGCCTCTTGCTATGAGTGTAATAGCGTGGAGATCTATGTGGGCTCAGAATCTTAGACTCTCCCAGGACTGAACCTTATACTGAGCTATATCCTCAGTCCTCCTTATTTTTCATTTTGGACAAAGTCTCCCTAACTTGCAGTTTTCCTGCCTCAGTCTCCCAGAGTGCTGGGATTACAGGCATACACCACCATGTCCATCTGGAAGAACATCTGTTATGAGCTCATGAGATCGAAGCTGTTGCAGCCCTCAAAGCCAAAGACTAAAATAGAAGCCAAAGACAGCTTGCACAGTATGGTGCTTATGCTTTCTGGGGTCAGGATGATGTGGCACCCTCAGAGGGAGTCCTCAAACTGTCCCATCCCACAGCTCCTGCCAGCAACCTCAGGGTGGGTGGCAACCAGATCTGAGACCTCATAAATCTCTAGGCTTCATCTTGCAAACTTCTGTCTGCATGAGCAGAATCCATGAGTCTCAGGGGATCTTCCAGCCCCTCTATTCCTGCATGGTCTCCCTTGTGCAGAGCCAAAGTATAGAATTCACAGGGTCAAGCGTGACCTTCACATCTGTAGGGCAAAGTGTGTTTTTGCAGAAAGCATCTTTAGATTGACTACAACCTGCTGTCCACAGGCTGAGAATCTGCATTCTGAAAATCCTGAATCTGAAGTGCTCTAAAGATGCTTGACCCATAAAGTGCGTGCAAATATTCCACTACTGAAAAGCATTTCACATATGGGATGCTCAATCTGTCTTATTTCTCACATCTATAAGAGATTCTGGTTCCTGGAATATGAAACATTCTGTATTTCAAAGGTGATCTTGGAATTGACCTTGAAGAGGACCAGAGAGCATTGTGTCTGGGTCTCTAAGGAGTTTTGATGAGCTCAGTGCTTAGGACAGCAATTCTTGTTGGAACCAGTTACTTTAAAAGCAAAACTGCTAGGAGGCTTTTTTGCTTTTTTTTTTCTTAACCTAAGGTTATCAAGAGCCAAGAGTCCTTGGGAATCTGTACATGAGGCCATGGTGCCTGCCAGGCAGGAAATATAATCCAGTTCTGAATTCCTGAGCTCCCCTACATAAACAAGTCACCCCCTTGGAGAGAGGAAGGGACAGGAAGAGCTGTCTGTCTCCCTGCTGGACATGACCCTGCCCTCTGCTCAGACTTCTTAATTTCTGCCCTGTTTTACACACCATCCACTTCAGCCCTGCTCTGCTCCCACGGTTCTGGGCACAGGGCACTCAGATATGGGCACTGGGTGAGGTAGGACATGACCCTGCCATTCACATGGTTACATCTCCTCTGCACTGAGGCCCTCAACCTGCTCAGGGTGATGGGACCTAAAGGTGGTTGTCACTGGCTGCAGAGACCCAGACACTTCCTCACACACCCCAGATGATGTGTTTCCGCTGTCTCCCTGACTGACCCCCTAGCATCCTGGGAAGCAGCTACTCTTCCTCATCCTCCAGGGGCTCCTCAGCTGCCAGAGCACTACAAGCCCCACCGTGGGGTTTCCCAGGCTCTACCCTCAGTCCCTGCTTCTGGGCACCTCATCCACCCACAGCCTTCACCTGCCTGGCCTGGAGATCAGCTGTCAACAGATCACAGAGAAGCTTCACACCTAAGGTGTCTGTGCCTGCTTGACCTGTCTGCCTGATAGCCTCTAGCCCTCTTGCCCTCCTATGCTCAATCTGGGACCTCCTCTATGGACCAGGTCCCCCTTCTGGTGACCCCTTTGTCAGCGCAGGCACCCTTAAACACCTCCTAAATAGACCCGAGTTCTGACCCTTGGCCCTCTTCCTTCCCCACAGCTATTCAGTTAACCAAGACTTCTCATTTGACCCAAGTATAGCTCCTTTCCTCCTAAGGGATTTCTCCTCTATCAGTGGAGTCCTGGGAAAATACAAAGGTCTCTGCTTCTTCCCCTTCTGTGAGGCCTACCCAAATCCATGACCCAAGTAGCCAACAGAGAGATCCATTAAGAGTTCTAAATTTCTCCACAGCTTCCCAGAGCTTACAGCACTATAGCAGACTCCCCAAACTGCTAGGGGGAGGATCCCCTCTACCTTGTGAAGAATATTCAGATTCCATCTCAGTCCTAATAAGCCAGAGGACAGATGTTAATGACAGCTGCAGACCCTTACATCAGACTAGACTGAGAATGCTGGCCTCCAAAATCAAGTGGAAACCCTTAGTATTCAGTACCAGCCCCTGCCTAGTGCTGCCTCCCTAGAGATCCACACTGCCCCCACATAAACTGCCAGAGTCCACTCCAGCCCTGCCCTCTCCCTCAGCCCTTGAGGGACACTCTGGCACATTCCCACAGTGTCTGTGCATATTTACTAAGCACTGGACCTGCATTGCAGCTGGAAATACTTCCCCACACCCCAATTCCTAGGTCCATCACTGTCAGGCCTGGGAACAGCCACTCAGGTAGGAATGTATTCCCAACAGCTCATGAGTTGAGAACTTGGTCCCTAAGCCAGTAGGATGGTGAGGTGGGTGTTTAGGGAGGGGCTGGATCATGAGGGCGTCCTTGTGAGTGGATGAATCTCTTCATGCATCAATGAGTGAGGGGATTAAGGGGTTCTTGCAGGAGTGGCTTAGTTCCAAAAGCCAGCTCTCTCTGGAATACATGTCCTGTCTTGCCATGAGATGCCCTCTTCCACAACATGAAGGGACACAAAGCCCTCACCAATGCCAGTACCATGTTCTCAAATGTCATTGCCTCTAAGACCATGAGCTAAATAAATCTCTATCATCATTCAGGCATCACGCTGTCTCTGATATTGTTATAGCAACAAAAACCAGACTCAATGATCTATGCCACTGAGTGAAGGGGTAAATAATGCCCCCAGCAGCCAGTTCTGTTGTTTTTCAACTCAGCTTCCTCCAGCACTGAGCAAAGTGCCTTCCACAGAAGAACAGATCATATCCTTGAATGCGGCAGCTCATTTCCTGTGATCATTTGCAGTTCTCTTCCAGAGTGAATCTGTCTTTCTGGAAATGAAGGACTGAGTGGCCCCATTAGAGTCTCACCAGTGTCATAGACATGAAACACTTGCCTTCTTTCTCAGGGACATGCCTCAATGGGTACGTGGCTGGAAATCACCATCATGGTGTAGAGTCAGATCCAATTCGCCCTCCACTACAGCTCCAAAGCCCTTGGCAGACAATCCTACCATACTTGAAATTCATGCTCCCCCAAAGTGTCGCTCTGCCTTCTTTTATATCCAATCTCATTTTGTTATTTCCTGCCTCTATTTCTTACCTTTCTGGAATCCTCCTTGTTATGATTCACTCCTGATTGCTGATGTGAAAAACATTTCCCAATCTTGCATTTCCTGTAAAGTTCATTAAGGTGATGTAGGCTCCTTTTCCAATGTCATGGATAAAAAAAAAAATTAAGCAGTATCAAACCTAACATTTACCTCTGTGATTTTCCCAGACAACCTCCCCTAGAAGTTCCATGCCATGGTCTTTGCGACTGGCTGTTCAACCTACTTCCTATCTGCGCAGGGTTTTCTACCCAGTGAAACTGTCGTGGGGCACAGGCAACTTGAGACACTGCACCTCAGACTTCGCCTTTTCTTTTGCCTTGCATGGGAAAAAATGTCATTGACAAGTTCATCAACCATGACAGGTTCTCCAACATCAGGAAAACATTGCTTCATAGAGACCCACACACACCTGTTCTTCTTTCCCATTATATGGTTTGTATCACATCACACCAACAATCCCTGGAATACGCAGGAGCAACCCCCAAGTCCAACATGTTTGTGGTTTGTAGAGAAGCCCCAATTTAATATAACTTCCTCACTCTTCAAAATATTTGATCTCTGCCCTATTTTCATAATTTTCACAAAGAAAAAATAAAGCAGCGGCCTCAGGAATTAATTTATTAGTGTAGTGTAGCGTTTATTTCAACAACTTGCTAGTTATCTTTTATCACCATACACGAGTATCAAGGACATACACAGAGTTAGAGACAGACCAAAACTACACGGAGCCGAGTTATGCAAGCAACACTGCAGATGTGGGGTGGGCTGTTCATGTGGTTTGGTCTCTCTTTTCTTGTCCTGATTTTTTTTCATGCCATCCAAAATGCATCTGACAAGCACGTGACTATTGAGCTGGACTCTGTCAGGGCCACCACCCACACAAGGGATGGAGCTTGGATACAACAGGCCAAGGGCTGTGCATGAGTCCCTGGGTATTATTGTGACTCCATCCCTTTCTCTCTCCCTCAAAAAAGGCAATCAAAGTACAATGATGTGCACTGATGTTGATAACAGACTTGATTTCACTGCAATATGTATCAAGGACTTAAATCCCCAAGCAGGAAGACTTGAGTCAGTGCTCACTGTGCCTTGGTTGCACATCCCAATAATACCCATGGGTTTAATCTATTCTGCAGCCTGGCAAGTGGGCTTCCTAGTAAAGACCTTTTGCAACCAGTTCACTCCCCCTTTTATATATCTTCCCTCCACAGAGAAGAATCACTGATGTTTCTTAAGTAGAGACCACACATGTCAGAAGCACCTCCAGTAAGGAAAAGTGATAAAGAACTCCTAAAAAATAGAAAAGTGCCAAATGGCTAGAGGCATGCAAATGTCACGATTAAAACAAAAACAAAAGATAAAAAGTAAGGTATAAAAATGAGCATCTACTTTCAACAGACTTCTAAAATGTTTTTAAATAAGAAGTTTAAGAAATTCAAAAGGGGAAAGGTAAGTCACTAAAAAATGTGATCAAGACAATCCCAAGTGCTTTTTCTGGTAAGTTCACTAGTGGGGATCAGGAATAAGTCATAGATACCTGAAAGGTGGCTTATTACTAACACAGTCTGAAGGTATTAAGACTATGAAGAAAATCATGCATGGTCAGGACACAAACAGAATGATAAAGTAAAATTATAGTAGGGTCATACAAAAGAAATACTCACTCTGTCATGCAAAAGATGACTCACTATGGAAAGTACTGGCCAATGTAATATGGTTAGAAAAACAAATGAGATGGAAATTCACGGACACATTGAGAAGCAACTGAAAGTGACTGCATTCGAAATCATAAAGGAGTTCATTGCCAAACACAAGTCAGCAGACTTCAAACTTCCATCTAACAGCAATTACCATGCTGCAAGCTATGTGCATGTGTGTGTATGGCGGGGGTAGATCCTAGTTATGAATACCTAGAAATAAAACATATAAAAACAATGAAGAGTCACGGGAAGAGATCTTTATTGATGACATACAAACACCCTGAATTCATGAGGGAACTTGACAAGTCCCTGGACACGAACCTGTGAAATAGTAAATATCAGTAAGATGCTGTGAAGGTCTGAATATGGTCTGTGCCCCGAGGGCTCAGGCCTGGAGGCCTGGTCCCCAGTGAAGAGGAGTAAGAGGCAGAGGAGCCCCAAGCGCAGGGCTCAGTGGGAGGTGGAAGTCAGAAGAGATCGCTGTTTGCTCAAGGGAGCCCAGTTCATTTTCTGGAGTGAGTGAGTTGTTACACAAAGGGCAAGCAGCACTGACTTTCCCTGACTTCAGGTCTGTCTTGTGATCTCTCCTCTTACACCTGCCATCATCTGTATTGTGAGGTAGCCAGGGGATCTCAGAGAGCCAAGAAGAAGGCTCCATCCAGTCTTGGACTTCCAGCCTCCACAACTGTGAGCCAATGGACCTCTTGTCTTTTTAAACAATCCAACCATGGATATTTTGTCAGAGCAGCAGAAAACAGACTAAAGCAGATGCAGGTAGCCACCCCAAAGCAGTTTATAAAGTCAATAAAATCAAGCTCCATCATAATTTTCCCAAACTATGTATGCTGTTTCTCATGGTTCTCTTTAAAGAAAAATTAAATATATAAGAATAGCTAGATTGTTGATTTAAAGAAAGAGACTTGTCCTATTCCATAATAATTAAAATAGCTCTAAAATGTTTAGATGTAAATATTTTATATTTAAATGTAGAAATTTAGCTTATGAAAAAAATGTAGAAATTTAGCTTATAGCAGGAAAATCTCTGTTCAATAAATATAGGAGGCAGAAAGCATCTTAAAAAATGTTAATTAGCTAATACAGATAAACAAGTAATTAGCACATATGTATGTAAATGCATTTCAAAGCGGGGGGGGGCCGGGGGGAAGGGCTGGGGATTTGACTCAGTGGGGCCTGAGTCCGATCCCCAGTACAAAAAAGAAAAAAAGAAAGAAAGAGCAAAGCTTTCTTTTAATCATTTAAAAATATTACAGAAACTCATAAAAACATTTGATTGGGGTAGGACACAAACAAATGTACCATGTGCAACTTGCTGAATATAAATTATACTTTAATAAAAAGTGACTATTGGAAAAAAGGAACACCATAATGGAAACAATGACAAATTTTACTATATGAATATCCTGAAAGTGTGAAATGTCTCTATGTTAAAAAGAAAACATAAAGTGGAAAAAACAGTGACAGACAAACTGAAATGCTTGTGCCATGAATAGTAGCTAAGGAGCTAGTGATCGGAAATGCACACACACACACACACACACACACACCAGAAAGACACATGGACAGCTATAATTATCGACAGGCAATTCACAAAAGAAATTTTTTAAGCAGTCAATAAGCATGAGGAGATGCTACAACCACATTACTAATTGAATGGACAACAGAAATTAAATTTATCACACTAAATATAATAATTAAAATTAAAATAACATAATACTTTTCCCATCATTGTAATAAATAATAGAAAAGATTAACAATATTGATTGCTCATAAGGCTTCAGGGAAGGAGACACTCTCAGACAATGATGGTCAGAGTATAAATTTGTAAAATCTCTTTGGCAATAGAGTTTTGGCTTTGTCTAGTAAAAATTTAAATAATGTGAAGCCTTCGGCCCAGCACTGCTTCCAGGAACCAAACCAGCAGAGAGAGCTGGAATCGTGAATAAAGCTGTTCACTAAATCACTGTGCTGGTGGAAAATTGGAAGTTTCCTAAGTGTTCATCCCTGGGGTTCTGAGATCAAAGGCAGTTTGGTCCAGTCTCACAACATGATGATGTTTACAAAAAATACATGGAAACCAACTGTTTCAAGCTTCCAATAGATTTTTGTAAAAGTCAGATTTTATTCAACAGATGCTTATTAGGAGATACACAAATCATTTCAGAACAAAACTCCAATTATAATATTCTTCCATTTGAAATGGTATTTTGAGTAGACTTTTTTCCTTAACATTTCCAGTATAAACACTGTCAGAAACAGGAAGCTAACTTAGCCAAAAAGAAGCTTTTATTTTCCTTACTGCACATAAACAATGCAGAGGGGCTGGGGATTTAGTTCAGTGGTTCTGTGCCTGTCTCAAAAGTGCAAGGTCCAAAGTTCAATCCCCAGTACCAAAAACAAAGCAAAACAAAACAAAACAAAACAAAAAAATAAACAAAAGTTTTTTTTTTTTTTTTGAGGTACTGGAATCTAATTCCTAATATCTTAGGCAAAAATAAAGGGAACAAACAAAAGAGGTTTTTCATAGCAAAAGTTTTTTTTTTTTTTAATGAACAAAGAGAAACATTTTTGTTTATGACTTGTACTCTGAGTGACATTTTGGCCAGCCTTTAAGATCATGATATACAGTGTATAATTATTGTTATTCTCGGATTGTGATGTTATGAAATTTTGGAGTCTTTTTGGAAGTAAAAAGAGTGCTTTTCATATTTTCTTTATGAATACCTACTTGTATCACATTTTTTAAATTTTAAAGGGAACAGCTAAATGAAAGCTTAGACCTTAGCTTCCATGATGATTTTAACGTTTTTAGGTTGTAATAATTTCAATGCTATTTGTCACTGGACATAAATACAGTATAGACATATAATTTTTAAAAGTAAAAAAAAATCAGCAATACCTACAAAGCAATATATGAACCCTTGTTAAAATGCATCTATACCTGTGTGGTCCTGCCCAGCGTGACCACAGTATTCAGTAGAACAGGAACTTCAGTAGAACTGCAATCTCAGCAGGGGACTTCAGGTTAGGGTGAGGAAAAACAGATGCTCACCTTTTACTCTTTGCCCTGCTTGACTTTCTCACCCATAATTACTCTGCATCCTTCCTATACCACAGCAGATGGCAAAACAATGCAGTGACTACAATGCTGGGTCAGCCTTGTCCAAACCAGAATCCCCAGGTTGCCCTTGGTGGGGGGATTCCCAAGGGGTGGTGCACACAAAGGAAACACAGTGGAAGAGGAAGGGGGACGGGAGCTCCAATAAGATGTGCAGTAGGAGAGGCCAAGGAGAGGTGAGGCCTCTGGGACGGTGACAGCATCCACCCTGTCATGCCCACTCCACAGGCACCCACCGTACAAGGTGCTAGTGCCACCCACAAGGAGCACTTTGTGTTCGCACAGGATGATAGGGGACTTTAAAGGTTAGACTTTCTTTTAAGGATGGTCCACTTCTCCAAACTTCCTTATGCTCAGAGCATAAAGCACCATGTCCTCCTCTCTTCAGCTCAGGTGAATGGAGGACGCTCAGATGCCAACCCAAGGGATCAGAGTCCAGCTTCCTCTCCACAGCAAAAGAGCAGAGCAGGGCTGTGGGGGAAGTGGGGGAAATGCCAGCTAGAACTGTGTATATCATGCTGCATTGCCTCTCCCATCTTCCTTATATAAAGACGCCTGTGCACCTGCATGTAGTGACAAGGTGATTTGTGGTCCTTCAAGGAACCTCCATATCCCCAGAGCTAGCTTTGAAGAAAGCCTTCATCCTTTTCTCCAGGCCTCCTGTGTTCAGGGAGGGCTGTCGGCACTCATATCTGAGCAACTGGTAACTTCTGCACATCCGTCAAGGAGTAGCTGAGGGTGAGTCGTGGACCTACACGTTCACTGTCATCATCATTAGCATCTTCCAAAGGTGCATGTGATTATATTAGAGAAACAGGAACAATACACCTAGAAAGAATGTTTCACCAGCTCTCTGAGCATCTCCTAGCCCAGTCAGCACAGAAAACTAACCCTCACAATGACAGACCAGTCACAGGAGAAAGCATTTTTCAATGCTGCTGAGAATGGAAATTCTTTAAATATTCTAGAGGTCATTTCAGATCTTAGAATTGTGTCCATCATTAGGTTGGAGAACCCTTGAACCAATATTATTTCTGCAATAGAAAACAGCCAGCACATGGAAACCAGGAGCACATAAAGGAAGCCAACACTCCCCTGGCAAGCACTGCGGGCAAGGAGCTGTTCCAAGACTTTTGGCGAGAGTCACCCTCGGTCTGCTTGGCAAGGCCCTGGCTTCAGAGGGATATGGAGAGACAGCGTATGGCCCTCCCCTCAGGGAGTTTAATGACAGTTTTGTCTCCGGTAAGAACATGAAGGATGATGCTCCAATCAAGTCCATGGTGCAGGGCAAAGGGTGGAGCAGTGTTACAAGGGAAATCTGAGCAGCGATTCCACTCCTGTGGATGGCTAGAGAGTCCAGTAGAAAGAAGGAAGTAAAGTAAATGTGGAACAAACAAAAAAAACAAGAGGTAGAGATTTAGGTAAACAAAGCCCCTGATAATGAACAAGGCACAAGGCCCAGAGAAGGGTGACCTGGATAGATGCAAATCTAATTCCATCCTGACTGCAAAGGGGAGGAATGGTCCAAGCCTCCCCGTCGTGAAGAGCACAGACCAACCTACACAGGCCTGTCAGGCTTCAGGCCATTTACTTAAGGGTGGCTTTCCTTAGTCCCCATTCATAACCCCTGGAAGCTTGGTCACTTTTTCTTGAGGCCTTGTGCCTTCCCACCAGCAAATCACGGCTGGCTGCAGGCTGAGGCTGGGCAGACTTAAGTGAGGAAGGCAACTGTGTGTGAGGTTAGAATCACTTCCAGGTCAGAGGTAGAAGGACGACAGGGTGGCAAGGCAGAGAGATAGCTGGAGAGGAAGAGTAAGAAGAAAAGATACAGTGTGCAGAGGGAAGGGGAGTGGGCAAGGAAAGAAATGGGAGGGAAGAGGCAGGGAAGAGAGGGAAAAGAAGAGGGAGAAGAGGAGATGAAAAGGAAAGAATCTTATTTTCAGTAGAGTCTCTTGGAGCAAGTTCCTTGTGAATGTTCTAGAAGGAACTGGCTAGACTCACTGAAGTTAATTCACATTAAATAATAAGCTAGATGATAGTATTTATTTGAAAGAAATATACCTTTTTATATGCTCTAATCACAGAGGCTTTATTACTGCCAAGAGATTTAGCATATGATTCTATAATGTACTGTGACAGGGAGACAAAAATTACATTAATTACACACACACACACACTCACACACAGACAGACAGTCACACACACACACACACCCACACAGACAGACAGACACACACACACACACACCCACACAGACAGACAGACACACACACACACACACCCACACAGACAGACAGACACACACACACACACACCCACACAGACAGACAGACACACACACACACACACCCACACAGACAGACAGACACACACACACACACACCCACACAGACAGACAGACACACACACACACACACCCACACAGACAGACAGACACACACACACACACACCCACACAGACAGACAGACACACACACACACACACCCACACAGACAGACAGACACACACACACACACACCCACACAGACAGACAGACACACACACACACACACCCACACAGACAGACAGACACACACACACACACACACACACACACCCACAGGCCAAGTAATACTCAGTATTGGTTTCTGTCTCAGCTCCTCTATTTTTTAATGTGTTTTTTTTTCTATACAAAAATACATATTTATACTAATAAGTCATTTGTCTTCTGGAATTAATTTGTTTAAGATGAAAAAGTGCCCAACATTAGTTCACACATCACTCTGTGCTTACTAATGTTACAATTCCACAAACTCCAAAGACAAGCAGTTTAAAGACCATCTATATAAATTACTTCATTTTAACATGCTCCTTATTCATGTAGTACACAAATAGTACCTTGAGTTTCATCCCTTAAAAAAGCTTATCAGCCAGGTATGGTGGCCTATAACCCCAGAATTCTTAAAACTGAGGCAGTAGGATCTCCATGAGTTCAAGGCCAGCCTGAACTACTCAGCAAGACCTTGTCTCAAGAAACAAATAAACAAAACTACAACAAAAAGCAAAACCAAAAAAAGCTAATCAGGACAATATCACTAAGGCCTTTAATATTATTGATTTACACACATAATAGATCCTCTGGATCTTGTGCTGAACTAAATCCAAGATGCAAGCAACCAAAAATATAGCTTGAGTGCACTGTAGAGGTTAAGACTGGTAAGAGGTGTCCTCCTTCTTGGGCCTCTGGTAACAAAGCAAGGCAGCCCTCCAAGGTGGCATGGGGAAACCATGACGTTCTGAGAGCAGTGAACATCTCCTGTCCATCTCCAGGAGGGGGCACTACCTCTAGGCCTTGGCCTACTTCCTGAAGGGTTGCTGAGCCTGAGTTTGGATCACATCCACTGGATCATGCATCAGAGCTACCACTTGCCCTGTGCGTGGGCTTTGCCATTCACATCAGGACCCCAGGCTGACGTGGGTCTCTCTGTGGGTGCCCCCAAGAGCTAAGCCAGAGTGCGCAGGGCTGAGCAGACCTGAGATGAAGGCTGGGCACTGATCAAGAATCTTCCCTGAGCACACTCTGGCCAGCAATGGGCTAAGAAACCCACGCCCGGACTCCCTGAGCACTCCCATCTGTAAGCCTGGGAAGAGCCCCTCTCTAGAGCATGTCTGGCTGCTGAGGAATCAGAGGGCTTCCCAAAGAGTTTCTGTGGGTTCCTCACCACCTGGAGGCAGACCCTGCCCCCAGCCTCTTTGGGAAGATGGGAGGCCAGCTTCCGGAAGTTCCTTAGCAAACCCAGGCAGTTCTCAGGGTTATCAGAGAACTAGAGATACTATCTACTTACATCTACGGCCTCATATCCCCAACTCCTTCTTTCTCCACTAAAGCAGACCAGGCCTTTGCCCAGAGTCAGGGGGATCTATGCTCTCCTGCAACAGTCCCTGATAAATGCAATCTGTCCTCAGCACCCTAACAAGTGTCAGGCTGCTCCCCTAAGAGTGCACAGCCAGTCTGATCTTTACCTGTGAGGATTCCTGGTAGAGCCAACACCAGGCCCTACGTGGTGACCTGAGTGGGGACCCTGGTTCTGCTCCTCCCCCACACTCTCCCCATCTTACCTCTCATCTCAGTGGCCGAGGAGCCATTGGACCAGGCTGTCCACTTGTTCCGGTGCTTGCTGATCTCCTGCACTCGGCAGACATACTGGCCCTGGTCGGCCAGCTGCAGTGTCAATACTGAGAGCCTGTACAGCGTCCCACGCTGCTCTTCTAGCAGCAGCAGCCTCCGGCGGTGCGCACTGCGGCTGAAGTTCCCATAGTATTGTACGGCCCGGAGCTTGGTCATCTTCACCATCAAGGCCTCTGGGCTGTCGTTGCCTGAGAAAAACCAGCGCACGGCCAGCAGGCTGTCCTTGCGCCTCTTCTGGGACACATGGCACAGGAGAGTGGCATTGTCCCCCTCCAAATAGTCAACCACAGGCCCTGGGGACACGGTGACATTGAGAGCTCCACAGACCTCTGCAAAATAACAGAAAAGGGGAAATGGTGAGCGAAAGCCACAATCTCTCCACAGGGGTACCAAGCACAACCAAGGGGCTGGGCAGGACCTCAAAGCTGTGGGGCCCCCATGCCTATGTGGCTGGTGCAGGTGATCCCATGCCCCTGATCATTCCCCCACCTTCCTGCTGGTCAGAGGAGGGCTCTTCTGGGGGACATCAGGGTTTCACACTCTCATCTCTGGGTGATCCCTTTCCTGTGGCTGCCAAACACTGACCACCTGGCCAGATATTTTCATAAAACTGGAACTAGTTACTGCCATCTAAAATTCATCAGACTCCATATGAGAATCTGGAGAGCTGGACTCTCTTGAGAACCCCTGGCTCACAGCCATGTATGCAACCAGCATTCCCACTGCCTGTAATCATTAGTGTGGGCAGTGTTGGGTCAGGCTGCCCTTGCTGACGGCCTGTCTGCCGCAGCACTGAGCTGGCCTTTCCCTTCCTGACTCCAGCCAGGGCAGATACTCAGTAGAGGGTCAATGGGTGCTAAGCCAGCACCTTGAGCTGGAGCAGCAGGAGTGATTCAGGGACTTCCTCAGGCTCAGGCCTAGGTTCTCAGAGTTGAAGTGCAGGAATACAGGTGCCTCGGGAGTGAGGAGGGACTATCCCGGTGCTCCAAAAGATGCTGCATATTCAGGCCCCACCCACTACTTCCTGTCCTTTGGTTTTTTAGAAATGTCTGAGGCTGCCCACCCTAGCTGACGTTCTGCCCTTGAGTTGACCTTTGGTGGAGCCGTCCCAATACACCTGGCCATTCAAACCAGCAGACCTCTGAGAGGCCAAGTGCTGTGATCTTTCTCAGGAGCCACTGTTCACGCTCTGGGGCTCACAGGCACAGCCCCCAGTCCTATGGTTTGAATGTGTCCCTGCAGCGTCCCTGTGTTGGAAAGTTAATCCCCAAAGCCGTAGGTAAATGCTGTTGGGAGAGGGGGCCTTTGGGATTAGATGTGGTCAGGAGTGTGGCCCCAGGATGGTAGTAATGGCTTTGTAAGGAGAGGAAGAGAGCCCTGGGGTGGCCAAAGGCACTTCTATTCTTTATAAATTACCAGGTTCCAGGTATGTGTTGTAGCAACAGAAAACCAACTGAGAAACTCTGGCAGACAGAGCCAAAAAAGGATTTTGTTGCAGAATGCTGAAGACTCCTGCTTTCCAAGCTAAATTTTCCCCCCATGAGGTCCCATATCCCCAACCCCCTACAGCCCAGGGTACCACCAGGAAGCACAGTTCCCTGCCCACACAGCCACAGCAGCAGGTAACCCCAGGGCCATTCCAAGCCACAACTTCAGACCCCCAACATCTCCTTCTGGTCATAGGAGGGAGTTTGGGCCCCAGATATCAGAGTTACCAAAATCCTTGCTCCCTGGTCAGTGCTGCAGTCAAGCAAACAGGAAGAAGGAAAAAGAGATGGAGAAAGATTTGAACATTTGACAAGGAGGAGGTGGGTTGTTGAGGTGCCATGAGGCTATGCTGAGCTTGTCATAAAAAAAAAAAGCACACTTCACTATAAACAACTGACAATAGGTCTTACTCTGTCTGCTTTCTGTGGCTAAGAACACAATACTACAGAGTAGGTTAAAAAGAAAAGAGGTCCTGGTCCAAGTACAAGGGCTCACATCTGGTGATGCATAGACCTGGTGGCAACAGGCATCATGTGACCAGGGACTGGTGCTTAAGAGACCTCGCCCCACTGGCTTTTATTGTAGACACACACCCTTATGACAGCTCATTGGCCCATGAATCCATTAATTGGATGAGTGGATTAATCCATTCAGGATGGAGCCCTGATCACTTCTGAAAGTCCTGCCTCTTGACGGAAATTAAACCTCAGCTGAGCCTCAGAGGGGACAAGCTGTTCAAAGTATAGCATTTACTCCCTTCTACTGCTTCCACTGAGGATTTCACCCACCAGAGGCCTTTTGCATTCTGAGGTTAGGGCCAGTTTTCTTTCCATCTCCTCATCTCTTAGGAGCCAGGCACTGGCCTACAGGACCCTCCAGAACAACCCAACAATCTTGCCTTACTGGCACCCAGGAAGTGCCTCTGTCACTAAGGTAACATTCACAGGAGGTAGGACACAGAGTTTTTGGAGGCCAATGATCAGCATGCCACACCATAGCAGCAGAGGGGATGAAAGTGAAGAGGAAACCAGGCCAATTCTCAGCTGGACTCTAAGCATCTGGGGAATAGGTGGGAGGTCCCCTGAGTTCACAGTGATGATGGACAAAGTGATGATGGAGACACCTGGAAACACAGCTGAGGTGTCCTGGAAACCTGTGAGTGTCACCTCCTCTGACAATAAGCACCTTATAGATGTCATTAAATGCATGTTCCTGGACTGCAGGGAGTGTCCTGCAGCTGGGGCTGGCTCCTCCAGTAACAGTCCTTCTGGTGTCAGAAGTCACTAGCATAGAGAAGAGAGGAGGTTTCGGCCCACAACTTCCTTGTGCCTTGCCCACCTGGCAGACTCTTTGCCTGGGGCCCTGCTGCACTCCCTGCTGAGAGCTAAGGCCCCACAGTAGGACTCTGGAAAGCAAGGCACAGGTAGGACCCCCAGCTGATTCCACCCTAGCAGTCACCAGAGGCAGGCAGCAGAGGCCCTGCAACTTTCTCCCAGAACCCAAGGCCAGCCACTCCCACCCGAGGGCTCCCACTGGGGCTCAAGGAGCTAGGAAGGCAGGAAGTGGAGAGTACAGGTGGGAGGACAGTGAGCACCCCAGGATCCACCCATTAACACTGTATGAAGAAGGGCTTATTTATAGTGACAGCAACCAAGAGGTTGTTTCAAGTGCAAAAGCAGCCCTGGAGAGGCCAGTTCTGTTGCCCCCAGGAAAGAGAGATAGACAGAGGGACAGGGCCAGCCTCTAGGACACACCCTGCCTTCTCCCCTGCAGCACCCTCATCCTTGCCTTCTTTCTGCCTTATTTTCCCTGACAAATGGCTGTGGCACCTGTTTCTCCCGTCATAGTACAAAGGCCCTTATTATATATCCCCCAAATTACCATGTGGAAATCCTAACCCCAGCACTGTGTGTGTGATTGTATTTGGAGATGGGGCTTTTAAAGAGGGTGTTCAGGTCCCGAGGGTGGGCTCTGCTCCAACATGACCTTATGAAAAGAGATCAGCACAGAGACCTGGCAGAGAGGAGATGGTCAGTATCATCAGCAAGCCAAGGACAGAGGCCCTGGAGGAAGCACCATGTCGGACACCTTGAGCCCAGGCTTCTGGCCTCCAGAACTGTGCGTAAGTAAATTCTTGTTGCTTAAGCCCCGTCTGGGGCACTGTGTTATGGTCTCCCTAGCAAACAGATATAACCTGTTGACCAAGACTGTAATGTTCAGTAAAAATAAACCAGACACACAAGCTTAAATATTGCATGATTTCCCTTATATGAGAAAGCCAAAGTATGAACAAATTAAAGAGCAAAATAAAAGACAGGCAGTAGGAAACAGGGAGATAGATCTTTTGCAAAAGGGAAAGGGAACAAGAGGTGGAGAAGGAGGAGGAGAAAGGGGAAGGGAAGGGGATATAAAAGGAATTAAAATGTGTTATGCACCAGCTCCCCACAAGGAATGTAGACATTGTTTACTGCAAAAATGCACTGATAAAGATTTTTTAAATATTCACAGCCACCAGCTCCAGTATTCACAACTACCTTCAACACAAGGATTTGGGATTGAAAGGGAGATGGCAGGGTCCCTGACCACAGCTAGAAAGCTGGACTGGAGGTCACAGGTTTCAGGGAGCTCCCTGGGCAGGGCTGTCCCCAGCACTGAGCTGGCAAAGGCAGAGGCCTGGCCTGGGTGTAAGTGGCTTCATGCACTAGGATCTCCAGAGGGAAGAGGTTCTGGAGGACCAGAATGGCAAAAGTGAGCTAAGCAGGATGCCTACTTCAGTGCCAGCATGGGAGAGGGGCAGGCAACTTCACAGAGGAAAGGGCAGCGGGAAGAAAGAGGACAAGAAACCATTCTCCATGGGACAGAGGCAGGTTGTTGAGAGCTCAGGGACACCCTGTGGACCAGCCTGCTAACAGAGCTTGCCCGGACAGCAGCAAGATAAACAGGGTGGGTATCCCTGCTCTCCTCCACCCGGGAGGGCTGATTCTCCTCTCTCCCCACTGGGAAGTACAATCTTTTAAGTCCCACCAGCCTGAAGAATTTAAGAGTTTGTTCTGTGACCTGCTTTGCAGAGAGCTGAAGTAGGACCTAGGATCCCTTCCCACTCCGAGTCTCTGCTTCTTCCTTCTGCTCCAATTGCCAGGCACAGTGTGGCTTTCTGGAGCTATGAAGCCAGTGAGTAAGGCATCCATTCAACAGGAAAGAGACATAGGAGGATGTTCCTATAGCACCAAGGGCTACAGAGAAAATGTGCGGGGTTTAAGAAAATCATGGCATACTCTCAACCCAAAGTTCAAGGTAAGAGACTTAAGAATGAACCAGTAAGCTGGAGGCTGCACTGGAGTTAATAACAGACAGCTTAGACAGCAGCAAAAAGTGACCTTCCTGGTAGAGGGTCCCAGCTGTGCAAAGGACCTGCAACAGGAGGAACACAGTGCAGGCTGGAAATGGAAAGATTTTCTGTCCCTTGGTGAGCTGCACTCTACAGGGGCCCAGAGAGGCACCTCTGCCTGCACATGGGACTCTCTGTACCAACCAGGGACCCAACAACTATTTCTTTTTAAAAAGGAAGGTGACAACACAGGCAGGGAAGAAACTGAGCCAAACAGAGGGAGGAATTCTTGTTCCCACAGTCCCATTCCTTCATTGAGCTCTGATACTCGAGTGTCCCAGGTACCCCTTGGGCTGGCACTGGGATGGTCATGGGCCCAGGTCTTTCCAGCTCTCTGAGGAAAAGCAATGAGACCCAGAAGCAACAGTGTGGGGAGTTAGTGAAGAGCCACTGGACCAACAGAGGTGGGCTGGGAGCCTGGCTCTGTTAGGTAGGAGGCCAAAGGAGCCTCAGTTTACTCATTTGGAAAATGGGAAAAGGATATCTTTAATGGTGAGAACAAGGCTCCAGAAAAGAAAGACTTTAAAATGCAGGTCCTGAGAGCCACAGAGGTAAGAAGAATAGGAAAGTGACTGAGCTGCAGGAGCACAAGGCCCTGAGCTTGGAAGGGCTCCCACCAGCATTAATTCTTCACTGTTGATTTCTTGAAATTTTAATAATTTTTTAATAAGGGACCCTGAGTTTTCATTTCTCATGGAATCCCATACATTCTGCAGCTGGTCACCCTGTGAGAGAACTTCAAATGCCTGGGGACAAGAGCTGAGGGCCCAACCCTCTTGTTTGCATTCGGCTAATGTCATAAAAAGGATGAACACAGCTCTTAAACCAGCCCCAAAGGACACCTATGTAGCCAAACTGCACAATGTACTTCTCATGCAGAGGCTGAGGTTGATGATCCTCTGACAGAGATAAGGCACCTGCCTTGCCCAGGACACAGACATGGACATGGACTGGTCCCTTCTCTTCTGCCTAAAGAGACTCCCCACTTATCTCAGCAGGCAGGAGCCTCTAGGTCCACCAGCAATGCACACTGCCAGTACTCCATCAGCACCAAAGAGATCCTTAGACTGTACCCATGACAATGACTCTCAGAATGAAATACAGTGTTACCCAAAACTTCTCAGCACCAGGAGCCTACGTTTGCCAGACAGAGGCCAAAGCACTACCAGACCTACTCCATGGGTGATTAATTCATATTAAGCTCATCATCTAAAATTAGCTGTATCCATGATAAACATACCACCTTCTCCAGAAGTAAAGGCTACATCTTCTAACTGCTGATGG
Source organism: Fukomys damarensis (assembly GCF_012274545.1). Classification (NCBI taxonomy): domain Eukaryota; kingdom Metazoa; phylum Chordata; class Mammalia; order Rodentia; family Bathyergidae; genus Fukomys; species Fukomys damarensis. Next base: position 70,172,475 of record NW_022900913.1, read on the forward strand.
GAACTCCATGCCAAGCACAGTTCTAAGCACTTTACCCAAGTTTTCCTCATACTCCACTAATCCTTGCTTTACAGAAAAGATGTGTGAGCCACAGAGAGTGTAAGAAGTTTGCTAAAGCTGGAATAGCACAAGGTGGGCCTGAAGTTTGAATGTAAGAGAGCTGGCTTCAAAGCCCACTCTTAACTGCAATTCAGGATTGTTGCTTGGTTTTTAGTAAGCGTTTTGCCTGCTGGCTTTGTTGTGGGACCAGGTGACCATGCAGGTCCTACTCCAGCACAAAATGGAGAGCTGAAGGGTGCAGGTTCAGAAGTGTGGACTTGGGTATCAAGCAGGTGCTTCCTTTGAAGCCAGGAGTCCTGCTGCAGACCTACAATGGGTGGCAGGTATGTGGCAAATTTCTGTGCAAGCAAGAGCAGGGGTCTGGCACAGGAAGACAGAGTCTAAGGGATCTCAAACCCCAGCTATCAAGGCTCTTTAGGGCTCCTAGAAAGGAGACTGTCCTTGATCCCTAAACACTGCTAATCAGGGTACCCTCTCTGACAGGCCCTGAAATCAGGAAAGCAGGGGTCACCCTGCAGAAAAGGAAGGACCTTAGTGCCCACAGAATCTACTGCCTGATGGCTGCTCCGCAAAGGCCAAGAGAGGGGCCTGACGGGGGCCGCAGGCCAACCTCAGTCATTCCCAGCCAAGGCAGGGATTACCAGAAGAAGAAGCCCTTCTCACAGTCCACTCCAGGCTCACCGGAAGTTCCACTGCCCTTGTAGCCAGGGGCTACACTGGGTGCATCTCTCCTCAGTGGTGTACAAGTCCCTCCTCCTCCAGCCCAGCACTTAGGAGCTGGGTCACCCATGGGAAATTACTTCCCACTGGGAGTGGCTCACTTTCCTTATTTACAAAGCAAATGCAGAACAGTTTAGAGGTTGTGAGCAGTCTGGGGCCAGGTTTCGGGGTGGGGGAGGATGACATCCCAGCTCTAGCCTTACTAGGTCATGGGCCCTTGCCTCAGTTTTCTCACCTGCAAAGGGGATAACAGCACCAAATAAACTGAGTTAATGTTTTGTGAAGTGCTGGGTCTGCAAACATCTGCTCTAGTCTTTGTAAGTTTGAAATACTGTTGTGATGAAGGGAGATCATACACAGCTGGCCCCAGATGGGTACCCAGGAAGTGTGAGCCACCCATACACTGGTTCTCAAGGTCATTCCAGCTGCGGCCCTGGGGAATCCAGAGTCCAAGAAAGTTTTCCGCAGTTTCCAAGTGGGACCCGAGAAGCTGCCCAAGGGGCTGGTGCGTGCGGTCAAGCTCGCCACTCCCCACGAGGACGCAGTCCCTCCAGGGCCCAGCCATTCCGTCCCCGGTCCCAGCCAGCGGGACAGAGCTCAGAAGTGGCTCCCAGGAGCTGCCAACAGCTGAGGTCCCGACTGTTGAGAAGGTGGTGACTCGCCCGCTGGGCTGGCCCGTTCAGGCCTGAAGCTCGGGGACACCGCGCTGTCCCGGGCCTTTCCTGAGGGGCGTACGGTGTGACAGCGCCGCCCAGGTCCTGACGGGCAGAGAGGGGACTAGAGGCGCTGGACTAGCTCCAGCTATGGAACCGGGACTCCCACGCCCCCCTCACCCCCTGCGCCCACAGCGCTTACCCGGACCGGGAG
>NW_022900913.1:70174373-70204358 GCF_012274545.1 Fukomys damarensis
AAACCTTGCCCCCGCCCCTGCTCCACTCCTGCCCGGCTCCCCGAAATCCGGAGCCCTCCGCCCCGCCCCATTATTGGCCACACCCACCAGCTGCACAGCCCCTGCTCAAGCCTGAACCCAGGCCACCCCAGCCCCGAGGCCTAATGCAATTGAGAACCCAAGGGGATGTGATGGCTATGTGTGTCCTTGACCCCTAAGACAGGGTCCTGGGCCGCCCCTGCTCCACTCCTGCCCGGCTCCCCGAAATCCGGAGCCCTCCGCCCCGCCCCATTATTGGCCACACCCACCAGCTGCACAGCCCCTGCTCAAGCCTGAACCCAGGCCACCCCAGCCCCGAGGCCTAATGCAATTGAGAACCCAAGGGGATGTGATGGCTATGTGTGTCCTTGACCCCTAAGACAGGGTCCTGGGAACTAGGGGTTGGGGGGCTTCTGCTAGCAAACCGACCTGAAGCCCTGTGCTCTCTCCTCTGAGGCCTCTGTGACCACAGGGCCACTGAGGAGAAGCCCTTGCTGAATTTAGGAAAGGACAAATCCAGAATATGTGGAGACTATTAGTAAGAGCGTCCTTAACCGTGCCCAGGGCCAAGAGGCTTACAGATGTTACCAGCTCCTACCACTGTGAGACCCAGGACAGCTCCTGGTCTCCCTGTGCCTCAGTTTCCCCCTTCTGTATTATGGGGCCTACCCGCTGGGGGTTAAGAAGACCGAAATAGCCCCTTAAGGTGGCAGCCAGCAGCTGTCAGGACTACTATTTTAGATAGGAACACAGAAGTAGGTGATAAAGAGCACAGCCAGAGACCCACGACAAGGCCACCTGTCCCAGCCACTCTCAGCCAAAGCCTAACCTCTTCCCCAGGGTGCAAACCCATGCTCTGAGCCTGGCTGAGGAACTGGGTCAGGATCTCTGCACAGAAAAAATCTATTTGAGGAATGCTTTGTGGCATCTATTGGAGGGGAGTGTGAGCTCTCCAAACCCCAGGCACTCCTTGGTCCGTGAGCCCTGGGAGGTCTTCAGACTGGAGCCCCCAGCCAGGAAGCAGGCCATGCAGGGACTGGGCTGACCAAGGTAGCTGCTTCATGGGCAGGTGTTTGGAAGGGCCTGCGCAGCTGAGGGTGGACAAAGAGTGCTAGCTCTGAACACAGAATTCATCCCATACTGAGCAACAGCTGTGAGCTTAGGGTCAAAATGACCTCTCTGAACACTACTTCTCAAATGAAGGTGATATCTGTGAATGGCATGTGGGCCTGAGTTCAAGTGCACAGGGCCGGAGAAGACATGGGGCACTTTAATGTCCTCGGAGACCTCCACCTAGCTGTGTTGCATGCAATGACTTCTAGTTGAAGATTTGTTGGCCACACTTGGAGAAGCCAAACCCCACTTTGCCAGTGTTCATTGCTAACTACCACCCTGTCCCTTTGGACTTGAGATGATACCCATTCCAGCTACTTCTTGCTGTTTTGTTTTGTCCACACCAGTTGTTTGCTGGAGGTTTGGGGCTGGAAAATGCGCTTCTTGAAGTTCTGGGATATACAACACCATTTAGCTTTCAGCTGGGGCTCTCTTATTATTCTTCAATCTCCCAAATGATCTGGCAGGACATGTTGGTGAGGGCTTTGCTCCATGACCCACAGACAAGGGATTTAGCCTGGGCCTATAGGAAATACAGTCAGTGACCCTCATGAGACCCATATTTCTGCTCTCCCATCACTATAGGCAGGAACTTTCCTGATCTTCCCCTGCCTCTACTGCCTGATCACTTCACTTACAAATTTATGAAGATCAGAAAACTTCCATTGATTATTCATCCAGCCCTGAATCTATCAGTACTGCGTTTCTTCCAAATTAAAATAATACCTCATTGCTTTTACAAAATTACTCCCTACTAAAAATATCCCCATCTGGCATTTCTGTATAAGCATTCAAATTGTTGTAAAGTTGATCCATGGTCTCATGGATGATAAACACTCAACTAATCTTCAACTATAGTCACCACTGAGGGAGTCACCCCAGAAATCCAGACCTCACAAGATAACTGCAGTCTGTGCTTGAGAACAGATGCATTTTCTTCCATGATAGACATGGAGGAGCCTGGTTTGTAATCAGTTCAAGTTCGTGCACAGAAGGTATAACCCTAATCTAAGAGTGGAAAGGAAAAGGCAAATGCCCCCACTCAGGTGTCCAGCTGATTCCTCCTTATGGCACTTCAGGCTGGATGTATCCAAGTAAGTTTGAGGATTGCCTCCTTCATATTGCTCACAGATACGTTCCAGCTCAAAGCAGTGTTGCATGCTTGAACTGCCACTAAAAGGGAGTGAATGAAGAGTAGACTGGAGAGAAGAGGTTTTCAGTTCTGACCAACAGTGGGAGCATAGAAAAGGAATTGTGGTTGCAGATGAAGCATCCATCCATCAGTTTGAAGGAACAGCCCAGCATCTCCCAAGTATGCAGGACTTTGCATGGGACCTGCAGCAGCATTTCCTTCTGCACAGCTGGCAAGGGTGTGGAGTGCCCGGGTAAAGAAATTTGAAGCTGAAGTCCTGACAGAAATAGCATCCCAAACCAAGTGTGTTGGTGGCCCCAGAGGATGGGCTCATTCACCCGCCATTTTAGCAGTGACTGTGAGCTCAGTGCTCTGCTCTGCAGGTCAGCTATGGTTCACTTGGGCCAGCTCACAGAAAACAGAAAAGGGGCCTGAGATTCCTAGAAGGCTCCAGAAAGAGGGGTTTGGAGTATGAAAGAGTCAGGAATTAGACAGGTCACCTACAAAACTGACTGTAAGGAAATTTCCTTTGAACTGACTGCTGATGTCCAAGACTAAAATCTCACTCCATTCCATTCCTTTGACTTTCATTGAATAAAATGTCAAATGGGCAAAAAGACAGATTGAGGAACTGTCCAGACTAAAGGAAGTTAAACACATGTAATGTGTGATCCAGGTGGGATTTGGGAGCCCAATGCTAAAGGACATTACTGGTTTTGGAAATTTTTTAATATAGACAGTATGTGGTATTTGGACAGTATATTTATACGAATAATATAAATGTTAAATTTCCTAAGTGTGACTATGGAATAGAAAGTCTGAACTCAGGAGCTCCACACTGAAATACTTGGTGTTAACAGACAGGATGTTTGAAAATTACTCTTAGTTTAGCAAAAATAGTAAATTTCTTCATCACATGTATTACATAATGCACACATACAGATGTAAGGGGAAAAACACAAAATGAATCAAGCAAGTCGATGAAGCTAGAAGAGTGTATGGAATTCAGTGTACTATTCCTGAAACTTCTAATAAATTTTCATCTGTTTTCCAAGAAAAACTTAAAAATAAAAGTTTGCTTATGCCTGGGCATGGTGACATATATACATATACATATATATACATACATATAGTCCCAGCTGCTTGGGAAGCTGAGACAGGAGGATTGCTAGAGCCCAGGAGCTCAAGCCTACCCTGGGCAACAGAGTGAGGTCCCATCTCAAAAAAAAAGTTTAGAACTTTAAAGTATCTCATTTTCTATTATTTTATGTTGATCACATGCATCACATAATTGGTATCACATATATCATGACAATTTTCATATTTCATTTATTGTAAGGTGTCATTGATTATAAAATGTCCTGTCTCAATTTCAGAATGGGAATGAAATAGAGCTCTGATGTTTTGTGACTCTAAGGAGAAGACCTGGACTTCCAGTCAGTTTCCATTCCAGACTGCTAACAATAGGTGATTAGCACATCTCTGTACAGAGAAGTAGAGACTCCCAGCAAATCTAGATGAAAGGTACTATGGAAGTAATAGATTGTAAGCAGCCAGATACAGGTGACCATCAGCTTTTCCAGCAATGGGGGAGGGATCTTATCACCACAGGAAGAATCTGGCCCCTATTTGATCCCTAATTCACGTAAGAGACAATTAAGTTGCAAACCATCACATCAAAATTAATGCTATAGTTTGAGTTTTATTTCTGCTGTATTTTTGTGTGTTTAATTTATAAATGTTTTTCTTTTATAGTGGCAAAGCTGATATCAACTTAGATGTTTGTGTTTGTGTCATTTAGATTGTTCCAACAGCAGTAACTAAAGTCAGCAAGGGTGCCACTGAATGTGCCTGGCCTCTGAAGCCCAGACTTCTGAAGCCCTGTGACAGTTTCCTCATCATTTGTGGACAATCACATGGGGTCTCTGTGCTCTGCCCCAAGCTAGGCATCAGCATGGGCCACTACAGAACAGTATGCACTCATGTATATGTGTGCGCACACACACACACACACACACACACACACACACACACACACACACACACACACACTCACTCTTACACATGAATCCTCTGTTCATGTGTCCTGGTGCCTGGCTTAGAGATCTGGACATGGCCTTTCTGTGAGCCTCTGGGTTCCATTTTTCCTACAGCTCAGCACAGTCTCCTCATTTTTATGCTCAGCTATTTCCTTTGGGCCTTTTCCTTGTCTTCCCTGGGCGTTGGAGCTTTGGAGGCTCAGAGCACCACCACACACTCACACACCCAAGTCTTTGTGCAAACTCTCTGACTTGTACCCACAGCACACTGCTTGCTTGGGGACAATGCTCTAAACTGGCTAAAAGTCAGCAGCTGAGCCCCAGATGTACTTATGTTTTCCCAACATTCATGTCCGTGGACACTTACAGGCACTCCCCATTCATGGTACACCCATGCTTCTAAGGACCCTCAACCAGGAAGCCTGCCTATTTATACGGGGCACCCACAGAAGTCTTCCCCTGCTGCCTTTTCACTTTGGGCTCCTGCTCTCCAAGATCTGCCTTAAGACCTCTTGGGCCATCATCATAAGTGCCACAGTTTGAATCTTAAACAACCAGAATACATTGTCTCATGGTTCTGGAGGCTGAAAGTCTGAAATCAAGGGATTAATCTGACACCTTGATCAAAAGGTTGGTTTCTTCTGAAGCCTCTGCTTGTCCATCTTCTCTCTGCATGTTCACATGCTGCTATACTTTAGATTTCAAATGTTCCTCAAAGGTCCACATGTTGAAGACTGGTTCACACCTTAGTGTTACTATGAGAGCCTTTAAGAGGTGGAACAGGAGGTATTCAGGTCATTCATGGGGAATTAAAGGGAATTGTGGGACCCTCTTCTCTTCCTCTTCCCTCTTCTCACCAATCGGAAGATGAATGAGATTCCTGCCGCACATGCTCTGCCATGATGTTGTCTCCCAAGGCCCAGAAGCAACAGAGCTGGCCAATCGTGAGCCAAAATTTCCAAAATTATGAGCCAAAATAAAGCTTTTTTATTCACAAATTGATTATCTCAGCTCTTTCTTACAGTGATGGGAAGCTGACTTACATATACCCTTTCTGAGACTGACCAATGCACACCATCTTTGTACATCTGTGAGTCATAATTTCTTGCCACATCGCCAGTTATATTGAATTAAGGCCCATCCCTATGACCTCATTGTATCTTAAATACTTTTTTAAAGACTGTGACTCCAAATATAGTCACATTCTGAAGGATTAGGGGTTAGAGTTGCAACAGAGAGATTTGGGGAAGACACAATTTAGCCTATAACTGCATTCGTTACTGAGCATGTCAGAGACTGGATAGCCATGGAAAGGTCTGTTAGGATCTGATCATCCTTGTCAGTCCCCTGACTGAAACTCCCTTTGTGACATCATAATGCTAGTCGATGCATTGCATGTTATTCTTAACATCTGCTATCTGCTGCCTCTTCCCTGCCCCGTCCCCCATCATCTTTCTCATTTTTCTTCATCCTGCTTTAACTCCTTTCCTTTTATTTTCCTTGTATGGTCCTATTTACAGGATCTCGTACTCAGTGCTAAACTGACTGTATTTACTTTCTCAACTGAGCTTCCTCCGTGGTTCTTTTCACCTAAAGCTCTCAACTTTTGTGAGAAATAAGGACATACTTCCAAGAAAACTTGGGCATTTTACTGTATTGTGCTGGCTGGGCCCTCATTTCCACTATAAATTTCTCTTAAAATTGAATTTAACTTTTCACTTTTAAAAACCAAGGAATAAGATGGTGAGAGGTGGATTTGTCATAGTGAGGTATATAGACCACAGATATAAACAAAGAAGGACTCCAAAGTCATTTCAGAGTTTCATATTGTTACAAGTAAATGTTTTACTGCCTCTTATTCTAGAAGCCATACTTGCTCATACAGATGCCTCACAAAATAATATGAACTAGAGGGGGGAAAGGATCAATAATAACTAGAGATAATCACTTGGACATTTCACTGCATTTTCTGTATTTGCATGAGTATCTCTTTACCCAATTCTCTGCTTTGAATGTGTCCCCTAGCAGTTCATGGATATCTCCCCTAGCCCCGAATCCCTAGCAACCATCAATCTGCTTTGTGCCTCTATACATTTACGTGATTATTCAAAATACATAGAACCATATATGGCATAACCTTTTGTGTCATAATATTTTCAAGGTTCATTCATTTGTAGCATAGGTCACTTTCTTTCTATAGTTGAAGAATATTCCATTGTATGGAACTATACCACATTTTACCCATTCATCATTTGACAGATATGTAGGTTATTTTCATGTTTTTATATTATGAATACTGTTGCTATGAATATTCATGTGCGATTTTTTTTTTACATCAACCTGTTGTCATTCTTGGAATGTATACCTATATTTCCCTTAAGAATTTTACAGGGTTAGCACTTAAACAGATCTTTTCCATTTTGAGTTAATTTTTATATATGGTGTGAAGTAGGAATACAGCTCCATTATTTTGCAAGCAGATATCCACTTGTTCCAGTACCATTTGCTGATATCATTATTTCTCCTATTGTATTATCTCGGTACCTTGATTTAAAAAGCAACTGACCATAACTATATGAATGTTTCATATTAGCATCTTCTTTAATCATGATTGATCTTTCAATATGAATTATTAATTTTTCACTATCCTCAGTCAAGAGATGACAGAAACTCAGTCCTAGTGAATTGCTCCCTTTCACACTCTTTTAAATTTGGTTATTATTTTATGTTTATAAATGAGATTAATAGGTCATTTTTATTGCCATCTTTGTTAGTTTTTGTAATTTGGTTTATGTAAGTTTCATAAAATGAGTTCTATCTTTTCCTACAGTTTGGGAAAGTAAAGGTTTAAGGTGGTTCATGATTTAAAATATCTGAGATCCCTTGAATAGCCTATAAGTGTTTCCCTTACCCTGGTACTTATCTGTAGGTGTCCCATTTGTCTGCAAAGCAATATGTTTAAACCACAAATGAATACTTAACTGTGTTGCGTTACAGTTGTGTTTTAAGAACAAGTCACTATTTTATCCTCTCCTCTCCCATCCATACCAGCTAATCAGCCTTCAAAAGTTTGCTTACTAGGTTGACATCATACTTCACTTGTCTTAATCCATCACCTTTTCTGTGATCTCCAGCTGCTGCTACTTAACCTAAAGAAAACAGCCTGTGGATTGACAAGTTTGCTTTTCTGTACCTTGCATCTATCTTTATGTGAAAGTTTGAGTCTCAGTGTGGTGTGGTGGCTAGAACATAGTTTTGGGGTCAGGCTGTCTGTGAGCCAGCCAGATGACCTTGGCAGGTGTCAGCTCATGAACTAATAAACAGAAATAATAATAGGAGCCACAGCTTATTGGATTGTAGGGTGTACACATGACTTAATTTATAAATTGTTTAAAACAATGCTTACCCCCTCGGGTATCACAGTTTAGCATATATAAATATATTTGTCTTTTAAAGGTTGAAATTTCAGCCCTTAGTAGCTACTATGCCTCATGTGAGTTTTCTCAGTTGCAGATCTTTAAAATCAATGTTCAATATTTTAATCAACATTTAAATATTTGATCTCTCTGGCTCAGCAGCCTCCATGTCCCTTAGATTGTCCTTGGATTCAACCTCCTACTGAGTCCCTCAATGCCCCTCAGCTCTTCAAAGAAGAGTTTGACAAACATGGGCTCCTTTTTCTCCCTCTGTATCTTCCAGCTCATTTCAGAGCAAATTGAGAAAGCCTCTGGTCTCGGCTACACCTTCACAAGACTGATATCATCCTTGCAGCTCATGTGCATTCTGAGTTGACTCACGGCTTCTGCAGGAACCTGGACCGGAAGGTGAAATGCTGCCAAGATGAGGCCCATGGGATGCCCTGGGCCTCAGCTAATGTCTCCATCCTCATTGCCATGCTTCCAAGAGCCACACCTTTTGAACCAGCTCCCTTCCAGATGTTCCTGTCTCAAACTCAGCTTGTTCAAAAGTGGACTTAGTATCTTAGCCAGTGTTTTGCTCCTTCTCTTTCTTCTTTTCCCCTTAGTCTCTCCTTCCCATTCCGTTATTTGCAAATGGCACCAACATTCCCCAGCCACCCCCAAATACCTGGCAGTCACTCTGCACAGCTTACTCTTGCCACCTTCATCAAACAGTAGCTGTGTTTGGCTTAATTTCAATCCTCTAAGTTTCCCTCATGTTCCTTCTGCTACCAGTTCTTTATCTTTTTTTTTTCAGCTTTAATTGAGTTTATTGGTACATTTTAGGAATACAGTACAGTTGCATTCATTTGGGATCTTATACCCCCAAATACCTGGCAGTCACTCTGCACAGCTTACTCTTGCCACCTTCATCAAACAGTAGCTGTGTTTGGCTTAATTTCAATCCTCTAAGTTTCCCTCATGTTCCTTCTGCTACCAGTTCTTTATCTTTTTTTTTTCAGCTTTAATTGAGTTTATTGGTACATTTTAGGAATACAGTACAGTTGCATTCATTGTTGGGATCTTATACCTCTACATGACAGGTCTTGATTCTCATTTTTTCCCCTTATCCCTGCCCTCCCTTCACCCCCTCCTTCCCTCCCCATCTACAAACACTTTATTTTCATCTTTTCATTATTTCACATTTTTTTCTTTTCCCTTATTACCCTTCCCCTACCCATCCTACCTTCCCTACACCTTTAGCTCCTTTCTTCCCATTTCTAAATCTTTATCTTGTTATAGTAATGCCGGCTCTTATTTATCCTTTACTTTGTTCACCAGGGTGATCTTTTATAAATGCAAATCCAACTTGCTTAAAATCTCTCAAGAGCTCCTTGTCATGGCAGTTGAGTTTCAAGGTTCAATGTCCCCTACTTGACCTACTACTACCTTACCACCTTGCCTGGCCTGGACTTCTACAGGAGGCTCCTAATGAGCTCTCCAATTCCTTCTCCTTGTGCTACTATCCCAATCCATACCCCACTGGAAAGAGCCTTCTACAATGTCAATGTGCCTTGTCACTTTTTCAGCACACACTATGCTAAGGCTATCTGAACAGGAAGGCCCTCTGGAAAAGTGACATTTAAACTGAAACACCAGAAGAGCACAAGGTTGGCCAAAGGAAGACAGACAACTGTGTGCCACTTAATGAACAGCACAGAATGAGAGCAAAGGACACAGAGCTGGCAGCCGAAACAGTAGCAGAGACTGTGGGTCATGAAAAAGGTACCCAAGCTCACTGAGTAGAGTCCACATCAGCTTTCCACCCTTTGTTCACATTTTATGCCCCTGCAGTGCCTGACGCAGGGTGAGTGCTAAATCTTTACAGTGTTTGGAGAAATAAACACTTCCAACACTGCAGACAGGTTAAGTGGCTGGTGAGTCCCCCAGTGTCATGTGTCACTCCCTTTTCTAAGGTCCTATATTTGTCTAGCCCATTGGTTCTCACTCAAGAAAAGTTTTGTCCCCAGGGGACAGATGTTAGTGCCTGGAGACATTTTTGATTGTCACAACTGCAGAGGGAGGGAACACTACAGGTGGCATCAAGTGGGTAGATGACATTTCCCAACAAAGAACCATTCACCTATAACAACAGCAGTGCCATCCCGAAGAAACTCCCTTGCCCTGGTCTGCCTGTCCTCCAAGCCCCATGACCATTGCCTTTGGGGAAGTTTCTCGTCTTGATCCAACAGCCTGTGTGTGAGGCCCTCTTCTAGGCGCTCCCATCCTACTAGAAGTGGTCCACCCTGCCTTGCCTTTGTCTGTTCTTTCTGTGCGTGGAATAGTGAAGTTTGGTGTACAGGGTGAGTATCCCTAATCCTAAAATCCAAAATGTTCCAAAATCCTTTGTGCAGTCACAGTCAAAACACAGGTGCACTAAAAATAAAGTTATCTTCAGGGCAATGTGTAAAGGTGCATATGAAACAGACATGAATTTTGTGTTTAGACTTGGGTCCCCCATCCCTGAGATATCTCATTATTTATATGCAAATATTACAATGTCTCAAAAAATCCAAGAGTCCTCTGTTCATAAGCATTTGGGATAAAGGCTTCTCCACGCCACTGGCAGGCATACCAAACACAGTGAGATGAAGTGGTGTCTTCTCTTAAACAAACAAGTGGCTTCAGTGGGAATGGACAGGAGGGTAAAGACACATTTTGTGGCAACATTTAAAGGCCCATAGTTGGCACACGGGAACTCACATCAGGACTTCCCCAGCCCCATCTTCCCCTACGAAGCTCTCTTTCTCCCCTCATCTGTGCCTCTTTGTCACCTACAGGAACAGCCACTTCTATAGGTACCACCTGAGAGCATGGTTCAGAGAGTCACTGCTTTCAACTTTGAGTCATTCAGGTTTAATCGCAATAAGGTAAGACAAAACTCAGGCAATAACGAATTCCTAACAACGAACAAATAGGGCTAAAGCTTCATGGGCAGTGGACTCGCCTGGGATCCCCATCTTGTATGGCAAGAGAGCACCTGTGAAGTCCCTGCAAAATCAGAAGTCCCTGTGGCTTGCGAGTGGGTCTCAGATCTGCACCATCACAAACACGCCAAGCCCATTCTTTGCACTTAGGTTTTGAAAAGCTGGGCCCGAGCAGGGACTCCAGGGTGCCCTGGATCTGATCCTGCTGGCTGGAAGGGGGAGCTGGCCCAGGGGCTGGATGGAGGGTTAGGCATGCCTCCCTGAACTTCACTGCTGCTGCCTGCCTGACCCAGGGTCTTCACCACCGGGCCTGACATGCTGCTCGCCGCCCTCCCCTTGGCTCGGCTCCTCGCCCTCCAGCTCCTTCGCCTGGCCCCGCGCTCGCCGCATCTCCAGCATCTCCTCGAAAAAGATCTGGCAGCTGAAGCCCTGGTGGACGCCATGCTGCGCGTGATCCAGGAGCGCGGGCAGGGATGGGAAGACACGGCAGCAGGCGACACAGCGCAGCCCGTGTCTGGTGGTAACTAGGGAGTCCGGCGGCGCGCGTGGCTCCTGCTCCAGCTCAGCGTCCTCTCGCCCCGCATCCTCCTCAGGCTCCGCTTCGCGCTCTCCACCGCAGGTTTCCAGGTCTCCATGCAGGTCTGTGTTGGAGGCCACCTCAAAGGAGGAGCCACGCCAACGTCGCCGCCCGAGGAACTGGGCCTCGCGGACGCGCGGCCGGCTGCTGATGGGCGCAAAGCCCCCCTCGGTCTCCCAGGCCACGGCCACGCCGCGCACTGTCTGCACACGGGCGTACAGCGCTGGCATTGTCTGTGGGCCAGGGTCCGGACCCTGACCCTGACAGTAGAAAGGGCGCTGAGTGTAGGAGCGGTAAGAGGATGAGGATTCGGACGAGGGTGAGGAGGCGCTCCAGCCCAGTGAGACACGCCACCGTGTCTTTGGGGACAGGTCATCTTCATGGGCCAGGGCCGGTCCCTCGGTGGTCCCTGCGGAGTCCAAGAACATCAGCATCAGTGCCCTTCATGGATAGGGACCGGGTGTTACCTACCTCCAGGAGTCACAGGCATGGAGGGGCCCTCGAGACAGCCATCTGCCTTTGCCCATTTCCTGCTAACATTGGGGTGGCAGTGATGCATGTTGCCACCCCAAAACTTGATTGAGCCTCCAGAGGCCACCTACAGGGGAATAGAGAGACCGAGGTACAGCCCTCAGAGGAGAGGGTGCTCTGGACACACCATGTGGTCCCACTCCTGAGTAAACCAAGGTGACTTGGAATGTGGGCCACCCAGCATTTGCTAAACAGAGGAGCCAGAGTGAAAAGGCCACCCAGGACAGCTACCAGCTAGGTGACACTGTATAGAGAAAGCAAAGCTACAGGGACAGAACGGCTGCGATACAGGTACACTGGGCTCTGGGGGCTGGGGGCTGTGCCTGTATTGGGTCCATAAAAGTACATGTCACAGTTCTCCAGAGCAGGCACTCAGCTGCTAGAGGCCGTGTACATAAACACCTTCTCCATGCCCACTGTGTAAAGAACAAGACAGCCACTACACCTTCCCCACACCATCTGCGACAGGTCTGTCTTACCTAGGCAGATCTCGCCTTCTCCTGGTACACTTATCTCAGTCCTGTCACCATGTAAGTACATGCCATGTTTTAACTCTTAATATTGAAAACAGCTGTAAAGTTTCATAGTTTTTATTCCCATTCAACAGATAAGGAAACCGAGGCACAGAGAGTAGAAATGCATGATGCAGCCACTTGGCCCCACGAGCAGCATTACCCTGATGGGCTGGCCATGGAAACATCTTGAGGCTTCCAGATCTCAGTGTATAATAAGAGGATTGTTATGTGACAGCTGGAGTCACAGCACTGACACCTTTTTTTCAAATACGCATTAAAATAATACATGATGGTGAACATTTTACACTTCCATCCCCACAGCTCTTGAGACTACTTCCTGTACTCATTGTAGCCTGAGTTGTTGGCAAATTGGCAAAGACCAATCTCCTTGCCCTCTTCCAGCCTGTCTGTGTGGTCAGCACCTCCTTAATGATGCTTTGAGGGCCACCTGGCACCTCCCCTGGCATCCTTCCTTGGCACCCACATGGCTCACCCCAGCCCTCTCTTTTTTTCTACCTGGCCAGCACATTTCCAGACTGCCTTCCGTGGGCTCGGGGCTGGTCACACTGAGGGTGGTCCCATCAGTCGTTGAGTCTCCTCTCCGACGGTCTGCGAAGTAGCGCTGCATGATATGCAACTGTACCCAGGATACTGTGTGCCTGCTGTGGGTGAAAATTGGCTTGGGCAGTGCTGAGCCCTCCAACAGGCCCTGGCCTGAGTGGCCCCTGGGCTGCCCAGAGTTACCAGGTTCCTGGCTTTCCTCTGTGATGTCACTGGTGACACGGCCTGTTCTGGGCCTAGGAGCCAGACCAGGCTTCCCAGTATGAGGTCATTTCCTCTGGGGATATAGCTGTCTTATGTGTTATCAGGGACAGACACAAAACATAGACCAACACAGGGCAAACACATAAAAGACACAAACACATAATCACACACATAGACACATCAGCCATGATCACTCAGGTACAAAGGCACATGCACATACACAGGCACACAGTATGCAGTAGCACCAAAAAATACATAGAACATACACACGGACATACATAGACATTTACATGACGCACACATTTGTTCACACAGACTCACACCAGATGCACTGAACCACACATCCAGTCTTAGACATAGTCATCACCCAAGATCAAAATGGTCCTCCTTATGGGTCACTGTCAATGCACACCTGTAATCTCAGTACTCGAGGAGGTTGAGGCAGGAGTGTGGCAAGTTTGAGCCCAGCCTGGACAACTTAGTGACTTAATGAGACCCTGTATCAGAAAATACAAAAGTCTGAGGACATAGCTCAGTGTGAAAGCCATGGGTTCAATTTCCAGTGCCAAAAAAAAAAAAAAAAAAATGGTTCCTGCTTTCCACTGTGGACACAGTGGATGATAACACTTGTCACCTCCCAGAGTTCCTAGCCAGAACTGCTTGGGCTCCACAGCCCTCTGTCCCCCACCTCTCCTCCCACACAACTCCACAGCCCCAGCCTCTGCTCTGCACCCACACACCATGGCCCTCTCTGGCCAGGCTCAGAGCTGCCCACTCCCTCTTCCTCCAGGTGGCCTCCTGCCTTCCTATGTGGCTCGCTATCATCCCATCTGGGCTGAAATGTTACCTACCCTGATCAATCCACTTGCAGCTTGGGGTCTGAGGTCACTAGACCTCCTCAAACTTTCCTGGGCTTGTCTCTGTCTTTCGAACCTAAAAAAGGAAGAGGAGTCAGAAGACAAAGCAAAGTGAAAGTAAGTTTATTTGCAAAAGGAAGTGGTCAAAGTCACGCTGAGGAGCAGGGTCCTAGAGCTGGGCATCCACTGAATACAGAACAGTGGTCCTGTTCTATAGGGTTGGGACCCAGATACCCCTCCCTCTGAGGGTGACTGCACTTGATCGAGTGGTTGGCTGGTTGCTAGGGGTTTGAGTTCTGTGGGCTAATAAGGAAATGGGTAAGTAAGCATGGCAACCTGCACAAGGAGGAACCAGAGTACACAGTGTTACCTGCACAGCAGCAGAAGGGAAACCACAGATTTCCCTTTGCTCACTGTCTCAGAGCATCTCAGAGGCTGGCTTTCTCCTATTTTTAAAGGGTCCATGTCCCATTCCGGTTCCACTTTTCTGTCTCCTCCTGAATATGAAAGTCAGGATGTCCTTTATTTTTCCCATCATAACCCTAGTATCTGGAGCAAAGTGAGACCTGTTAGTGAGCACTTCAGAAAAAATTACCAAATCAGTAAATAAACAAGGTACGCATTGGGCCAACAAGGGTGTCCCCTGCCTTGTAGAGCTCTCTGCACCTTGAACCTCTGCAGCCCCCTGATGACAGCAAGCTCCCAGGAGGACTCTGAGAATCGCCTCTTCCTTCTCCACTTGAACAAACCATGCTTGGGCTACCAGCAGCCTGGCAAACACCCTCTGCTATCTGTCTCTATTCTGGGTGTCCTAACTTCCAGGAATATGCTTCCTCCAGCACAGTCCACAGCAGGCAAGGTTTACCTAACCAGACCCACAAGGTTTACCTAACCCTTTCCCACCTGACTTGATTTTTTTGAAATCCAAGTCCTAACCAGTTAAAAAAAAAAAAAACCAATGAACTAAAAAATAACTCTAATCTTCCAGCGGCAGCACCAACACCATGAACACGCATCCAGTATCTCCCTGCCCTTGCTCCTCCCTGAGGTCACCATGTGGAGGGGCACACAAAGTCATGGAAAGTCATACCTGCAACACCAAAGAGATATAGTCCCCTTGGAAGAGAAAATAGGAACTGAGCTCTTTCTTACCTGGCAAATATGGTAATCTTCTTTGTAACAAGGAGATGCCAGAACAAAAACAAGATCAACCAACCATGAAAATTATTCCAGAAACTGACAGGGAAGGTTGGAATTTTTAAGGGATAGCATGAATAACAAATTTCTAGGGGAAAGAAGACTCAGGCAATAAATACTGCTGAAAACTTTTATTTACTGTTATAAAAATGAATTTCGGCCTCATCGCCTGTGAAATGATCAGAATATTTTCACATGGCTCAGAGGTTATTGTCTGAGTTAAAATATGAAGAAAGAAAATACAAATAAACCCTTGTAATGACAGTGTAGTTTTTATCAACTGAAATGTTGCCAGTCTTCACAAAGATTGAACATCTTCACCATCTTTCTTAACTTTGTTGCTTAAAAAAAATTAAAAGAATCATATCACAGTGCTATATGTGCACCTATGTTTATAACGGCACAGTTTGTAATAGCTAAAACTTGGAAATATCACAGTGCTATATGTGCACCTATGTTTATAACGGCACAGTTTGTAATAGCTAAAACTTGGAAACAGCCCATTTGCTCATCAGGTGGAGACTGGATAAAGAAGATGTGGTTTTTCTATAAAGTGGAATACTACTCAGCCATAAAGAAGGAGAAATTAGATTCATTCATAGGAAAATGGATACATATTGAGGATATACTTCTAAGTGAAATAAATAAGTCACACATGTGTAAATACCGAATAGTTTCTCTGGTATGAATAAACTATAATAGTACATAAGATCCTAATGAGATAATTGGCAATGTGAAATAGGAAGAAAAGGGCTAAAGTTGTAGGGAAAGTGGGAAGGGTAGGGGAGAGCCAATAAGGGAAAAGAAAAAAATAGGAGAAAATGAAATAATGGAAATGAAGTGTTTATAAAGGGGGAAGGGAGAAGGGGGTGAAAGGAGGGCAGGGACAAGGGAAAGAAATGAGAACCAAAACCTGTCATGCAGAGGTACAAGATCCCAATGATGAATTTAACTGTACTGTATACCTAAAATGTACCAATAAACTCAATGAAGAAAAAAAATAAAAAATAAAAAAAATCACCTCATCATTGGAATTGGTGTTTCTCTATGAAACTAAACAAAAAAAGTAAAGGAAATGAATAGGTAATTCCCATGAGAAGCAGCACAGGTGGCTGATAAATGCAGGGCAAACACTACATCATTCTCACCTACCAGACAAGCAGAGGTTAAAAGATCATTACTGCCAGGCGTTGCTCAGGACACAGGACATACATTCTCCTATGCTCTCTTGCTGACCTTTCTCACAGGAAGTTTGGCAGTACCCATTATATCTGTAAGTGGGCAGACTCTTTCACTAAGAGGTTTGCTATCATATCTTTCCTGGGAAACAATTACATTTAGGTTAATAGAGAAATATTTATTGCAGCACTGTTCAGTAATAGAAAAAAGTTGGAACCAATCCAAAGAGCCATCAAACTAGAGAAATTGTGAAATGAATAACCAGTAATATAATAGATCTATGGAATGCCATTCCATAAAAAAGAGAGCTACACACACTCATAAATGAATTTGTGTTACATGAAATTGCAAGATACAAGAGAATATATGATGATCCTATTTATATAAAAATGAAGCAAGATATCTTTCTTCCAAAACCCCCATCAAACTCTATTGTCTAAGTATAGAAAGGTGATCTAAACCAATGATTGGTTTTAGGAGATCTAAAACCAATGGCCCCAAGTGGACCAATGTTGACCTCAGAAAAGGAGAAAGATTGGGGAAGTAGGATGGAAGAAGACTGAATTCCCCAAAGGTAGCCACACCATCCTTTGGGCCTTTTTTGCAGCATGACAGGTTCCTTGTCCTGGAGTGGGTGGTCTTTGGCCAATGAAATACACAGGAGCATGCTTTCTGACAGTGCGTGCTCCATCACCAAGAGAATATATGGCTTCCTCTTGATTCTCTCTTCATTTCCCTATGACCTGTCCACCATGTTGTGAGCCAGCACAGACCACATGAAGAGGTCACAGGGAGGTGATCCAGCCCCAGCCTCAGTGAAGGTCTGCATCAACCTTTAGATGTTGAGAAAGGTATCTTCAGATGATTCAGCCTCCCAGACTTTGAGTCTTTCATTTGGAGCCTGGAAATCACAGAGCAGATAGCAGCCATCCATCTTGGTTCTTCCTGATTCTCCAATATGGGAATAATAAACAAGTAAAAAGATGTTTTAAGGGGAACATGGCAGTGCATGCCTCTAGTTACAGCACTCAGTGTGGGCAAAGCAGGAGGATCAGGAGTCTGAGCCTAGCCTGGGCAATTTAGTGACTTGGTGAAATCCCATCTAAAAATTAAAAAAAATTAAAAGCAGATTGTGGGTGTAGCTAAGTATGAAAGGCCTGATTTCAATCCCCAGGATGGGAAAAAAGACAACAGTTAAACTCTCCTGGTAATATAATGGGCATTGATTTTCCTTGCAATCTTTAAATATAATCCCATGAAGTAAGAAGCTCATCCACACCATATGTGTCCTACACATCTCGCTAGCCCAGTTAGGGAAACCTCAGGGCCAGGTGACCACTATGGTTTCCCAGGACAACTTGAGAGACAGCCACATGGCTATGACCCATGTCTCTAAATGTTCGGCCTTGTGTTCATGGCCAGCAGCCTCAACCTTATTCCTCCATACCCCAGGCGAAACTACCTCACCCACTGGATCACAAAGTTTGCAGACAATCACATCTGCCTTTATCCTTATAGTTCTTCATATAAACACCATGGTTTCTCTTAAATGAGAAACCAAAAGTATAAATCAACTGAAGATCAAAATAGGGCCAAGGATTTGGCTCAGTGGTTCGGCTGCTTGCCTCACAAGTGCGAGGTCCCGAGTTCAATCCCTAGTAGCCCCCCGCCCCAAAAAAAGAAAGAGAAAATCAAAATAAAAGATAGGGCTGGGGATTTAGCTTAGTGGTGCTGCTGCCTGCCTGCTAGTGCAAGATCCTGAGTTCAGTCCATGCTACCAAAAAATAAATAAATAAAAGATAGATAACAAGAAACAGGAAATTAAATATTTTGCAAAAGGAAAAGGCACTGAAAGATGAAGAAAGGGGGAGGGAGAAGGGATGTAAAAATATATGAGATGCATTCTGTACAAGTACCAACTCCCCATGATAAGTGGAGCATTACATACTGCAAACGTGTATTAATTACAAAAAGTTTTAAAACCACTATTTTCAAAGTCCCTTGGTCTAGTTCCTTTTCTCCAGAATCTGTGTATGTCCTTTTTGATCCTCTTGATGCCCCTTCCAGGTGTGCACATTAGCTCTCCTTATGGATGGGGCATGGAAGCTTATGTGGGTAGATGGGCATAGGTAGGAGCGCTGAGGTCCGGCTTCCATTTTGCATCCATGCTGCCCCTTGCTGTTCCCTGGCCCCCTCCATAGAATAGCCAAGGGAAACCCCAGAAATGGCATGCAACTGTCCCTCACCCCTGTGGCCTCTGGCTACTTTTGTCCCTGGGAAGGAGTTCTGTTCCAGCCCTGCCCTGGCTCGTGAGAATATATAGCTAAGACCACCCATGCAGGGTTCCTGCCTCCATCCCCATGTCTCCCCAGCATGCAGTTTTCCAGCTGGTTCTTTGGCCTTGCCAAGAACCTCCTTGCTTCACTGAAGCAGCCAGCAGGGGTGGTGTGCAAAACCCCAAAAGTCCCAGCACAGCACTTTCTTGGAGCTGAGGCTGACTCTCGGCCAGCTCATTGCGCACAGCACATGTGAGCCCTGACCTCGTCCAGAAATCCCCAAGTGTTTTCCAGGCTTAGCTTCTCTCCCAAGCCCTGCTCTCCCCAGCCGGCTTCACTCAGCTGAGAGGAGGCCAACAGGAAATGAGCCAGTCCAGCCACGCAGGAAGCAGAGGCGCCACATTGCACGCACTTTCCTTTGCTTCTAATTCCAGGGGTGGCTTGCACTGTGATCTAGGTTACCGGGAGAATCAAGTCATTCCTCCTAGAGCCCACAGAGTCCAGAAATAGCCTGGAGCTCAGCCCTGGAGCCTGGCATTGGCTAGGCAGAACTTGGGTAGCAGCAGTGGTGTTTCTATGGCTGACCTCTGTACAGGGCCTTTCCCTCTGAAGGAGGACCATGTGGAGGGGAAAACCGCTTGTCACCCTCCCCAAAGTACACCTGAGATCAGACTTAACCCTGTAGTTGGGGGAGCTACTCCAGATGTTGGGCCAGGTGTAGAGTCCTGGGCTGAGGCCCAGGGGTGTTTCTGATGGTAGAGAAGTGAATCATGAACTCATTCTTGTGTCCCTAATGCAGAGAAAGTGGCAGAAACCATCAGAGGAGTTGAGGGTAGGTGTAGGAAAGACTTTTTTATATTTTGAGTTCATTTTCTGCTACTTCTGGTAACTATTTAAGGAGAAACAAGTCCGTATAGCACAGAAAGAAAACCTCAGCCACCAAAAAATGAGCTAGGAAGAATTCCACCTTAGTTTGCTCCCAAGACAGGACAGGAGTTTTACTTTTGTTTTCCTTCTGACTTCATAACAGCCTGCTCCTCCTGCATGGTTGGATTTAATTTCACTTGGGGCACCCACATAAATAGCCCAGGCTTTCTCGGTCATCACGGAGCAGAGAGTTTTCATGTCCCCATCCCCACCCAGAGCCAGCCTCCCTCCTACTAAGCTCTGGCTCTATGGGTCTGTGATGTTTCATGAGGTTGCTGCTTGCAGAAATATCTTCCAATGCATGCTTCCCTGGAAGGGAGATGTAAGCTAGAAAAAGGACATCCTGCTGGACACCACATGCGTGACCCTGGAGCCCCAGCATCCCAGCAGCTCACCACTTTCTTAAGCAGTCACACAGGAAGCTCTGGGGAAAGGGCTGGGTTTTCCCTCTCTCTGTCCAACATGGGCTGGCTGTTGGCCACCTGGACACAGCACAGCAGCTGCAGTTGCTACGCTTTCCTGAGCAAGCTATGCCTCCCCACAGCACGGCCAGAGAGGCTATCCCAAGGCTCCAAAGGCCGACAGGAAATTGCTGCAATGTCCAAGGGCACCGTGCATGCTCTGGTGACAATTTTACCTTGCTTCCAAGTCATGTGAGTGCTTTGTGGCTGAAAGACTACATGAAATCCCAGATCACCCTGAGAAGAATTGGGATTATTTATTTTCTTATCCTCACCATTAGAATAGCTGTGATAAGGACCTATCTTAATTCTGGCTTCTTCCCACCCATCCTTCACAAGGATGACACTGTTGCTTAATGGATGGTAGAGGTGTCCCAGGGGAGGACAGCAATACTGTCCCTTCCCCAGCACACTTCCCAAAGCTTTGGGTGGATCCAGACCCTCTAAGAATGAAGTAGTGTGAGGCAGGGACTTCTGGGAAGACTGGATCAAGTGGCACAAATTCCCACAAGAAAGTTCCCAGGAAGGGAATCAAGATTTAGGGGCCAGAGCATGAAGCAGTCCACTGGAGCCGTGCCTATGTGCTGCTGTCTGTATTTCCTTGTAGGGCAGTGACACTGGCCAGGCCTGGGCCAAGATGCCAGCTTCCAGCCTTGCTACACACTTGCCCAGACTTCAACTCTGCCTCTAGTGAGGAGGTCTGGCTTCAAAACTATGTTGTCCCTGGTGCCCAGCGTATTCACAGGAAGACCTCATGTCAGGGCAATGACTTCTGTGAGGCCAAATTTGGCTCCCAGACATCCAGTGCAACAGGAAGCAAGCAGAAATGTCTGCAGCTCACCTCTCACCTGACCACCCGGGTTGCATTGTCTTAAGGGAAGACAGAGAAGCCTACCAAGGTCAGCTTGGTACAGTTTACAAGAAAGCAAAAGTCTGTTTGGTGTTGCTGTAACAGTATGCTAAAGCCTTGTTTGGTTTGTAATTCTGGCTGAAAAGTCCAAGTAGCAGACAGGGAAACTGCTACCTGCAAAAGAGGCCAAATAAGGGGTGGTGGAGGCCTCACAATACAACCATCCACTCCTGAGAGAACTAAGTCTAAAAACTACAGTAATCCTTCCGAAGGTGGTGCCACCCCTATATAATTGAGCCACATTTCTAAAGATTCCCCCACTTCCCAATACCATTGCATTGAGAACTAAGCTTCCAGCAAACAAACTGTCTAGATTACTTTTCTCTCATTGCTGATACAAAATACCTGACACCTAAAGTTAAAGGGGAAAGAGTTTATTTAGCTCACAGTTTGTGGAGGTTTCAGTCCATAGTTGGCTGGCTCCAAGGCAGAGTGGCACATAGTGGAGGGGCATCACAGAGGAGAAATAGTTCATGGCACCCACCTGGTAGCCAAAGCAACAAGGGAACATTTAACAGCATATTTTGGCTCCTTTTATCTTATCCAGACTACTAGAATTAGAGCAGTGCCAAACCAATCAGTATACTGGTTTAGTAATTGCAATTTCTTAATCCCAGCATCACACACTCTAGATTCAGACACCTCTGAAAAAGCCACCTGTGACCACATGGTACTTTGGGGGAAATCTAGACCCAAACCATAAAATGAACTTTGGGAAGACAATGCATATCAAGCTACAGCAAGAACTCTTCTTAGAGATCAACCCAAATTCTTCTTGGCTGTCAGACACTCAACAAATACAATAAATGCCAGAGGGGGAGGACATGTGAATCATGTATTATTTACAGACAAGACTAAGTTTCTGCAAATTATTCAAATGCCAACTTACAGTTTTAATGCTCCACATCACTGGTCATTTGAGAGATGCAGATGAAAACAATACTGAGATTCCACCTCACCCCATAAAGAATGGCTGCTAACAAGAAATCAACCAATAACAAATGCTGGCGGGGTTGTGGGGAGAAAGGAACCCTTCTCCATTGTTGGTGGGAGTGCAGATTGGTGCAACCACTATGGAAATTAACATGGAGATACCTCAAAGAACTAGGTTTAGAGGTTCCATTTGACCCAGTCATCCCTCTGCTGGGTATCTTTCCAAAAGAATTAAAAGAATCATACTACAGTGATATACGCACACCTATGTTTATAGCAGCACAGTTTGTAATAGCTAATACTTGGAAACAGCCCATTTGCCCATCATTTGGAGACTGGATAAAGAAGATGTGGTTTTTCTATAAAATGGAATACTACTCAGCCATAAAGAATGAGAAATTAGAGTCATCCATAGGAAAATGGATACATATTGAGGATATACTCCTAAGTGAAGTAAATAAGTCACACATGTATAAATACTGAATAGTTATCTGGTGTGAAAACTATAATTGTATATAAGATCCTAATGATATAATTGGCAATGTGAAATAGGAAGAAAAGGGCTAAAGGTGTAGGGGAAATGGGATGGGTAGGGGAAAGGTAATAAGGGAAAGGGGAAAAATGAGAAAACTAAAAAACTGTACTGTATACCTAAAATGTTCCAATAAACTCAATGAGAAAAAAACTTATAGTTTTAAAGTGATATCCAACAAACTTGAAGATAATTCATCCATTTTTTTTTACTTTATTCTGTACACTATGTAATAGACTACACAGTGCAATTCACAGGTTATGGTACATTATAGATAAATAAATATGGTACATTATAGATAAATCACTGAATAGCCCCCCAAATGACCTTTACTTATTTACCTGCTTTAGTGCAATTTGTGTAAATGGCTTATATTTGAACCATAGGCTAATTGGAAAACTGTAGTCCACAAACATCAGTGATCCAACAAAGATCAATCACATTTCAGGCTATACCCCCTAACCCTCGACCAAGTAGCCAGATCACAACAAACCAAACTAAGAAAACCAAGAGGCAAGAATAGCAGCATGGAAAATTGATCTCTCCTGTCTTAGGATTGAGGCTGTGGAAACTGAGCCTGGGTCCCCATGTTGCATGGCTTTTTCCATGGAGATTATACAGGGGGCTCCAAGGCACTGTCTGTGCCCATATGTCTGAGCAGGCCCCCCACATTCAGTCCTGGCAGAGCTAATATGGACTATTTGACAAGTACCAAAATTTGTGATCAAACTAGCTCAGAAAACTCGGGTAGCCCTTAGTCAAATGTAAAGAGAAAAAGTCAGCATGGCTGGTGAACTCATTCCTCCCTAAAGGAACAAAAGGAACTCACCTTGTAATGAGTTCATGGCCAATGGGGGCATCCTCTGTTGCACTGGGACCAGTCAGTATTGGCTAGTAAGGACTAATTATTTTCTTAAAAATTTTTATTTTTGCTTTGCTTTGATTTTTAGTAGTACATGTTTGCAGTACATAATTATATGCATTGTGTGGAGCTAACACATGCACATAATACATCTCAAATCTTTTTATATTCCCTTCTCTTTCCCTCTCTCTCCCCTCCTCCATCTCTTGGTCCTTTTCCCATTTGCAAAAGATCTCTCCGTTTCCTATTATCTCTTTTTATGCTGTTTTTAAATGTATTTACACTTGGGGTTTCTCATATAAGAGAAATCATGTAAGAGAAAAAGTTGTTAAATTTTGCAGAATTTGGCAAGTCAGTTTTCAGTCATTACCAAAATAAAAATTGTATAAACTTGAGATTAAATAAAGGACACTGGCTTATTAGTTACTTTTTTCATTGTTGAGATGAAATAATTGATGACCAAAGTTAAAGAAAGAAATATTTATTTGGCTCAGTTTGTAGAGGTTTCAGTCCTTTGTTGGCTGGCTCCAAGATAAGGTGGCATGGCAGAAGGACATTGCAAAGGAGAAACAGTCCATGGTGGGCAGAAGGCAGCAGAATGGTGAAGTAATGAAGCAGCAGCAGCAGCCTGCCTCTTCCTTTATTCCTTCCAGGCTGTCTACTCTTTGGGTGGTGCCACCCACACTGAGGTTGGGTCTTCCTGTTATCTACATCTAGAACTGTGCCAAACCAATCAATGGACTAATTTAATAATCATATACCCTTAATTCCAGCATCACACATCACCCAGTCACATTTGAAAAGCCCCACCTATGTCTATATGAGGCTTTGGGAGGACATCTATAGATACTAAACACAAAATTAATAAATGGTCAAAACACTCTGCTTCCTATTTTACTACATTTTACAATATAGTGGCAGTATGTAAAAGAGGTTAATGGGGATATTTTACACCATGATAATCAGCAGAGGCTAAACCCAGAGCCACCTCCTCCTTTCCTAAGCAGAGAATAGGTTGTTAAAGATTTGTGGTTCATCACATACCTTAGGCATCCCAGGGACAATGACCTGAGGCAGTTGTGACTTCTGTGACATATCCTTTGGCAACCCTTCCCAGTAATTCCACCATTCTGGAGCAGTTCCCACAATGGGGCTGCATCTCCATCCTATGGAACATGCTTGGCACCATCCTACCATCATGAATCATGTTTTGGAAAGTGTACAACATTTGATGATTCTTACAGCAAGCCAGGAAGGTGGGCAAAACAGTGTTCTTTCCCCTTTAACAGTAGGAGAAACTGAGGCTCAGAGAGATGAGAGATGTTTCTCACAGCCTATTGGATGGAAATCCAGAGTTCTCAGCTGTATCAGCTGTTCAGGTAGGCCAGACGTCTGTACATCTTTTCATAGTGTCAGATTTTATTGAATAATGATAAATTTATAAACTATGTCGGCTTCATCAGTTTTATCTTGCTGAGTATGCTAGATTTCATTTGATAGCCATGAGCAAAACAATCACAGTTTCTTTTACTGGGTTCCAATCTTAATTACGAAGACCCATGGCACCCAAGCCACATATCACATTGCACACCATAAGGTATGGGGTACAGAGTGGCTAACAGTTAACAAAGGCTACAGGATTCCAAGGGGAAGGACTGAAATCAAAGATGGGAGCACACAGACAAGTGAAAAGTCACCACAGTGCTCAGGTGAAATCACAGATCAGGCAGTGCTGGTCCCAGGCATGGGCCGCTGAGCGTGCAGAACTCATTTAGGGCCTGCGTCCGGATGTCAGGCAGTTCAGGTGGGCAGGGTCAAGCAGGAGATGCAGCTGTGCTGGGGCTAGGGACAGAGCTGGAGCTCAACCTATTGTCCTCATGGTGCACACACCAGATGTGCTGATGAGTTGATGGGTCAGTGTGTGTCCCAGTTTGACTAGTGCTGGCATTACCCCTTCTCTATGGCCCAGGGGTGCATCATTCTTTGGTGCGGGTGTCCCATAGCTCACAGGTCTGGTTTTCTGGTGTGGCTTTGCTATGTCATGTGTCCTTGTGTCCCTGATTCAACCTGCTAAGTTTAAAGAAGGTCACTTTTAGTGGACATCAGGTGGTGCCTCAAGATTGTGCTGTGTGCTGGGGTTGTTCTCATTGGTCAGTGTGGTGTGCCCAACATCTGATGCTAATCTGTCCACACAGACAAGACACCATGCCACTGCCTGGGCCTCACATCCAAAATGGAGCAGCTACTTTATAAATGGAGCCAGCTGGGTAAGGCACAGCCCGGAAGCTGCTGCTCTGTATGGCCCAGAGTGACTCACAGGAGGCACAGCCTCAGCACAGTTAGCAAGAATTTCAACCTGTGATTGTGGTGATAGTGTCCGCCTGGGATGCCACCCTTAGAATGGAGAGGCATGCTCAAGATTTCCATAGCCCATCTCCAACATAATATGGTTTACACAAGTGGGCTCAGAAGCAACCTGGAGGCCCCAGTGGGCTACATTGTTGGCCAGAACCATCCTCATACAGAAACTTGTTAGAAATGCAGATTTCCAGGCCCTGGCCTAACCTACTGACTGAGAAGCTATGGGTGGGACTCAGACATCTGTGCTGAAGCCGGCCACTCTGTCACACCTGGTTCTGGTGCCTGCAGGAGTTAGAGAGCTGCTGGAGTTAATAAAGTCTGGGATGTCACATACTTAATAATGAACATGGGAAAAAATGCTCATTACATCATGAGTGAAAAT
The DNA here is from genome assembly GCF_012274545.1 of Fukomys damarensis. NCBI lineage: Eukaryota > Metazoa > Chordata > Mammalia > Rodentia > Bathyergidae > Fukomys > Fukomys damarensis. The sequence goes on from NW_022900913.1 coordinate 70,200,326, forward strand.
ACACACTATATAATCCCAAGTACGCAAAACCAGTGTATGTGTGCATGTGTACATGGTCACACACACGTACAGTCTTGAATTGTGCATACCGAAACCCTAATGTTCCTTTTTGTGTGATCCTCTTCTTTTCATCTCTCTTGATTTTCTAACTTTTCTACTATATATTAGAGGACAAAATTACAATTTAGTTCACAGATCTCCACAGGCTTTATTTTCAATTCTAAGACTGGGCAACACTTCTCTCTATAAAATAAAATGTGTTCTGATGGGATGATCGGAGAAGGTTGGTGTGATAGACAGAAAAGGACTGAAGAAAGCACAACCAAGAGGACCAAAAGTGGATTGGTCACTTCTCTTGATAGGCAGGACCAGGAGATAGAACAACAGGAACATCACCGGTGAGTTGACATTCTGTGGCTTCAGACTGCCTTTCTATGTAGGGATACCACAGAGAGAGCTTGTTGGGGAACCTTGGCTGTGACCTTCCCCTCCTGATTTCTTGAAAGGTCAGCTAACATCTCAGATTGATCTTAGTGACATAGGTGATTTCACTTTTAGTCTGTGATTGTTGAGGCCCAGTAGAAGAGCTTAGTCCAAACCACAGCCACCTGTGATTTTCATTTAACACATGTAAGAAAGTGCTCTTCTAGTTTTATTTAAAGGCAAATGGGGCTGGGAGAGAGGGCAAATATAGACCCACAAGCAAATACTGCCAAGGTGCCAGCCATCTCATCCCCACAATGCTCTGTACCCACCCCTAAGGTAGGTTCCTTAGCCAGAGATAAGAACTGGCACCAGCTCTGGCCCAGAAGCAGCATGTGACCAGTGGGTGCAGCAGAAGGGCCTGAGTGGGAGTGAAATCCTGCCCCATCCAAAGGGGGTTAAACCCTAATAGGCTAGAAAGAGGCCACATGAGAAAGATATGACTCTTTTTTTTTTTTTTTTGAGGAATCACAAACAGGGACAAATGGGGACAGTGAAGTGTGGCTCAGGGACCTCTTGATGAAAGCCAGCTGGGTGAGCTTGTTGGCCCAGGCCTGTGGAGGCCAGGGTTGCCTCTCTGGCTCTAGGGAGTGGAGTCTGGGACACAAACAGCTCTTGGAGACAATGGGCATGAGGCTCCAGGCCCTGAAAGCTAAACCAGCTGCTAAACCCACATCTGCCCACTGTGTGACAGAAAGCATCAGCATCTATCTACCACCTACCATAGGCAAGCCTGGAGCAGGGAGCTTCTTTATGTCACAGGATCCGGGTGACGGTTGTAAAGAAGATGCATTTGGCCCTACACCTTCTATTCTCCTGTTTATTTTCCTACGGTCAAACACCAGCCAACTTGTGAAGCAGATGTGGCTGCTGAAGATCAATGTCCATCTGCACGGTGCAGGCCTCCTCATCACAGCCAGTCAGATTGTCTCCAGGGCCCTCCAGACCCTCCCAGGGCTCCCATGTCCTTTGCTCCCCTGGACCTGCCCCAGTTCACAGCACTCCACCCACCTTCATCCATCATTCCTGAGAGAGAAAGAGCTCCTCACAGAGGCAGTAAGAGGCGCAGGCTGGGCACTACAGACAGCCCAGGCTCAACGTGGAGGCCCACCATTTTTTGACTTTATGATAGGAAAAAGGAATTACCATCCATCAGAGATCATGAAATATGATTGTTAATATTTTTTTTCTGTCCAAGGGACTAAATGTAGGACTTCAATCATGTGCTCATACAAATGCTCCACCACTGTCCCCTTGGCCCCTGAATGTCGCTTGTTGTGGTTTATATCTTGATGTACCCCTAAAGCCTTATGTGACAATAAGCAATCCATTAAGCGAACTCATACCTGACTTGCTGTTAGGTAGTGGAATCTGGTGGGGAGAGGTGGGTCCCTGGGGGTGGGGCCTGGAAGGGTTTATTTCCCTCCCGGGCTCCCTCTTTGCTCTCCACTTCCTATGCTATGAGCAGCTTTCTTCCTCACTGGCCCTCTGCCATGCTGTCCTGCCTTAGAGCCAGCTGAAATGTGGACAGAAACCTCTATAATCTGTGAGCCAAAATAAACCTTTCCTCTTTTAACTTGCCAGTGTTGAGTATTTTGTCCCACCAATTCGGAAAGTGATTAAGACACAGCCCTCTTCCCAGGCTTGTGACATGTAGTATGACCTCATGGTGCCAGCTGAGGCAGCAAAGCTGAGCTCCTGGTCAGCCCCATGCCACAGGGACACACCTGTCTTCTCCAGGACATGGTGTTGCTAAACTTTGATGTTTGGTACCATGGCATTTGGCATATTAAATACATCTTTGACTTCATAATATTCTCAATTTAAAGTGGGTTTGGGGGATTAGTCAAGAATCTGTGTTTCCATTCTGTAAAGGCTAGAACACCTTTGCAATGTTTACTTAACATTGAACCAGAAAAATGCAAAGCCTGAGTTGTATTAAATAAAGAGATGGTTCCCTTTGGGAGATTCGTTGTCTCCCTGATTCAGTGGACAACAGCTGAAGTTGGGAACTCATGGGGCATTTACAAGTTTTCTCAACTCACTGGACTATTAGCCCTCATTGCTTTTAGAGGGCAGAATTCCCACTTAAAAGGGAAAGGTGATGCAGGTAGGACTATTCCAGCACTCCCCCACAGGTGCCTGGTGTCAAAGACAACTCCGTCACCACCCCCAGGTTGGTCCCCCTTCCTCCATCTCTTCTTTTATATTGAATGAGTCTTTATCACCCCTTTCTAGGAAGTCACTCAAAATGAAATGATTTTAGCCTGCCTGAAGCCTCATCCTGCTTATCCTCTCTGGTGTTCATCCTTCCTTAAAGGGACTTCAAGAATTTTACATTGCAAAACTTTCAAAATCCTCTTTAAATAAAACATCTCTTTCTGGAGGTGGAGTCTCTTCTTGCCATCTGGCCCTTGCACCCCTACCCCCTTCTGGGAAGCAGATTTAGTCCCTTGGGCCTGGACTTCATGGCTGGGGATATAAAAGCCCTGTGTGGTTCTCCCAAGCTTCGGTCACTCTGTTGACATTGAGATGTCACAGATCCACAGCCATGAGGAAGAACAGAGAGAGAGAGTTCCTGGATTTGGAGCCCACAGCTACACCCCGAAGTTCCTACACCAATTTAGGCCATTCTCATCTGTGTTCATCAAACTGAGGGGGGAAAGTTCATCTCTAATTTAGCTACTCCTGAGAGAGAAAAGAAATGGATGTGCTCTTACAGCATAGAGCCAAACCTGAGCTGCAAACAGTCCAAGGGGTCAGGGAGGAGCAAACTTCCATTCCCAGGCCAGAGAGGAACCCAGAGGCCCTGGGGACCAGATTACCATTGAGCCCCCCTCACAACCACCATGCAAAGTGTGTTTAGTTTTTGTTTTTGCTTTTTTCCCTGGTACTGGGGATCAAACTCAGGACCTTGTGTTTGTGAGGCAGGCACAGTGCCACTGAGCTAAATCTCTAGCCCCAGTGTGTGGTTTTGAGAGGAAAAGTTTTATCTGCTCATTGAGAAATTCTCACAATTGTGCCAGGAGAACATAAACAAGAATTTTCATGCCGTGTGGTTTATGTTAACAAAAAATTAGAAATGGTACATGATAAAAGACCAAGTGGAATGCTGGAAATGATTTCAATCAATAAAAAATGTCAAAATATTTAAAAGGCCAAAAGCATGTGTGAGCATGTGGGGCGACACTGCTTGTACATTTTTTTTCTTTTTACTGAGGTTATTGGTACATTTTAGGTATACAGTACAGTTACATTCATTATTGGGATCTTGTACCTTTACATGTCAGGTCTTGGTTCTCATTTTTTCCCCTTGTCCTGCCCTCCCTTCACTCCTCCTCCCCTCCCCCTTTCAAACACTTTATTTCCATTGTTTCATTTCTCCTATTTTTTTCTTTTCCCTTATTACCTTTTCCCTACCCTTCCCACTTTCCCTAAGCTTTAGCCCTTTTCTTCCTATTTCACATTGTCAATTATCTCACTAGGTTCTTATGAACTATTATAGTTTATTCACACCAGAGAAACTATTCGGCATTTATATGTGTGACTT
>NW_022900913.1:70204373-70321600 GCF_012274545.1 Fukomys damarensis
GTCTTGGTTCTCATTTTTTCCCCTTGTCCTGCCCTCCCTTCACTCCTCCTCCCCTCCCCCTTTCAAACACTTTATTTCCATTGTTTCATTTCTCCTATTTTTTTCTTTTCCCTTATTACCTTTTCCCTACCCTTCCCACTTTCCCTAAGCTTTAGCCCTTTTCTTCCTATTTCACATTGTCAATTATCTCACTAGGTTCTTATGAACTATTATAGTTTATTCACACCAGAGAAACTATTCGGCATTTATACATGTGTGACTTATTTATTTCACTTAGGAGTATATCCTCAATATGTATCCATTTTCCTATGAATGACTCTAATTTATCATTCTTTATGGCTGAGTAGTATTCCGTTTTATAGAAAAACCACATCTTCTTTATCCAGTCTCCACCTGATGGGCAAATGGGCTGTTTCCCAGTTTTAGCTATTACAAACTGTGCCGCTGTAAACATAGGTGCACTTATATCGCTGTGATATGATTCTTTTAATATAAAAAATATAAGGACTAGATCTTTCTCAAGTAGGAAGGGGAATAAGAGGTGGAGAGGAGGGAAAGGGAATGGAAGAAATGAATTGAAAAAAAATGGAAATATAGCTTTTGCAATGGGAAGGGGACCGAGAATTGGAAGGAACAGGGAGGGATGAGGAGAGAGGACAAAAAAAAAGCATCAAAGTGTGTCATGTACATGTGCCAACTCTTCACAATAAATGTAATCATTATGTACTGCAAATACGTACTAATAAAAGAACGAGGAAAAAACAGACTGGAAAATCTACATAGAATGAATCATTTTCCCAGAAAATGTAAATAATTATACATGGCTTCCAAAGAAGTTAGAAAACTAGATAGGTAAGGTAACACGGGAGTGGAAATGAGGTTGCAGTGGTTTCTACGTGATCTTCATCGCTGGGTCTCCGCAGACGCAGTCTCCCACCAACGATGTACAAGCCTTAAGTGAAATAAATAAGTCACATATTCAGGCTTATGGCACAGGAACATGAGTACAGTGTGGACTTATGGCAGCTTTTCTAAAGCATAGTACTGTAATTTTTGCTGATTGTACTATACTGTAAAGAACTATAGTTTTATGTGTTGTTATACATTACAGTACTACATGTAAGAGTTATGCAAATAAAAGCAAAGTCATCAAGTTGGGGTTTCCTTTGACCACTTATATTGTAATGTACATACTATGTATGATTCCTCATTTAGTGACCAATTCATTTAATGACCTAGTCATAGAACAGAACTCTCTTGTTAAACAAAGAATGTCTAATAAATATTTTAAGTCCTTGAGTGCTGATTTCAACATCTGGCTCGTCATAAATCTACTCCTATTGGCTGCTTCCTCTCATTGTGAGTCACATTTTCTCATTTCTTTGAATGTCTGGTATTGTTCTATTGAACATTAGACATTGTGGATGATCCATGGTAGACACTCTGGATTCTGTTGTCTTTTTTTTTTCTCATTGAGTTTATTGGTACATTTTAGGTATATAGTACAGTTGCATTCATTATTGGGATCTTGTACCTTTACATGACAGGTCTTAGTTCTCATTTTTTCCCCTTGTCCCTGTCCTCCCTTCACCCCCTTTTCCCCTCCCCCTTTACAAACACTTTATTTCCATTGTTTCATTTTTTATTTTTTTCTTTTCCCTTATTACCTTTCCCCTACCCTTCCCACTTTCCCTACACCTTTAGCCCTTTTCTTCCTATTTCACATTGTCAATTATCTCACTAGGATCTTATGAACTATTATAGTTTATTCACACCAGAGAAACTATTCGGTATTTACACATGTGTGACTTATTTATTTCACTTAGGAGTATATCCTCAATGTGTATCCATTTTCCTATGAATGAATCTAATTTATCCTTCTTTATGGCTGAGCAGTATTCCATTTTATAGAAAAACCACATCTTCTTTATCCAGTCTCCAACTGATGGGCAAATGGGCTGTTTTGGATTCTGTTGTCTTCAGAGGAAAACTGTTGATTTTCAGTTCTGTGGTTTCATAATCTCTCTGTAGTTGTTCATTTGGCATCTATTAATTAATGGACCAAACTAATAGCCAAAGTTGGGTATGTCTCCCTGCAATCCAGCTTTCACAGATGCCTTAAAAATCATATCACAATCCTTCCAATTAATTCCAAATTTATACTCCCAACCACCTCTTTATCTAATTCTCAGACACCAAGCCAATATTAGCTAAATCAGTTAATCCTGAGCCGTTCTACCCATCCTGCCTTCCCTTTCCCATGGGAAACAAAACACTGGCCCTGAGCCATGTGATCACCTTACTCTTGCTTCTGACCAAGGCTAATGCTTTCACTCTGTGACCCCATATGACATGATGTGTCCCTTTCTCTTGGGGAACGTAAGTGCTAAATTCTTCTTTCAGTGACAGAAAACTCTCTATGTTGTCACTCAGTGATTTTATATATTAAGACCAGGGTACAAATTGAAACAGCCAATTCCATACAAACCACATAAACCCAACTCATTGTCTCACAAAGTCAAAGAATGAAATCATGGAAAAACAGGAGGTCGTACATTGGGAGAGTGTTTATTGGAAGTGAGAAGAAAACTAGCTCCTAGCTTGGATAGGTCCGAAGCAGGTTGTTACATAGCTGCTCAGTCCAGCACTTGTTATGGGTAAGTAGAGTATAGGAACTGTTCATTTGTCCAGTGACCCCCTCTCACACATGGCTCTAAAATGGGCATAAATGACCAACCAGAACTTGGGCTTTCTAAACCATTTACTCAACTTGCAGGGTTTAAAGGAAACTGGTTTTTAAAAGAAAATCAATTGTTCTGAATTTTTAAGTTCCTCCAAACTGGTGTCTGAATACAGGAAATGGGATTGCATTCCGTGTTGTCTGAGGAGCTTCTTTTCTTGTCAGAGTCTCAGCATCACTGCTTATTTTTATTTTCATTTTAAGCAGCGCAGCCGATCCACTTTCTTTAGCTACCTACCTCTTCATAAGCTGGCTAAGTAAACTGTCTTTTACGAAATCAGTAGTCTGGCAAGTTAAATCACTGGCAAATTACCAAGACTCCACAGGATCTTGGATTTAGGCTTTTATTGGCCCATTTCAGTTTTGTGTCTAGACCTAGGTTCCCATGGGAAGCCACCTGTGCTTACTGAGTATGTTTGGATTCTCTGAAGAAACAGAACCAAGGCTGTGTATAATAGAGATTTACTTTAAGAACTCCATCAACACAATTATGGAGGGTACCAGATTCTAAGTCTGCAAGTGGGCTGCAGCTGGAAAGCCAGGAATGGCTGAGGTTACTTTTCCTCTAGTGGAGAATTTCCTCCTGCCTAGGGGAGATCAGTTTTTTGTTGTATCCAGATCTTCAACTCACTGGACAGACCTACCCCAGTTATGGTGGGGAAACTTTTACTCAGTCCACTGGATTAAATGTAAATCTCATCCACAAATACCCTCACAGAAACATCCAAAATAATGCTGAACAAGCTATCTGGGCGCTGTGGTGCACTTAAGTTGACACATAAAATTAATGATCTAATCAAATCCTTCTAATGTAGCAGAACTTGAACTCCAGACTCTGCCTCTCAAATGCAGAGGGGCTGCTGAAACACCTTCACTACTCTTTTTAGACTTCTGTCTGTTGCTTCCAATGAGCCTCTGATATTTCACCCCATGGATACACAGTTTAGAAGTCAGCCAAAGAGTTAAGGGGGATTTCAAACAGATTTGGGTTCTGTTGTGAAGGTTGACTCATTTCAGGGACCATTCCCCTGACTACTTAAAGCCCCACCTTCTCCTCCGCAGCCCAGTGAGACAGCTGCACTCTTACTCCACTCGATGCATATTAGGACCGGTGCTCAGGGTCAGAGCTGGGTAAACAGAAAGCTCAGCTGCTTCTTTTCTTCCCTAGCTCCTGCCTGCTTTGAGTGGCTCTTTGTGCTGTTAAACAGTTGTTTTAGTGCATTCTGCACTGAGCTTATTATCACTGTGACTGTAAGGGGTTGCAATGAGACACAACTCTGTCATTACGGGCTTTAGAGTCTCTTGTTATTTTTTTAATGTATTTTGAGATTTTCAAGCAAAGAATGTTGTTGTACTAGCATTTGGAAATATTGTGTATGTGTGTGGGGGAGGGGTGCTGGGGATTGAGCCTAGGGCCGCGTGAACGCTAAGCATGTGCTCCACGCTGAGCTACATCCTAGCCCACATTTTAAAGTTTTTAGAAACTGTTTATTTCATGCGATCAGTCAATGTACACTGTCTAACTTCAATCATTTGCCATTTGTTGAGATTACGTGTGTGTGTGTGTGTGTGTGTGTGTGTGTGGTCTACCTAATACAAATTCCAAACTCGCTGTGTTGTGATTTGGCAGAGACGGCTTGATACCTTCTGCTATTTCTCCTGATGTGTCTGTCACATTTCATTGTAGATCAGAGCTAGGTTGTCAGGTACCATAAAGCTTCATGATGCTGCTGTTATCTTGGTGGGTCACCAATATCTAATATTTTCTCTACTTTGTCAGCCTTCTTACTTGAATTTTGTTTGTTTGTTTGGCACTACTATTTGTTTGTTTCAGCATTTGCCTAAGAATCCTTTTCAATCTCTTACTTTCCAGTTACTTTTTATTTAAATTGTATTCCTCTTAGACATGTGGCTGAATCTTCTCAAATCAACATAAACCTTTTTAAAAGGTGAATTTTGTGAATGCAAGCAGTTAATGTTATATATTTACACTTATATTTGTTATCCTAATTTGCTACCTATTTATGACATTTTCTTGTTTATTCCTCTTCTTTCCCTTCTTCCTCCCCCTGCTCCACAGTTTGGACCATAACTACTTAGAAGATTCCTGTGCCTTTTGTTCTAAATTCCAAGACTTCTTCTGAACTCATACTGTATGTATTCAATACTATATTCATATATCAATGTAAAGAATTAACCAGTACTCCACGCCATGCCTGTATTAGTCTGGATTATGTCCCTAATAGAATGCTTTACTTCTCTCCTGCCTCCTCCCCTACAATCTCCCATGTGGGGTTTTAATGCATAGAATTAATATTACCATTTCCAAGATAACCATGGCTCACTGAAACATAAATTTCACTCACTTACTGCCTCTTCCTTGATCTAACATATTCCTCTAAAATTCACTTTCCATTCTGCTAAAGTCCAACTCCTCTTTCTTTCAGGTGTGTTACTTGAACAGTAGTTTCTGAGTTTTTGCACTTAGAAAGTTTTCATTTTTGGTTTTTGCCTTCTCATTGAGTAATAGTTTGGTATGGGATGCTATGGAGCCTACTTATTCCCTTGGAAAAATTTGAAAACTTTGTTGTTTTATCTTTTTTCATTCAGTTCTGTCAATAAAAAGTCTATCTTCCCTAGCAGCCTCATAGTTTTACAGGCAACTTGATTCTCTTGCTCTTGGCATGTCACATTGTACTTGGATTTTCCTGGGTTTGTCGCCCTTGTGCTTATCTCACGGGATCCTTCTGCTGCTCTGCAAAGCTTCTGGGTTTCCTTCTTCTAGAACATTCCCCTAAGAACTCTTAGAAACTTCTCCATCTTTCTGTTTCCTGCAGTCCCTCACTGCCTTTCTGCAACTGACGCTGTGGAAGACAAAATAGACTCCACAGAACACCAGACAGCCAAATGTCCCAACATGTCAGGACCTTATCTGACCCTCGATTTCTTCACCCTGCTTCCGTGTAGCCTTAGCCCTGGGCGCCATGATGTCCTTGCCCTCCCTTTGCTTTGCTGTGGTCTTTGACATTCCTGGGTGTTGACCCCAGGAGCCAAGATGCCCCTTCCACAATGCTGTGTTCAGCATCTCCTCCTGCCATGCTCTGGCAGCAACCTGCTCTCACCTTAGAACGCTGCCTGCTCACCTGCTTGCCAACAGCCTTCTTTCCCTCAGAGCCATGGCTCTGTCTTCTCTCCTTTTCCCACATTGCTTGGTACCATACAGTAGGGCAGAGGGCATTTGTAACACATTGCCAAGTGTGAGCCACCATGCAAAGGGCATTGTATACAGTGGGAAGATGGCAGCCATCCTCTGGGGTCATTGTCCACTTTGGACTATTCTACCCTTGAAGGAGACACTGGGCATCATGGTGGTTGTGATAGTGATGGGAACTCCAGCTGTCCTGAGGTATCTGGAGGGATGGGCTCCAGGATAGGTCATCTGTCCAAGGCCACCTCCCTCTCCACTGGCTCAGCCCCTCTGGCACAGTGATCCGGTCTACCCACTCCACTCCAGGACTCTCCCAGCTTGCTCCCCTTCTGGTGGCTTTCACAGATGGTGTGCTCTCAACCCCAGATATCAATTGTGGGACCCTCCCCAGATGGACACCACCTGGTCCTCCATGCCCTGGAGCTGGCTGAGCCTTCCCCTCCCTCCTCTTCCTCACCAGTACTGTTCCCCAGACCATCTTGGCCTCCACTGCTGGCTTCCCCGAAACCCAGCCACAGTGTCACGTTTGTTGTCAGCCCCGACCTCCACCATATTCATCTCTCACATGGACAAGGACCAGGGTGCTATCTGGACTCATTAGGAAACCAGAGTCGAGTCACCCTGATATTTCCACCTCCCCCAGCCTAACTTGTCTGTGTCTTGACTGCGTCCAACCTTGATCATGAAAGGGTGTCTGTGCTAGCTGCCAGACCTCCAGGTGTTTTGTCACTCCATGATGTATGGCCTTCAACATACATAGAGGAGAGAGCACACACCCAGGGGTGTTTAGATTTTAAGTGTTGATTTTAATTTAGGGTGTCAGCGCAAGCTTCTTTAATTTATAGGTCTATGATCACTACCTCTAAGTGTGATTTTGAATTCATTAACCTTGTTAGATAACCATCTCCTGTCTCCTTCCAGTGCCAGTCCTGGGGCCCTGAACCTCAGCTGCCCAAAACCTCAGCTGCCCATAGATCCTGGCTGTTGCTGCCACCTGCAGCTGTTGTCTTCTAGGTCAGCTGTCCTCCCCACTGGCCCTGGAGTCACCTGTCCCTTCCCTTTGTGCATGATGCTCTCCACTTGGGTGGGCTGATGGGGACAGAGTGGGCTGTGCACATTCTTTGGGTGCCCCAGGCCCGACAGACAACAGGGCCAAGTTTGTCACTGCCCTGGCCTCTGCCTGCATGCTCCTCAGTGGCAAGGGAGGCTCTCAGGTAGGAACAGCCCTGGCTTGAGGCACTTCACCCACAGACACTATGACAGTTGTGGCCGCTCAGGAACTCTTCCAAGAACTGTTTCCCCTGGGGAGAGGAGAGAGGCTGTCAAGGAGGCTCCTGAAAGTTCCCAAGAGGACTTACAAAAGGAAGCCAGTATGAGTATGGGATGCAGACCTAAGAGATATCATTGCCAGGGGTCCCAGACCACACTGCCTCCTGGATGAGGTCTGTCCCTACTGCCTGAAGGTGGACCCTGGTCTTCAGCCTACAGAATGCTCAGAATAGCGCTACTTCCATCAGTGATGGGCCACGTGCAGGGCATCACCTAGCAATGTCACAACCGTTGCAATCCCTGTGAAGGCAGCTACAACATCTACACAGCAATGAAAATCCCCAATTGCGCACTTCCTGGACACATCCCTATCACCAAGCAACACGTGACTGTGTTTCTCTGGTCAGTGCACAGGACATTTCTGTGGGCTGAAAATCCAGAAACTTTCCCTTCTGCTTACAAGTATTTCTGCCATTCAAATCCAGATGCCTTAATTAAAATGCTGCTAAAAGAAGTGAATCAATTAACAGATCCCTTACAAGACGGTTTATTCTATCTTACACACAGAAAATTGCTTATGAATACTGCTTTACTGCTTCAGGTTATCAGTTAACAAAGGCTGCTAATGAAGAACATTGTTATCAAGTCAGGTAAAAGATGCCCTGGGAATCCAGGCAGATGATTATAACACAGCACTTTGTTTTGTAATATAGCTCATCTGTTGTCACACACAACGGGGGGGCACCCATCCGAGGAGAACCAGCCCCCACAGCCACCCAGATTTCTGCAGAGCAGAAGAGGCTTCCATAGTGTAGCCCTAGAACTGAGAGATTTGTAAGACAGGCGAGAGGAGCCTCAGACCAAGGACAAGAATAGATGATGCAGGTCTCCTGGGCCCCTGCCAATCATGGCTTCCATGTAACACGTGCACAGCACCATGGCATGAGCTTGCCTTGTAGAGCTCTGCACAGGCGTAGCATCTGCTTTCTTACTTGATGTTTTGTTGGCTCTTTCATCTGAAGAGCTGCAGAGCTGCAGGCCAGGCCAGTGGTAGCCAAGGGCAGCAGTCAAGGGCTGCTGTGCTCACTCTGGTCAGGCTGCCCTTTCCTCTTAGCAGCTGTGGCCTGGTGACAATTCTGGGGACTGGTTCACAGGTTCCACACCCCACTCATTGTGCACAGGCTCCCTCTGCAATGTGGGATTCTGGCAGCTAAGGAAGGAAGGCCAGTGACTGCAGAGAGAGCTTCATGATGCTACTAAGGTGGGGTACTGAGGAAGCCATGCCTCTACTGGGTCCCACTCCTGTGAGCCATTGTAGGGACAGATGTAGGGACAACTCCATCATGAGCACCAGGCCAAGTACTTTTGGTTTCACTGGTTCCTAGCTTTGCCTACAGCTGGCTAATGTTCTCCCTGTGTACAACTAGCTTCCTGAGGAAGTGGAGTTCCGGCAGGTTAGCAGTATTAAAGATTCAAGTCCTTCAGCTCTGTCATTTGCCTCCCACATGAAGTCCCTGTGAGGTGCCATCATCAGCCTTGGGCATTCTAGTCAAAATATCCTTAGATGGGAATGTGGCCAAGTGTCCAGATGGTGGACCTCTTCTGCCACTGCCATTTGTCACAACTCAATCACCTGGGCATCTCTGCAAAGAAAAGGAAACATCGGAAGACTTGGTGATAGAGTGGCAGGGCCCCCAACTAAACTATACCTGTGCTACACACACAGTAAATAGGTGTGAAGGAGTCCAAGTTTGCAGGGAACCCGGCAGGATGGGGCATCTCCTCATGCACGTCAGAGCCCTGGCATCCAGTGGCTTCTAGGTAAAGCATAGAGTTTTCCTGAATAACTTCAACCTTGAGGTCATTTCCCGCCCACCAAACCCAAAGCCACAAAACCTTCTTTTTTAGGAAAAGAAGTCATTTCCTAAAGTCAATGGGCACATTCAGGGGAAAAGGGATTTTTTTTTTTTTTTTTGCAGTTGAAGAACTTTGCATAACTGGGCAGATGCTACAAAGAATAGACAGATAGATCCCTGGGAAAGTCACTGAGAAATGATGCCCTTGGTTCTAATCTCCAGGCTGTAGTAAAGTTACTTTCTATACTTGCCAGAGAGCAAGACTGCTCCGTGCTCAGCACAGCAGCACAGATAGGAAGGAAGACAGTGTAGATGTGTTTTTAAATTAAAAAGGATGAACACAGAAGAAAAGATGAGGTCACCAAACCAGACTCTGCACATGGAGACTGAACAGGAAGTTGGGCAGAGATCCTGCCATGATGACTCTGGGGCCTCACTGACATGCAGGAGACCCATTCGCACCAAACACTGCAGGTGTATATCCACTATACCTGCAGCTGTAACAGAATGCCATGTTCCTGCTTCCGTGGAGTCGTGCAAATTGCATATTCCATCCACTGTGCACGTGCAGTCACCATCTCCCGGCTCCTGACATCTCCCCAGGGGAGCAGTAGCAGCAGAAAGATGAGGCATACAGAGGCATCTATGTGCCAAGCCAAGAGCCCTAAGATGGACAGCATGTGTTTACAGACCAAGGACACAGGCCGAGGTCAAAGAGCTTGATGGTGTTGTAGGGCTGATGGTGAAGACAAACAGGTTGGAAACAAGGAAGGCCAGGTGAAGGGGAGTGGAGAGGTGGAGAGTGCAGTGAGTGTCGTGTCTCTGGGTCCAGAAGAAGGTTAGTGTTGAAGTCAGTTGCTCAGGACACCTCATGGATCAGGTGCAGGGGTATATACTTTTTGCATGATTCTTTCAGCTTTTTGGTGCATTTGAAGATTTTTCAAATAGAAGGAGAGAAGGAGGCTGCCCAGGCCTGGTGATCATCCTGGGGGTCAGATAGGGACTGTTGCTCTGGTTACAGCGCCAGAGTAAGTGAGCAGCCAGGAATGTGGCTCCAGAAGCAACCATGGGATAAACCACTAGGGGGAGCTGTCCTTCTGGGACGAGGCCCCTGCCGTGGGGCACCAGGCCCCCTCTGAGACCCCAGAGCACTGCTGGAAGCAAATAGCCTGATGACCATGAGAGGTGCTGGGACTTTCATGTCATCAAATGGTCTAAATTGGCTGATGATTAGCTTACCAATCATCAAGGAGAAGCGCTCGGTAAGTGGAAACGTTAACTATCTTTTCCTTAGGACCCAGTTTTCTCAGCCCTAAAGGGGCCAATGCCCACAGCTTCCCTGTATCCTGCTGGCATCTGTTCTACTGGCTGTGCTGATGGCCAGCAGTTCCTGCCTGCCATGTAGAGGAGCCACCAGCCAGCCACTGCCATTGCAAGGTGGCCACAGCCTTCTCAATTTTTGTTTTGTTTCAGTGCTGAGGATTGAATGCAGGGCCTTTGCACTGAGCTGTATCCTCAGCTCTCCCCACTCCTGCCCTTTGAGATATGTTCTTGCTAAGTGACTAAGTTGGCCAAGCTGGCCTCACATTTGGGATCCTCCTGCCTCAGCCTCCCACAGTGTTGGCATTTTCTCCTTTTAGTACAGGTGATGATTGTTATAGCCCATCCCTTGGAGAATATGAGGTTTAGTTTGAAAATGAAATAACAGGATGCTCCTGAGCTAAGTACTGGGTGACATAAAGCACACGTGGTATTGCTCCAGGAGGGAACCCGATTTGCTGGCCTTCGGCAGCTCCTTGGGGTCTAACATCTTCCTGACTCAGCCTGATCCACCCAGTGTAGTTTGCACCACTTGAATTGTGCCCCACCTCGTGCCTCCCCACTCCCTCCTTCGCCTGCCTATTGCCTGCCTTTTTTCTGCACCTCTTTTTGTCCTTTCAGTGGCACTTTGCTGCTGAAGAAGCACTGTGGCCACCACACAGGGCCATGGGATTGCATCTTCCAGCGCCTGGCCTCAGAATAACCCATTATGTCTGCTTCTTTCCTCTTCTTGGTCCCCTGCAGGCCCCAGCAGTGGGTCTCACAGAGACTGCAGCACAGCTCCCCAGTCCCCCAGGGCTCCTCCTGTCATGAAGAATGTGTCCTCCACCCAGCTCAGTCCACAGCAGCTGAGAAGTTTCAGCAGAGCTCAGCCTCCTTCCTAAGCATGAGTCCCTCTGTTCCCCCGAAACCCTCTCCACCCTCCGTCCTGTGCCCTGACCCTCTGGCCGCAGTGTCCCTCTCTCTGTGTGTCCAAGTGTGACCAGGCCCAGCTTTGTGAGCTTTACTTTACCATTCCACATGCAGAGTGAGGCCTACCCACCCTACACATCCTGCTTCCCACTGCTGGGGTCCCTGTACCCTAACACTCAGAGCCCTCCTTGGGCAGCCGTCAGCCTGGACCCCACTGCGTGACCTGTGACAGAGGCAGTGCCTGGCCTGGGGCTCTCACCCGACCCTCACTCAGCACACAGGAGCACCCACTTCTGTGTAGACCCTGTGCCCAGCTGGGCAGGGCAGCTGCAAGAGGACCCTGCCTTTAAGGAACTTATGTTTTAGGGAGAAAAGCACGGAAATGGACAAAATGTCAACTCGGAGAACAAGCCATAAAGGACCATGAACACAGGTAGGGAGGAGAGAATGACAGCGAGGCTGTGGTGCTGTGGACAACAGGTCATCTAACCACCTCAGCAGAGGAGAGGGAAATGGACAAGGTCTGTGGCTCTCTGGGCAGAGCGCTCCAGGGTTTGGAAGCAGCAAGGGCAAAGCCCCGAGGCCGGCAGGACTGAGCACGAAGGGGCATTCTAGTCCCCAGGAGAGGCTGGGCGACAGCACAGAAGCGGGATGCTTGGCTAGGAGGGAACATGATGTCCCTCCACCCCATCCCACCGCACCCTGTACACAGCAGAGGCCAACTTACCTCAACAACAAGCCCCTCTTCCTCTACTCACAGAGGTCTAAAGACAGGAAGCAGGGTGTTAAGAGGAGCGGCACTCAGTGCCCCAGTGAGAATCCTGAGCTGGTCTCCGCTGCTGTCCCTGTTGGGCCTTCTCTGTCCAGGTCCGCGCAGTCCCTAGACCCCCACCACAACCGTCTCTCATTTCCCGTTGTCTGGGAGCTTCAGCTGCCGAGCTGCCATGCTGCAAGAAGCTGTTCTCTCTTTGCTTCTGTCGGTAGGGCACCAAATTAAGGTTAAGCCAACTCTGGTGGCCCACAGAGCCCCTCATGCCCCCAGTACTGCCTTAGCTGAATTTTCCAGAATATGAGCTCCTTCAACCATCCTCAGAAAGCTGTGTCATCGCTGTGTGGTGAGTGTGACCCCATAGAGGCTGCTCTGTGCCTGACTGCGAGAGACAGGGCCCAGGGCAATGTAGCTGCAGAAAATGGCCCAGCAACACCCAGCAACCCTTGGGACTGCCACACTCTGTCTGCTTTGTGAGAGACCCCTCCTCACCACGCACATCCCTGAGCCAGCAGCACCACTGCCCGCCCCCCATGTGCCTAGGGCCACCTTGGGCTTCTGGACCCACGCCATCTGATCCTATCACTCAAACAAGACAAGAGACTTTTCTGTCCAAAGCCAATTTCAGATCTGCTCCGCACTGTTCTCCAGCAACCCTGATTCTCAGGAAGCCGGGCTGAGTAGACAGAGAAAAAGAAAACAGAAACAGAAACAGAGAGAGAGGAAAACACAGAGAGACAAGGAGGTGGAGACAAAGAGGCAGAGAGGCCACTGTGCCTCTGTCCTGCTCAGATCTGCCAGGCTTTGTGGCTTTCATTCCTTCCTGTCCCCTGCTTTGGAGCTGCCTCAGTGCCTCAGGTTGGTGGCTTCACAGGACACTGCTATAGTTGTGATCTCGACTGTCCCCCAAAGGCCATCACAGGCCCAGAAGCAACAGGGTCCAGTGATCATGGACTGAAATCTCTACCACTGTGAGCCCAACTATACCCTTCCTCTCTGTAAGTTATTGCTGGGGTGTTTTGCCAGTGTCAAAAACCTGACTGCCACACTCCATCTCAGCAGGATGGAGTGGAGTGGAGTGCCGGGCCCCTCACCAGTGAAGCCAGGGACTGTGTTCCTCTGGCCTGCAGAGTCCTGATCAGACAGGTGCTTCCAGATCATGCAGATCTTCAGTACTGGGAAGCCCATAGAGATGGCGACACCCAGCAAGGTCCCGAGGTGGGCATATTTGAAATCTGCAGCCAGAGAGGAAAGGTTCACAGGCTGCCCTGCAAGGCTGCATGCCCTGAGTGAATTCATAGTTGTGCTCCTGGGCCTAGCATCTCATGCCCCAGCTGCAGAGGCTGGGTCAGAGCACATTCTTTCCCACCTTCCCTGCTCCATGGGCCCAGAGCAGGCTGAGCCCACCTACCGATCTCAGCTCCCACAGACTTGTCTGTGGCCAACACCTGAGCTCTGATGTCTGCAAAGAAAGAACACAGCCATTTGGTACCCATGGCTGCTCAGAAAAGAGCTGCAAGGATTGCCTGGGCTCCTCGATGGCCACAGAGTCTGGGGGCCCTTCCTGGGACCTCAGAGCCCAGTCCTACCCTACCCTTTAGTGTGCAGGCCCACTCTGCCACCTGCCTCCCAGGGCCTGTCTGTCCCTCTCTGGGGACCTCCACCCCCACACTCACCCCCACCACAGGCCTGCACTCCTGCCTCTGGGCCACTCCCTTTGCCTGGCCTCATCTGACCTGGTCCTGGTTCAGAGAAGTTCTGCCCTGGCTGGGGAGTCACAACTGAGTCAGCCACTCTTCCAGGGGACTCTAGTAACTGGGCATAGCAAACCCAAAGGACCATTCCTTAGGGCCTGGCTGACCAGGACCACACAACCTAGCTGACCACACACTTGTCCTAGCTGACCACGCCCCTGGGTGCTACCTGGCCACACCCTAAGACCTAGCCAACCACGCCCACATTCTTTAACAGTGCACAGCTCTCTGTGCCTGCTAACTCCCCAGGTCATCTCCCTGTTGGTCTCCCACCAGGCCGCAGAGCACAGTGTCAGGCAGATGACAGTACCGGACACACAGCAGGTCTCAACAGATGTACGCTGCAGGAAGGAAAGAAGGATGGGAGGGAGAAGGGGAGGTAGGTGACTGAGCATTCTGCAGGCAAAAACAAAGACAGAAACAAACCAGCTCTCCGTGCTGCTGGCCCCTCCCAGCCCAGTACCCATGCCCTGTTCTCAGGAGGACCTCCTTACCCACCAGAGGACAACTTGCTCTGAGCCCGGGCTCCTTCCTTCCCTACTGGGGACCTGGCCTTTTGACACCACCCTCCAGGCTCATCTGTGTCCCCGCCCAGCCCCAGCTTCCGGAGTCTCTGGTCCCTACTGCGGCCAGGCCTGGCAGTGGCCCAAGCTGTGCGCGCCAGGGAGCGCCTGCTAACCATCCTGCAGCCACTCGGCGGCAGCCTTTCCTTCCGCAGGGACAGGGCCCTCCTGCTGCAGGCGCTGGAGCCCGGTGCACCCACTCCAGGGCCCAAGCCTCGGAGGTACTCTGCTCTGCAGCCCAGCGGGCTCGGGCGGGGGAGGGGAGGTGTCCCTGGCAGGCTACGTGGCCAGCACAGCGAGGACTCCAGTGTTCCCAGAGGAGCCTGCAAAGGACCGGAGCTGCCGGACTCAAGGACTGCTCTCTGGGATTTGGCTTCAGCCAACGAGAGGCCGGCTCTTGGACCCCGGGGGAGTGTAAAGAAAGGGTGTTCCCTGAGAATCAATCTGCCAGGACCCCTCTCCTGCTGCTGCCTCCACCGGAGCTCTCTGGACTTACCACAGCCTCCATGTGGGGCCTGGAGGCCCTTAATTCCGGGTACTATTGGGGTGGGGGTGTGTTTTGTTTTGTTTTGCAGTTCTGGGAATGAAACTCGCCTTTAAACTGAGCTACATCTGCAGCCCTTTTTATATTCGTTTTGAGACAGGTTCTTACTAAGTCTCTAAGTTGGTTCCCCAGTTCCAGCAATTTGGAGAGCCTCCCGCCTCAGACTCCCACAGCACTCTTTTCCTGGCATCCATGCCCCAAGGTGCTCCATGGACTCTCCATTCTGGAGTCGCCTTTCCTCCGATGTCCTCATGGACCTGATGCTCTGCTCCTCCTTCCAAAGTGGTGCTCCCAGTCCTCTCTGCAGCCCTCCCGGCCTCAGCCTGGTGGGCCAGTGGCTTCCGGAAGAGTCAAAGTTCTGGGAAACCATGGAACCAGGAAAGATGATGGGCTGGTGACTGGGCCGCAGGAGAGCTGAGGCAAGTTGGTTCCATGGGAGCTAAGCATGCAGCCCTGCCCATCTAGCTGGAACCTGACTCTCTCCAAGCTGCTTCTGGCATTTGGGCCTCTTTGCCGTCCACCTGTTGGGCCCACCCTCACTGGGGGCTGACGCCTCTGCCGCCCTTATTTGGGCAGAATCAGACTGTGTGTACTCAGATGTCATTCTATAAGTATCTGGCCTAAAAATAGGGACAGGCTGCCTTAACTGTGCGTCCAAGCCTGGCCTAGTCCATGCTGGAACTGGAATATTGCAGGGTGGCTCCCACAGACTCCTCAGGAATTCTGGCATTCACAGCTGGGGAAGGAGTTTTAGCTGCCTAACCCAGCATCCCTCCTCTCATCCCAGAGTCCCCAATATAAACAAGGGCCCTGTACAACACTCCAGGAGTGCTGGTGCCCAGGACAACCAAGACAGCCAAGACTCAAGTTCCCCAAGAAGGAGACCACCAGGAGGCAAAAGAGACAAGAAAAGGCCAGTGTATCCCAGGGGATATTTACCCACCTCACGAAAACCTCAGTCTCTTTGACCTGGAGGGAGTCTGAATGGGGTGTCAGCATTGGTATTTGTGGAATGGCCTGCCCACTTCTCCAACCCATAGTCTGCCAGTGACCTTGACTTTTCTCCTGGGGACCACCTCTGAGGGAAGCCCAGGGAGCTGGCTCCAGGATGGACTTGGGACCCCCCAGTGATCAATTAGCATATTTCTTCTTCCTGTCAGCAGAGATTGGTTGAGAGGTTGGGCACATGACTCAATTCAGAACTGGGGCCCATAGTGATCAGTTAGCATATTTCTTCTTCCTATCGATGGTGATTGGGCAAGCCTAGTAAGAATCACTCTGAACTGGGGGAAAAAAATGAAAGGCAGGGGTGTGTTGTGAAATTAGTAAGATGGGGCCAAGGGAGGCCTGAAGCCATGATGGGTGAGGAAAACTCCTTGAGACCCAAGTTCCTACTGAAGAGGGTGAATCTGAGACCCAGTCCTAGTGGGCCTGAAGCCCACTCCGTGGACTTTTCTGTTGCCTTGGTGAGGAATCGCTTTCTTTTTCTTAATTTTATCAGGGCTAAGTAGAGCCATCTGTGACCTGAAGGATCCTGATGACCTGGGAGATGGCTCTGCTGCAGTGTGGTTGTGCATCAGATTGGCAAGGTAGAAATGGGCACGGAGAAAGCTGGGTGCTGATGAGTCACTTTGTGTACAGCCTCAAGTATGCCTGAGGGCCACGTGTGAGACACAGCTGTGTACCTCTCCACATGCTGCACTCTGCTGCAGTGCCTGCCCCTTGTCGCTGTGAAGAGATCATCTTTCAAGACTTAGCACCAAAGCCATCTCCCCCGGTGTCTGTGGCCCAGGTCACCGTCCATCTCACCCCACCTCTCTCTGCACTATTTTCTGACCTACAGGCCACTCTGAAGCACAAGGACACCAACAACACAAGGGGAGCTGTTTCTCCCCTGGGCTGGGTGACACAAGAGACCACTAGTAGCTGGGATTCTGCTGCCAAGAGATGCAAGGGGAAAAGAGCCCTGAACTGTCTGAGCACTCGCCCCAAAGCTATCGAGCATTAGAGTGGACACGGCCTGAAGTACAAAGATTGGGGTTCTCATGCTGAGAGATATGGGGGCTCAGGAGCCAAGGTCAGCCACAGGGAAGGAATCCAACAGTAGCCTTGTATGCGGGACGCCAGAACCACAGTGAAGCTTCCATCTTCCCAACAGACTGAGGTCCTCAGTACTTGGGGTCTGGTGACACACAGCTGGCACCACACAGCAACCACGAGGCTCACAGAGGACTTGGACCTGTGGTTCCCTGGGCTCTACTTTGCCCTGCTGGACCCCAGCTCACTTTTCTCTTGCAAAAATGGAGACTCAAGACTCTGATATACAAGAAGGACTCTCCAAAAAGTGCTTCTCTCCTTATATGTACCCATGGCCTCCCTTGGCCAGCTGACCTAGGGTTCAAAGGTGATGTAGCACTCATTTCTAACTCAATTGGCTTGGGGTCTGGAGGCTGACAGACCCCTCCTTCCTGGAGCTCCTGAATGGGTGCACTGTCCAGAAAAATGGGGCAGTAGCCCTGGCCCCCACCTCCTGATGCAGGTTGCTACTTCAGCCCTGTCTCAGCAGGATCACCCTCAGTGGCAGCAGCATGACTCCCTGCCCAACCTGTAGCTCCTGCTGATACCGTCACAACCTGCAGAGACCACAGATGTCTGCCATAACCCAGGAGCTCTTGTTGGGTCACCTCTTCCTGTCTCATCAGAGCTCAACCTTCTATAAGCAGAACTCCCTCTGCCCCTCAGAGCTCTCTGTCCCCTGTCCTTCTCTGCCAGGATGGTCTTGGGCCAGAACCTGTACCTACCAGGCTGAGCTGTGCAGTTTGAAAGAGGGCCAGGCAGAACCTGGGGACACCCCCATAGTTCTCATAGATCTGGTACCCCCAGAAAGAGTAGTTGGTGGATTTCCTGCTGTGCAAACCCAGCTAAGCCACCCAGCCCTGGCTCTGGGGTCCTGGAAGAGGAAAAGCCATACTCACTCATCCTAAGAGAGCCCAGAGCCAAAGCTAGAGAGGCAGCTTCACAGCAGGGAGAAGCCAGAACTCTGGCAGGAGATGTGCAGGCACCATGGGTGGGTGAGAAGAGCCCACAGCCAGCTTCAAGGTGGGGAGCTGAGCACAGGGCCATTTGTGTGACACTGTGTCCCTCCCTTCAGTCCACGCTGCCGTGGCTAGGTCAGATGAGGCTTGAGGCTCACCAGGGTCAGTGATGTGCAGTAGAGTGAGAAGCAGGAGGCCTCAGAAGGCCAACATGCAGATGACGAGGTGAGGGAGGCTGCAAAGCAGGAGCACTGCCTTGGGCACCCCAAAAAGGGCACACTATAAAGAAGAGGGGGATAATCATGGGGAATGATAGGCAATGTCACATCTGTACACTTGGTTTTTCCCAGAGAAGTTTTGCTAATTAATTCTTAAAAATTCAGGTGCTGGGACTTAAGCTCATGGCTGGCAGAAGCCGGACTGATCAATACCTTTCCAGGCTCATGGGGCTGGAGGGGGAGCTGTCGAGGCCTGAGGTGGAACCAGAGTGCTCTGGGATGGGCATTCTCCTAAAGGAGACACCTGGGCCAGGCACGTTGTGACCAGGACAGGGTGACACTGCACTGAAGCACTCAGTCACACCTGGCCAGGGAGCAGCTGCAGCCCTGAGAGAGACAGGGTGCAGGAAGGAGGGGGAGCGCAGGGCTGTCCCCACGGTAGGCAGTGCTGTCCCAGGAAGGGCCATAGCAGGACGCCAGTCCTACCACACTGAGGAATGGGTTGCTCCATCTTCCAGCCCCTCCATGAGGGTCTCCAAACTCCACCAGGACACTGAGGGGGAAGGGTGTTGGTTCAGGAGTCTTTCCAGGCAGTGTAGCTAGAACCAAGAGTCTCCTTGTGGCCACTGTTGCCCTGCCAGGGGCTGATGCTGGTCTCAGCTTGGTGGTCCCTTGGTGATGGGCCAAACTGACTAGAGCTGTGTTTGCTGCAAGAATGCCACCTATGAGAGACATGTTCGCTGTTTCCTGGGTCCCTGCAAAAGTGGGGCCACTCATAGCTGGAAGGCCAGTGCCCAAAAGTGACAGGAGGCCCTGGCAGGCCTGCATGGGAAGGACTGGCTGGGCCCTCACCCAAGCAGGCTATTCCAGGGCAAGGCTGGGCTGGCTTTGCAGGGAGTGCAGAAGAGACTGGGAGCAGTACAGAATAACTAATTAATGATGGTAAAGTATTGTGGAAGAGGAAAGCGCTGTATAACTGCTAAGTGGTGAGGTTATTATTATTCATGCAATATTCATACCCTGCTCTCCAGCCTCTGGTAAGCTTTGCTCTGAGTCCTGAGGGAGCTGGCAGGGGTGGGCTGGGGTACACGTGCCCAGGAAGGGAGCCGTTGGATGGCATCAGGGCTGCAGGGCCCCTTGGCAGACCCAGGAGGCTGTGCCCAGTCTTCTGCCTCTGTTTATGAGGGGTGGCTGAGGGAGCCGTGCTATGGGTTGGGGATCTCTCTCATCTTTCTAAGGCAGCTCCTGAGGTATGCAGGCCCATGGGAGGCCATGCACCCAAATATTTAGGCTATAAAATCAAGACTCTTGCACAGCCCAGCCTCTTCCCTAGTGCTCTTTTGTCCTTTCCCTTGGGGCCCCTTCTGAAAGGGGAAGCTCAGTTCCAGCAAATGTCCCAGTGGCATCCTATGGTCCCGTGGTCCCATGGGCAGAGTGGAAAGAAGCCAGGATCAGCCTGATTGCGGGACACCCCCCACTCCAGGACTCCCCTTGGGGTTTCCTACCCAACCTGCAGCTTCCGTCAAACTTCCAGGTGTTGCTAAGTCTCCCCCACCCAAGGAGATGGGCAGGTGGGAAGGGGAATGCGCCTGTCGCTGTCTGGTTCTGCTGGTGACTGCAGCGGAAGCTGCCCCTGCCTCCATCTCCAAGCCCAGGCTGGGCTCTTCACAGCACTAACACCTGGCCTTCGCTTTCTTTGGGAAACAGTGTACACAGGCCATTCTCATCTCCATGGGAGATCATCTAGTCCTTTCCAGAGAGTCCTAGCAAGATCAAAAAAAGAAACCACATCTTTACATTTGGATATGTGTAAATTGGGGTCAGGCCTGTCTTGGGGGTAGTGGCTGTCATACAGAGGGAAGCCCCAGCAGATGACATGACTTTAGGCTCCTGTGCTTGAGCATGGGCCATTTAGAGCTTGAGCCTGGGCCTAAAGATCTGAGGAAGAGTCTCACGCCACCTCAAGAATTGGATGTCAACAGGAGCCGACAAAGCATCTTCAGGCACCACGTGTGACTCAGTGATCAAGGCTGTCCTTTCTCTGTTTTTTGGACCTTTCTTCCCCAACTCTGGACTGCTGTCATACAGTGGGGACCCACCCTGTCCAACACTGTCTTCTGAGGGGGCTAGGCAGGAGCAACCAGCAGCTGTGGTACAGGTGAGTACTCAGGCACACAGTGGACCTTGGGCCTCAGGCTACTTCCATGGGGAGCTGGACAGAGGGGTGTGATGGGGCCCGTGATGGGTCCAGCCAGCCTCTCCTTGCCTGGACTGCCTGGCTGCTTCTTCTGGAAGCCTCACTACTCCAGCCCAGGGACCCAAAGGCAGGGTGCACATCCCCAAGGCTCCTAAGCCCTGAGGAGTGGGGTCCAGTTCCTTCTACCTGGCTGCTCAAGGCTCCTCCCTGATGGGCTGTGTTCCCTGCTGCCTCTTCTCTCCACACCCCCTCTACCATTGGCGAAGGTTGTCTTCTATGCTGAGAGTCTTGGAATCTGTTCCACTAGTTGCTTCCTGCACAGAATCCCTAAAGGCCAGGTCCCTGAAGCCACCTCCTCTTCATGCACCAGCTCATGCATAAACCAATGAGTTACTAGGCAGTCACTGGGGCTGTCCACTGAGCTAGGGCAGGAGAGCAGGGAATGTAAGCATCTCTGTGGCTGGGGAGAGGGATAGTGCACTTTCCACTCAGAGGAGAAAGCATGTGAGGTGGCCTTGAGGCTGGACATGAACACAGCAGACATTCCTACTGACCAGGAGCAGGCACCCTAGGCTGGGGTTGGAGGAATCTGCCCACCAGCATCCTAGGCCAACCAGAGACCCCTCTAAACTCCTTTCGGAGCACAGATGCACTCAGTGATTCCTGCCATTATCAGCTCTGCTGTTGACGGCAACCATTGCTCCCTGTGTTTCCCAGGCTTCATCCTTGAGCAGTCATTGCCCCTGTGCTCTCTCAAGCCTTGTTCCTGGCAGGGAGCCACAGCCTCCCCCGTCACTGAGCTCCACTCCATCCCCTATGGCCCAATAAAAGGTCCCATGGCCTACTTTACGAGAGGATCCAATCTGATCTCAAGGCCAAAGAGGCCCCTCTTGGGTTTGTTCTGAAGTAAACCTGTGCTGTTGAGCTTGTACCTTTGCTCCTTTTCCTTCTTTTCCTTCATAGGAGTGTAATGGGGCCATGTAGATACAGTGACCACTGTGGTCTGTATGTGGTCTGTCAGTGTGGGAAGCTACTGGAGGTTATCATCCTAACAGGAGCACAGCCAGCTCTCCTTCCTTCACTGGGGACCATTGCCCCTTCCTCAGGAGACTTTGGGACCGGGGAGGTGTGTCTGAGAGATGTTCAGTAGCCGTGGCCCCTCC
Source organism: Fukomys damarensis (assembly GCF_012274545.1). Lineage (NCBI taxonomy): Eukaryota > Metazoa > Chordata > Mammalia > Rodentia > Bathyergidae > Fukomys > Fukomys damarensis. Next base: position 70,225,922 of record NW_022900913.1, read on the forward strand.
TTAAAACTTATTCCACATCATCCACCTTCCAAAGGCTTTGAAATTTATTTCAGACCTCTATTTCTGGGAAGGTGGAGTGGGCCTATTTTTCCCTATTCCTCTCACTAGGTATAGCTAAACCACCAAGATATTATATTAGAAAATAAATATAAGGAGAAACCAAAAGATGAGAAAAAGGCATCTGATGGACCAGGGACTGTGGGGCAGCACAAATAAAAGATGTGTGAGTTTTCTTTCTTTCCACATCACAGAACCCAAGCGGAACATTGGAGCAGCTGACAACCCAGAAATGTCAAGGGGCATAGACAGAGGTTCCAAGAAAGCTGAGCTCTCGCCAACCAAAGGATCAGGCAAGGGCAGCATAGAAAGACAAAACTTTCAGGCCATAGCCAGTAGACTCTGGCACATAGCACAAAAGAACTGTGATCTCATCTCACCCCAGATTCATCCAGAAAGTAAGTAGAGACTGGGATTTCCACCCTCAGTGGACTGTAATGAGACCAACTGCCTCATCAGTGCTGTAGAGAGCAGCGAGGTAGTGGGACTTCTTTCCTAATAGATGAAAGAGGGTCACACTCCCTGGTGGTTTCTGGAGACCATGAAGTGAGTCTGACTTCTGCCCCCAACTGGCTGGTGTCGTCCTAGCAGAGGGCTCATGATGAGTCAGGATGTCCACCATGGCCCAGAAGTCCTGAGGCCACCATAGTGTCAGTACTGCACCAAGTCTTTCTCTCCAGGCAGGAAGGGCACCCACAAGAGCCCAGCAGGCAGCCTGAACTGCGGTCCCCACCCAGCATAAACCAGGAGCCCTGCTGTCTCTTCTAGCTGTGAGTGAAGCCAAGAGAAGAGGCTGGACTCTCAGCCACCTAGTGCAGTAGTGGCGAACCTATGGCACGTGTGCCACAGCAGGCTGTTTATATCATTGAAATCTCTAAAAGGTTCGCCATCTCTGACCCAGTCCCTGTCCTCCATCCAGAGTGATGCCTGAGGCTGCCTGTTAAAACAGACCCGCTTTCATAGCATTAGACCCCAAATTCACAGGTTTCAGTTGAAAACCACTTGTTTTAGTAAAGACAATGAACGGATACCAACACTAACAACTATTAAAATCATCAGACATGATGTAAAAGTGGCCATCATAAAAATGTTTCAATGGATGAAGGGAAAAAAAATCAAAACTAAGAAAAGGAGAGAGATGACACCAGTTACCAATCACTCTGGACCTCACCGATGGAAAAAGAAAAATAAGGAAAAGCTCTAAACAACTCTAACAGAAAAATTGGATACTTTAGAGAGATGGACAAATTTCTCAAAACTTAAGAACTACCAAAATTCACCTGATGTGAAATAAATACTTTAAGTAGCCCTGTGACTATTAAAGAAATAGAATTTATCATTTGTAAACCTCACCAAAAGAAATTTGAAGACACAGGCTGTTTCATGGGATACTTAGCCTGAGTTTAAGGAATAATTCATATCAGTTATGTATGATCCTTTCCAGAATATAAAAGAGGAGGGAACACTTCCTAATTCATTTCTTGAAACTAGCATCGTTCAGATTTTAAATCTAGAAAAGATAATGCAAAAACAAGACAAACAAACAAACAAAACAGGGCCAGAGATTTAGCTCAATGACACTGTGCCTGCCTTGCAAGGGCAAGGTCCTGAGGTCAATCCCTGGTACCAAAAAATCCCAAATAACAACAACAAAACCAGACAGTATATCTCCTGAATATAGATACAGAAGCACTTAAAATATTCACAAGTAGAATTCAGCGATATGTCAAAAAGTTAAGCTTCATGACCAAGCAGAGTCTTCCAGATACATGGCTGGTTCAGTATTTGCACATCAGTCTATGTCATCTGCCATGCTAACAGGCTAAAGAAGGAAATTCATGGGTCTTGGTCACTTTGTTCATCTCTGGGACAAAAATATGTAACACCAGCAAGCTACAGGAAGAGAGGTTTATTACGGCTCAGATTTTCAGTCCACAGCCGCTGGCTCCGAGACAGGATGGCATGGCAGAGAGGCGTGGTGGAAGAAAGCCACTCACTTCATGGCACCCAGGAAGCAGAGAGGATCGAAGGAAGAGCTGAGAAGGGCGATAAACCTTTCCAGGTCATACCCCTGTGATGTGCCTCTTCCTACAAAAGCCCACCGTGTAGCAGGAAGTCAGGTATAGCACCAATCATCTTTCCAAAGCCTCACTTTTGAGTTCACAAGGCTTTGAGGGACCTCTAGATATAAACCATAACATCACAGGATTACATAAGGGAGAAACACTTTGATAAGATTCTGCATTCTTTGGTGACAAAAACTCCCAGAGAACTAGCATTTCCTCAGCTCAGTAAAGATCATCTACAAAAAATACCTACAGCTAGCCGGGCATTGTGGTACATGCCTGTAATCCTAGCACTCGGGAGGCTGAGGCAGGAGGATCGCCGTGAGTTCGAGACCAGCCTGGGCTACATAGTGAGTTCCAGGTCAGTCTCAACTACATAGTGAGACCCTGTCTCAAAAAACAAAAAAACAAACAAAAATACCTACAGCTGGAAGAAAGTGGGATAGAAGGTATAATTAAAGTATGTTGTGTGCGGGTACGAATCTGCCAAAACGAAAGCCATTCATTTATATACCCAACATGCACTAATAGAAAAATATGCGGGAAGGGAACCATATAGTAAAAACATATGTGCAGACACCAACTCTTAGAACAAGCCAAGGTGAGCAGCACAGAACAATTTACCCAAACCAACTGTATTTCGGCTTATTGAGAATTATACACCGAAGGGAAAATTTGAAACATAATACAATTTACGACCACTTAAAAATACTTACGTGTGAGTCTTAACAGTCCACGCACAGATTTCTTGTGCAAAAACTCCACAATACCGAAGAGAGAAATCAAAAAAGCATATTAATTCATAAAATGAAATGACATGAAGATGTGAGATCTTCCCAAATTGATCTAGACTATATGAATCTTTGGTGTCGTTCCCATCAAAAGCCTGGGAAGGTTTGGTTTTTCATAGATACATTGGAAGCTATTCTAAAATTTCCACAGGGACACAGCTGAACCAGAGTTACCGGAAGCATTGCGTTTGAAAGAGAAGAATAAAGAATGATGGCCCTACAGCCGTGGCCCTTTCTGTATCTACAAGAATCAAGACGACATGCTACTGCCAGGGGGACAGACACATACAAAGAAAGAGGACCCCAAATAACTGCACACAGGTGTGAGCAGCCGGGATGTGACAAGAAAACTAAGTCAGTTCAATACAAGAAGCATAGTCTCCTCAGCCAGTTCCAAAACAAAACACAAAGTAGTCGTACCTTTCCTCTGAGAGGCTGGGGCAGGCGGATTGCAAATTTAAGCTTAGCCTGGAGGACTTATCAACTTAATAAGAATCTGACTCAAAATTTTTAAAAAGGACCTAGATGTGGTATCACAAGAGTGTAATTCCAGCACACTAGAGGGCTAAAGTAGGAGGGTAGCCAGTGTGAGCCCAGCCTGGGGAAATCAGCAAGATCCTGTCTCAAAAGTAAAATGAGAAAAGAGCTAGGGATGTTGCTCAGGCCCTGGGCTCAGTCCCCAGTACCACAAAAAAAAAAAGAAAAAAAAAGAAAAAAAATATAGACCTTGGCCTAAATTCTTACCCAATACAAAAAAATGATCTCAAAATGGAAAAAATCTCAGAAACCTAGAACTGATGAAAACTTGGATAGTTCACAAAAAACAAGATCCATAAAGGAAAAAAAAAATCAATAAATTATGCTGAGTTCCCTTTGTTCTTTGAAAGACTCTGTTAAGAAGATGAAGAAAGTATGAGAGGGAATATTTTCAGACCACATTATTTAATAAAGACGCATATCTAGAAAATATCAAGAACTCTTAAAATTTGACAATTGCAAAAAATAGCTAGAAATATAAAAGAACAGGGACAAAAATCATGAGAACTATCCATGCTTTCCCAAGAAATTTCTCACTGGGAGTTATGCTGCACACCTGTAATCCCATCACTCTGGGAGGCTGAGGCAGGAGGATTGCAAGTTTGAGTCCAACCTGGAAAACTTAGAGACCCTGGCTCAAAATTAAAAAATGAAAAGGGTTGGGGACATAGCCCAGTGCAAAAGCCCTGGTTTCAATCCCCTTTGTGAAAGGAAAGAAAAAAAAAAAAAGAAAGGGAGTGAAGGAGGGTTGGGGGGAAGGGAAGGCGGGAGGCTGGAGGGCAAAATAAAATCTCTTTTGCTTGCTCCTTCCTTGCCTGAGTCCCAGCCTCTTCCCTTTCCATCTGTTCACTCACTAAGAGACCCCAGTGTTCTCTGAGTGGTTCCTGTGTTACATTTGTGCTGATTTATTATGCAGCAAAAGAAAATAAATACACCCGGAATGCTTTCTCACTAACAGCCACACACCACACAATTCTAAACCCTTGCCTTGGCAGGAAACTGGAACAGGGGAAAAGCTGTCAGCAAAGATTTTGACAAAGATCTCAGGGACTAGGAGCCAAAGAATAAAGTGATAGCTTTGACTCATAAGATAAAAACGAATTTAATTCTCTTTACCCCGGCCTCTGGATCTTTTCATTATAAATTAAGGCAGGAAAAAAAGCCTCTACTCTCTTCAATAACTCTGGTCTTTCTGTGAAGGATGTTTTAGGCACTGGAATGTAATTAGAGTGATATTGTATTTCTTTTATTCTCTTGATTATAATAATACATAGATGTCAGCGGATACTTCCAACAGCATTGAAGAAAAGACAGAGGGCTGACATTTTGGCTGGAATTGAAGACCAGTGGAATATTTCAGATAGCAGCATTTCTACAAGAAGGATGCAGATTGCTACTGGAATGTGTAGGCATTTACCTGACGTTTTCAATAGCTATCCTTAGATGGATATTTTAGCAAAGCTGAAAATATCAATTTGTTGGTATTGAAGTAGCAAACTGTTTATTTGGAAATACGAGATGAGCATAATCCAAAACCTAGTTCTGAGGTTTCTTCTTTATCATGTCAAAAGGACATCTGCCTTCCTCACATACCCTGCTCCCCAAGGCCTGAAGCTGTGCAAAAGGACTGGCAGCTGTCACCTGGGGGTGTGGTCCCCGGTATGGAGTCTGAGGACTAGGGAGTACCCGGCAACCCCAGCGAGGCCTGCTCTGTACGCTCAAAACGTGCCTCTCTCGTGGGAGCCGAAGACAAGCTGTGGAGCCCCTCCCCACTCCAGGAGGAGTCGCCCAGTCCAGGAAGGGCCTGTCCTGGACCCCTGGAAAACCGGACTATGATCAGTGACTCTGAAAGTATGTCGTCAGTGTGAAATTTCTTAACTCTGACGACTGCACTATGCTCACATAAGAGAGCGCCTCTATTCGCTGTGATTTTTAATTGACACCTACCATCTGTAGGTATTTATGGCATAAGGTCTACCCAGGCAATGTGCAGTGCTCAAACCTGGGTAACTAGAAATTCCCCCTCCTCAAGCATTCATCATTTTCCTCTGTTGGGAAACTGGGAATTCTCATAGCTCTTTTGAAGCGTATCATAAATTGTCGGAGACTATAGTGACCCACATAGAAGGCCAGACAAATTTCCTCCTCTGGATGCATTTTGGCTCCTGTTGTCTAACTTTTCTCTGTCCTGCTGCCCTCTCCCTTCTCCGTCTCCAGTGCCCACTGTGCTGCTTTAGTCTACTAGGAGACTGGCGTCTTTAGCTTCCACAAGTTGGTGAGAAGACAGGAGGTTTGTCTTTCTGTGCTGGCTCCAGCCCTGTCTGAGACTATCTCAGACCAGTGTGCCTGGCTCAGGACACCAGGTAACAGTGGCATCTTATCTCTGTTCTCAAGAAATACGCACAGTACATTATTTCCTCAAATGTTTCCTCAAATGGTTCAGAGAAAGAAATGTGCACTTGTATTTATGTATGCACATGCATGTGTGTATAGAGAGCGGAGCACAGGATAAAGCAAATGAAGCCAATTGTTAAAAATAGTTAAGTCACTCGAGTATCCTTCATATTGCAACTTTTCTTTCAGTATGAAGTTAAAACAATTTCTAAGGAGGAGCACTTTACCCAGGTTTGATGACACCCACCTATCATCCCAGCGCTAGGAGAGCAGAGGCAGAAGCATTGAAGCAAGTTTGAGGCCAGCCCGGGCTACACAGGGAGTTCCAACCTACCCTGAACTACACAGCAAGACTTTGTCTCAAAAAATTCCATCGACCAATAAATTTAAAAGGAACAGTTTAAAAGTCCTGTTAGCATTTTCGTATTGACACCCTTTCCATCCTCCACTGAAAGGCAGTCTGTTCTAAGAAATGAAACTACAGCTTTTAGGCATCAGGTACCTCTGTGTGATTCTACGCCACAAGATAAGAGTAAGTCCGTGCTAATTTGTTCATTCTTCTTTATATCTTATATGCTTTTTTTTTTGTTTTGTTTCTACGCCACAAGATAAGAGTAAGTCCGTGCTAATTTGTTCATTCTTCTTTATATCTTATATGCTTTTTTTGTTTTGTTTTGTTTTTTATTTTTTGAGACAGGGTCTCACTATGTAGTTGAGACTGACCTGGAACTCACTATGTAGCCCAGGCTGGTCTCGAACTCACAGTGGCACTCCTGCCTCAGCCTCCCAAGTGCTGGGATTACAGGCATGTGCCACAACGCCCAGTTTATTTTGTATGTTTTTTATTATATTACTTTGTTGTAATCATTTTATATAAATATTTTGGGATTATGGAATGAATCATCTCAGTTTCCATTATTTCTTATGGGGAATTCTCTTTGATTTACATGTGTTTGGATACAAGCATGTTTCCAGAACAAATTAGGCTTACAAACTAAGGTTTTACTGTAAGTTAAATCCCTGATCATGAGAATGCAACCACTTTCAAGGAAGTTTTAAGTGTTTCTTAGGCAAGATAGATGAACCAAACCCACAAGAGGAAGACTGATGTATCTGATTCTATTACGTTTAGAGAGTTCTGGGCAGCCAAGGATGCCACAAAGATGAAAGATAAGCCCCATGCTGACAGCATATTGCAGCATATGCAGCAAAATAATTAACATCCAGAAGAAAAAATACAAAAGACTAATAGCAACACAAAACCTGGGAAAATGATATATAATAGGAAATGTACAGAAAAAGATAACTGTCTGATAAATATTTGCCGAAGTGCCCTCTGGAAAGATGGACCCCATTATGAGTCCCCTGATGACTAGCACCGGGAGGTCACTATGTGTCCCACCTGCGCTGAGGGCTGGGGCTGCAGGAACAGACTGAACTCCCTCAGCAGTGCTGAGAGGCAGGTGGCATGGTGGCCGCCCACTTGCAGATGTGACGTCCGATCCTAGTGGGGATACATAGCCTGGCTGCTCTGGGATGGCACATAGCAAGAGCGAGGCTTCCCAGTCCAGGAGTTTCGAAGGAGACCCACTCTCCTCCCACCATGCATTGCAGTGGTGGCCCACAGGTCCCCACAGGCAGGGGTGCCTGGCCCGGGACACGAGGTAACAGTGGCATCTTGTCCAGAGTTTGGAATTTAACTTCCGCTCTCCCCCAAAGTGACCAGTTTGTACCTCTTCATAGGGCAAAAGCAGAAGGCAGGGGTAGAACTTCTGCCACCCTATGCCCCTTCACTGGCCCCTGCACAACCTGAGCTTCTGTCTGTCAGCACGTGCCACCCCTGTGCCGTGTGCAGCCACACATCTCTCCCTCCATCTCCATCTGTACATGGATCTGCCTGTCTCCGTAAACCCCCTTCTCTCTCTGGGTTTCCTTCTGTCTGTCTCCTCTGATTTTACTTTTCTCCCTCTCCATCTGGCTCTCCTTTTCTATTTGGCTCTGTCCCTCTCCCTTCTTGCAATACATAGCATTAATGATCTTCTGTACAACAAAGACAGCTCTGAGTAATAGAGTCCCCTCCACAGCCTGGTGCCATTGATCCACATCGGTGCCGCAGCACCCCCTACCTAGATGTGCTCTTCCAATGTCTTCATCACCATTTGCCTCTGTTAAACTGAACTTCACTCTCTCACAGTCCTGAAAAGTAACCATGGTTGGCTCCCTGGTTGGGAAGCTGATACTGGAGTTTCAGGAGCTTATTGTCAGCTATGAAGTCAGGACTGAAACTGCTTTTCTAGATCCTGAGCTGGAGGCTTTCTCTGCTACCAGGACCTTTCTATTCCACCCTGGCCCAGGGGCACTGATAAAGTTGCAACTGAAATGGAACAAATTAACAAATCAGAGCCTGGTTCACTGTCAGGTCAGAGTCAGAAATGCCCTCCAAGCAAAAACACAGCCCCGGGCCAGAGGAAGGTGAGGTCAGCCCATTTCCACACCACTCACGTACCCAGGAAGAAGGGCAGGGCTCTGAGGACATAGAACCCAGGCGCATGCTGGCCCTGGGCTCCGGGCTCCTGCAGCCAGCACAGTGAGCTGTGTGACCCAGGCTCAGCTTGGGGTTAGGATCCACAATCCCGGTGACTGATGAGAAAGGAAGCCACTGCCACCATGGGGTTCCTCTGGGCCCTCTGCCAGGCAGTAAGGGCAAGTGTGTGAGCTGAGAGTTCCCATAGGGATGGGCATTGGCCTTGGTTTGTGGCCTGCAGCCCTCTCCATGGCATGTGGGCACCCAGCCTGGTGGGGTGGGCTTTTGTGCCTGAAGTTTTATGCTCGTGAGTCTCGGGGAAGGCCGAGGGCAGATCAGCCTGCCGTGGAGTCAGCCCTTGTCATGACCCTCTCTGGGCAGGGACAGGAAGTGCCAGGTGGCACCAGGCAGCACTGTCACTACCTTTGTGACACGGACCCTTCTATGTGGAAGACCTATTGCGCTCTTCTCAGAGGGACAGTTTTCAATGCTCAAACTAAAAACTTTGGGGATTACAAAGATCAGAAATACTGAAACTGTTATCAAATATTTTTATCTAAAAAAATTGTATTAGTGTATGCTTGTAGTACACATTGATCTTTTTCCTCATGGTGAGTTACTGCAGGTATGTACACATCTTTTTTATTTTTTCATTCTCTTCCTCTCTCCCTTCGCCTTCCCTGAATCAGGCACACAAGTTTAAATATCAAGTCTTCTCTCATATGAATAACCCAAAGTATTAATACACTAAAGAGAAAAATAAAAGGTAGGCAATAGGAACAGGGAGATAGATCTTTGCAAAAGGGAAGGATATTAGAAAATTTTTGAGAAAGCAGACTTGTGATATGGAAGATTTGTCTTCTTGATCCTCAGAGCAAGCAGCAGGATCCAAGGGCAGATGTAGCTGCTGCCTGAGGGTGTGGCAACACAGGTAAAAGATTTGGAGGTGCCTAAAGGGGCTGGGGTGTGGAGGGAAACACCGAGGCCGTGTGGGAAGGTTGCTGTGATCTGGGGCTGTGACCTCTGTGCTGTCAAGAGAACTGCACTTGGGTTCCAGGACAGAGGACAGAGCTGTGGCTCCTCTCCCATCCAAGTTCACCGCTGCAGATCCAGCTGCCCACTCTGAAGAGCTGTGATCGTCAACCCAGGCTCTGCTTGCTGGTTGGAGTTCACATCAGGGGTGCAACAGATGTTACTGTTTAAAGTGTACTGGAACTTAACAGCAAGCCCTGACCCCCTCCAAGAGAGCAGGAAGAATCTGAACTTTCATCCATGGGCTCCCTGTTAATTTCCCTAACAGCAGCCACCAACTTGCTGGCCCTGCTTACTGTGCCTGGCACTCCCTGGATGTGACACTTGTCTGACCCTCATCACAAGTTTATGAGCTAGGTCAGAGGAAGAAAAAAAAAATCACAGAAAGCATGTGGAACCCAGGCCCTCTGCTGACAGCCTGTGCCACCCAGGGCCATAGTTCAGCACCCAGCTGGGGATGGGTATCCACAGAGCCTTTCATGGAGTTCACCTGGGCCTCACACAAATCACGGGCAAAAGACAGGAAAGCTGATCCTGAGAAGAGCAATTTGATTCATTCTATGCCATAAAGTTCCATCTTTTGCCTAGATACACTTTATTTATTTCCCAGAATTATCAGTTTTCACCTGTATGGAAAAATATGCAGCCTTGCTTGTTTCTATTGAAATATGAGGTTTAAAAAAAAAAAAGTGTCCCCATTGAAGGGAAATGTGTAGGGGAAATATTGCACTTTGCTTGGAAGTGCTGGGTAAGAAAGTGACTTGCAGATGGAACAACCTATAGACTACTGAGAAGGAAGAGAGCCAAGCTCAGACCAGCCCGGGGCTCCCGGGCCCAGGTGGGTCCATTGGCAGGAAAATTACTCATTTTCTGATGGTGGTAAGAGATTTTCAAGTAATTCCGTAGGACAGAGTCAATACCCAAAGCAGAGTGATCTTTCACTCTGGAAAGCCTCTAGGGACCACCTGCAGGGGCTCAGCCAAGTCTGTGCACCAGGAAGGGACAAGTCTGCGGCAATAACTTCTGCTTTTCACCTGTCACAGTCTCCAGAGTCTGAGTTGTGAGTCTGCTGCCCAAAATGCTAGGGAGAGGTGCAGGAGCTCCAGGTGCCCCTTGAAGGAATGTTTCGTGGGCCCTAAAACTGCCCAGGGCTCCACAGGGTGACACCCACTAGGTTGCCTTAGGGTGAGACCTGTCCAGGGAACCTGGCATGGTGTGATGCCCCAGCAAGTGCCCTGTTCCCTTTCTGTAATGAATAATAGGTGCCCACCCAGGGGCTGTTCCTGCTACAGGTGATAGACAGGTTGCTGGAAGGCAGGAACCAGAGCACCTCGCCTGTCCCAGGTGAGCTCCCAGTCATATCTGTGTCTTCCTTAACTTATTCCAGCCTCCCACCACCCAGGAGGAATACCGTGGAGCTCACCTGTGGTCTCGATGTCACCTGTACTGCTGGTCAGCAGAGCGAGCCTCACTCTGTCCACTCTCACATCCTGACCTGCCTATGGGGTGCCAGTGCCACCTCCAGCACTGTCCTCTTGGGATCCTGTCCCCCCCTGCACCCTCACATCAATCACAGAGCCCCAGATTTCTCACCCCAAGTGGTTCCTTGAGTGCAAGCTGGAGAAACTATCAGATACCATCACTGTGAGAGATTTGGAAGTTAAAAGTGGGAGAACTTGACACTCAGTCTATAATACACATGTAGAATTCAGTGCATGACAATTAAAACTGAACTATTCTTCCCAAGCACACAAGCGGCACTTGCCCTCAACACAGCCAGACACTGGGCCACCAGGCAAGTCTCAAAAAGTTCAAAGAACAGGTGACAGGGCAGGGTAATGGGGTCAAAGGACAGTGACAAAAATGCATGACCAAATTCCCATATGTTTGGAAATTTAAAAACATTTCTAAGTCAGCTTCTTTGTCAAAGATGAGGTAGCTGAGTGCATCTGGAGGTTTTGTGTCTTCCAATCTGTTCCACTGATCCTCAGGTCTGTTTCTTTGCCAGTACCATGCTGTTCTTATCACAGTGGCTTTGCAGTATAATTTCAAATTGGGAATTGTTATACCGGCTGACATGTGTCTGTTGCCTAGGATGGCTTTTGCTATGCTAAGTCTCTTAAGGTTCCAAATGAATTTTTGGATTCTTCTTTCTAGTTCTGTTAAGTACAGTGCTGGAATTTCAATTGGCATTGCATTGAATCTGTATAGCAGTTTTGGAAGTATGGCCATTTTCACTATGTTGATTCTTCCTACCCAGGAGCAGGGGATATCTTTCCATTTTCTTATATCCTCTTCAATCTCTTTTTTCAGAGTGCTGTAGTTATCAATGTAGAGGTCTTTTGCTTCTTTTGTTAGGTTGATTCATAGATACTTCATTTTTTTGGATGCTATTGTGAAAGGAATTGTTTCCCTAATTTCTCTATCAGTGAGTCTGTTGTTTGTGTACAAGAAGGCTACTGATTTTTGTGTGTCGACCTCGTATCCTGCTACTCTGCTAAAAGTGTCAATTAAGTCTAGAAGTCTTTTGGTGGAGTATTTGGGTTTTCAATGTAGAGTATCATATCGTCAGTGAATAATGACAGTTTAACTTTTTCCTTTCCTATCTTTATTGCTTTAATTTCTTTTTCTTGTCTAATTGCTATGGCCAATGTTTCCAGAACTATATTGAAGAGGAGTGGTGATAGTGGGCATCCTTGTCTTGTTACTGATTTTAATGTGAAGGTTTTCAGTTTTTGGCCATTTAATATGATGTTGGCTGTTGGTTTTTCATAGATAGCCTTTATTAAATTGAGATACAGACCATCTATTCCAATTTTTTGCAGGGTTTTTTTTAGCATGAATGGGTGTTGAATTTTGTCAAATGATTTTTCTGCATCCATCGAGAGGATCATGTGGTTTTTGTTCTTGACTTTGTTAAAATAGTGTATTACATTTATTGATTTATGTATGTTGAATCATCCTTGCATCCCTGGAATAAATCTGACTTGGTCGGGATGTATGATTTTCTTCATGATCTTCTGTATTATGTTTGCTTATATCTTATTAAGGATTTTTGCTTCTATGTTCATTAAGGAGATTGGCCTGTAGTTCTCTTTTTTAGTTGCGTCTTTCCCAGGTTTGGGAATCAAAGTGATACTTGCCTCCAGGAATGAAGTTGGAAGTATTGCTTCCCATCCCCACTGGAGGAAAGATAGCCTCTTTAATAAATGGTGTTGGAAAAATTGAATCTCAACCTGCAAAAGATTAAAACTAGACCCTTATCTTTCATTATGCACTAAATTAAAATCCAAGTGGATTAAAGATCTAAATATTAAAACAGCAACACTAAACTTGCTGGAAGAAAAGTTAGGCAGAACTTTGAAAGACATTGGCATAGGAAAAGATTTTATGAACAAATCCTCAGTAGCATGAGAATTAGCAGAAAGAATCAACAAGTGGCATCTCATCTTATTAAAAAGCTTCTGCACTGCAAAAGAAACCATCAACAGAACTAAGAGACAACCTACAATGTGGGAAAAAAATTTTACCAGCTGCTCCTCAGACAAAGGACTATTATCTAGAATATATAAAGAACTCAAAATAACCAGCCCCCCCAAATATAAAGACCCAATTCAAAAATGGGCATCTGAAATGAACAGACAAAGAAGTAAAAGCAAGTAAATATATGAAAAAATGTTCCACATCACTGGTCATTCGAGAGATGCAGATGAAAACAACACTGAGATTTCCCCCTCACCCCACAAAGAATGGCTGCTGTCAAGAAATCAACCAATAACAAATGTTGCTGGGGCTGTGGAAAGAAAGGAACCCTTCTCCATTGTTGGTGGGAGTGCAGACTGGTGCAACCACTATGAAAGTCAATATGGAGATAGCTCAAAGAACTAGGATTAGAGGTTCCATTTGACCCAGCCATCCCTCTGTTGGGTATCTTCCCAAAAGGATTAAAAGAATCATACCACAGTGATATATGCACACCCATGTTTATAGCGGCACAGTTTGTAATAGCTAAAACTTGGATACAGCCCATATGCCCATCAGTTGGAAACTGGATAAAGAAGATGTGGTTTTTCTATAAAATGGAATACTACTCAGCCATAAAGAATGCAAAAGTAGATTCATTCATAGGTAAATGGGTGCATTTTGAGGATATACTCCTAAGTGAAATAAATAAGTCTCACATGTGTAAATACCGAATAGTTTCTCTGGTGTGAAAAACTAAAATAGTACTCAAGATCCTAACGGGATAATTAGCAATGTGAAATAGGAAGAAAAGTACTAAAGATGTAGGGACAGTGAGAAGGGTAGGGGAAGGGGAATAATGGAAAGGGAAAAATATGAGAAAATGTAAAAATGGAATTAAAATGTTGTAGGTGGGGAGTGGAGGAGGGGGTGAAGGGAGGGCATGGACAAGGGGAAAAAAATGAGAACCAAGACCTGTCATGTAAAGGTACAAGATCCCAGTAATGAATGTAACTGTATTGTCTACCTAGAATGTACCAATAAATTGAATTTAAATTACAAAAAAACATTTCTAAGTAACTCATAATTAGAGAAAAGGATTATGGTGAAAATTAACAATAGCTGGAAGTGAGTGAGAATGGAAGTGGGTGAGAACGGAAACGTCGCCTCTCCGGATCTGCAGAGCACTAGCGAAGCCATGATTACAAGGGAGGGTGTAGGGTGAACACTTCAAAAACAATGACTTTTTAAACAGAAAGAATCTGGGTAACCAGGTTCAGAAATTTGGAAAAGAAGAAGCCCCTATCCTAACCCCCTAAAAAAGGGAAATGAAATTTTAAAAAAAGAAGAACAGAAGAGAGTAAGCCAGAACTCGAAGATAAAACCTCCCACAGAATGGATTAAGAAAAAGAGGGAAGGTCAGTAGAGCAGGATCTGTCATAGCAAAGAAGACCTTGAAAGAATGAGAAACTTTATCAACGAGAGAATGGATAATATTTTTATAAGTTTTTACGGTGGAATAGTATACTACTATAAAATGAATGAATGATAGTAGTACAGGATCATTTCAGTAAATCTTAGGAACAAACCATTGTGTGAAAATTCAAGTTGCAAAAGGCATAAATGGAATGATACTATTTTCATGAAGCAGAGAAACAAGCAAAGCTAAACTATAATGATTTCGGCACACATTCATAGTTTCCACTGAATAGTACTTTTTTCATTTCAGGGAATGATAAATGCAGAATTTGGGACAGGGTTATCTCTCGGCAAGGCAGACAGAGGAGACAGAAGACAAGTAGAATAGAATGCAAAAGCAGTGCCTGAATGCTCTAATGCCAGGTGGGTGTGGGGTGTTTTTGTTATTATGCTTCATTAAGAGGAACATGATATGCTGCATGTTTCCCACATAAGTCCTGATTCATGCTCATAATCTTAGTGCAACTCTAACAGTATCTGATGTCATTCCCAAAGGTGTGACAAATATCCTGATCTGAATAATAAATTATATAATCACAATCATTATGCATAACCCACATGTGTTATGGAGAATCAGATATGCATTAAAGATTGCATAATTAAAATGAATTTGAAATAAATATGAGTACCAGAAAGGTGGTGCTAATGGAAGTTTATACTGATGCACCCGTTCTAACAAAGAAACATCAGCTACAGAAAAGGCTTCCTCAAAGGGCTGTATGCGTAACTCAGAAGTACAGCATATGCTTACATTTACAGGGTCCTGGGTTCCATCCTTACCACCACCTGGACAGAAAGATTACACAAGATTTGACCGACTGGCCCCACGTGAAGGAATATAGCTCAAGGAATTAATTGAATAAGTGTTTATGGAAGCAAAGGATGTGCGCCATCAAGCTATAGAAAATTAAAAATCAAAACAACTAAAAGATAAGAACTGACCTACATTGGCACCCACCAATGAGTATGTACCGGTCAACACAGGTCCTCCTGCTTTGCTACCTTGCTTGGCTCTCAGTAAGTTCAAGTGCACTGGTAACCAGGGATTTAGCTCAGTGGTACTGTCACCTGCCTCACAAGTGTAAGGTCCCAAGTTGTGTGTATGCGTGTGCATGTATGCACATGCACACTGGTGCAGATATCTAATTCTAGGAAAGAAAGAAGAGGAAAGTTATAAATAAATATGGTCAGTGACTCCAGCTCACCTGTTCAAATCCTTTTGCAATTAATGAACCATTCGACTTTCGACCACAGTTAGCAGAAGTAATAAGGTTCAGCGAGGTGAAGTGTGCATTTAGGGGCAGTCTAGAGGGAATTTTATACTAAAGTGACCCACTTTTACCATAAATACATAAGCACACATTGTTATTTTGATATTGCCTCCTGATTAGAAAACTTGTATTTATGCCTTTACATAGTCCTGGCTTAATTTCCTTCCCTGTCTCTGCACAGCTGCGCACACTCCTGGTGCTGACCCAAGGATAATATTGTGATTCTAAATTTCTCCAAATATGGCCAGGTCATGATAAAAAGTAGAAAGTTCATTAAGGTTCTAATGCAAATTTCATTATTAAAGTCATCAATCTGGAAATAATGAAACCACTAAAACCCAAAAGCAACTTTCACCCTCAATTTTTGTTCAGGGTCCTGTGTGAGCTACAGAGCGAATCACCCACTGATGGGGCTTTGGGAAAACCGCAGATCGAGCCCACATCCAATAGTACTTGAAACGCTGAGTCCCAGGAGAACTGGCTCCAGGAATCCTGGCCAAAGAATCCAGGTAGAGCATACTAGAAGCCCTGCTCAGAGACAGCTTAAAGGGCAGAGCACCTTTCTCAGACTGGTCACCCAGTTCCCCATCAGAAGGCCGTGTAAAAATTAGGAAACTATAGCCTATCCAGCATTTCTAGTATTTCCCTCACTGGTGAAAACAGGATCTTCACTCTCAATCCTTATCTCTTACAAGGTCACAAAATTTAGCATTTATTAACTTTGAAGACCGGCAAAAATGCAAATCATGCAAATGCCTGTTTTCCTTTCTTTAACTTTTAAGTAAAGGATTATCTACTATTTGGGCCTCTTGTAAAATGTAGGGGCTTCTTAGATGATACAGTGAAATGTCAAGAACCTCACATTCCCACTTTGTCATCTCAGGAGGAATTGGCATCTCTCTCTCTGGCTTCCTTGCCTAAGAAGTGAACTTTGAGTCATTTAGTCATTTACAATTTCTTAGGACAGGGGCTTCTACTTTTGAATCCCAATAGTTAGCAATAAGTGACAGTTTCTTATGTACAGTTGTCCCTGGGAGTATCCTTAGAGGATTGTTCCCAAGACTCCGAGGACACTAAAAAGTTCAAGGATGCTGAAGTCCCTTAAATAAAATATTATAGTTCTGCAAAGAATACATGTGCCTCCTCCCGGGTACTCTAAACCACCTCTAGTTTACTTTACAGTGGAATTGCTAAATGAATTGTGAGTATGCTATATTTCTAGGGAATAATGACACAAGAACGTCTACATGTTCAATACAGAAGCAATTTTTCCCTGATACTTTCAACCCACAGTTGATTGAATGCATAGATACAGAGCCATAGATCACCATCAGACAAGGACACCAAAAGTGGGCCTATATGACAGCTTCTTCTCATCTGCACACATCTTAGCAGGATGCATCATTACTAAGCAGTAAGGCTTGGCACTGAGGAAGAAGGCAAACATTTTGGAGAAACAGTGCTTGAGTTGAGTCATTCTTTTTAAAACATAAATTCAGAATCAGCTTTACTGTAATGGTTCAGAACTAGACACAGACTTGAACTTGGACTTACAACGACCCTCTCTGTACCTAAGTTTTTTCATCTGTAAAAGAGAAACTTGCTCCGAGGGTTGTTATGAGGATTAAGTGAATGAATAAATACAAGCTTCCTGAAAATTGACTGGCATGTAGTGAAAGGAAGTGCAAGTTGCCTGTGCTTTTTCTAGTTTGGTCAGGCTGATTTAACAAAAACATTAGCAACCTATAAAATGCAACAAATCTATAAAGGAGTGATGAGGAGCTACTTGAACAAGTAGAGAAGCCCCTGGAGGAGACAGGCTGGGCTTCAGTGCATGCAGGTGAGAATCGGTAGCCTGGAGCTCAGGCCCAGCTCCATAGCCAGCTTCAGGAGCTCACAACTTGATCTCCCTTCTCCCGCATTTCCTGGATAGAGCAAAAGGGCATCAGGCCCACACTCGTGTCAGGAAGACATGCAGTGAGCTCACTCCAAGGAGAAGGGGGGACAAACACTCACATGGGGTGCCACCTGGCCACCCCAGTATTTCTTGCCCTCTGCACTCCACACGCACATGTGCACACCATTGTTGCCAGATGGGGGCCTGGGGGCCAGGCCAAAGTGGTGCTGAGGGTTGTGCCGCAGATGTGGTTTGTCCCCAACCAAACTCATACTGCAATCTGGTTGCCAAGGCTGCAGGGTTGGGAGGTGAGACCTTTGGGAGGGATTAATGTCTCTCTCACAAGACTGGATTTGTTCTCATGGAATGGTTAGTTCCTGTGAGAGTGCTGTCACACAGCAGGTGAAGTTCTCTGTCCCCTCCCTCCTTCCAAATGCACCAGCCACTCCCACTCATGATCCCACCACGTGATGCCATCTGTCTTGTGGTCCCACCAGATGTGGCCACCCAAGCTTGAACTCTGCTGCCTCCAGAACCATAAGCTAAATAATCCTGTTTTGTAAAAATATATTGCTCGGTCTCAGGTGTTCTGTTATAGCATTAGCAAGCAGACTAAGACACTGAGCCATCTCAAGTTGCTAAACTTTAAGGCTTAGGAGAGACAGGTATATGCAAGTAAGTAAGGAATGCTGCAGCACAAATCCTAAAACCGGAGACACCACTCTCAGCAGGCTCCCAACTCTCACAAAGGCAGAAGCAGAGCAGGACTTTGCAGATCCCTCGGGGCCCACCTCTGGCACCGACTGTCCTGGACAGCAGGAGTTCACAGGGTGAATGTGAGGTGTCTGCAAAGCACCAGAGCTAAACCTACAAAGTAAGAAACTAAGCAGACAATGCTACAGGGATTGGAGTTGATGGCGCAGGAAAAATAGTAACTTAACACAAGGACAAATAAAATATCCAAAAACTTCCAAGGGTCAGGTTGGGGTATTGTAAATATCAAATGGGGATAAGTGCTTATAAAAAGAATAAAAATGTGTAAGTCAGGTGCACAAAAGTGTGTAAATAAGGGACACTACCAAGGAAGTGCATGAGAGAAAGAATACAGCAGATAAATTAATTAATGAGCTTTGGAAGAGCAAGTTTCCCTGATCTCTCAAAACCCTCCAGACAGAAGGAAAGAGAGGAAAGAAGAAAATAAGTGTCAAGAGGCTCCGAGTAAAAGTGTGACTGTGATGCAATTGGAGTATTGGTAAAAGGGAAAGAAATTAAAGAGAGGAAAGAAATATGTGGGAAAAATAATAAATGAGGTTTCCCAAAAAATAAAGGTGAAAGTTTCAGATTGAAATTGCAAAGGAAATATTTAAAAGAATGTATGCAGGAGAAATTCTAAGAATGTGTCATTAAAATTTAATGATATCACAGAAAAAGAGGAAATTCTGAGAACTTTAAGAGAGGAAAGGAGCCTCGCTGACTAAGGAAAATGAATCGCGCTGTTCCAGTATCTCAAGGGTAGGACCCGCAGGTGCAGCTGTAACACAAGGAAGAGGCGAAGGACGGGAACCAGAGGGACACAGCCAGTGGAGCCCTCACAAAAGTGCATGGAGAAAAGAAAGGGATTCTCTATCACTCGGAGTCTCCAAATCTCTGAAAACACAGGAGAAATACTTCAGTCAAAGAAAGCTTCCAGAAGCCAGAGAAATGTATTAGGAATCGCTGTTTAAGTAAAATAACTTTAAAAGTCTATTGCCTAAATATGGAATTATCAAAATAAGGAAGAAAATACTTATTCATTTAAAAAAAATTCAGTCTTTTCTCCATTTTTATGTGCTCTATTTTATTTTTTAAAATAATTGTGAAGGTACGCACATATTTCAGAGTTAACACTCTGTGAGGTGCCAAGAAGGAGACAGGATGGAGGCGGGCCTGTTGGTGGAGGGTGACTCTGCTGGAGGACTGAGCTGATTTCAGAAAAGACCCACTATTGCTGCACTTGGGAAACTGACAGGGAGGAAGTCACAGGGGAGATCGTTATAGATTGGGATGAACATCAGAATCACAAAAATGAGCTGCTTAAATTTAAAGGGACAGAGGAAGACTCAGCCTGTCCAATGTTAGAAGAGAAAAAGAGCAAACGGCAAAAAGTATAATAAAGGGAGTATGGCAATAATATGAAAGAAATTATAAAATGTACAAATGGAAGCAGACAGTGATTTCTTAAATAAGACAAAGGGGAAATTAATAAATATATTTTAATGAAATAAACTCTGTACATTAATAGAGTAAAATTGCAACTTGCACAGTGGAAGAAGGTAAGTCATAATACATGTATTTGACCCAGAACACATTTCCAGAATATATTTAATATATGTATATATCAGATATATTTTATATATATATCATATATATGAGAAAAATGACAGCACAAATTCCTATGAGTCAATGCACCAAGACCACCAACTCAATAGAAAAATATGCAACAGACTTAAGAACGTCTTCATGAAATTTGGATATGCACACAGCCAAGAAACACAAAAAATGCTCTTTAAATTTAAATTAGAGAAACACAAATTCCTCCCTATGAGCCTACCACATTCTCGTTAGAATCACTGAAAAGAAAAAAAAAACCAGAAAATTCTGTTGATAAAAATGTAGGTCAACTAAACCCCTTATATAACACTGGTAAGTGAGTAAATTGACATAGTCAGTAACACACAGTTGGGAGAATCCACTAAGGCTGTATCCACAGATGACCCTTGCAGTCAGTGCAGGTGGCTCCAGGACCTTGCACTTCCTGTAGACCCCAAGTCCCTGGGTGCCCCAATCTCTTATGGAAATGGTATATTTGCATTCAGCCTATGTACCTCCTCTCCATGCTTTAAGTCATCTCTAGACTACTTATGTACCACACTTACTGCAAGGTAAATGCTACATAGAAGCTGTTATACTTTTTTTCCTCTAAAGAAAATAGTCTATTCTTGTTCAGTAGAGTTGCCAGTTTGCCATTTTTTTCCCACCATGGCTGGCTGAATCTGTGAATGTAGCACTCTGCTCTTGCAGAGAGCCAATAGTATGTGTCTGCTGTGACCAAGCAATTCCATTTTTACATATATACCCAAGAGAAATGTGGACATGGATATTGCATTACCTGCGTCCCTGTCACAAAACATTTGATAACTGCAATTTAAAAGAGAGATGTTTATTTTGGCTCATAGTTTCAGTGGGTTCAGTCCATGGTTTGTTGGCTCCAAGGCAGAAACAGCATGGTAGATAGACCTGGTAGAGGGAAGCTACTCACATAATGGCAGGTGAGAAGCAAAGAGGAAGAAGAGGAGCTGGGGACAAGAACAAACCCATCCAGTCACGCTCCCACTGATCACTTCCAATCAGGCCCACCTTCTAACAGCACATTCAGTTATGAACTCGTCAGTGGATCAGTCCTGTGGCACCTGCATGATCCAATCACCTTTTGAAATTCAACCTCTGAATGTGAGACTTTTGGGGGACATTTAGATCACATATGCTCACCAGAACACATATATTAAGATGGTCACAGCTGCTCAAATTAGGAATAGCAAAACTCAGGAGATCATTACAATGGCTAGGTAAAAAAATAAATTACGTATTTATACAATAGAATACTGTACCACGATGAGCACTAAGAATCAGCATCTTACGTAGTAATATAGATGAATCTCACAAACATATGAGCAAAAGAAGTCCGATATATTTATATAAAGTAGAAAAATCATGTTGAATTAACTGATGCTCTTAAGAGTCAGAATGGGGTTATCCCTTGGCTTGAGAGTGATGGAGAGTGGATGCAGAGGGACTTGGGCAGCTGGTGATGGTGGGAGCCTTATAAGGCACAGTCTTCTGTTCTTGGAGCTGTGTGCTTTTCATATGTGCATTTTCCACATCAACCATGAACTTCCATAAAGATAAGTATAAAGCAGGATATCTCACTAACTATAAAGTAGGAACAACTGACGTTGAAATAAATAATTTATTTTATATAGAGTCATGTTCACAGATCATTAAACAAAGACATATTTTAAAAAGACATCCATGAAAGTTGAAAATAAGGAACCAATGAGGCAAACCAATACAAAAAAAAAACCAGGATAACAATTTTAATATTGAATAAACCAATGGTGAAAATTATAGGAGAGGGAAATGGATAATATATACGCTGGTGAAGAAATAAAGAAAGAAAATACAATCAATGATCATCCATTTGTAGACACCTAAAAAGGATTCAAAATACACAAGAATAGAAAGAACAATGGAGAGAAATGAACAGTTATAGATGAAGGCTGCCATGCACTTATTTTGAAAACTGAAAGATATACACAAAGGTCATTATCACCATTTCCCCTGACACTTCATTGGCAAGAATTTAACTATATGATCTTACCAACTTGCAAAGAGGATATTGTCCTTCATTGTACATCCTGTGTAAAACAGAGGAATTTATTATGAAGCTAACTAATAGGGGGAAAATGCCTCATTAAAATGATTAACAAAACACTGGCTACTTTTAGAGATTAATACAATGGACTTCTAGCAAGACATTAAAGAAGAAAGGAGAATAACATAAATGCTGACAATTGAGCTCTTCAAAAGACTTATAAAGGTCTACATCAATAAAATTAGTAACATCAAAGAGTAAACCAACATTAGTAAACTATAAAATGTCAAAATTAAAACAAGAAGAGACAATTAAAGATTAGACAATTAGACAAAGGCAATTAAAGAATAGACAAAGATACTCTTCAAAGAAATTCTTCCTTTAAAAAAAAAAGTTCAAATTGTGGCATATGCCTATAATCCCAGAACTCTGAGAGACTGAGGCAGGAGGATTGCAAGTTCAAGCTCAGCCTGGACAACTTAGTGACTTAGGAAGATATCACCTCAAAATGAAAAAAATTAAAAGGACTGAAGATGTAGTTCAGTGTGAATTCCCAGTCCTGAAAAAAAGCCTATGGTTATATGGTTTTATAAATGAGTCCTACCAACTTTTACAGAAGCAAATGATTCTTATACACATTTTTACAGTTAAAAAATTGAGTAAAACCTATTTTACTCATTTTTAACCAAAGTTTATATCATCTCGATGCCAAAACCAGATGACAAAAGAACAAGAAAATATGCTCATATGTGAGTGAGTGCTTTTATATAAAAATTAATGAATCAAATTTTGCTGCTTATTTTTAAAATAATCATATCAAATAGGATTAACATTAAAAAGTCTATCAATATAATTCAATATATTTGTGAATCAAAGGAGAAAATTATATGATTATCCTAACAGATGCAGAAAATGCATTAGGTAACAGTCAATGACTGTTCATGGTTTTTATAACCCCAAAATTTCTTGGTGTTGAAAACAGGAAGCAAAACTGTCCTCACTTCCAGATGAAATGATTATTTGAATAGAAATCTCAACAGAGTTAATATATGATACTGAACATTAATAAAGGAGCTAAGCCAGATATCTGAACAGAAAGCAATGGTACAAAGCAACAGCATTCTAACAGCAAAAATAAATTTTAAAATGCATTCAAATATTAAGACACTATTCACGATAGCAACTTGTTCCATCTTATCTAGAAGTTTCCTCAGTCGAAAATGTTCACATCACTCATGGAGATATAAATCTCTGTGCTGACATTCGAGATAATGTGAATACGTACAAAGAGCACCGCATTTGAAGGTTAGTCATTAAATGCTGTGAAGAGGACAGTGGTCTCAAAATTCTCACATGGTTCCATGCTATGACAATACACATTTCAGATGAATTTTAGGGAGCCTCACATGCTGGTTTTAAGCCTTATATAGAATAATGGAAATCTACTAATAACTGAGACTGTTTTTCTAAACTAAGAGTAGGCGGGTGGAGTTGGAATGAGGGTCCTCGGGGAGGACAGTGGTCCGATCTGGTGTGGCCACTGCTAAGGGGTGGGGGTGGTGGGGACAGTGACAGTGACTTTGTGTATGTTTAATGTGGGTCTACTGGTATCATTTTTTTCTTTTTATTTTCTTTTTTTGAAAAAAATATCTCCTGGATATTTTTTCAGATTATTGCAAGAATTAAACATATGCAATAATTTTCCTTTACTATGTAAAATTATTAATTTGTTATTTTATATTGAAGTTCTGTTCTCAGCAGTGAAAGATCCAGGTTTTGTGTAGCCTGAAGATTATAAAGTCTAGGAGAGCTGGTTTTTAAAAGGGATACAGGCTGGGTGTGGTGGTGCACACCCGTGATCCCAACACTTGGGAGGCTGAGGCAGAAGGATTTCTGACAGTTCAAGTCCAGCCTGAACTACAAAACAAGACTCTGTCTCAAAACAAAAACAAAAACAAAAATCAAAAAAAAGGGGGGTGGGATATGAAACGATAGATACAAAATTAGGTTTAAAAGTGAATATGAGAGAAGCTATAGAGAATTACAAATTTAGAAAAAGCTAACAACACAGAAACATCAAAATCTTTTTTAAGAAGTAATATTTTTATTACTCAACTACCTGACAAAACTATATAATGCTTTTTCCTCCATCTTTTCTACAATTATTTGATGTCTCTTCTTATAACAACTTTTTTCTTTAGAAAGGGAAAGTTTCCTCTAATGTAGTTGGAAATTTATTGTATACTTACTGTTTATAAAACTTTCTTTATCACCACTTTATTGAAAATGGAGCAAAAAATGTTTGCAGTTGTTGCCAACATTAAGAAAGCCTACACCAAGTCTCTTTCCTATGAATGCTGTAAGAGTTGCAAGGATTTCCTGGATCCTTCTGGCTTCTGGATACTTCAAGTCATTTGTTTCCTAGTTTGCTTGCTCTTTCTCGTGCCTGGGTACTTTCTGTGCTGTGGAATCAGCCTAGGTGCCCAACAACAGGTGACTGGGTAAAGACAGTATTGTACACAATGGGGACTTCAGCTGTGACAATGAATGAAATACATCACTTGCAGGAAAATCTAAGAAACTGGAGGACATCTTGTTAAGCAAAGTAAATCAGACATGGAAAGACAGGTATTGCAGGTTTCTCTCACAGCAAAAACTTTAAAAATGATGACTTACAGGAAAAGAGGGGCTATTAGGAACTGGAAAGGAGGACAGAGGGAGTGGGAAGATTAGTGAAGGCAAGAGAGGATAGAAGGAAAGGTGGACATGATCCAAGTGGGATATATGCAGGCATGGAAATGTCAAGGTGAAACCCACTACCTTGCATAACTAATATGAGTCAATGAACAAAGCGGGTGGGGAGATGTGCTCTATACCAAGATGCAACCTTGGGCTCTATGTCTTTGTGTAATGAGCTTCACAATAAGTAGGAGAAGAGTACTACTGAAAACTATTCCTGCACCAAAATGACAGCTGAAAAATAAGCAAGAACCATATAATTAAATCTCATTAAACCCAAGTACTCAAACCCCCAACTCACCGTCACCTTTACTGCTCCCCTCTCCCCCATGCTGGACCGACTCTAACAAAACCCATCACAGCAGCAGTAGATGAAGGGAACCTGCAGTGGAGAAAGAGTCTGTGTGTGTCTGTGTTACTCTGTTGTTTTCTCATGCACCTGGTTTCTATTTTTAATAAGTCCTTGACTTTGCAAAGAAAAAAATTATGGAAGCAAATTAATTCCAAGGGATGATGTTATCTTCCCACAAACGGATTTATGTTGCCTTTGACAATCTTCTAACTTTTCTAAACGAAACTCCAACATCTAAATGCAACTTCAGAGATTCTTATAAGTTCAACTGGACTTCAGTCCTTCTGAAGGACTTCTGGGTCATCATTTCTGCTAAGGATTAACTCCATAGTACCTGATTCTAAACTGGGAGTATTAACAAGAAGTTTCTGAATCCTACCCCCACCCCAAGCTGCTTGCAGCTTTTCTCCCTTCTCAGTCTCTCACCCACCTCATCTGGGGTTTATAGATACCTTTGGAAGAAAGATCATTTTGGGGTTTCTTCTCTTAGATAGTATTTACATCATTCTTTACAGCCTTGGCAGCTCTCTAATACCTCTAAACTGCTATTTAACAAATACATTTTGTCTGGCTTCTCTGCTCATTCTTAATGGGATGGAAGTTCCAAATAAACTGGGTCATATTCCTGAAGGAATAGCAAAACCAACGTGCTACAGCCTACACACAACCCAGGCAACCATGATGGCAGCATCCAGCCCCCAGTTCACAGACAGCTAAGACCACAGCAAAAGACTTTTGTGAAGTTGCTGATCTACTGTGAATACTCCAAAAAGTTCTATTATTCTATTAGTGTGGATTGATCTGGCCATTGAACCACTTTAAAACAAATTTAGGCCACTACCACAGACTGATTTTCTGATGATGAGTCCTTCTCCAACCTGTAGAAAGAGAACGCCAAGGTTCTCAAAGCCCAGCAGAGCTTAGAGGTGCATCCACACCAGAGGCTCCCCTGCTCTGCTCTAATCCCAGAAGACCCCATTCTAGAGCATCTGCTACCTTTGAGGAGCCCAGGGTCGGTCTGTGTCACCCATCCCAGACTTTCCTGAACCAGAAAGTCAGCCCAATTGCTTCCTCCTGCTACTTGAACACCCTCCCCACCTATCCATTATGGCTCAGAATATATACATTTAATTAATCCGGCTTTACCTCCAACCTGTGAATAGTGAGAAAAGTGTCAGATTTATACAGTGGATAAATAACAAGAGTTTCCCTGGAGACTCCATCCCGGTGAAAGAGGGTAACTGTAATTTTCAGCAGTGAGTAATTGTACATAATATAATCCTAAATGATTTTTCTTCTGTAATTTCATTAGAGTTTAGAAATTTAATTAGATTTTGAATCACTCTGAAATAAAGTAGCAAAATACCGAGAGACGGAGAGCAGTGGTTATTTTGTCCTTGGAGGCCACATTCTTGGTCTCAAACTGGCATGTCTTCATTAGGAGGAAGTTTGCAGAACTTCTTGATATATTATTGTCTTTCAGAATGGACTCTGAATAGGTCTTCAGAGAGCATTAGAAGAGTACACAATTATTATGCACACTCTTCGTGAGGTTTAAGATCATCTGCCTTGCATATACTTAATAAAAATATGTCTCTAAAGTTGTTTAAGAAACTGTGGAGATAGGAAAGATGTTCCTTGAATGCCCAATGCTGTTCCTGGATTATTAGCAGCTACCTGTACGTTATGATGCAGCACGGGGCTGTTTGCTTAACTTTAATGATTATGTAAGGTTTATGGTTATTTTTATTGCCGCAACATATGAACTGTCATGGTGGCTGTAATTAGAGCCAAGCTAAAGTGTTACTGTTGCAGTCCTCCGGGACTGAGGAGAAGCTACTTCCTTCCTATCAACTTTGCCTCTGTATGAGAGTTGTCAGGAAAAGAAAAGAAAAAAAAAAAAAAGGAATCAAACTTAATGTACAGTCCCTGCCTCAAAACATGAGACATGTGACAGAGAAGACTGGAAAGAATGTTAAAACTTCTGGACAACAGCCTGCATGATGTAAGGAAGCAGTGAGGTTATCATTTTGTGTCCCCTGAAATATGATCTTTTCCCAAATGCCACCCAAGTGGCAGTAGAGATGTAAGACGATGATGGCTACATTGCTGCTGCTTCCTCTCTCCAGACATTCTCTCTGCACCCCATGCCAGGGACAAGAGACTCAGGACCAACTGAGATTTAGAGGGAGGAGCGTGCAGAAGCCCCCAGAGCCCACGGAGCAGTGTCTGAGCGGGAGACACGACAGCAGCACCAGAAGATAAAGGGGTCTGACACTCTGGCTGTGTGGCCAGACTGAAGGAGCTAGGGTGGTTGGCAGGAGGCCTTGGGCATCATCATGGACTCGGGACAGCAGAGTCCTGTGCCCGTGCATGTAGTCCTGATAATTTATGATGAATTTATAGTCCTCCACCACACTCCAGCATCCTCTATTTCAGACTGGGAGTCCTCTGGGGAGCAAGGATGTTCCGTTCATTTTTCTTTCCACTTTTGAACACACAGTGGTGCTGAGTACACAACAGGAGCTCAGTAACTGTTGAATGAATGAATGAATGAGAATAAGCACCCCAAAGAAGGAAAAGGCTATGGTAGAAGTTGGGACTGAAAAGAGAATCAGTAATGGCCCCCCAGATGATGACACTAAAATGAGGGTCTCCTCAGGGAAGCAGGCTGGCCATTATAAAACCTTTTCAAAATCAGCACACTCTTGAACATGCAAACTGAACTTCCAGGAGCTTTTCCTACTGCAATGAAAAATAATAAAATGACCATCAGCACCAGGGCAGGGCTTCTACCTATGCAAGAATTGAGGTCTCCTGCTCCTGACTTTTCTGCATTTTCCAAGCCGTGACTAAGGCGAGCAGGGTACCCACTGGGAAGTCTGTCTTCCCAGTTCTTCTCAGTTCCCACCCAGCACTGCCATCTTTGAACAGATCCTGTCATCCCAGGCAGTCTTTGCAGAACCATCTCTGGGTTTAGCTCTTTGGTGATTTCTCCCCACAAAAACTGTGATGGTTCATCTTGATTGTCAACTTGATTGATTTAGAAAGGCCTGGAGGATTGGTGAAGCACACTCCTGGGTGTGTCTGTGTGTGACCTTGGGGCTATGATCCCTGGCCCCTTCCTCTCTGGCTCTTCCCTTGGGCTCTACTTCCTGGCTGCCATGGGTTGAGCAGATCTCTGCCATGCCCTTCTGCCATGATGTTCCTGCCTTGGAGCAACTAACCATGGACTGAATTCCCTGAAACCATGAGCCAGGTTACATCTCTCCTCCTCTAAGCAATGTGTGTCAGTTATTCTTCCAAAGCATCTAAAAGCTAACACAGAAATCCAAATACAATCCCACAGAAAATGCACAGCAACTCTAAGCCACAGAGCTTCACTGAGCTCTGTATTTATCCCTTGCTTTGGAGATTTTATCTCATTTTATGTGCACAAGTCACCAAGGCTCTATTTACGTTGTAGTTCTAGTGTAAGTCCCCACTAGGACCATTCTGTCCTGCTGATCCATATCCTGTTGTCATTTTCACTGAAATTGCATCCTCTCATCACATCCTGCTTTGAGCAGTTGGGAGAAGCTTGCTCAAGTGTCAAATGCTACCTCCCAGAATGGCCTCAGTGCTTTCGGGTTCTGTGTCATCCTTTGTCCGCTCCAAAGTTCATCTCACTAATGCAAAGCCAGGGGCCCCTCCCAGGTTATCTCTAACAAGAGCTGAGAAACAGGAGCTGGCTCAGTTGGCACATGTGATGAGCTGCTGAGCAAATCCTGAGCTCTAATTAAAGTTGGGTGTCAGGACACTAAGGTAGAATGTGGAGCCCAGCATCAGAAACAAGCAGGCAGGAGAAAGCGAGCAACATCAAGGTGGAGGAGCAGCTCTGTGAGAATAGAGAGGAAGCTGAGCCCTGTTTGTGTCTTCTGGGGTCAACACCCTGGGAATCCAGTCCTGGGCTTTGGGGTCATGAAGTGCTGGCTTTGACCTCTGGCTCGCTCTCTCACAGTGGTGGCCAGAAGCAGGGCTCACAGTGCAGCAGGCTGAGATGTGAGTGTCCGTGGCATGTGAAGGGGGGCTGAGCCAGCCATGTGAGTGGTTGTCGGGAGCCATTCTACATAATTTGTTGGAGGGGGGATTTAGCTCAGTGGTTCTGGTGCCTGCTTTGCAAGTGCAAGGACCTGAGTTCAAACCCTGGTACCAGGAAAAAAAAAGATTAATAATTTTCGGGGGGAGAATCACTTCACAATTAAATTATGATTAGGCTTAATCTTCTTGCCCACAGGCCTGCTATAACATGCTGAAATATAACTCCACTTTTGCCTCTGTTCGAAGCTGAGACCTCAGTAGTTCTGTGATGCTGAGACACTCAAGGGCAAGACTGCATCAGTTGAAGACATCCTGTTTCTTTGAGAACCGAGCAGTGAGAGGAAAGTTTGACTTGGGGAGGGACAAATTCCTTATCAACTGAACTCATCCCACCTACTGTTGTAGGAACATCTTTCCTCATTTTACCATCCTAATCAACATAAACTCTTCTTCCACCTCAGATCCTCATCAGCATAAGATTCTGATGGTCGTAGGATTACCACCACCCTCCGAGACATCTGATACTTCCTCCAAGTATAAGATCCTTGTCAAATTGGGAGTACTGCCACTCTCTGAGTCATTTGTTACTCCTTATGAACCGAATAAATACTGGCAAGCTCAGGGTGCCTTTGTCTTTGCTGCCCACAGCAGCATTGATCAGGCCCACACCACAACTTCCTCTCTAAGTCTTGCTTCCTATCTTTAATTCACCTTGTGCTGTTGGGGCTCATAGGAGACTAGGACCCAGGGGTTCTGGTAAGGTTCCATTTCCCTGTTCCCTACAAGTGAGGATTTGTAGGTGAGGTTGGAGCTTCACTGGGAGATGGGTTCCTGGATCCCACCCTGTCCACACTTCTACATGCTCCTGAGCCTCAGTTTCCTCATGTGTAGAATCACAATGATAATGACAAACGTGCCTGCACTCACTGAGTGACTCCGGCAGGCCAGTGGAGCAGCTGTAGACCACCCCAGGGAAACTTGGCACAAATGCTCCCTGTTGTATTTCAGCATGTTATAGCAGGTCTGAGGGCAAGAAGATTAAGCCTAATCATAATTTAATTGTGAAGTGATTCCCCCCCCCATTATGTAGAATGGCTCCCGACAACCACTCACATGACTGGCACAGCCCCTCTCCACATGCCATGGACACTCACATCTCAGCCTGCTGCACTGTGAGCCCTGCTTCTGGCCACCACTGTGAGAGAGGGAGCCAGAGGTCAAAGCCAGCACTTCATGACCCCAAAGCCCAGGACTGGATTCCCAGGGTGTTGACCCCAGAAGACACTGGACTCAGTCCACCCGAATGCCTAAGCCACACTGGAAGCTATAAATGGCTGAGGTCCTCCCCTCTGATTTCTCAAAGCCCTATCCTATCCACCTGCCCATGGTTTGGCCCAGCTGGGGCCCATCTCTGAAATGGCCCCCTGAGCTGCCTGGCCTGGCTCCTGTCTCCTACCCCTCTCTTCTCACTGGAGTAGGGGTTAGAAATAGAAGTTCATACCCACCCTGTAGCTCAGCATCCCAGCTTTCTCCCTGGATATACATAGGGACATGCAGGTACCAGAGAGCCTGGGTCCCAGCTCTCCTGCTCTCACTGTCCCCATGCCAGGCCCAGCAATCAGACACCTCATGGACTTGTAGCTGGCCCTCCTGGGTCACTTCCACTCAAACTGTGTGGGAACAGCAAGCCTCCATGGACCCTCTACTCCCTCAAAGAGCAGGACAGCAGGGCCTCCATCTCATCTGTCCCTGCTGTCCTATCACCTAAGGCCAGCATGGCCAACATACCTCAGACCTTCCAACCTGTTCTGCCAGGTGCAGCCAGATGAGCTGTGTAGTCCAGTGATTTAGGCAGATGCTAGCCCCAAATAAAAGTGGATGAAGCCAGTCCTGTACTGGGGGCCATGGCAGGGGTCACTTAGGTAAGAGAACATTCTAGAAAGACTCTGTCCTCAGGCTCTGCCTCCTCCCTGAGGTGATCACAAGAATAAAGGCAAGGATGTTCCTCAGGGCTTCTCTTTAGCCTTACAACTCCCCAGAAACATCCTGTATAAAAGCAACCCTAGAAATATGTATCAGAAAGACCCTTGACCCTGAGACCTCCTTTCAGATAAGGAAACTGACTCCAAAGAGCAGCTTGCACATCATTTCCACCACCAGGGCTGTGTGACTCCTAGGCCCCCTATCTTATCCCAAGTGAACACAGTATTCTGGGGAGATGGATCTTGAGGCCATTCCTGGGGATGGACCTAGGATCATAAAGATCTTTCAGTCCATCTAGGGGGCTTTTGTTGAATGAAGTATAGAATTTAGATGCTATTTGGGGACAGGAAATGGCCCTCAGACTTTGCCTGGCCATTGTGCTTTCCCATTGTTAAGCTAGAATAACTGAAGAGAGCTCAGAGATTCTCCTCCTACCCCTGTGTGGCTCTGCTCTACATAGAGCAAAACCAGATTTCCCTGGCACTGTACACTTCTCTCCTCCCACTGCAGAAAACCTGAGAAAGAAATACCTTTCTGACCTTCTAGATTAGGAGCACTGCTCACTTGACCTCTATAGGATTCTCCCTCCTGGACAGCTTTGGAGGAAATGCTACCTGATAATGCAGAGGATATTAAAAACACCTATGGAGGCTAAAAAAAGGCATAGTCTGGCCACTGCCACCAACTAGGAGGCATCCTGGGACGTGAACTCATGGATTCTTCACAGTTCTCATGGAAGGAAGGAAGACCCCTGTAATCTGGACTGGCTTAGAAGGACAGAGCTTGTAGACACCTCTAGGACAATTCCCCAGGTCACCTGTGTACTCCATAGGGCCTGGAACCATCACCAGGAGTCTGGGGCTTGTGGAAGTAGTTTCCCCCATGGATTTCACCCTGTCTTTCTTCCTGCTATGGATGTGGTAGAGATGCCATGGTTGGGAATTTCATTGTTCATGGGGAGAGGCAGTCACTGGCTCAATTCAGCCCTACAATTGCCTCAGCTGGTGGCCTTTGGTCAGCTTTTTCACATCAGAGGCAGGCGACAACCTGGTCTTTGGTTGGTTTGGAGTCAGTCATCTCAGACGAGACAGTTGTCTGGACAGGAAAACCAGAGCCCTGAACTCAGTTCTGACCTTGCAGGGCAGAAGCTGGGCCCAGACTCATATCCTTCCTGAAAATCTGTTCATCCCCACAGAAGGAAATTGCTAACAATTCCAGGATGGACTTAAAACAAGCCAGTGCCTAGAATTATTCCTTTTATATTCTTTTTTCAGAATATACCAAACTATAAAACAAAAATATCTGTATCTTTCTCTATTTGAACGGCTTCCACCTTGAGGCAAATTTTATTGTTTTGAGCCAAAAATAAATGATAGGATGGAGAACAAAGAGCAAAGAAACTCTTTTTCTGGGTAGTTAAGAGTTACAGGGATTAAATGTCTGTTGCATCCCAACTAGAAAGACATTTAGCATTTCAAAGGCCATTCATAAAAGGGACCATTATAGTATCTGCCATATTGATTTTATCTGAACTGTCTAAACTCTTTTTAGTGCTGATTTTTTTTTAAGAGACCCTGCCCATAAGAGTGGCTGCAGAAGCTGGGGGAAGATGGGGGGGAGGCTGTATCAGCAGTAAGGACCCAGCTCTCATGGGCTTGATCACTGTGAGAGCTTCTCTGAGCACAGGGAATTCTGGGTGTGCATGTCAGATAAGGAACCACTCCTGCATTTTAGTACTTTGAGGATAGAGGAGACACCAAGGCTGGGTAGAGAAAGTCTCTGGATAGTTCAACATGTTCCATCCTTCCCACTAAAAAGCATCTTGCCCTACCATGAAAATTCTGCTTGCTCCACACCTTCCATGCCTACTGTGGTGGCTATGTCCCATCCCTGTTTAGCTGGCTCCCAAGCAACAGATGTCATGGAACTGACTCCCAGAGAAGGATACACTTGTGCCCAGACAGGTCTCTTTGGTGGAATGGAAGTGCTCTCGAGAACACCCAGTGTCCCACTTAGAGCAGGTGAGAGCAGGAGTTGGGAAGGACCTCCTTTGTCACACTATTAGTCAGAGACTCCACTCAAGTCTCCTTCTCTTAGCCCCTTTCTTATCCTCCTGTGACTAAGTGACTTTCTCTGCTCCTCTTTGAAAGCACAGATTCATCTTTCAAAAGTGAATTGCTTGGGAAGAAAGCAAGACTTCTCTTAGAGCTAATCTAGAAGACAAGGTGTACAGCCACAGCTAAAAGGTGAGCAGGCGCAAAAGCTCTTTCCTGGGATGTCCGTGCGCAGCTACACAGAGGCCACCCTTGGGGATTAGCCTGTGCTACCTCTGAAATGCTCAACAGGAACAGCTATCAGGTTTGCCCTCATCTCTCAGTTCCCTCTTGGGATCCACCTGCCCATACCTATACTTCACCCCACCTTCTGGTCATTTTCTCTCCCTAAATATTCCAACCTGCCAGGGAGACAAAAGCTTGATTTGCTCTATTCTTTCAGACATACTGACTTACCCAATCTCTGATCTCCAGTCACCTTTCAAAGTGGGTCCTGGGGGCCTGACCTAGGGGCCCAGGGCCTGGCTATCTGCACACATGTTGCATTCATGTGCCAGAGGGTAGGGGCCACTCTGTGGGTGCCAGGTCAGAGAGACCTCAGGAGGCTCTGATCTGAGCCTTTTTCTTTCCCACCTCTTATGCTGTGTGATCAGCCATTGATAGGGAGCACAAAGAAGGCAGGCAGCCTCCTACATCTGGAAACATGGCAGGTCACAAGTAGACTCTTCTGTAGCCTTTTTGCATTAATGAATTTACCCTTCAAGGGAAAACCAACAGCAGCAAGCACCTGATGAGCTGATTCACCTACTTTACAGATGGGAAGCTGAATCGCTTCTCGGCCTTTTGGCTAAGATCAAGTGCAGATGGGAAGCTGAGGGATGATGGGTCTGGTCCTGCCTCTGTGCCCAAATACCTGAGATGAACAACTGCTTGGAGAGATGGTTGAATTTGGCTCACAGATTCCAAGGATCCAGACCATGGCCCAGTGGCCCCACTGCTGTGGGTCTGTGGCCAAACAGCACATTGTGGATGGTAGAAGTACACAGCAGAGCAAAACAGCTATCCCATCCAGGAAGCAAGAGAGGGCAAGAGGAAGGGTTGGGGTCCCAGGGTCCTCTCAAGGCACAGCCCAATGACTGTGACCAAAGCCCTGCCCCCTATCCCACCCCTTAAAAGTCCATAGCATCTCCCACAAGAGCCACCATGGGGACTAAGACTTTGGGGGTCATTTATCCACCCCCACTGCAACTTTTTCCCATAGCACAGCTGACCGGACATGGTGGCAAACCTGGGGTATAAACCAGGTGATCTGATCTCTAATCCAGTGTCTCAAGTGCTGGTTTAGGGACCAGTAAATAGGGAGGTGATGCCAGGTCTGATATCAGCCCCACCAACCTGAGCACGCTGAGCATTTCCAGAGAAGTATATCTTAGCCCAAACATCCCTACCCATCTGGCTATTACAACTGAAAGCCTCAGCCTGGTGGCTTCTACACAATGACAATCATTTCTAATGATTCTGGGGCTAGGTAGTGAAAGACTCAGCATCTAGAGAGGGCTGGCTTTCTGATTCAGCTGATTGCCTTCTTACAGTAACCTTCCTGGCAACTCTTGTATACTGGTACTAATCCTACTCACAAAGGCTCCACCTTGTGACTAATCATGTCCCCAAGCCTCACCTCCTAACACTGTCTCCTCAGAGAGCAGCTTTCAACAACTGGGACAGGGCAGGGGAAGGATACAAACATTGGGACCTTTGCACTCAAGTATTCCAAATCTGATGAACTCTTTACATTCTCTTCTAGAAGAAACCCTGGGAGCAGGAGAGAAGAAATTAGAGGTAGGTGAGATTGAAGTTCTTTGGGGATCTAGAGGAGAGTGCCGCTACTAGTTGGCAGCTAGTAAATTCTGACCCAAAAGATCCAAAGGCCTTGTTCATCATGAGCCATTCCTCATGTTTTCTCTGCTGGATGGCCAATCTCTAGCGTGAAACAGGAAGAACAGACTCAAAGGAGGTTAATTCAAAATGGATAAATTCCAAGAAAACTATAGCTGCGTACATCCTATTAATTCTGTGATAGATCAAAGATAAGTAAAAAAATATTTAAAGAAGCCAGAGGAAAGAAAGACACATTACCTTCAATGGCCCAACAGTAAGACCAAGCTTAGACTTTACAGTATGGATGATGGAAACCAGAAGATAATGGAATCATACCCCTACCCCAGGTAGGAAAAATAACGGAGCTCTGGGATTCCGTACCAAGCCAAAATACCCTTCAAAAAAAAAGCAAAATGAATATAGTTTAAGACATGTAAAAGCAGAGACTACTGCCAGCAGATGGACTTCTAATGGAAATGCCAGGTTTTCTTTTAAGAGAAGAAAATGATCCAGGTAGAAACAAATTCAAACAGGAAAGAAGAATAACAGAAAGAAAATTTGTCCAAGTACAAATAACCCTTGAATGCATAAAGCAATACTAATAACCTCTTATGGGACTTAAATAGGCCTACAACTGAAATGCACAGTGACCAAAGGCATACAATGGGGTAAATGGAGCTAAAGAAGTCCCACCCTGTAGAGAAGTACTAAAGATATTAACCTGTATTGGGCACTAATAAGCCAGTGATGCATGTTGTTATCTCTGGGGAATGATTCAAATTAGCAAAATAATATGCAAGAAACTTGATAATGAAGGGGAAAAATGGAATAATTTTTAAAATAATCCAAAAGGAAGCAAAAAAAAGTGGCATAAGGATAGTTATATATCCATGTGTATATGCTTTAAGTGTAAACATAATAAATCTCTGTAGAGGTCGAGATCATTCAAGTGGAGAATAAGTTGCTTACAAAGGTACCCATTGGATAGCATTAGTCAGTTAAAAGTAAAAGTGGGGTAAAGACCTGAGAGAGCCCTAAACACACTGTACTGAGTGCAAGAAGCTAATCTGAAAGTCTGGTTGCTGTAGTATTCCAAGAATATGACATTCTGGAAAGATAAAACTATGGGTACAGTAAAAGACCTGTGTCTGCCAGATGTTAGTGGGGAGGAGACAGACAGGTGAAGCCCAAAGGATTTTTTAAAGAAGTGAAACTACTTTGTGATATTTTCATGGTTCATTTGTATCAACTTACGCTGTTCAAAACCACAGAACATCAATGCCAAGAGTGAGCCCTAATTTAGTCTGTAGTCTCTCAGTGAGAACAACTAGTAGTACATCAGCTGTAGCAAAAGTACAATGTGTTGTGATAATTATACTATATATCTCTGTGCTGGGAGATGTTGCTAAGACATGAGCAGGGGAAGGGGTAATGGGAAATCTGTGTCCCTCTGCGTGATTTTATTGTGATCCTAAAATTGTTCTAAATGTAGTAAAACCTATTTTTTTAAAAAAATAAAAGAATGGAATGGGATAGGTCATGCAACACTAGGCAAATCAATATGAAGTAGTTATGTACGTAGCTGACTTCAAAGCAAGAAACATTATTAAACATAAAGAGGGACATAAAAGCATAGATGCAAAAATCCTTAATAAGATATTGGCAAATAGAATGCAGAAGATCATCAAGAAGATCATGAACCTGATCAAGTGAGAGTCATCCCAGGGATTCAAGGATGGTTCAATATATGCAAATCAATAAATGTAATGCAGTGTATTAACAGAGTCAAGGGCAAAAACCATATGATCATTTCAATAGATGCAAAAAGTGTTTGACAAAATCCAATACCCATTCATGATAAAAAAAAACCTACAAAAAATTGGAATAGGCGGTCTTTATCTCAACCTGATAAAAGCCATCTATGAAAAACCAACAGCTAACATCATACTAAATGGTCAAAAACTGAAATCCTTCATGATAAGATCAAGAACACAGCAAGGATGTCCGCTATCATCACTCCTGTTCAATATAGTTCTGGAAACATTAGCCAAAGCAATGAGACAAGAGAAAGAAAGAAAAGGAATAAAGATAGGAAATGAAAAAGTTAAACTGTCATTATTTGCGGATGACATGATACTCTATATAGAAGATCCCAAGAACTCCACCAAAAGTCTTATAGTCTTAATAACCAAATTCAATAGAGCAGCTGGATACAAAGTCAACACACAAAAATCAATAGCCTTGCTGTACCTGAACAAAGGACTCCCTGAGAGAGGAACTGGAGAAACAACTCCTTTCACAATAGCATACAAAAATATGAAATACCTAGGAATCAACCTAATGAAAGAAATCAAAGACCTCTATTTTGAAAAATATAGCACTCTGAAAATAGAGATGAAGAGAATGTCAGAAAATGGAAAGATATCCCTTGCTCCTGGGTAGGAAGAACCAATATAGTGAAAATGGCCATTTTTCCAAAACTGTTACATAGGTTCAATGCAATCCCAATTGAAATTCCAACAGCATACTTTACAGACCTTGAGAAAACAATCCAAAAATTCATTTTGAAAAGCAGAGACCTAGTATAGCAAAAGCAATTCTAAGTAACAAAGACAAGGGGGTAGGAGGAATCACAATCCCCAACTAGGATCTGTACTACAAAGCTACTGTGGTAAAAACAGCATGGTCCTGGCAAAGAAACAGACCTGAAGAGAAGTGGAACAAATTATAAGATGCAGAAACAACTCCTGACATACTCAGCCACCTCATCTTTGACAAAGGAGCCAAGCACCCTTACTGGAGGAAAGATAACCACTTTAATATATGGTTCTGGAAAAATTAGGTTTTAACTTGCCAAATATTAAAACTAGACCTATATCTCTCACCATGCACTAAACTAAAATTGAAATGGATCAAAGATCTAAATATTAAAACAGAAACACTAAACTGGCTGGAAGAGAGGTTAGGTAGAACTCTTGAAGACATTACAAAACCTCAGTCACATGTGAACTAGCCCAAAGAATCAACAACTGGGATCTCATCTTATTAAAAAGCTTCTTCACAGCAAGGGAAATAAGCAACAGAGTAAAGAGACAGCCCATAATGTGGGAAAAAATTTTTATCAGCTGTTCCTCAGACAAAGATCTACTCTCTAGAATATATAAAGAATTTTAAAAATTCAGACCTCCCAAATTTAAAGACCCAATCAAAAAATGGGCATCTGGAAATGAACAGATATTTCTCAGAAAAAGAAGTAAAAATAGCAAATAAACATGAAAAAATGTTCACCATCACTGGTCATTCGAGAGATGCAAATGAAAACAATACTGAGAGTCCACCTCAATCCAGGAAGAATGGCTGCTACTGAGAAATCAATAACAAATGCTGGTGGGGTTGTGGGGAAAAAGGAACCCTTCTCCACTGTTGGTGGGAATGTAGACTGTAACCACTGTGGAAATCAGTATGTATTAGAGGTCCCATTTGACCCAGCTATTCCCCTGCTGGGTATCATCCCCAAAGAATTAAAAGAACCATACCACAGTGATATATGTGTACATATGTTTATAGAAGCACAGTTTGTAATAGCTAAATCTTGGAAACAGCTCAATTGCCCATCAACTGGAAACTGGATAAAGAAGATGTGGGTTTTGCTTTGTTTTTGTGTAGAGTAGTACTCAGCCCTAAAGAATGAGAAACTAGAGACATTTATAGTTAAACGGATGCACATTGGGGCCATACCCTTAAGTAAAATAAATAGGACACAAATATGTAAATACCTAATAGTTTCTCTGGTGTGAGAAACTGAAAGTGTAAATAGGGATCAAAATTGTATAATAAATGTATAATAGATAATGTGAAATAGGAAGAAAAGTTCCGAAGGGGAAGGGGAAGTGGGAGGTGTAGGGGAAAGGAAAGAAGGGAAAGGAATAAATATGAGGAAAAAAACAGAAACAATGTTTTTATAAATTGCTATGAATGAAAATGTGACATGAGAACGTGTACTTTTGTTGTCAAGCAATACCATGGCTTCAAAACTATCTAAGTCTCTGACTGATTACATTTCAGGAAAACTGAATTGGCCATTTTGTGTCAGTATGCACATCTATGGAGCAGCTGTCCTGACTGGATGGGTCATAGAAGTCATAGTTGGGTCACTTCTGAATGAGAGTCTATTCTGGGCCATCTGTACAGAAATGCTGGCTAGCTGAAAAATGTCCTCTGAACTTAATAATGTTTTGCAAGATATGATTTAAATTATTAGCCACACTAAAGAACATCCCATTAACTCATATCTGCTCACACAGCTCTGTGAGGAAATAGATACAGAGCACACATGACTTCTCTTATACATATAAGTGAGATGGCTTTTTAAGGGTAGGTCACTGGCCAGTGCTTGAATTATGATAGCCACTCCAGAGATTTCTTTAAGAAATATAGTAGTCACTAGTGCAAGCACATTTCAGTGATACAGAATGGGTCACCAAACTTCCTTACTCATGTGACATAATTCACTCTGCTCAGTGAATTTAATCTTCCACTTCAGGGGAGAATTACAACTGCTTTCAACTTGGCAAATAAAATGGCTACCTTCAAAGGCAAACTGAAGTTATAGGGGTGATGTGTGAACATTGGGATTTTTTTTCCAGTACCGAGGATCAATCTCCAGACCTTACGCTAACCAGACAAGTGCAGCACCACTGAGCTATATTCTTGGCTCAGGATTTTTGATGTGTTTCAAACATCAGCAGAGATTTTTAAGAAGACTGAGCCAGGGCCTTCTTCTAAAAGAGTTTGAGCATTATTTCTCAACCACAAAAGTTCTCCAACTTGGAAAGGAATGGATTGTGACCCATTTGTGAATAAGCCAGGTGAATCGACTTTGTCTGTGCTCCAAGAGGATCAGCCATTTGACATCACAAATGACAATAACCTTAAAAATATGTTTCGGACAACTTCATATCTCCACATGTTCTGGGCTAAAGTCGAGGCAGAACATCCTGAGATTCCCACAAAAGCCCTGAAAAGCCTGCTTCCATTTCCAACTTTCTGTCTTTGTGAAACAGGGTTTTCTGCAGTGACAGAAACAAAAATAAGATTATAGAGTAGCCTGGACATAAGCAGCACACTTCGGGTGCCACTGTCTCCTATCCCTCCAGGAAGGGACTATCTAGTTGCAGGGTTCCCACTGATTCTTCATTATAGTGAATTATAGAATTATTTTATTATATATCGCAGTGTAATAACTGCAGAGATAAAATGCATAATAAATGTAATGTACTTGAATCATCCTAAAACCCACACACACACCCCGGTCCATGTAAAAATTATCTTCCACAGAACCAGGTTCTTGGTGCCAAAAACGTTGGGAGCACCTAATTAAAGGGTGTGCAGGGGTGATGCACAAATGCAGGGCTGTTCTATTGAGAAGTACCCATGGACTTTGGTCTGCAAGGGGACCCTGGAGCTCATCCCCTGGGGACACTAGGGACCAATTATAGAGACTGAGGGACAGTATTCCTGAGTGAGAAAGAAGTCTGCTGGAAGTGATTTTGAGCCACAGCGACAAAATGACAAGAGTGGTGAGGGTGGAATGAAGGATGGGACCCTGGCCAGCACGTGGGGAGATGGTGAGGCTGTTCACTGTGAACAGGAAGACAAGAGTGGGGTGGCCATTTCCTGTCTAACATGGGCCACTGGGCATAGCTCAGAAGAAGGCTGTAGGATCCCACCATTTTTGGAGGCCTTGAATCACCAGAAGGAAATGTCCACAGTGTGTGGAGTGTGATGGGCTGTGTGGAGACTAGGCCTGTACCCACAATGTGAGGACAAGTTCCAGGCTCACAGGGACACCTGCAGTGCTGCTCCTGCTCCGCACATGACTCAGTCTGCTTTGGCCCTTTCCCCACTCCGGAGGGGAGCCAATGGGATTTGTGACCCTGCATGTCAGGATGGCCAGACTCCAGGTGCCCAGAGCAGGTACAGGCTGGGACACCAGATCCCCCTGTGGGCCCAACACCATTAGCATATAGAGTTCCGAACACCATGGATACTTGAAAGAATCCTGGAGGTAAGGCTTTAAGAACCTGAGATCATGGGCTCAGGAGAAGAAGTTTCCCCAGAAGCCCAGTTTCACCAGCCGAGGTAACATACGGGTGTTGGCCATCAGCTGTTATGTGGGAAGGGAACAGATTCATCTCCAGGCTGTGCCTGAGAGTCAGCCTGCGTGTCACGGCCCACTCCTGCCACAAGCTCTGTCCAGCCTTTCCACTTTTCTCACAGGAAACAGCTGACCAGGGCACCGTGCTGCCATCATCCGGGACTCTCAGCCCCAGGTACTCTGGAAGGAGCATATCTTTCTGCCACAGGAACAAAGCTGTTTGGTTTTAAATCCTCATAAAAGGGCAATGCTCATTTCCTATATTGGGTTGTATTTCCTAATTACTGCCCCAAAGGAGAACTGGGGTAAGAGGATAAGGGAAAGGAGGCTGGCTGCCTTCTCTTTGTGAGTTTAAATAAAGTGTGATTAAAAGCGCACCCTGCACATTTCCTGAAGTGCTCACCTTCCTTTTGGACCTGTCTCAGGAACACAAAATGGAATTGCTCGAAAACATGATCAGTCCAATGTAAAAGTAATTGCCACTTATTTTGTTTATAAAGTCAGCTCAGCCAGTGACATCAGATTAGATTTAACTGCATCCTGTTTTGATGCTAATATTTGCCCTAATACTAAGCATAAATAATAGGAATTTCTCCTGAGACGCTACAGATATTACATCTTTAATGGGACCTAATAGTCAAAGGCAGGCCGATTGCCCTGCTGTGGGATTGCAATTATGTACACTCCCCACCCCCTTTTAAATTTCACGGAGAGGAGTACTTGAAGCCATTAAGCTTTCTCCAGAAATGTCCAGTAAAAATAAAACCATCCACATGCAAGCTCCTCCACCATCCATTCCAGAAGGTGACAGCATTCCAAGCATGCCCTCGGAGGCAGTGCCCTTTCCCAGGATTCCCAGTGAGTAGCTGCTGCCACCCCAGGCTGCTGGCAGGAAGCTGGGCCAGCGGAGCCACACCCTGCCAGGCTGGAGCCTCATTCCTGGAGAGCCTGCCTTCCCACACCGTGCAGCCTTCCTGGTGTCTCTGACTTCAGTACAAGGGCCTATAGATGGGGTTGGATTGGGAGAGGAGTTTGTGTCAGGATTGTGTCAAGAGAACCTCAGGCTGCAGAAGCCCATGGGGAGCCCATGTGAAGCGCCTTTCCCGGGATTGCCCCACCCCAGTAGCAGCTGCAGGTCTGTATAAGCCTCCCTGTCCCTGCCAGGGACCTGTTGTGCATCTTTTTGGACAAGTTTGGCTCCTGCCAAGCAAAGCCCAGGCTTTCTGTTTTACAATGTTTAAGATTTTTTTAAATACAGAAACACACACACACACACACACACACACACACACAAAGGAACCATACTGACCCATAGTTCACACTAGAGTTAACAACTATTACTATTTGACATATATCTTCTCCTTTTGTATGTATGTACGTGTTTGTGTATGCATCCTTTTTTAAAATTGCATAAGTAATACATATATGTATATATAAAATGGGTCCCTGGTACAAAGCTTCTGCTTAAACTAAGGCCTTTCCCCTTCCCACAACCTAGTGGTCCTCTCTTTTGAGTTTTATGTGGATACCACCTCGTTTTTATAATTTGTATAGTTGGTCCCTCATACTGAGGCTTCCACATCCACAGATTTCACCAGCAAAGGGGTCAAAATTTTAGAGAAAAAAGTTGCATCCCTACTCAGCATGTTTAGACTTCTTGGATTATTGCTATTCCTTCACAATGCAGTACAATGACTCTTCCTTTAGCATTTGCATCATGCTAGGTTATTATAACTTGTCCAGAAATGGTGCAAGTTTTACAGGACAATGCATAGGTCCTATGTAAACACTGCCCCATTTTATAGAAGGAACTTGCTATCAGTTTTGGGCACTGGGGGTCCTAAACCCACCCACACAGATACTGAAGGAGGACTGTAAGATGAGCATGTATCTATTCACAGAAAACAAGTAATACCATTTGGCATGTTTTGTTTTCATAAGTGGCATACAGTGGTTTCTCTGCACCTCAGTTTTTTCTTTTTCTCACTTGATGCTAAGTTTTTGAGTTCTATCCTTTTGACTCAGGAAGCCTTGGACCACTCTCTTTCATGCTGTTCAGTGTGTTCATGTTCCCAAGGATTGCA
Source organism: Fukomys damarensis (assembly GCF_012274545.1). NCBI lineage: Eukaryota > Metazoa > Chordata > Mammalia > Rodentia > Bathyergidae > Fukomys > Fukomys damarensis. The sequence continues at coordinate 70,269,170 of NW_022900913.1, forward strand.
TTTATTTTAATGTACACACACACACACACACACACACACACACACACACACGCGCGCGCGCGCGCACGCACAAACATCAGTGCGAGCATCTCCTGCAGGTTAGTCCATCATCATTCACACATTGCTGCTAGGATGCCCTGGGCATCCCCCTGGCCTAACATTCTGAATCCTGAACCACTCCCATATTTAAGGCTATTCACCCAACACCCTGAGACAGATGGCAGCCCCCAGGGCGAATACCCAAAGGGAAGGAGCTGAGTGACAGGCTAAATGCATTTTAAATCCCTTCTGGTCTGTGCAGGGCTCTAACTGGCCACACACAGTCCCAAAATAAACTCCTTAGAGCTCTGGGGCATCCACTGTGCTCTCAGGAGGAATTAGCCCTGCGATGTCTGAGAAACCAGATTACAAACCTTCCGCATGAACAATGCCATTTGTCCCCTGTTTGCAACAGTTGCTAAACTGGTGTGAACTTTCACTATTATACATTTGTATTTTAAATGACAAGTATAAGACAACATTGCATAAATGTGAAAAGAAATGAAGTGCCACATGAAAATAGAAAATCACATTTTTGTCATCTCAAAGCAATGAATCTTTCTTAAAAATTAATGTACTTGTAATTGACACATGGAAATTATACATATTTATGACTAGCGTATGATGTTTCAATGGATTTCCATGATATATAAAGACCAGATCTGGGTAATTTTTGGCATATCCATTGCTTCAGGCATTGTTATGATGGGCATTGTTATGATTTATATCCAGATGTGCCCCAAAGCTTCAAGTGGTCATAGGTGGGGCTTTGGGGAGTTGATCAGACCATGGGCTGTGATACTCATAGATGGATTAGTCCACTGATGAGTTAATATCTAAATGTGATGTTGGGAGATGAAGCCTAGTTGAAGGAGGGGCAGTGGAGACATAGCCTGGAGACATATCCTGGAAGGGTTTACCTCCTTCCTTCTCCCTAGACCTCTCATTGCTTCCCACCACCGTGGCATGAGGTGTTTCTCCTCTGCCACGCCACCCTGCCTTGGAGCCAGCCCACTGTGGACTGCAACCTCTACACACTGTGAGCCAGAATAAACCTCTCCTCCTTAGAGTTGTGCCTCAGTGAAGGGAGAATAATTAAGACAGGCACACAGCATTTCCTGTGTTATCCTATTCAAGGCAACAAGTTCCAACAGCCATCACAGCACAAGCCCACTAGGTGGAAGATTAACAGAATCTTCTTAAGAAGTCAAGGGTGATGTCTGCTGAGCTCCACTCAGAGGGGGGCCCCAGGCCCAAGGCTCTTCATTTCTATGACACCACCTGCAAAACAAAATGAACCTGACTTTGAACAAGCACTGCTGGTGAAAGGAAATCTGGGAAATCACAGAAACATGTGAAATGATTCCTGTTCATTTAAAATTAGAACAGTTAAGAGCTTCTTAGCCTTTTGTCTAAGATCAAGTGTAAAATTAGAAACATCCAGAATGTGGGAAATTCTACAGGATAATCTAGCTCAACCACAAAAAAAATAGAGTGAAAGGGGTGCTGCAATGGGTTATTTAAACAGCATGAAAAGACTTATTACCAAACCAAAAGTTTAAATTTGTTTGGATTATCATTATTACAAAAAGACTATAACTATAAAAAGATACTATATACAAATCAGGGGAAATTGAACACAGAGTGAATATTAAGTGTTGAGAAATTACTGTTGGTAGCCAACATTGTGCTTATGACTAAATCCAGATCTGCCAAATAAACTCCTGCCCCAAAAAAGAAAGAGAAGGGGGGAGAGAACAAAACTACTCAAAACCCATGCTCTCTCTAATTAAAAGATAGAACCCGTCCAAACTTTAAATGACTTATTTGAGCAAAGAAAAAAACACACTGTGGGTAATGGAGCAAAATGCATTGTGGCTGAAGAAGAGGAGCTGGACATAGGGGAACAGGGAAGGGTAGATTAGCCCTGTGGTTCTGGGTTATGGTAGGGGTACCAGAACACATTACAGATACAAAATCACTAAGTGGGTGTACAGACTGCATGTTTGTGGAAGCGTGAGTGCATGTGGGCGTGTGTACAGGAACGTGGCAGGGTGGACCACTAGAAGTAACTATGCACAATGGCAATGGGCACAGTTGGCATCCAGACCTGTGATTCCCACTGCCATATCTTCTCAGAGAAGCCAGCATAGCTTGGCAAAATAGCTGACTCCCGGTCAGGAGCATAGAATACAAATGAAACTGGAACATCTTGTGCTAGGAAGTACTCAAACACTGTGGTGGTGCATCTGAAGAACACTGGATTCAACATGGAGGCCATCCACTGGCCAAATATGGAACAATTAAAACATCAAAATAAATAATGGCATCACAGATAATTGCCTGTTGCATCCAGAAATCCACCCTGAGCTCAATCAATCAGGCAATAAGGGAAAAATTCTTCCTTACAGTAGAGGTCAACTAACCCAAGAAGAAAATTTGGCATTCCAAGTCATCACTTGTCAATCATCATAACAATTCCTTTGAGCAAAGATCATCAACTGATGCTGAGGTGAATGGGAAATTTTGAAGAGTAACAAGATGCAAAGAGAATACTCGGTTGTTGTAAATGTCAAAAGGGAAAACAGTAACTTTGCAGTTAGTTGGCTGATCGAGGTTGACATCGCCAGTCATGGCAGAGATCAAGTACCTCCTGAGACAACGCACTGAGAAAAAGACATCATCACTTGTGCCATGGTCCCACTGAGCATGCTAGCTCTAAATCTAACCATGGAGAGGCCTAGGAACCCCACACAGGGGGACATTCTCCAGGGTAATTGACCAATTCACTTCGAACACAGCAGTGTCGGGGTAGAAGGAAGGAGCTCTGGAGGTAAATGAAGAGGTGTCACAACTCAATGTTATATACGATTTGGAGTTTGGTTTATTTGAGTTTTGCTTCTTTTGCTTTTGTTTTTGCTGCAAAGAATACCATCAGGTAAAATCCAAATAAAACCTCTAAGCTAAAAATAGTCTTCCACTCAGGAAAGCTTCATGTTCTGTGGGACACAGTACAAAATGAAGATTTGTTCAAAAACTATTAGACTGCATAACAAGAAGCCAGTCTGGGGTCCTTCTGAGGATGTGGTTGTCTTGTACAGTTTGTTCAGGGCAGATATCCAGCTGTGTGATATGATCTTTTGGCTGTAATCACTGGACTTTAGTTATGCACAAGAATGACTCCATCTTGGGGAATACTACAGTATTCAGGGGTAAATGGACATCATGTCCACAAGTTCTTTTCAAATGGTTTAGAAAAAATAAAATGTGTGTCACAGGAAGGAAGGTGAGTAGAGAAAATGACATGTCACCTTAGCACTAGGAATCCTAAAGAAAGAGTATAACAGAACCCTTTGTACCATTCTTTTAACTTTTCTTTGAATCTAAAATTTCATTACAAATTTTTAAAGGATGCAAAATAAAAATTAATTACCTCATGATGATGTCATGTTGCTTATGCCTTTTTAAAAACTGAACATCTATTAGATATTTTGAAATACATATGAGGCAGATATTGTAAAAGTTAGTCATTGTGTAGCCTAGGCACTGGTTCACTATCTGCTCTGCCTCTGTGTATAGAGACATTCCTCATTTAACAACCAAGTTTCATTCCTGTGACTTGGTTGCTAAATGAATTGGTCACTACATGAGGAACTGTATATAGTATGTACATTACAATATTCAGAACAAAGGAATGGTCAAAGGGAACTCCAACTCGATGACTTTGCTTTTATTTGCATAACTCTGGCATCAAGTACTATAATGTGTAGCAGAACATAAAACTACAGCCCCATACTGTACAATACAATCAGCAAAGATTACAGTAGTGTATAAACAAGGTATGCTGTCTGAAAAAAAAACTTTGAAGCTCTATAAACAAGATATACAGAGCTGTACAAAAAAGAGACCAGTCGTAAGTCTGAGCAGTGGGGCCATAAGCCTTCACAGTCTTATAGACAGAGAGGTCATTACATGAGGAATAACTGTATTTGAAATTTTTGTAATAAAAAGTTTTTTGAAAAATCATTCCTAATTCATCTGACCATACCATTTTGGTGGATTCCCTTCCAGCCCTTGGGGTGAGACACATATTTTATGTCGCATACACCATTCTAATCCTGTCTGTTTTGCATTTTATGTTGCCATCGTCTTCCTAATTGGCTCTTCAACAGCTGCATATTAGTGAGCAGTCAGGCAATCCCCTAAATCACCCTTCTTCTTGTTGATGTTGTAGCTTGAGTACACAGCACACTCAGCCATACAGTGCTGTTCCCTGTTTTTAATCTCCTTGTATAAAAGATTTCCAGGTGAGGCATTTCTGGAACACAGACATGGACTTCTTTACGAATCTTGAAGGGCTTTGCCAAATTGCTTTCCAGAAAGTGGTGCTCATTTACACCATATGAGACTAACCGCTGGGAGTTCCCATGAATTTTTTAACTGGTGCTAGGGTTGTGTCACATGAGCCTTTTTGACTCCTCTTTTGTGAGTTGTTGTTACTGTGCTTCTGTTGGGGGGTTAATGTACTTCCAAATCTGCCTGAAAGATTTTGCATCTCATATTGTGTTGGCCTCCTGTGTTTTCCTTGAAAAATTCACTTTAAATTGAATGAGCATGCTCTGTGATGTCCTCATAGCTAGATGGCCGTCAGGCTGCCCATCTCTCATATCCTGAGAAGAGCTCCCTGCCCTGGTTAGGTGATCATCTCAGAAAACAAAACAGGTGGGAATTTAGCTCAGTGGTTCTGCTGCCTGCCTCGCAAGTGCAAGATCCCAAGCTGGATCCCCGGTACTAAAAAAAAAAGAAAGAAAACAAAACAGTTACATTAATTTAGAATGTAAAATGTCATGAAAGGGCTTTCTGTAGCAGAAGATCCTGGGCTCTGTCTTCATGATCAAAATAACCAGCTTTTAGAAATGGCTGATCTGGTCTTCACACTACTTTCTTTTCAATTAAATCAGACAATCTTGCAAGAAGTAAAACCAGGTGGGTTTGGTAGCCATGTACTGCTAATCCATAGGAGCAAAAGCCAAAGAGCTTTCATTTCCACAGGGAAAATGATTCTCCAGGTTAGTCAATTGCTAAATAACTCCACCTGAAATTGCCAGCATGGGGTGTGACGCTCACATTGTAAGTTTAAACTGGAGCATAGGTGACAATTCAGTGCATGGCCCTCCTGCCCCAGGCACTGGGGTCTCTGTCTCTGCCTCGGTCTTGCCTCATCTGCCTCTCTTATCCCTTCAGTACTAACTAGACCACCATGTGTTCATGTGTGTCAGGGTTAGTGCTGGTGGGAAAGCAGAGCTCTCATGGAAACTGTCACCAGAGGAATGGGCACATGACCACGGTGGGGTGGGGCTTCTTAAGTCCCCCTGCAGCTTCTGTGCCAACATCTGGAGTTTCCAGGCACACAGGAAAGTTTCTACCATTTGGTTTCAGTTAGAGGTTTGTGAATATTGCACTAAGTGTTTCCTGAGCTCCAATGGTAGGGTAAACACAAAAATTTGCACTCACTGGCTATTCCTGTACCACATCTGTGCACACCCTCAGCACTTCTTCACATCCACTAGAAACAATCAGCATCTCATGAGGTGGGTGGAACCACTGGCTTGTATCAGAGAAGATAGAATCACCAGGTGAAGATTTTCTGTTTGGCATATTTCCTTTGGAGAGGTCGCCTGTCTCCAGCTCATCCCCCACCATTGCCCTCCCAGGGCTCCACAAATACAGCCCACCACACCCACTCATTTGCGTGTTGTATAGGGATACAAGCACACCCATTCATTTACGTGTTATTTAGGAATATGGCCACACCCACTCATTTGCATGCCATCTAGGGATCCTGTTAAACTCAGTGCAGAGATGAGTACCTGTGACAAGAAACCCTAAAGGTCCACAAAGTCTGAAATATTTGTCTGCTCTTGAAGATAATGTTTGACAAACTCAACTCTCAGTCTCCCCAGCATTACGACCACTTCTAGATTTTCCACAAGACCGCTCTCTTATGAAGGAAAGCAGTTGACTGTTTTCTGGTTTCCACCTTTAAGCTTGCAAACTCACACCAGAGGCTGTGGAAGCACGCCACGAACACGACACACCTGCACTCAGTCAGCAGAAGGCTTGGCAGGCAGCAGGCTATACCTCTCCCTAGGCAGTGGCCATGGGAGAGAGGGAAAAGCAAAGAACACTGGGATTGTTGCATATTGCCCTTTAAGAAGCAGACTATGGCTGAGGAAACTGCTCGGTGGGGAGTTCTTTTTTTATTATTTTTATTTTAATATGACGATTTTAGAATTTTAGCACCCATAGCAATCGCATCAAATTCAGAGTTCTGATTCTGTGCATTATTTTGTTAGTTGTGTAAATGCTGGTTTATTTCCAAATGTCTCTTACTTTCTATGCCAATCTTTCCACGATTTTTCAGTTCTGATGTTTTTCTTTTGGATACAATGCACCATCTTTCCAGAAAGATCATCTCAAGATGGGAGGATGTACGAGGAGGCCAAGTTGGGGTGTTTTGGAGAGAAGATAGTCCCAAGGAGGGAGCTAGCTGTGGGAGTCCTGCCAACCCAGGGGACTGCAGCTCTGCCCAGCTAGGGGAATACAGGTCCTACACCAATGATTTCTCTGGAAAGATGGCAGAGAAAGAAGCTGTCCCTGACCTCTGCACCAGCTGTACTCCTGACTTCTAGCAAAGACAGGCATAATGTACCACAGCCAAATACTCTCAACCAGATTCTATCAGCAACAAACATGAAAAGATGGTGAGACCATTAGCCACCATGGAAATGCTAAACAAAAGCACCATGAGACTCTACCTCACGCTCACTAGGATGAGTAAAAACAAAGTCAGACGATAGCAAATGTCGGTAAGGATGTGGATAAAGCAACCCAGCCATGCTGCTAGTGGGGCTGTAAAACAGAGTAGTCACTGTGGAAACAGAGTGGCTATTCCTCAATTAAACACAGAGTGACCATATGATCCAGCAATCTCACTCCTATTTATGTACCCAAGAGAAATGAAAATAAATTCTTACACACACAAAAAAAATTTTTTATTCAAATGTTGATAGCAGTGCTTTTCACAATAGCCAAAAAGTGGAAACACTCCAAATGTCCATCAAATATGAAGGAATAAGCAAAATGTAGTATCTCCATACTAATGAATAATATTCTGCATCAATACTGAGACCCATTGCTACAAAGGCACTGTGGCCAATCCTATAAATCAATCACTCAGCCAACTTCCTTCTCACTACAGTGTCTGTTCTACAGAGACCAGGAGGCCAGAAACTACATTTCCCAGGATCCATCACAAAGTTTCACAGGTAAGCTAGTGCCCAGCTCACTCGGGAGAGGAAAGGCACAGCAGAGGGTCTGGCCATAGAGCAGGACCCCTTGTCTTCCAGAACGCCCAGTGGTAGAAGCTTCAGGTTCCTTTTGCAGCTGCACTGGGTTCTCAGTGCCCTGGTGCCAGGGCCATGAAGCTGTGGGCAATGGCAGTGTGGAATTTGACTAGAGCAGTTCTATGTATACAAGCTTAGGCAATTTCCTGATGTGTGGCAGCCAAGTTCATTCCCTGGTTTCCCCAGAGGTCCTGTGAACAGACTGGTATGGTTTTTAAAATCTCCTTTCTGATGAAGCTAACTGGTATGAATTTTGTTGATTCCTAGTAAAAATTCTGTCCAACACAGGTGGGGAGCCCAGGGCATGAAGAGTTCCTAGGGATGACAATGCTTCAAAGATATGATCCCCTTTAAACAAGTCCTCTGAAAGAAGCCAAGCGGATTTACAAGTGTCTTGTTGAAACTGTGAGGAAGAGATGTCACAAGTTTCTAGAGAGGAAGGGCTGGTAAGTGGAAACTAATTATAAACTTCCTATAATTATGAATTTATGATATGTAAGAGGCCAGTGCTTTAGCCTTTATTTAGTACAGTATTTGCTTTATTGTACTGAAGATGTGTGTGTGTGTGTGTGTGTGTGTGTGTGTGTTCCACGGGTTCATTTCTGACCTCAGTCCTCAACCCTATTTGTCCCAAAACCTTCCCAACAATGGAGTAGCAAGGAAATCACCACTGGGCCTGGCCCAGATTCCAAGCCAGGCACTGTCAAAATGAAAAAGCCAGCAATTAATTTCATGTGGCCGGGTGGTTGTAGCCATTATCTAATAAACAATGAGGGAGCAAATCTGAGGATGTTAAACTTCTTTCCAGCTGTAGCATTTCACCACTATCTATGCAATCTGTGATTTCTAAATCGTGGGGCTCTTATTTTCCCACCCTGGCTGTTAGCTCGCAGTTGGCTGTCTGTCTTTGACATTAGCAAGATTCTCAGGTAGCTTGTTCACCCCCAAAGTCCATATGCGAGCCCAGGAGAGAGGTCAGGGACTCACAGTGCCCATCCTAGCTCTGGGATGAGGGGACACTGAGGCAAAGAAGACAGGCTGGCTCTCCACCACCAGGCTGCCCGGACGGGCAAAGGATACCACTCTGCCACAGGGAACAGCTTGTGGAGCTGTGCTTGCTCTCAACCTCAGAATGCAGAGTGAGTTCCCACCAGCGTGGGGCAACGGGCTCCCACCTGAGTCACACCGTTCACAGGAGATGACAGGTGTGAGGGGCTGTGATCAGGCCATCCTGGAAGTGGTGATTGTCACTTGGTGGCACAGAGCTTTCCTCGCTAGCTCTGCCCACTCACACACTCTAAAAGGAGGCACAGTAGGTTACTTGGTGCCAAGACATGAATAATCCAGTAGGAGTGGTTCTCGGATTTGCAGCAGCTGAAGTCTTGATGACCCATGAGGCCACCCTTCCCGACAGCATTCAGTGGCCCTGCATGGGGAATACAGTGCCCATTCTCACCACAGCTTTTGGGGTTTAGCTCTCTCTTTGCCATTCCTCCTGGCACCAGGGTCTTCTCTCCACTCTCAGGTATACTGTGCCTTCTCTTCCCCAGAATGCTTGCACATGCTCTTCTCCACCACTCTGCACTCCCCACCTGTTTGCCCATAGATGTGGCTGCCTCCTCAGGGACAGTGAAGATTTCATCTTCTCCAGCTAAACCTATGTCACTCCAGGTGCTTTTAAACACTTGTTAATCAGGGGAAAGAAAGTCTCCAAGAGGCGTGTGATTCCAATCAGGATGACTTATTAACAGCTCAGGGACAGGGTGGCACCTTTTACCTTTCTTTTTCCGTATCTTTAGGCTCGCGAGCAAAAGCTGGAAAGTACATGGTCCCTGTGGGTTTCTTTTTGGTCACATCGTAGGTTTGCTAGTGGCCACTCAGGGGCTGAGCACACTGTGCCACAACAGTGACCAGTCTCAGCACCCACCACTACTGAGCCTTTGTCCTGTGCAAGGCCTCTCTGCCTCATTCTCTGCAGCCTGCTTGATTTTTCTATTCCTGATTGACCACTGAGGACCAGAACATCGGGACCATTAACTAATGTGGTGAGGGTAACAGTTCTTGTAAGTGTGACCAGGCTGTGAGTCTACCACCGGTGCTCTGTACTTCACCCTCCAGAAGATCACAGGTCCAGGGTGTTCCTGAGGGCGTCACTGAGTCACTCAGGCAAATCTGTACTGAGCTTTCCCAGAGAGCTGAGTGGGCTGAGAAGGAGGCTGGAAGCGGTGAGATCCACAGGCAGCTCGCGGGTCCGAGGCAGGGCCAGCAGCTCCGGCCTGTCCTGGGTGTGACCTGAGCTCAGAGCCAGAAGTACAGGGGACCATGGGGTGAGAGCACAGCTTTCCCAACCCCAAAGCTGCCTGTGCAGCAGGAGGGCATAGTGGCTTCAGTCCACTGACAGCTCTGGAGTGCGAGGAGAATTAACTAATAAACGATTGGGAAGCACTCGGCAAATGTAAAGTGCTATATAAATGCTTAATAGTAACAGCCGCCCTGTCAGGCATCCAGGGCTGCGCCCGGGCGCTGTGGTCCCTGTGTAATGAGACTGAACCCTACAAAGTGCTTTACAAATAGTAAATAATTCATCCTCAGGGTACCCCAGGGAAACCAGAAAGTATTCCTCTTGCAGAGAGGAGGGGAGATCCAATATTTGCTGGGGTTGCTCACCAGGAGTCCTTGAAGAACTGAGTCTGGATTCAGGGCCTTCTGGGTCTGGCCAGGTGAGCTGGCTCAGTCTGGGAGGGAGCCTGTATCCCTGGGGCTGTAGTCTGATCCAGGGAGCAGGGAAGAGGGTGAGGCTCGAGAAAATGAATACACAGAGCCCGGGTAAGGCTTTCCACTGTCTGGGTCCTAGGCATTTGAGGAGGATAGATGCTTCCAAGGCTTGAGACTTCAGCAGCAGCCAATAGGGGTTACAGAATAGGGGGCACTGGGGGAAGAGGATTTGAATGCAAGCACGTGTACCTCAGGTACAGAGATGTCCTCCAACCCAGGGACAGGACATCTCTGTACCTCAGGTACAGAGATGTCCTCCAACCCAGGGACAGGCCTGCATGCACCTGGCCTGGATAGGCAAACCCTGTTACTCAGGGCTCACAGCCTGACTTTAGCCAGGGAGGTAGAGCTGAGGACAGCAGGGCAGGCAGGGCTCCACTGTGAGGGCAGAAAAGCCCTCCAGAGAGACTGCTGCAGACCAGGCCCCAGACCTGTGGATGAGGGTGTACTGGACAAGGAGACAGGGAGGAGGCTAGGCCAGAGCCTCATAGTCTGCAGCAGAAATTACTCATGCAAGGCTCTAAAATACGGTGAAAATAGAAGTAGATAATGTGATTTAAATGAACAAGTGAAACTTTTGAAAAAGTTCATGGGATGGGCTCTTAACTAACTCTTGAATCATAAAGGTCAGATTTACAATGACATATTCTTGAATGGAAAAAATAGAACAAGCAAAACAAAAAGATTGAGTTTTGATGAATATGCAATATGGCCCAACGTGGAAGCAGAAACAGTGATCTGAAGAGTTTTCATTATAATCAAGAGCATGAGAAGCTAGTAGGAAAAAGCAAACAAAAAGGCTAAGTAGAACACATAAGCAAGAAAAACAGAAATGAACACCACAGCAAAACAAGTAAGAAGGCTCCAGCCTAAAAGGAAGGAGTTGATAAACCCTCATCCAGCTGGCTCTGTACATATAGGGATGGAGTTAGGTGAAAAATGCTATAAAATAAAGAAATCTTTGTAAAGTTAATACAGTAAGGGAGAGAAACACAAATAAACACAGTTATATGAAAGGGGGTATAATGAAGGTAAGACAGTTAGCAGTTACAAAGATTATTATAAAACCTCACATGGAAATTTGCTCCAAAAAGTACAAACATGAAGTTAATCAATTTTCTAGAAAAACAAAACAAAACAGCAAATGGTTCCAAGTGGCTTTAGACAGTGGGAAGCCTGGGTGGCAATGATATCCATGCTGTCTTTTAGATAACTTTTCAAGGGTGCTCTGAAGCCAAATGGCCAGGCCTGTGTCCCCTTTCACATTTTTAAGGAATAATTCATTCTGATGTCAAAAACTACTGGAGGATAAAAAACGCAGCAAGCCACCCTGTTCATTTTGTGAAATGGACATACAATGACACCAAAACATGACTAAAACAGCACCAAGCAATAGCCACAGACCAATGTCAAGGTCACATAAGAATACGAAAGTAGGAGGTGGGGCCAGCTTTGTGTTGTGACCCTGGGAAAGGGACCCTGGGCTTGAGTCATATGTGCTGCTGCCACCACCACCTTACTATTCTTAATTTTTAAGTAAAGACCCCATGTTTTCCTTCTGCAAGTTCTATAGACGCCCTGGAAAAGCTTCCTACAAATTAAATACAACAGTGCAATAAAATAGTCACTACCTTCATAAAGACAACTTTATGTGAGAAATTCAAGGAAGTTTAAGAATTAGGAAATCCAGCCAGGAATTTAGCTCAGTGGTCCCCTGCCTGCTTTGCAAGCACTAGGACCTGACTTCAGTCCACCGTACCAAAAAAAAAAAAGAATTAGGAAATCTAGTAATACATCTAAGGGAATGGATTCTAAAATGGTGATGCTAACAGATACAGAAAAAGCATTCAATGAAATAAAATACAAAACTTATTTTCTTACAAAGTCTGAATGATGTGTTCTGGAATGGTAAAAGACAAACTTAAGCCAAAATAAAGAATTAATTCATTAATACATAGCTTCATTACCTTAAAAACAGTTATACGGTTGTCATCCTGGCTACTCAGGAGGCTGAGACAGGAGGATCACTTGAGCCCTGAGAAATTCAGGCCAGCCCAGGCAACATAATGAGACCCTGTCTCAAAAAATAAAAGAGAAAGGAAAATAAGGAGGGAGGAAGAAGAGAAAGAAGGAAGGAAGAAGGAGGAAAGGAAGAAAGAAAGGAGGAAAGGAGGAGGGAAGGAAGGAAGGAAGGAAGGAAGGAAGGAAGGAAGGAAGGAAGGCTAACTAGTGTTAGTTATCACTATGTTGCTCTGGCTTGTGAAAGAAGTTATGGGAACAAGATGTAGAACAACTCCAGAAAAAGTGATAAAGTGTTATGTTATTCACAGACAATACAAATATAGACTTAGAAGACTCAAGAAGGTTGATAAAACATCTTTCAAGCCAGTAAGATGGTTGAGTCCAAAAGAAATAAAGATAAATCAAGATATCACCAGGCACCAGCAATAATTACTTCAAAGGTGTGAGAGCAAAAGAACTTCTTCACAATAGATTTTAAAGCATAAAATAGCCAGGAATCACTGCATATGTGTGATCCACACCAAAAAATACTGACAAAAGTTTATATAAAGTAATATGTTAAGAAATGGAGAAAAGAAATTACAAGTATATTACAAAGTTGCCAAGGGTCTCATAAATAGGGACAAATAAATGAATAAATGCACGAATGTTCATTGCTTTCCAATTAAACCATTAACACAACCTCTATCAAATGCCAGTGGAATATTTTAATGAAACAAATATTCATAAAATAACTCAAAACTTAAAAAAATAAGCAAGTGAGAAACATTGGAAGTATTTTTTTAAGCAAGGGGAGTTGTTCTGCCAAATTTTAAAGTATATTCTAAAGTTCCAACAATTAAGTGTTTTATTGGCAGAAGAATTTGCAAACCGATCAATGGAACAGACTAAAGAGGCACAGAAGAAACGTCAAAAATGTGTAAGAAGAAAGGCGATGGTGAAGAGAACATCACACCCAAGGGAAAGGGAATAGGTTAGTCATCAAATGGTATATTTATGTATATAAGAAACTTTAGAAAAGGGATGTGGATATCTATCAGTAATTACCGATCGTGGGATGGTGGAGGTAATTCAATATTCACCAATAAAAAGTACCACAAAGGAAACGCTGGTAGATAAGAATGCATAATCTATGCATGGTTATCATACATATATTATACAAAAAATGTCACATTTGAAAATAAAAGGCAAGAGCACGGGCTGGGGGTGTAGGTTAGTGGTACAGTGTGCACTTAGCAAGCTTGAGGCCCTGGGTTCAATCCCCAAACCCACCCCCAAAAAAAGAATTTAAAAAGTTAAAAGGTCAGAACAAACCAGAAAGACATACTTTCCACAATATAGTAAAGGGATTAATAGTCTTATTTTTGGAAAAATATTCACAGATAGAAAGAACATAAGAATTAAAGATAGCAGTAGAGACAGATATGGGTAGCAATGAAGGAAAAGTGCAGGGGAGGCATACTTACATGCACAAATGTTCAGTCCCACCAGTAATCAACAGGGTGGGATGAAAACAAGGAGTCAAATGCACGTAGGATAGGCAGTTGTTTTTGTTCTTATTTTTAGCATTAAATGAGATGACTGGATAGTACTGTAAGCACAAAAAACAAACTTAGGTGGGGGTGTCAAGTGTGCAGATTTCCTGGAAACAATTTAGTGGTATGGATTAGGAGTTTAAAAAATTATGCCTTTTAACTTAATAACTCCATTTCAACAAACAAATCTACCCCCAAAAAGAAAGTGGAGTGCCCAAAGATATATGTGTGTGAACAATCAACATACTATATTATCTTTTCCCCAAGTCTTTCTTTCTCTCTCTCTCTCTCTTTTGATACCGGGGATCAAACTCAAGACTTTGTGCTTACGAGGCAGGCAGTGGAACCACTGAGCTAAATCCACGGCCCAAAATTATTCTTTTTTTTGTACCAGGGATTAAACTCAGGTCCTTGCACTTCCAAGGCAGGTGGTGGAACCACTGAGCTAAATCCCGGCCCTTCCGCAAGTCTCTTTATAATTAATTACTTAATAAATTATTTGGATAAGTTCACATTTTTTAGTTAGACACATTTTAAGCTTTTTATTTTAAGATAATGAAGATTCACGTGCAATTATGAGAAATACTTGGGCCCAGTGTTCCATTTCCCCTCGAGTATGCTATCTTGTGTAGCCCTAGTACAACCCCAGAGCCCTGAAGTGGATATAGCACAATGTGTATGTTACAGTTGGGCACGTGTGTGCACTTATGCTTTGGTGCAGTTTCGTCACGTGTACCACATTCGTGGTACCCCCAGCATGGCAAGGAAACCACAAAGAGCCCTTGTGATGTCACAGCTGGCCTCACCTGCCTTGCCCCCACCCAAGCTCAGGCAATCACTGGCCTGTAATCTGCCCCCTCACTGTGGCATTTTCAGACTGTGATGTAAGAGGGATCAAACAGGGTGAGACCCTTTGAGGCTGGCTTTCTCACTCCCCCAAAGTCCCTTGACATCTTGGTACATGTGACTTTGTTCTTTTTCATCACTGAGAAGGACCCTGGTCTTTACAAGGTTGTAAACTGGCTCAAATTCCAGCATGTGGGAGACCTATCAGGGCAAGTCACCAACACACAGGTTTCCAGGTGGGCCTCAGAGCAGAGACCACTGTCCTGAGACAGGTGGGTCTGTAGGAGAGTGTTCTGTGATTGCCCTCTGAGAAGCAGGGCTCGTCATCTCTGAAGACCTGGCACAACCCCACTACACCTCAGGCAAAATTTGCCCCAGCTAAGGAATTTCAAGTGGCTTCCAAAAAACAGTAGACTTTCTTGTTGGAAAAGTAAACATCAAAGTTCATGGGCCACCGTGCTATATCCCTGTACTGATGTGTGACCAGGCTACAGAGCAAGAGGTGAGGGGCAGGTAAGTGAATGAAGCTTCATCTGTATTCATAGCTACTTCTAATCACTCACATCCCTGCCTGAGCTCCTCCCCCATCAAATCAACAGCAGCATTAGGTTCTCATAGGAGCTCGAACCCTACTGTGACTTGGGCATGCAAAGTATCCAGCTTACCTGCTCCTAATGAGAATCTAATGCCTGATAGTCTGAGGTGGAGCTGAGGCAGTGAGATCCACTGGAGGAGTGGGGAGAGGCTGCAAATACAGGTGAACACTAGCACAGAGGTTTTGCTGCACAGAGACCATAATAAATCAGTTTTTTCCAGGCTCAAGTCAAAATCCTATCAGTGAGTGGAAGTGACAATTAAGCTGCATCTGGCAGCAGGCTTTAAGTTAGAATTCCAAACTTATTTCGTCTACACATGGCCTGCTCTTTATTTTACTTACCACTTCTATCTGCACCTCTTTCCTGCACTGTACACTTGTCTCAGGCACTATTTTGGCGAGCCCACAAGCTAACCTTAGGCAAAATGAGTAAAAAAGAAAAAAGTAACTTGAGAGATTCTCTAAAAAGCGGGGAAGACCCAACGAAGAGATAGAAAGACAGCAGTTGTCTAAAACTGCCAACAAAAGAAAACTGCATTTAAAAACAAACACCAAGACTTCTACTTAACTTTCAAGTCATCATAACAGGTGATTGCCATTCTCTAATCCCACTTTGTATAATATGTGGTGATGGGCAATCCAACAAAGCCATGCAATCTTCAAATTTGTTTCACTACATGGAGACCAAGTACCCTGTGTTAAAAGGAGAGGGCCTTGGAGTTTTTCAAAAGAAAAAACATAGCTATGAAGAACAGAAGCAAGTATTAAAGGCCACTGCTTCATCAAATGAATCTGCACTGAGAGCTTCATTCTTCAGTGGCTACCTACACTGCTAAAGCTAAGAAGCACTTTACTATTGGTGAAGTCAATTCTACCTTCTGCTAATGGCATTTGTTATAAGCTTTTAGGGGAGGATGTAGTTCAGAGGTTGGCACATGTTCCTTTTTCAGCCAGCGCCTCAACTAGATCAACCAATAAAATAGAGGAGAATACTGAGGTGCTATTTTTAGGATTATGAGTCGCAGTGGTACAAAACCCAGGTTGACAAATCTACTAACATTGGCAACAGGGCAACACTACTTGTTAGTGTGCACTCTACTTTTCAAGAGACTATGCATGAGGATGTCATATGCACTTTTGCTGTAACCAACACCACAGCTGCAGAACTATTCCAATCTGTGAATGATTACATGTCTAGAAAGCTGGACTGGTCATTTTGTGTTGGTGTGTGCATGGCTTCACCACTTGTGTCAAAGAGGCTGCTTCTGCATGTGAGTCTGCACAGTCATCCATGGAGAGAGGCCAGCTAGACAAAAACTGTCTCTTGGACTTCATGTTTTGTAGGAAGATGTGTCTAAAACTTTCAACCATATCAAAGTACATGCCCTTAATTCACATATGTTTGTGCAGCTCTGTAAGGAGAAGGACACAGAATCACATGTCCCCTCTGATATACAGAAGCAAGATGGCTTTCTAGAGGTAGGTCACTGGGCAGGGTTTAAGTTAGTAGAGCCATTCCAGGATTTTTTAGAAAAAGTCACCATTGGCAGTACGTTTTGGTGACGTAGAATGGTTTCCTAAACTTGCTTAGTCATAACATTTCTGACCTGCTCAACCTGCCACTTCGAGGGAGATCAATTACTATGTTCAAGTTGCAGAAAAGGTGGCTACACCCAAAGCTATACTGAAATTATAGAGGTAATGAATGAACATAGAGATTTTTGATGTTTCATACATTAGCTGAGACTTGGAAATAAACTCAGCCTGGGCCTTCTTTCTCCCAACTGGTAATGATCACCTATATCACCTCTCAAAAAGAATTTGAGCATTGTTTCCTAGCCACAAGAGACCCCAAGCTCATGAATAAGCCGTGTGAATTGACTTTGTGCTCAGAGAGGATCAACCACTTGAGATCACACGTGACAGTGGCCTTAGAAGGATGTCTGAGACAACTTCAAATCTCCACATGTCACTAGGCTAAAGTCAAGGGAGAACATCCTGAGATTCCCACAAAAGCCCTGAAAAGCCTGGTTCCATTTCCAACTTCCTGTCTTTGTGAAGCAGGGCTTTCTCCAGTGGCAGAAACCAAAAAGAAATTACAGCATGGACTGTACATAGCAACACATTTCAGGTGTCTCTGTCTCCCATCACCCCCAGGTGGAAATGTCTAGTTGTGAGAATCCCACTGATTCTACATTATGGGAGAGTTGTACAATTATTTTGTTGTATTTCACACTGTAATAATAATGGAAACAGAGTGCACAGTAAGTGCAATGCACTTGAATCATCTCCAAACCACCCCCCAACCCCCGCCCCAGATGGTGGAAAATTGTCTTCCACGAAATTGACTCCTAGTGGCAAAAATTTTGTTGACCTCTGCTGTGGAGGCTTCCTGGAGCTGTATGAGGCTCCCTTGGGCTCTCTTCTGCCCAGAGCTGTCTTCAAACACCCGGCCTCACTCCCAGGCAAGAAGCAGCAGGCCCAGGGCTCCTGCTGTGTGTGTGGCACACCCAGAACCTCACACCTTTGAGAATTAGCCAGGTTCAGCCAACCCCTTTCACCATTAACTTTACCTAGGACTGAGTGGTCCTCAGTAAAACTGCAACCTTTTAAAGACTAAATTGGCTTTTATTTGAGACTCTTTTTTTTTCTTTGTGATCCTGGGGATTAAACTCAAGGTTTTTGCCCTAAGTTCCATCCTCAGCTCTTTCTATTTTTTATTTTGTGACAGAATCTCACTAAGTCCCTAAATTGCCCAGATTAGGCTCAAATTTGTAATCCTCCTGTCTCAGCCTCCCAGAGTGTGTGGATTACAGGCCAGTCTTGGAGGGAAAAAGAAAAGGCCCCCACTGCTCCCTCAGCTACAGGAGAATTAACCAGCATTCATTATGATGGTGAAAACTGTATGACACCTTAAGCTACACAATGTGGGTCAAGCATGCATTTAAATAAAACTATTGATTTTTGAGCTTCCACAGGACCGTTCAGGTGGGATAACGAGCAAGTTCACCATAGTCCAGTTAAGTCCAACTCATTTGTATATTTGTTGCTTGCAATTTACTCTCCTGGGCCTCAGTATCTTTGTCCATGAGACGAGGGTGCATCCAGCAGCATTGTGTATCTGTGCCAAATATCTAAGATGAGCCAGCTTATAAAGAAAAAGGGTTGCTTTTGCCCATTTGGGGAGGTTTCAGTCCGTGAGCTGCAGAATCATTGCTTCGACCTGGGATGTATGTTGGTGTTACGTCAGCACTCAAGTGGGGGAACACGTGACTTCACAACACGGTCACCTCAGGCTGGGGGATAAGAAAGAAGAGGCATGGTCTTCAGTCTCACAGACCCTTTGGGGTACAGCCGGTGACTAGGAGATCTTGCCTAGGCCCCAGCTTGGAAGAGTTCCACTGATTTCCAGCAGTGCCCAGCTGGAGGCCAAGCCTGTGATCTGAGGGCCTTGGACCCACTCCAGACACAAATGATAGCAAGGACTTGTATTAGATGCTCCACAGCCTTTGGCTTATGTATCAAGCACTGAAAGCTGTGCTGTTCTGGGCACTGTAGACACAGAGCCCTTTCCTCTGGGGTGTGGGTTTGACTTGGAAATACAGAAAGCTCTCTCCCGCAGAACAAAAGCAGTTTTGTTACCTTCTTGGATGTACATTTTGCTGCCAAAATACCAGGCAGGCTTCCTACAGCAGAGGGAATGACAGGCTGAATCCCAACAAGACATATATATGACACAGGGCTGAGCAGTTAAGCCTGCCTGGGGTCTGAAGTGATCAGCCACCCTGTCTACTTGTCCAGACTTGGCATTTCTGAAACACGGTTGTGACAGCCTTGGAAGTGCTAGATTCAGGGAGTAGAAAATTTACAAAAGGAAAAATTTGTACCTTACCTAAGTAGTTGTCAGACTCACTTGTTGCTTTGGTTTTGGCTAAAATGTGGTCACCAGGAGGGAGAACATTTTGCTATAAGCTATGGCCCTGAAGCCTTCTGACTGTGTATCCAAAGGTCTGTCCTCCTCATCCTTCAGGCTGGCCCAAGCCACTGAGCTATGGTGTGCACAGCAGAGCCACCCTTTCCTCTGCAAGTCCTCAAAGTCAGCCCAAGACCAGCCCTAGTCCTTCTTCCTGGGACCAGTGACAGTTGTCCAGTACAGCATCCAGGGTTGGGAATTCGGGGTATGGGCTTCAAAGGGTGAACTCGATTTTGTTTGTAGCAGATGAGTGTCACCTATCTGTGTCTCTTCCTGGTTCATGAGTAGAGAGAGGACAGTGGCAAAGGCTGCATTCTGGAGTTGGGGACCAGACTGACCGCTGTTTACCTTATGTCCCTGAGCCTTCGTTTCTCCTTGTGAATGGAACAAATATCCATTAAACCTTATTACAGCCTGGAATTGTGCTAGGGTCAAGGGAAGTGATGAAGGAAGTGCAGAGGACATTGTGATGTGGCACCCAGAATCCCCTCACAGAAGGACACAGCTGCCCAGATGCTGGTGACACAGCTGCCCAGCAGCTTCCAGCTGCTGAAGTCCAACCCCTCCTCCCAGGGCAGCCAAAGGATGAAGAGAAGGCCATCCCAACTCAAGCAAGAGACCTCTGAAGGCCATTCCTGTCCCTGTCCCACCGTGGTGTCAGCCGTGTCTCTCATCAGCAAGATCACAGTGTGGCTCTTTGCTCTGCCCACACCCACCTCCACCCCACCACCTGCCCCCTTCACATACATCCTGCCTGCTGAGCTCCCTCTCCAGGTCTGCTCCTAAGAAGCCCAGCTTATAACTAAAATAGCCTTCAGTCTCTCAGGCAACCAGCTTTCAGAGAGAAACGATGAATCAATTTTGTGAGAGCCATTGAGAAGAGCAAAAGAGAGTGTGTGAAAATCCTCCAGTCAAACACAGCTGTGACAGAAGCCATGAGTCTCTATTATTTTTCTTGTGGTTTGGAGTAAGTCAACTGACTTGGAAAGGACCTGCCTGTCCCCTTTCATCCCTATCTTCAAAAGTGCATCTTTAGAAGACCACAAGGGGTGCCCATCCCAGATAGATGTGGCAATGCCTGGGTCCCCTTGGGGAGAGAGGCTGAGGGGACTTCAGATACCTCAAGAACATCTGTTTGTCCCTGTCTGCCAAGCTGTCATTGGTGCAAGACCCATTCCAGAGGCCTCCAAAGGGGAGAGCCACACATCCCCCAGCCCAGCTGACAGCTTTCCAAGTTCCACTGTGCTATAACCAACTTTGCAAAAGCAGAATCCTTGGCTCCAAACCACTAATGAACTCCTTCTAGCTCCAGGTTTAATTAGTTTTCATTGCAATATTAATGATCTCAACAAACCATTTCAACTTTCCTGTTGCACAGCTGGAATTCTTTTATTTGGCATTTGGTCTCTTTATAAAAGAATCCCCCATGTATCCTCCTCCCCCCTTGCTCCATCAAGAGGGAATAAGATCACATTCTTACTTTGCTTATCACTTTGGCCAGCCAAGGGACAGTAGCTTTAATAATTTTGAAACTGGGAGCATTAAACACATCACAAACTGCCATACAAATAACATATAATATAACTCCAGGATTTTAATTACAGTGACTAATATATGTACCAATCCTGAAATCTCTACAGCACCATTAGGCCACATGCGTGGACATTATGGGGAGGTTTAAAATTTGCACAAGGTATGTCATTAGTTGATCCAAGACCTTACAGGTCTCGAGTTCTCACCTGGGACTCAGGATTCATTTGTTGGGCCTATGAACTACTCCACCAAAGGCAGTGCTATTTTCATTAGTGACAATGAAAAATGATTACCAGTTTAGATTGGTTTGTGTCAAGGGTGCTAGAGCTGCACAGCAGAGCATTTGTTGGTGGATGCCACTGGCTCTTTATTTTCTCTGCTTCTACACTGGAAGAGAGAAGCCACAGCTCCTGAGGTGGATGGAACTTTGCTCCTCTTCAGGTCTCCAGGCTCAGCACCTAACAGCCACGCAGAGAGGGCTAAACTGCTGAGCTGGCAGTGAGAGACTGAGCACAGAGGTCAATGTGAGCATCCCCAGCAGGCCCTGAAGAGGGGACAGGAGCTTGGACAGTAACAAAGGCAGACTGAATGAGGGAAGGAGCTCTCCTGGAGCTCACCCAGGGTCTGGAGCAAGTCACAGCAACATTCATTCTCTAGTGAGGAAGGAACATTCTACATTCTTCCAGCACTAATAGAGGGAATAACTTCAGGGCCTACAGCTCACCCCTGACCTGGCCTTAGTGACAGGTCCCACCACAAAGTCAACCACGCCTGTGACTGCCTCTGATCTGGCTTTGTATCCCTGATGACCCACACACATTGAGGCCAGAAGATCTTCCTTAAATATGTCCCTTCCCTGCATATGACCTCTCGAGACCCTTAAGTGACATCAGCTCCAGTGACAAGGGTCCAGCGCTGTTTGTCCTTATAGGACCTGTCTGTTCTGTGTCATGTCCCAGAACTTCCCTCCAGAGAGCCCCAAGGGCTCTTGGAGAGTTCTCCATAGCCAATCAGAAAACAGAAAGGACTTAAAGAATCCATACATAAAATAATGTACAATAGTTGCAAATAAAGGCTTGTATACTTTTAAAAACAACTGAATAGTGTTCGAGGAAATAAAAGACAACTTAAAAGATAGATACATAACTTGCTACTGGATAAAGCCTCTATCTCTTGAGGATATCAGTTCTCACCAAATTGATCACATGTTCAGTTCAATCCCAAGTAAAATCCAGGAAATTTTAGTTTTGTAAAAATGAAAAATGACTCTAAATTTACACGGAAATGTAAAGAGCCAGATTGGCCAGTTCAACCTTGCAGAAAGCAATAGCAAATCTTAAGGTCTTAACAGAAAGGTAATCAATACTGTGTGATCTAGGCATAAGAACAAATATACAAGAATACTTCACAGTTTTCAGAAATGAAAAATAAAATTAGGAGCCCTTTCTTTGTTGTTGCCATGTAGTGCCAGACACCTACAACTCTAAGGAAGAAAGGTTTATTTCAGTTCGCAGTTTGTACAGGTTTCAGCCCATAGCCTGCTGGCTCCAAGGCAGTATGTTTGGAGGCAGAGGGGCCTGGTGGAGGAGAAAGTGCTCGAGACATGGCAGTAGGAAGCAGAAAGAGTTCAAGGGAGGAGCAGAGAGACAGACCCTTCCAAACCACACTGACCCACCTCCTCTGACCAAACTTCACCTCCCAACATCAAATTTAGCTATAGACTCATCAGTGGAGTAATCCACCAGTGAGTATCAAACCACCATGATTCAATCACCTACCCTAAAGCCCCACCTATGAGTGCATAAGGCTTGGTGGGACATCTAAATATAAACCACAACATCCTCTATGAAGGAGGGAAAATCAGGTGTGTACTGATTATGTATCAACTATACTTGGTGCTGAATCATCATGAAGCAATGCCTGAAACATTCTGAGATAAAAAATGATCAATAAGAAATTCCATACTGATAAAAACATGAGATGTGAGGAAAATAATAGAGATTTTTACAGATGCTAAGATTTGGAAAGTGTACTTGACTCAAACTCATTCTTATATGTTACTTGAGAATGTACTCCAGCCAAATAAGGGAGCTCACCAGAAGTAAGGAAGACAAGATGGACAGGAAGACCTTGAGTTGAGGGAGAGAGAGAGAGAGAGAGAGAGAGATCCATGAGAAGTCAGAAAGGAACATGGAGGCTACAAGAGGGAGATAACTGGGATTTTTTAATGGCACCATTAGAATGAATTTCTTAGATTTTTTTATTACCACAATCTCAAACTAGGTGCCAGAGAAAATTGAGTCCAAATTTGCCAACAAGAAAGAAAAAAAAGGGCTGGAGAAGGATGTAGGGTGCCAGGCTGACTTCCCCACAGCTGCGGAATAGCAGGTGCAGAGAGGAGCCGCCATCCCCTGCTTCCCATTCATTAGCAGCAGTAAGCCTGATGTGCCCACATGATGCCCATGGAGCCGGGGGCAGCCAGCCCACATTCTGCCTCATACAGCCTGGCAGCAGTGGACCTCATCTGCCTGCAGATGGAGCACAAGTAGGCCCAATGGAAAAGCATCTCCTGCTTCACACCAGCCAACTGTGGTGGCCCAACCTGCCTGCCACAGGTTATATTTCTAATGGAACCCAGGGCTAACCCATTACAGCATACTCCCTGCATCAGTTTTCTATGACAGTGGCAACAAATTACCAGAAATGTGGTGGCTAGAGATGACACAAGTATATTATTTTATGGTTCAACAGGTCAGAAGCCTGTTGAGAGTCTCACTGAGATAAGTAAGGATATTGACAGGATTATGCTCTTTGGGGTGCTCCAGGAAAGAATCCATCTCTCTGCCTTTTCTATGCTCCTGTATTTTTAGGATCTTGCCTCCTTCCATCTTCAAAGTCAGCGATGGGCCGTCAAATGTTTCTTATGCTGCCACCTCTTCCAATTCTGTCCTCTACCAAAGGTCCCGGTGGTTACACTGGACCCACCAACAGGCTTTTGATCATAAGGTTAGCTAATTGGCAACCTGAATTCCAGCTGCAACCTCAATTCCCTTTCTCCGTGTGTATTATTCTGTCTTGTATTGCTGTGATAAAATACTACAGATTGTGTACCTTATAAATAAAAGAGGTTCATTCAGCTCACAGTTCTGCAGGCTCCAGCCAGTCCATGGTGCCAGTTCTGGCAAGGGCCCTTCTGGCTATGCCACATCATGGCAGGTGGTATCAGGACAGAAACATGTGTAAGAGAGAAAGACCACATCACAAGACAGGAAAACAGAAGGAAAAGACAGCGGGTCAGCCTTGTTCTTTTTTCTTTTTATACCAGGGATTAAACTCAGGACCTTGCTCTTGCAAGGCAGGCAGTGGCAGCACTGAGCTAAATTCCAGGCCCAGCCTTGTTCTTTTTATCACCTCACTCAAGAACTGATCAGGATCCCACAAGAACTACCTAAATTTCTTCAAGGGTTACGCCCCTACCAGCAGCAGTGTAATCTCCATCTCCGAGGGCCCATTTGTTGAAGGCTGTACCACCTCTCAACACTGCCCCAATGAGGACCAAGATTTCAATACATGAAACCTGGCAGAAACACACAAAATGTGCAGACAGAGTACCGTGTGATACAACATTCTTGGATTTCAAAAGTTAAGCTGAGAACATCTTTAGGGATCCACTCTTGGCCATTATTCTGCCTACCACAACTACCTGCAGTGCTGACATCATCTACCCCAGCAGAATGAGCTCCCACCACACACACCCTGAAGACTGCCAGAACCTGCATGCTAAGCCTGAAAAGGAAAACTGCCTGCTAGAAGAGAAGACATGATGGAACCAGAGGTCTCCTAACACATTATCCAAAATGTCCAGAACAAAAATGAAAAATACAGTGTGCTGTGATTCTGATGGGCTTTCCTTTGCATGTGATTTGTTTCTTTTCTCTTACTACTTGTAGTATTTTGTTCTTCTGTTGGATTTCTGGGATCTTGATTATTATATGTCTAGGTGTAGAGTTTTTTTTTATTGTGACTAGTTGGAGTTCTATATGCCTCACTTATCTGTATGTCTAATTCTTCCCTTCTGTTTGGGAAGTTTTCTGTCATTAATTCTGTGAACAGCTTTTTTTTAAGTCCTTTGTATTTTCTCCTGCTACTTCATGGATTCCTATCAGTCTTATGTTATTCTTCTTTGCATCAACTAGGTTGTTGGATCAATTTCTCATGATCCCTTACTGTATTTAAGAGACCTCTCTTTTCAAGGTCACTGACTGCAATCCTATCTTCTATATCTGAAATTCTGTCTTCGCAATCTTTTATTCTGTTGTGTATACTTTCAGTAGAGTTTTTAATCTCCTGGATATTTGTTTGAATCTGTTTTACGGATTCAATTTCTTTCCTCTGTTGGGCATTCATTGTTTCCATTTCTTTCTTATGCTGGACCTTCATGGCTTCTGTCATGGTCCTGAGCTCATCTATTTTTTTTCTCAGTTTCTGTTCTAGAGTTTCGAATCATGAGTTCCATTTTGCTCACTATCTCTATGGTTATCTGGGAAATTAGTTCTGCTATCAAGAAATCAAACAATAGAAAATGTTGGCAGGGCTGAGGGGAGAAAGGAACCCTTATCCATTGTTGGTGGGAGTGCAGACTGGTACAACCACTATGCAAATCAATATGGAGATACCTCAAAGAGCTGGGACTAGAGGTTCCATTTGACCCAGCCATTCCTCTGCTGGGTATCTTTCCAAAAGAACTAAAAGAATCATATCACAGTGATGTATGCACACCTATGTTTATAGTGGCACAGCTTGTAATAGCTAAAACTTGGAAACAGCCCATTTGCCCATCAGTTGGAAACTGGATAAAGAAGATGTGGTTTTTCTATAAAATGGAATATTACTCAGCCATAAAGAACGAGAAATTAGCTTCATTCATAGGAAAATGGATACATATTGAGGATATACTCCTAAGTGAAATAAGTCACACATGTGTAAATACTGAATAGTTTCTCTGGTGTGAATAAACAGTAATAGTACATAAGATCCTAATGAGATAACTGAAATTGTGAAATGGGAAGAAAGAGGCTAAAGGTGTAGGGAAGGTGTGATAGCTAGGGGAAGGGAAATAAGAGAAAAGAAAAAGTGTGAGAAAATGAAAAGATGGAAATAAAGTGTTTGTAAATGGGGAGGGGAGGAGGGGGTGAAGGGAGTGCAGGGACAAGGGGAAAAAATGAGAACCAAGACCTGTCATGTAGAGGTTCAAGATCCCAACAATGAATGTAACTGTACTGTATCCCTAAAATGTACCAGTAAAAAAATGAAAATTACAGCCCATTCCATAACCAGAGAAATCATAACTTAAATGAGAAGATGATGAAGCATTGTCAATGCAGAAATGAGTCAGATTTTGGAACTATCTGAAGAACCTTGTAAGGCAACCATGATGAAATTGATGTAACTAATTGTTATGCATTGTATCTAGATGTCCCCCCAAAGCCTCATGTGGTCATAGGTGTGGTATTTTGGAGGTGGCTGGATCTGGAGTGTGTGGTGCTGGGATAAAGGGTGTGTGGTTACTAAATTAGTCCCCTGATTGGTTTGGCATAGTTCTGGTAGGATTAAGGGTGCCCTACCTTGGGCATAAATGCTACCCACCCCAAGCGTGGTTGGATAAGGTATAGAGGACAGAAAAAGGCTTGTTTCTGGTCATTTGCTTGCTCCTTGCTGCTGTGCACTTTGCTATGGACTATTATCCTCGATGATGCACCCACCCCTCTGCCATGGCACCCTGAAGCCAGCCAACAAGAGACCAAAACTTCTACAAACTGTGAGCTGAATAAACCTTTCTTTCTTTAACCCTGAGTGTTGGGTATTTTGTTGAAACAACAAGAAAATTAACTAAGACTAATAAAAATAAATTATTTAAAAACAAATAAAAATATAAAATGCAAGCAAAGAAGTAAAGGTTACCTCCACAAATAGAAAGTATAGAACTATAAAGCAAACAAAAAATTAAAAACTCACAGAAAGCACTCAATAATAGAGATGTGAGATGAGAGGATAAATGAACTTAACGACAGATAGAATTTATTTAATCTAAACAATAGAAATAAATTAGAAAGAGACAAATAAATAAATAAATTTTCAGAAAACATAGACATTTAACAAAAGATCTAAAATTTGTACAATTGGAGTTCCAGAAAAAAAATGAAAATAAATGTAGGCCTAAAAAGTACTCAGAGAAATGTTTGAAAGCCTCACACATTTGTTTTCCTCACTGAGTTTATTGGTACATTTTAGGTATACAGTACAGTTACATTCGTTATTGGGATCTTGTACCTTTACATGACAGGTCTTAGTTCTCGTTTTTTTCCCCTTCTCCTTGCCCTCCCTTCACCCACTCCTCCCCTTCCCATTTACAAACACTTTATTTCCATCTTTTCATTTTCTCACATTTTTCCTTTCCCTTATTACCTTTCCCCTACCCTTCCCAATTTCCCCACACCTTTAGTTCTTTTCTTCCTATTTCACAATTTCAGCTATCTCATTAGGATCTTATGAACTATTATAGTTTATTCACACCAGAGAAATTATTCGGTATTTACACATGTGTTACTTACTTATTTCACTTAGGAGTATATCCTCAATATGCATCCATTTTCCTATGAATGAATCTACTTTCGCATTCTTTATGGCTGAGTAGTATTCCATTTTATAGAAAAACCACATCTTCTTTATCCAGTTTCCAACTGATGGGCAAATGGGCTGTTTCCAAGTTTTAGTGATTACAAACTGTGCCGCTATAAACATAGGTGTGCATACATCATTGTGATATGATTCCTTTAATTCTTTTGGAAAGATACCCAGCAGAGGGATGGCTGGGTCAAATGGAACCTCTAGTCCCAGCTCTTTGAGGTATCTCCATATTGATTTGCATAGTGGTTGTACCAGTCTGCACTCCCACCAACAATGGAGAAGGGTTCCTTTCTCTCCACAGCCCCAGCAACATTTGTTATTGTGTGATTTCTTGATAGCAGCCATTCTTTGTGGGGTGAGGTGGAATCTCAGTGTTGTTTTCATCTGCATCTCTCGAATGACCAGTGATGTGGAACATTTTGTCATATATTTACTTGCTGCTTTTATTTCTTTTTCTGAGAAATGTCCATTCATTTCAGATGCTCATTTTTGAATTGGGTCCTTATATTTGGGGGGCTGATTGTTTTGAGTTCTTTATATATTCTAGATAATAGTCGTTTGTCTGAGGAGCAGCTGGTAAAAATTTTTTCCCACATTGTAGGTTGTCTCTTAGTTCTGTTGATGGTTTCTTTTGCAGTGCAGAAGCTTTTTAATAAGATGAGGTCCCAGTTGTTGATTCTTTCTGCTAGTTCCTGTGTTATTGAGGATTTGTTCATAAAGTCTTTTCCTATGCCAGTGTCTTCAAGAGTCCTACCTAACTTATCTTCCAGAAGGTTTAGTGTTTCTGTTTTAATATTTAGATCTTTAATCCACTTGGATTTTAGTTTAGTGCATAGTGAAAGATAAGGGTCTAGTTTTAATCTTTGGCAGGTTGAGATCCAGTCTTTCCAACACCATTTATTAAAGAGGCTATCTTTCCTCCACTGAGGATGGTCAGCTCCTTTGTCAAAGATGATGTAGCTGAGTACATCTGGAGTTGTTTTTGTGTCTTCCAATCTGTTTAACTGATCCTCAGGTCTGTTTCTTTGCTAGTAACATGCTGTTTTTATCACAGTGGAAAGCCTCACAAATTTGAAGAATAACATTAATGTACATAATCAAGAAGCTTACCAGGGCCAGGGATTTAGCTCAGTGGTGCCACCATCTGCCTGGTAAGCATGAGGTCTTGAGTTCAATCCCTGGTATAAAAAGAAAGAAAGAAAGAAAGAAAGAAAGAAAGAAAGAAAGAAAGAAAGAAAGAAAGAAAGAAAGAAAGAAAGTAAGTTACCTCAAGGCACATGATAATTAAATGAAAATTAGAGACTAAGAAGAAAACCTTAAAAGCAACCAGAAAAAGTTGACACTTAACATTTAGAGAATATCTGAATTGCAGCCAATTTCTCATCTGAAACTATGGAGTCCAGGAAGAAGTGGCACAGCATTTGTAATGTGAAATGAGAAAAGAATGTCAACTTTAGATTTTATATTCAAGGAATGTATCCTTCAGGGAAATGTAGCACTAAAATGCTCACATTAGTGGGGGAAGAGGAAAATGCTCAAACCAATAATCTAAGCTCCTAACTCGAGGCTGAAAATGAAAAACAAAATAAATCCAAAACAAGCTTAGAAGAAATAAAGTGATAAAAACAAGAGTAGAAGTTGATAAAATTAAAAAAGGAAAACAATAAAGAAAATCAGTGAAACCAAACCTTAAAAAAAAATCAGTAAAATAAATAAACCTCTAGCAAAACTGATAGAGATTTTTTTAAAGAGAGAAAATACAAAGTACCAATATCAGGAAGAAAACAGGAGGTTTCACTACAAATATTATAGACATTGAAAAGATAATAAAGGAAGGCTACCACATGACTTTGTAATATGAATTCAACACTGTAGAATAAATGGGTCAAGTTCTCAGAAGTACAACTATAAAATTCACCTAAAGGGTAATCTGAATTATCCTACAATCATTAAGTAGATTAACTTTGTAATTTAAAATTTCAAAAAGTCTCCAGTCCCATATTGGTTAGGGTTCTCTAAAGGAAGAGAATTGATAAAAAAAAATGTATAATTGTGCAAGGAGATATATTAGGTATCTTACAAGATCAGAGGCAGGAGAGTCCACAGTGGTTGTCTGCCTGGTGGAGGACCAGAGAATTCAGTAGCTGCTCAGCCCAAGGAGATGGAAACTGCAGAACCAGAGACATCAATAATGCAGCTCCAATCCAATGTCAAAGGCCTGGAAGTTTGCTGGAGGTCTATGTCTGCACCTGAAAGCTGAGCAAACTGGATGCAAACCAATATCCAGCGTGGAGCTCTTCATAAACAGGCACACTTCCTTCTTCTTTTCCTTTTTTATTCCATTCAGAGTACAAGCTTATTGATTGATGCCACCCACAGCTGAGTGGGTCTTCCCTCCTCAGCTTTCAGCCTACACATCAATTATCTCTGGAAACACCCCTAGATACACCCAGAACTGTACTTTATTAGTTATTTCTTGCTTTAGTCAAGTTGATAGTTCACAATTAATAGTCACAGTCCACCCCTTGTTAATCTGACAACCAGACCCATCTCCTTAAGCCATACTTATGTCCAAATACAATAGCAAGTTCATAATTACACCCAGCAGGTGACAACTGCACTATGCACAAACAGAAATGTACTAATTCCCTCCCACAAATAGAAGATAGGGATTTTCTTTAGGTGATGATCACTCTTTTCCTGACATTCTATGCCTTAATATTATAATGTAGAGTTAACAATGCCAAATACCAATATTAGGTCAGTCAATGTTACAGGTTATTCACAAAGAAAGAAAATAGGTATCTGCTTAATATACATGCATAAAATGTACAAGCATATTAACGAAATAAGGAAGAACTATCCACAACAACCCTCACTTCTATAACTGGTCATATAGTCATAGCTGGTGCATAATACCTCCATTCCTGAACACTTCTGTTCATAAACAATTCAGTTCTCAAACAAAAGTGTTTGACAAAAATTTTCTTCCATTCAGAAACTCTACATGGGGTGACAAACACAACCACAGCCATCTTCCCCAAAATCATAAAACAAATTGTTTGTGAACCAAGATACTACTGTATTTATAACTACCTTTTCCTCCTACTCATCCTGTATTTTCTTGGCCTCCAGCAAGCATCTCTTTAGGTTTTAGTTCTTTACCTGGAAAGGTAATCCATACCTTCATTCCCAAATGTTCTGGGGGCTCCTTCCAATACATTGACTGCACTCCCTCTTTGTTCCAAGATAAGATGCCTCACAGAGGGTCAATAGAGACCAGCTAAACACCACTGCCAAAGAGGTCAAGCACATGTGTCTTTGCATGACTGCTTGAACCAGTGGGAGTAAAGTCCAAGTGCCCAAGTAATCACAGTGTTTTTGGTCCATCTGTGCACCCATTTGTTCATCCGTTCATCCACACATCCATCCACCCGTCCATCCATTCATCTACTCAAACATTGATAATCCATCTTCTCACCCATCTACCTGTTCATCCATCCATCCACCTGTTCATCCATCCACACATTTACTCATCCATCCATCCATCCATCCACTCATCCAATTATCTTTTATTTAGCTACTTTGTCCAGCCTTCTATCCATCTATCCATCCTTTCCTTCATTTAGATGTTTGCTGAGTTCTGGAAGCCCACAGGTACCAAGTTCTGGAAGCCTTGTTCATCCTTGAGAAGCCTGTGAGGGGTTATGATTCCTTGCACCTGTCTCTGTCTTCTCAGTGTATCACAGTGATTTGCTCTGCCCAACTCCCCGCCAAGCTGCACTCTTGTATAGGAAAGCTCACATTCACACAAACCAGCACACTGCCCATCATCAATACTCAGCATGGATTAAACACAGCAACCTGAAGAGCCAGGAGTCCACAGATAAGGAAAGCAAGGTCCAGAGAGGTGAGTGAGTTGGGTAAGGTTACACAGGGGGTTCCACCTGGGCCTGCCTAGGCTGAGTACAACCAGAGTTATGGCTGGAATGCTGTCACTGACAAGTCCCAGAGCCAAGGGCAGTGCCTGGGCCACCACAAGCTCACAGCACGGTTAAGGAAAACCAGTCAAATAGAAAGAGTAAGTGAGAGGCACCGACATGTGGTTTGGAAGAGGGATACTGATGTAGGCAAAGCTGACCCTGAGGGTTGTTACCCAGCAGAGATCACAAGTCATGGACACTTTCAAGGGGAAGAAAAAAAAAAAAAACAAATGCAATGTGAAGAGCCCTCACCTCCACAGGGAGGCTGAAGCAGGAAAGTGATCAGGTATGGGGGTGTGGTTCAAGGACACTGGAAAGGTCAAGACAAGGATAAGACTTGGAGGGCAAGAGGAGGACAGAGCCCAGGTGAAGGCCATGTGGATGCATAGATGATGCTGTCCCTTATCAGGACAGCATGTCATGTGTGCCTACTGTGTGCCAGGCTGTCATAAATGCCTATTATGTGCCTGCCAGACCATCTTGAGTGCCCACTATGTGCCCGGCCATCATAAGCACTTACTGTATGCCAGGCACTGATCAGGCCCCAAGATGCCATCCAGCTCTATAACTACAGCAGCATGTGGTTTTGTCCCTCTTCCTCTTTCTGATAAGAAGCTATCTGACATCTTGGAGGCAGAAAGGATGGAAGGGAAGCACAAAGGGGTCACATAACTGGGCCAGGCACCCCAAGAGGAAAACCAGGTCACCTGCACTCAGCAAAGAGCAGGGCACAGCAGGTGACAGCTGATCTGGCTTTGTATGTGTCATGGTGGCCAAGCACCAAGCTACAAGTCAGCGACAATACCATGAAGCAAAGAGCACACGTCTCTGTGTGGTGGGTTGACCCCAGCATGCAGTTCCACCAGATCTTTTGGGGATGCACTAATCTAAGCCAAGGCTGGGCACCTGACCCTTAGCCCATCCACCACCCGGCTTGCTCCCAAGCCCTAGGATTAGCCAGGGTTAGTCACCATCAAAGAGCTCTCTGCAGAAAAAGCACCACTTAGCCATCCTGGGGCATCCCAGAAAGCAGGGCAGCATGCATGCCTCACCCATTTCTCCTGGTCTTCTGGTGCAACCCACAGGACAGTGGCCATCTGTGTAAATTTCATTCATGACAAGCTACAGGGAATCGAACGGTGGTCCCTTAAAAGCTGTGTCCACACTCTAATCTCCAGAATGGAGGACTGTGGTCTTATTTGGAAAAAGGGTCTGTGCCCTTGAGATGAGGTGGGACAAGTGTCCTTGCGTAGGAGGCAGGCAGAGGGACATTTGAGGACAGGAGAGGAAGCAGGGATTAGAAAGACGCAGCTGAAGACCAGGAAGTGAATGGGGCCACCAAAAGCAGGAAGGGGCCCAGGGGACCTGACGGAGCTCCGGAGTGTGAGACCTGTTCACATCCCAGGTTTGGACTCCTGGCCTCCAAACTGCCGGTGAGTAAAGTTCCACGTCTCAAGCCACACAGCACATTGTAATTTGTTACAGTGGCTACAAGAAAGGGCCCGACACAAGCTGACTGGGGCTGCTGACCAGAGCCCGGGCTACTATTTACATGAGAATCAGTGACCTCATCGCTCAGGCCCACACCGCTGGCCACTGTGCCCTTGGCTGGAAAGGGAATCCTAGGTTGCATCTGTGCTTGGGTGTGGAGCTGTGGGTGAGCAAAGATGAAAAATGGGCCTATTTATAAACAGACAGGGCCTCAGGGTGGGCAACTGGTCAGCAGAGGGATCCAGCAAGGTCAGAGGCCCTGTCTCGGGGGGTGGGGACATCACAGAGAAGAGCGGTGCCTAGTGGAAGGTGGGGGTGGAGCAGGGTGCTCAGGCTCAGGCAGTGGGCTCCGGTCCCTTCTGAAGCAGGAATGTTCAGCTGGCTTCCGAGTCATTTCTGGTGTCCCAGCAAAGAGCAGATTCTTCCCTGCTGTCTCATTGCCTCTCTGGGAAAGTAAGCCAGTACCCAGGGAAAATGCCCTGCACACAACCAAGCCCTGCTCCTGCCACCCACGGGGGACCCTGTCACAGGAGCAGGCTTCCATGTCTCCCCCATAATGACTGCCTCCTGCACAGGGCCAGGGCAGAGGAACTTGGCTGATGGTATCTCTGCCTAGAGCTGTCTTACAAAAGGCAGGAAGCTGTGCATTGTGCCAGGGACATGAGTGGCAGGGACTCGACTAGCAAAGGTCCACTTACCACTGGTGCTGGAGACAGCTGGATGGGGGGAAATCATGGCACATGGGCTGCCTCACTCAGCCTGTCCATAGGAGATACAAGGGGGCCTAGGAGCAGGGGGTAGGTCACATCTGTGACCCTCTCTGGTGCTGGCCTCCAGGTCTTGTGTACCTGCAAGCACTTCTCTGTGTAGTGGTCCCAGCAGAAAGCAGAAGGGTGGCAGACTGCTCAGGCTCAGGGGGACAGGATTTAATATTAAGCCTCAGATCACAGCTCCACCTCCTTCTTAGCTGTGTGACCCTGAGAAAGTCACTCAGCCTCTCCAAGTCTAATTTCTCCATCCATGAAAAGAAGATGACAGTTCTATTTCACCAAGCTCTCGATGGGACCATAAGTCCCATTACAGCCATCTCCAAGCCTCTTGCTTCTTCTTCATCTTTCTCCTGCAAAAGTCTGTGGTGACTTCAGGGTCTGTCCATGCCAGCTGTGGTGTGGCTACATGGACCACTCAGTATGTCACTTGTGCTTCCTGGAGCTGCCCCGGAGGCAAGCACCTTGGGGAGTCTCGGGCAGCCTGTGGGATTGCAGGCTCAGGCAGCTGCTGCTCCTCCTCCTGACCTGAGGGACATAGCCAGGACACTTGAATTCTCAACCTTTAGCCTTCACATCCAGTTGTCACATAGGAAGCTGGGGAATGAGCTTCCCAGGTCAAATTCCAGTTGACATAGATGCAAATTCTGTGGGTGGCCGGGGTGACCCAAGGGGAAGAACTGGCCACCAGAATAGGGAGTCCTGGCAGGCTACTCCCAGCATCTCACATGGTCTCAGGAGGGGCCTGGTTTTCTCTCCACCTCAGTGTCCTTAACTGGGTATTATTATCCCAGAGGCCCCAGGGACACAAGCTGACCCCAGTAACCTGCCCATTCCTGTCAGGCTGCAGGGGACCTGTGAGCTCAAGGTCCTTCCCTGCTCCTGCCTGCTCTTTCTTGTGAGCTGGGACCCCATAAATCATCAGGAGCCCCACCTCCTGGAACTGGAGCTGAGAGTCACTGCAGGAACAATAAGGGGCCATCTGGGTCTCTCCAGTGACAAAGGTGTCACTCTGGTGTGGCAGAGGACCCAGTAGCAGTCGAAGGTCAAGTCCTAGAATCTCACTGGTGTAGGCCACTATTGTAAGTTCATGTCAGAAAGCCAGAGTCTCCATTGGAAAGCCAAAGTGGCTGTGTAGGAAGACCAAAAAGTCTTCTCCAGAAGGCTGAAGGAATTGGAAATGAAAGTCCAAAGGCAATGGCGAAGACCAGAGCTCCTCTGAAAAATGGCCTGCTTCCCTTCGTCTTTTCCTTTTTTATCCCAACCAGGCTATAATCCTATTGGTTGGTTCCACCCATATGGGGCAGGTCTTCTCCCTCAGTTTTCAGCCTATGTGTCACCCACAGACACATCCAGAGCCAGTTACTAACCTCTTTGAAGATTCCTACTCAAGTC
This sequence comes from Fukomys damarensis, assembly GCF_012274545.1. Taxonomy (NCBI): domain Eukaryota; kingdom Metazoa; phylum Chordata; class Mammalia; order Rodentia; family Bathyergidae; genus Fukomys; species Fukomys damarensis. Next base: position 70,304,217 of record NW_022900913.1, read on the forward strand.
AAGTTGATGTATCGCAAGTAACAATCACAAGAAGTGATACACATGCATGTAAAAAAAAAAAATTCAGATGAAGTAAACATTCTGAGGCCAAAAGCCTGGATGGCTAAACCCTGTGAATCTGGCCAAGATGTCCCAAGTTCCTGGCTGCCATGGGCTGAATTATGGCCCCAAAAGATGTGGCTGCATTCTGGTCCCTGGAAGCTTTGAATGTGGGAAAAGGCTCTTTAAAGTGGGCTTACATTAAGAACCATGAGATGAGGGGGCCATAATTACCCAGTGGCAAAGTGTCATCACAAGAGACACACAAAAGAGAGAGACACCCAGAGAGGCAAAACCACGTGGAGACAAGGCAGAGATGGAGGTGTCACAATCCAGGAGACTGCAGCCACCAGGACCTGGAAAGGCAGGAAGGATCCCGCCCTAGGGTCTGCAGAGGGAGCAGGCCACGCTCACACCTTGGTGTCAGACTTCTGGCCTCCAGGACTTCGAGAATAGCTCAATTGTGTTAGGCCACTCTGGTTGTGGCAGTTTGTTACAGTAGTCACAGGAAACTAACAGAGTGGCCTTGAAAAATGGGTTCATATCTACATATTAAAGTCACAGGGGAGGATCTCTTTTAATCTTCATAAAAGAAAGAACACACAGATCCCAGCAGAGGATAGTGGAAAGCCTATGCCCACTCCCAGGGGAATAGCATACTGCCCTAAAAGAAATCAGCGGACAATAGTTAGTAGTGGGTCAGATGTTCATGATAAAATGCCAAATACAAAATTAAATGCATATACACTTTGTTTTGTTTTTATAAGCATGCTGAGAAAAAAAAAAAGAATAACAAGGGCTAGGAATTTAGCTCAGTGGTTCCACCGCCTGCCTCACAAGCACAAGGTCCCAAGATCAATCCCCAGTACCAAAACAAAAAACAAAAAAAAGAATAACATTAGCTTTCTTTGGGCTCAGTGGGGTAGCTTGTCCTTTAGTCTCTAAATTGTTCTTCTCTCAACTTTTCCAAATTCTCAGTAAGTATATATTAATTTTATCACCAGAAAATAGAGAGCCATCCTAAAAATGGTGTCTTCTTGCACATGTAACATATGTGGTCCCAGGAGATCCTTTCAGCAACTCTATGCCATTATTCAGTGTTGTAGATGAGGATGATGGCTGCAGGAGACACTTTTCTGATGACAGCCAGCCATGTCCTCCCACCTGCAGTGGGGCTGCGACCCGCGCATGCCACCCCCTCCCACCTCTTTCTTGACCACGCCCAGGACCTGGCCTTGTCCTTCAAGTTAGTTGGTGGCTAAAAGTCTCAAGTGCCCTCCAGGCAGAGATAAATAACAGGGCACAAGATCCTGGGATTCCAGTTTTCTATTTTTAACTGGAATGAAGGATAAATCATTTCTGCTAACTGTTTTTACCTGGCTGCAGGAAATGATGCATCGCCATCTTTTAAGAGAAAATTAGGTCTCTAATTCCATGGTGCATGTAATAAAATGGTACTTTGGCTCTCTGTGCTGAATATATGGCCCGTCGCATCCTAATTTACTATTTCGACACTGCCTGAAATGTTCTGAAGTTATTAATGTGGCAATATATTCAAGCACAAAACCTGGCCTTCAAACGCCATGGAAGCACTTAATTAACACAATAGATGGTTGTGTGGAGAGAAGGGGTAACAGAAAGAGGCACCAGCTGGGAACTGGGGACATGGCCAGCCCCATGGGGCCACTGCTATGAGCAGGCCCTTGGTGTCTCTTTCTGGAGGGCAGAATTGGGGTACCTGACAGGCTCTAAAGAGATACCCCACTGCTCCCTTGTCTGGACCCTGGCTGCACCTGTCTCCTTCTCCTAAGAATACCCTGGATGCTGCTCTTTGTCCTGTCTCTGCCACAGGACAGCTGTGAATGCTCCTGCACACTGTCCACATGGGCAGGTCAGCCCCAGGCTCTGAGCTGTCCCTACTGTGCTCTAGAGAAAAGGCCTTTCCCACTGCAGATCTGTCCTGATGGCCCAGGCAGCAATGGATGGGGCCGAGTCTCACCGTAACACACAGAGAGGCCTGGGGGGCTCGGACTCATGTCACCTCCCTGCACACCTCCAGCCTCCTTCCGCTGCCAGCATGGACCAGGATGGCCACAGCTGCCACATTGCTGTGCATCCCCTCTGCTGAGCGTGCAAAGCTCCTGTCATGTCTCACTTTCTCCAGGATGAGGGACACCTCCTATTTGGGGGACAGATCACAGGGAGAGCTCATTCAGCTGTGGTTATTACAAGGAGTCCATTCTCAAGCCATGCCTGGCACATAGACGACATCACTTCGTGTCAGCTGTGAAATGTGCCCACTAGGAGGCAGCTATATTCAGCCCACACCTCACCTCAGGTGCTGTCCAGCAGAAGCAGAAGCCCAGAGTCAGGGGGTAGTGGGGAGGGGGCACAAAGCCCCACCACCACCACACCACCCTGGCTGGACAAGCCCATCAGGCTGCCCCAGCAAAGTATGCTCTTCCCAAACACATGTTGTCCCCAGGCTGAGGGAGCTTCATTTTAGGATCCTATCTGCCACTCTTAGCCTGGCAACCTCACTGGGAGTTGGAAGCCCAGAGCAATCCATTCGGTTGGCAGCTGGAGGAAATTCAGCACAGGGTTAGGGGCTTGGTGGCCACAGACTCAGTTTCCTTCTGTGTCCCTGGGTGACAGCAATAGGGAGTCATCTGTGTGCCTGGCCTGGATAGTGTTCTTCTTTAGAGAGGGTGATTAGGGTCTTCCTGAGAATTGGCCTGTTCATTCTACAAAGAAAGGGAAAGCAGGCTGGGGTCTCACCCCTGTCGGGATCCAAGAAAATCACAGCTAAGGGTGAGGAGCTGGTTTTTCAACAGCAATCTGACCCCTGCTCTTTGAAGTGTCATGAAATTGGCTGCTCTTACCCACTTCGGCAGCAGGCTTGGAGAGTACTCTCAGCACCTGATTAAAGGAGGCTCCTTTCTGAGCAGTTCCTGCCTCCTCCCGTATCAACCCCAGACCAGGGGGAAGTAGAGGCCATTGCAGCCCAGACTGACCCAGAGGGGCACAGCGGGACCTGGCCATCATGTGGTCAGCTGTGTCCCCCTCAGCTCTGAGAGCCAGGCTGGCCAAGGGGAAATCGGAGATGAAGCAGAGGGAAGAAGGGAGCTCACCTGGCAGAATGTCCTGGATGTCACTGTCCTTCATCCTCCAAAAAGCTCTGTGGGGAGCATTTTAGCTTCACCGCACATGAAAAGAAACAGAGATTAGAGCATGACCTCTTGCCCCAAATCTTATGCCCTGGCTTGGTCTGCCCTGCACCTGTATTTGTCCATGTGGCCATGAGCAAACCTACAGCCCTCAAGAGAAGCTCAGGCCTATGTCACCAGCTTGGTCCCTCTGCTGTGCGGTCAGTGAGCAGGCACCCAGCAAGGCCACCTGGCCTCCAGTGTAGATGGGAAGGCTCCTGTGACTAGGGGCCCTGTTTCCCACCACTCCTGTAGCTTTGCAGGATGAAAACTCCACATGCCACCCAACATGTAGTAAGCCAGGTGGCCGGCTCCAGCTCGGACTATGGCACACATGGAGAGTTTAATCCTGAGTACTGCTGTCATCCACTAAGGACAACCAGCAAATATGTCCCAATAAGGCTGAATAAGTCTCCCTGAGAACTGTTGCCATCTTTGCACTCCCTAAAGATCCCAGTGACCAGGGAATCCATGGGGTGGTGTATGGAGCCATTCCAATTTGTGTTTTGGAAGAATCCATCAGAACAGGAAATGCTTTTGCAATGTTTAGTTGCAAGAGAAGGTTATGAAAGTATCCAGGTGGTGCAATGATAACTGCATGGAGGAGAAAAAGGAAAAAACAAGAAGTGAAAAACAAGTGGATTAGCCAGGAGTGGTTGGTTGGTAGTGCACTCCTGAAATCCCAGCACTCAGGAGGCTGAAGCAGGATGATTTCCACAGCAATCTTAACACCAACCTGGACTACTGAGTGAGTTCAGGGCCAGCCTGGGCTACAAACATAGTAAGACCTTGTCTCAAAACATCAATCAACCAATCAATCAATAAAAAAAGAAAGAAAGAAAAGAGAATGGATTGGTGTTGAAATGTCACATGGAACTATGGGTAGTTTCAGTGTTCTGTTTTGTTTTTGAGACAAGGTCTCCTTTTCAGTCATGGCTGACCTTGAACTCACAGCAATCTTCTTGCCTCAGCCTCCCAAGTGCTGGGACTACAGGTCTGCACCACTACCCTTCGCTGATTTTTGTTTTCTTACCTCTCTGATGAGTACACTTTCTGTTTTAGAGTACTTTTAGGTCCACAGTAATGCTGAGCAGAAGCCACAGAGCTGTCCCCCAACGTGCATACCTCCCATTTTCAACACCTTTACGTGGGTTCTTCTCCACTTTCTTTTCCTTCCCATCTGACTGTAATGAAAAACAATAATGCATTTTATTTGAAATGAAAGAAAGCAAGTGGGGAGAGGTGAGGGCCTCTTGGTCGAGGTTCGGAACTCCAGGGTTCTCTCCCTCAGCTTTCCTAGGCACAGGTGTATTTTGCCAGTGCCGGACTTCCTCTGGTCCTCAGCTCAAGACTGTCCACACGCAGTCTCCACACTGGACTCTCGCGACACCCACTCAACACCAGCCTCCGCAGGAAGCCTCTGCTCTCCGCATCTGTGACTGGGCGAGGTCTCCGGCCCACCCCTGCCCTCTTCACCCTGGCCTTGCTTGTCTGCTACCAGAAGGCCCAGGCCAGGGAGTAACGTGGTCTTCAGGTGGGCCACCCACCGGCAGGGGGCAGAGTATGGGGCCTGGGTGGGGCCGCCCTGTGACTCCTCTGTGTCCGGTGGCGGGCACAGGAGCTCTGGCTGGATGTGGAGATGTGTCCAGGGCCTATTTTAGGCTCTGTTTGGAGCTTTACAAGGGGCAGCAGTGGAACTTGTGCACTTTAGGCACCTCGGGTAGAGCCCTGAGGGTCCATCTGCTCCACTCCAAGAGGTCACCCAGGGGTTGGTGCCCAGGAAGGAGGCCACAATGCACCAGGAGATCTGGGGCAGGCTTTTCCGCTGGGCCTCAGCTTCCCTGCATAAAGAATCATGCAGGACACCCTCCTCCGACCCATCCACGAAGCTGTTCTAGGACCTGATTGAGGATCTTCACCTGGTACCAAAGCCCTTTCAAATGTGAGACATGCAGGAGGACACATTTCATTTCCATAGCTCACCTGACAGCTACGAAGAATTCTGCCAAAGACCCTAGAAAAGCAGCTCCAAAAGTAGGGATCAGCTTCTCACTTTTTATGGAGAGATGACAATGCCAAGTTTGACCCATGAACCTGTCTATGCCACACATTTGTACACACACATTCTCAACCAGACACAGACTCAGCCACACACAATCTCAACAGCATATGCCTTGGAGAAGGTGGAGAGCTTTCCAAGCCCTGCTTACTTTCCAGCTGCCAACAGGAGGTTTCCTCTCTCCTCTGGCTGGCAGGCATCACCACTGCAGTCACTATGAAAATAGTTCTCGGAGGTGTGGCTGGCTTGGTGGCTTCATCTTGCTTCAAATTAAAACTGTGGTCCCAAGCCAGGTGAGGTGGCACATGGCTGTAACCCCAGCACTTGGGAGGCCGTGGAAGGAGGATCACAGCCAACCTGGGCTGCATAGTTCAGGGTCAGCGTAAACTACAAAGAGAGACCCTGTCTCAAGAAATAATAAAATTTTTTAAAAAAATTTGTTTGAAATAAAACTGTGGTCCCTGGCAGTCCATTCTGTCATGGACACCATTCTCATGGATTTCCTTGTTGCTGTGACATCAGCTCTATGTCTGACCTGACCCCTCCATAATCCTTTGTTTTAAAGGGCTCTGCCTTTGCACAACCTGTGCTCAGTGGGGCTCTGGAACCTAGGCCTGGGTCTCAGCTTGGTGGACAGCTTGGGCTGTAGCTCCCACCTGCTGCCCTGACCATTCACCTTAGGCTTCAGTTGAAGAGGCTTTGTTAGGACCAATGGCTGTGGGAAGATCCCTGCCAGGTTTGTGAAGCAGAGCTTTCTGGGTGCAGTCCTAGGGCCAGGAACCTGCATTTCCTGTCAGCTCCTCACTGCTAATGCTGCTGGCCCCGGAGCCACCCCCAGAGAACTTCTGGTTGAGTGTGCAGTGTCCCTAAGAGATAGGCATCTTTACCCAAATGCATGGGATCTGGTTACCGGAAAAGGAAGCTGTCCCCATACTCTGCCCTCACACACCCCCTTGGATAGTTCCTGGACAACTGACAGCTGTCATCTCTGAGGCTTATTTTAAAAAGAAACCAGAATCAAGACTTGCCATGTAAAGGTACATGATCCCAACAATTAATGTAACTGTACTGTATCCCTAAATGTACCAATAAACTCAATAAAAAAAAAAAAAAAAAAGAAACCAGAGCCAGACATAATGGTGCACACTATCAATCCCAGCCATTCAGGAGGCTGAGGCAGAAGAATCAAAAGTTCAAGGCCAGCTTGAGCAATTTAGTGAGATGCTATGTAGGGAAAGAGGAGAGGCAGAGAAAAGCTAAGGGAAAAGAAAAAATATGAGAAAAGGAAAAAAACTGGAAACAAAGTCTCTGTAAATAGGCAAGGGGGGGGTGAAGGGAAGGCAGGGGAATGGGGAAAAAATAAGAACCAAGATACATCATGTAAAGGTACAAGTTCCCAATGATGAATGTACTGTATTGTATACCTAAAATGTACCAATAAAGAAAAAAGGAAAAAAAAAATAAGTAACTAAGGATAGAGCACCCCTGGATAAAAAAGAAAGAAAGAAAGAAAGAAAGAAAGAAAGAAAGAAAAGAAAACCAGAACAGATAGTTGGGCCCTGTGGTGGTTAAACATAATTATCTCAACTTGAGTGGCCTGGGAGCCACCTAAAGGATTAACAAAGCATACTGCTGGTTGTGTTTGGTGGGACATGGAGGTTTGACCTTGGGATCAACATGTGGCCCCTGGCCCCAAAGAAAGAAAGAAAGAAAGAAAGAAAGAAAGAAAGAAAAGAAAACCAGAACAGATAGTTGGGCCCTGTGGTGGTTAAACATAATTATCTCAACTTGAGTGGCCTGGGAGCCACCTAAAGGATTAACAAAGCATACTGCTGGTTGTGTTTGGTGGGACATGGAGGTTTGACCTTGGGATCAACATGTGGCCCCTGGCCCCTTCCTCTCTGGCACTGTTCCTCTCCTCTGCTTCCCAGACACCACAAATTAAGCAACTTTGCCCCACCACACTCTTCCACCATATTGTTTTTGCCTTGGAGTCAGCTGACCATGGACTGACTCCCCTGAACTGTGAGCTGAACTAAATCTCGCCTTTAGGTTGTGGGTGTCAGGTACTGTGTCCCAGGGACAAGTAAGTGACGAGTATTGATCCCCATACAGAGTAAGCAGAATCTACTAGACATCACAGAAGCCCAACTTGCTCCGCATGCAGAGCCTGCAGTGGAAGCCAGAGGCAGCTGTCCTACTCCATGTGAGATGGTGGGTGCTAAAGGACATTGTTTCTGTGGGAAGGAGTCATTCCCCACTGGGTGATGAAGACATGGACCTCTGACCTCTGCCTCATTTCTAGTGTCCTTGGCAAGCTGCTATGATGGAGCAGGACTGAAGTAAACTTCCCAGTGGGGCCTCATGTCCAGCACCAGGAGACCTAAATCCAAGTGAGAGGCCTCTCCAATAGCAGCCATGTCCCCTCCTGCACCCTCAAGGATCCTATTCAGACAAGACCTTGGCAGCAGTGGTACATAGCCTGGCTGCACTACAGTCACCTGAGAGACTTCCACCCTCCTGTACCAGAGGCCCAGCATCGCCATGCCCCCTACACCAGGACCTGGAAATGCAGAGGTAGAGTGCACATCCTCCAGGAAGTCAGGCCCCTTACACAGGACAGGGAGGGATCCCCTCAGGCACCACCCACAGCTCTCCTGGATCACCTGTGTGCCCTGCCCATCTGCACAGAGCAGGACTGAGACTCATCACAAAGCACACAGCATGAGGCCTCTGGCTTCACATGAAAACCTGTGAAGCTGAGTTTGGATGCTACTTTAAAAACTATCTTTGAGAAGTTGCTCAATACCATTAATCATGAGGAAGATGCAAATTAAAGCCACAACGAGACACCATTGGAGTGGTTACTACCAAAGCACACTTCACAAAAAGCAGGAAATCCAGAGCACGGACAAGGATGCGGAAAGAACTGGAATCCTCATGCCCGGGTTTTCCACAGCTTCACAAGTCCCCTGCAGCCAATCATTCCACTCTGGGTGTGCATACAAAACACCAAAGCAGGCATTTGGAGTCTGGAGCAGTGTTGTTCAGCAGAAGTGCAGAGGTGGTCCAGCCACAGGGAGTGGAAAAACAAGTGGCACAGATTTGCGATTGAGCATGCTCTGCTTTACACAGGGAGGAGATCCAGACACACACTGCAACGGTCATGAACTCCGATGACACACTGGTAAGGGAAATAAGCTAGCCACAGAAAAGACAAATACTAACCTGGTGTGGTAGTCCATGCACATCATCCCAGCACTCTGGGAGTCTGAGGCAGGAGAATCACAAGTTCAAATCCAACCTGAACCTGGGCTATTTAGTAACTAGTGAGAACCTTTCTCAAATTAACAAATACAGAGGGATTAGATATACTTAAAAGTATCAAACTGTACCCCCAAAATATTTGTTATGGTAAATTTTGTGTTATGCATATTTTACTACATCGGGAAAGAAAGATCACAGCAATAAAAAGAGCCCTTTTTGGTGGAATTGCAGACTGGTGCAACTACTATGGAAATCAATATGGAAATACCTCATAGAACCAGGATTAGAGGTCATGTTTGACCTAGCTACCCCTCTGCTGGGTATCTTTCCAAAAGAATTAAAAGAATCATACCACAGTGATATATGCTCACCTATGTTTATAGCAGCACAGTTTGTAATAGCTAAAACCTGGAAACAGCCCCAGTGCCCATCAACTGGAGCCTGGATAAAGAAGATACAGCTTTTCTATAAAATGGAGTACTACTTAGCCATAAGGAATGAGAAACTAGAGACATTTATAGCTAAATGGATGCACATGGAGGCCATACTCTTAAGTGAAATAAATAGGGCACACTTGAGTGAATACCAAATAGTTTCTCTGGTGTGAAAAACTACAAGTGTAAATAAAGTTCAAACGGTATAATTGATAGTGTGAAATACGAAGAAGATGGCTAAAGGGGAAGTGGGAAGGGAAGGGGAAAGGAAATAAGGGAAAAGAAAAAAATGTGAAAGAAGGAAAAGATGGAAACAAAGTCTTTGTAAATAGGGAAGGGTGGAGGGGATGAAGGGAGGGCAGGAGTATGGGGAAAAAATAAGAACCAAGACACATCATGTAGGGGCCGGGGATTTAGCTCAGCAGTTCGGTGGCCTGCCTTGCAAGCACAAGGACCCGAGTTCAAGTACCGGTACCCCCCACAAAAGACATATCATGTAGAGGTACAAGATCCCAATGATAAATGTAACTGTATTGTTTGCTTTAAATGTACCAATAAACTTAATGGGAAAAAATAAATAAATTTAAAAATAAAAAGAGCCCTTTTGTGGAAATGACTAACACTCCTTTCACAGTAAGTTGTTTAATCTGAAACAGTGTCTTAGTTGGCTGGAGCAAGGGCAACACGGCACCAAGCATCCAGGGACCATTCTGTACTCTTTCCAAGTTCAGAAATGCTGTACTGGGCAACTGGCTAGAAGAAGTGGTCATGAGCTCCTGCACTGATGCCAGGCCTGCATCTGTGACCACACTGCCTCCACTGGCCCTGTGGAACTTCACCAGACCATTCCTCTCCACCCGCAGCAAAATTCGCTGGGCACGAGAGGCTGAGGCAGGAGGGTGCAGGCTCTGGCTGGCGCTCCTCCATCAGCAAGATTAGGGAGAAGTGGATGTGGCCCAGTGAGAGAGAATAGGCAGGGGACAGAGAGAGGAGAGGTGGGGAAAGGTTCCTTCCAGCCTCTGGCACACAAGAGGCACCTGACCAACATTGGCTTGCTACACGTCAGAGCAGGGACCTTCACTAGATTGACAAAGGTATAGGACAAAGGCTTGGGCTGAGTTTAAAGAGCACACCTTGCCTGGCCCACCTCTGGTTTCTAGGAAGCTTGCTCTTCGCCCAGGCATGGCCACAGGCCCTTTGTGCCCACCTCTCTGCTTCGCCAGCTGTGGAGCCTTCCCATTTCATCCCATTTGCGCAATGAGACGGAACAGAGCCCAATTTCTGATCGGCTTCATTTCTCAGGTCTGCTCAGGGAAGACAAAACCCATCAAGCTCCCTCTCCCTGCACCCCTGAGAGGACACTGGGCTCCCAGTGTGTGGGGAGACAGATGCTCTTGGGGGAACATGCATGTTACAGGGCTCTGTGGCTGGCTGACCGTGGGCACTTAATAAACATTCAATCATAACCGTCTTAATTACTGGATTACATCATGTCTGTCTTCAGATAGGATATAAATAAATAATGCCATGATAATAATGAGGCTCTCATGCAGGGCTGCTCGGTGTGAGTTCCTGCTATGATGCAGGCATTTTTAATAAATTTGGGTGGATTTCATATTTCATAAAGATATATGTGTCCACAGCAGGAAACTGGTTCTGAGGGTGATTTGTTTAGTATTTACAGAGCAGAACTCTTCCCAGGTTCCTGCTTTGGGTTTTCTCAAGGCTTCCTTTCACCCAACTCTCTGAGGGCTAGAGAGTGTCCAGGCACAGGTTACGGAGTGCTGGGCTGGAAGTCACAGGATCCTGCTCACCTAGAACAGAGCTGAGAATGTTGAGGTCTCCACCACCTGGGGTTGGCAGGTTCTGTGAGGAGGGGAGAAGCAGGGAGTCCACAGCAGTGGGTGGAGCCTGCCCTCAGCTCAGGTCAGCACCTGCAGATCTATGGGTGTGCCAACCCCAGGGGCCACCCCCATGTACCCCATCCTGCACTGAAGAGCCAGTCAGATAGCTATTCCTGCAAAAATCTCTCAATTCCTAAACACAGCTGATCCATCTTGTAAAACCCAGCCCTTTGGGGGCCACACCTGGCCCTGAGCAGCCCTAGATAGTGTACGTAGGAGTCTAGAGCTGAGGATCAGGGTGTTCCAGGAAGGGAGTGTGCCTATTTCTCCATGAAGGCTGAGAATGAACAGGGTTCTGGGGTCAGCTACCAGCTCTGGCATCTTCCAAATTCACTGTATGAGTGCCCAGAAGTCCTTTTCCTCCCCTTTATCCCTGAAAAGTGGAGGATGATAAGACTGTAGGACTCTGGGGGCCAATGGGTGATATGGTGATATAGAGCCTCTGCAGACAAGCCAGCACCATACTCTAAAAGAAAGCTCACAGCCTCCTGAACGCTAGCCTCCAGAAGCTTCTAGAAGTCTCTGGAAACTTCCAGATGCTTCTGGAAGCAGAGCTAATCTTGGAGAGCTTGGGCTATAACACCAGAAGGGAGATGGTGATTCACAAAGTCAACCAACCTCTAAGGGTGCAGAATGTGCTATGCCTGCCTCACATGCACTGAGCCAGGCAGGTGCCCACCATGGGCACCTGCTTCCCATCCTGTGTTGTGGAACTAAATGGGAGAATATAAAGGGATTCCTTTGCACTTGATCTTAGCCAAAAGGCTGAGAAAGGATGAGAAGGGATTCCTCTGGAGCAGGGTCTTTGTATAGGGTAGGCCATGACATTCTCCAGTCTCCACAGGAAGCCAGAAGTTGTGACACTAGAGGTGACCATGCTGAGTACAAGCAACCACCTCACCCTCCCACAGCTCCAACAGGAAAAGCCACAGGCAGCCAAGTGTCTCTGATCAATGGCAGGATGGGTTTTGTCCATCCCGTTGTGGCTACCTCAGTGAAAGACACATTGTTCTTTTTGTTGTCATTGTTTTGAGAGAGTCTCCCCCATGTAGTTCAGAGGCTGGGCTTGAACTCACTATTTAGCCCAAGTGATCCTCCTGCCTCAGGCTCCCAGGTGCTAGAATTAGGCATGCACCACCTAACTGGCTTGCATCATTCTTTAAAGGAAAATTCAACACACACACTTCACTTGCAAAATGACATTTGCTGGCTTTCTGTATTTTTCTATGCTTGCAATATGGTATATGAGCCATTTCATGTAGAGAGACATTTTTGCTTTTTGTCTGTATATGAACACTCAGTATTTTACACAATTATATGCACTCCATTTTACTTCATTGCATAACAACCCACCCTAACTATTTTCTCCTGTTCTACATTTTTCCTTTGTCAGGGCAGCCTTAGGCAACTGGACCATGGGCTGGACGTTTAATTGCTCCTGATGTCTATGGCCCGCCAATGTTTGTGGAACTGTTGGCCTCCTGCAGCCATGCTGTATCAAATAACCCCAAGTGAGGTTACCAGACAGACTGGAGTCTGTGGGACGGGCCAGGCGGGCCCAGGTGCCACCTCCCTTGCCATGTGGCCAGAGGGACAGTCTCAGATCTCACCGGGGTCAGCCGGGCCCACATCTCTAGTTCCCTCATTGCATCTCCTTCACAGGAGTCTGTCTCCCTTTCAACTCCCTCTGATTCCTTTTCTGACCTCCACCCCTGGATAACATTCCATTTTCTAAAATTGTGGGATTTTTCAAATGAATATATACAGAGGTTCCAAAGATGGCGTAACAAGTGCCCAGCTTCAAAATCTTGCTTCCCTGCCAGGCATCTCTGCACACATTACACGCTTTGAAGACAGCCCCAGGTATTGTGGGATTTCACTCCTAAGCTCAATGCTATTACTGTGCCTGATAAGTAATTAGTAAATCCTTAACTCTTGCACCCCCAGTAGGATCCCCAGGTGTCTCATAAGTGTTTGCCAGGCTCAGGAAGCACAGAGGCTTCAGATGGCCCTTGGCCACTGTCCTTCCAGTCTTTTACTCAACAGGCCTCACCTGCCCTGTTTTCCCACAGTTATTGGTTAGAGATTTGAGCCCTGGACCTGCAAGCTGCACATGGGTCTCTCCAGCTTCCCTGGACTTGTTGATTGCCCTCTGGTGGTGTCATTTCATTGCCAACCCTACTGTTCCTGTCATGCTTGGAGTCCAGGGCTTGAGCCCAAGTAGGAGGGAGGCTGGTTCCCTTTGAGTCTTGACTTCCTGTGCACTTTCTCACAGCTGATCAATCCTCTTGGTCATGGGTTCTCTGGGATTAGAAAAGTTCCCTGGCTGGGCATCCTAGGGGCTTCCTGTGTCCGACACTTGGCACTTGGGACCACAGTGCCATTCACACAGTAGCCACACTTGGCCTCACCCTGTGCCATTTCTTAGGCCGGGCTGGCCCCACCATCTGAAGGATCTGAGGGATGGTATGTTTGTGTTTGTTTGCCGCCATTTTGAACCACAGGGTTGGAACATATTTAGTGTGCAGTTTATTCATTGCTGTTTTAAGCTCACTGATGAACAAGCTGCTTCCTTTCCCCCTGGCAGGGAAGCCTTTTCGGATGGCGCCTTAGTCGTTTTTAACAGGCTCCCAGGAGGTTTTCAATGGCTTGCCTTCATTTCCAGTGTACAGTGTCCCAGGATCTTCTTAGGAGTTTTCTGTTGTTTCTAAAGAGAAATGGTGTTAGGCACAAAAACTAGGTACCAGCTGTGTGGGTTACCATTCTGTCCATTAAGAAATAATTCCTTTTTTTTTTTCTTCTTTTCTTTTTCCATTGTTTATTGGTACATTTCAGGTATATGATATGAAGACCTTTGTCTTTGGGAATTTGTACTTTTATATGGTATATTTTGGTTCTTATTTTTTTCCCCATGCCCCTGACCTCCCTTCAACCCCTTCATCCCTCCCTATTTAAAAGACTTTGTTTCCAGTTTTTTCTTTTCTCATATTTATCCTTTTCCCTTCTTTCCTTTCTCCTACTCCTCCCACTTCCCCTTCCTCATTGGACCTTTTCTTCCTATTTCACATTATCTATTATACATTTTGATCCTTACTTACACTTTCAGTTTCTCACACCAGAGAAACTATTCAGCATTTACACAAGTATGTTCTATGCTTCCCTTTTTATGAGAACATGATTGAAAGTTTGTCTTGATATTTCAGTTTAGTAATACAGGCCTTCACCTGAACATTTTAATTTTCTCTAACATTAAAAAAAATCTTGCTTTCTAGTGGCATTAACTAATTTGCTTTATCTTTAGCTATCTATATTTTGGAGAACAATTATAATTTTATTTTGCACTTAATTTTGTGTTAGGTTATGCCTTCATTCTGGATATTAATCAGATTACTACATTTTAAAGCCATTTGATACAACTCCTCTCTGTAAAATTATGCCACCTACACATTAAGCTCATTTGTTTCACTCCATTTAAGTCAATGTTCCTCAATTTTTGACAGTGCCTTAAAAAGTGGTTTTTTTTATTTGAGTTTTAAAATTCTGTAAGATGAGTCCAAGTCATATCTACCCACCCAGAAGAGAGGGTGGGCTCTGAGAACCCCAGCTCCCCAATCCTCACCCCCTGCCCCGCCCTGCCACATAGGTAACTATATTTGTTGTCCCTGCTTATTCTATCATTTGTTTCCTTTCAGTCTAAACAAACACACATGGGTACAAACATACCCATGGCCCTCCCAAAATAAGTGGCTGATGTGCTGTGCCTGGGTCTCCCCATGTACTGGTAATCTGGCCCTGGAAGGAATGGAGAAGGGACCTCGTCCCTTTCTACAGCTGTATAGTAGTCCACAGCAAGGAGGAGCCCAGGGGTTCCCATCTCTGCAGACCCATTCTTGCTCCTCACACACTGCCATTCACCAAACCACTAGTGATTGTGACAGACAGTGCCATGGCTACCATACAGGTCCAGTAGCAACCACATGGGATAAGCACTAGCTCAGAGTTTGGAGAAGTCTAGTCACGTGCTACAGATCTGGGAAGAGTACGCTTTAACCTCTAAGGCCAGACTTCCCAACATCAGCAACTCCACTGAGACTGCTCCCTGCTGTGCCAACAGGAGGGCTCTTCCAACCCCACCTGGCAGGAAGTGGAAACAGATGGCTGATTCACCTGGCTCTAATGACTTCTGGGAAGCCAGACCTATGACAAGCAGGAGGAGGAGCGCTTACCTGGCGCTTCAGTCACTTTCTCCTTGCTGAGGCACAATACCTTACACCCACAATTCAAGGGAGAAGAGATTTATTTTATTCACAGTTTATAGAGTTGTCAGTCCATAGTCTACTAGTTTCAAGACAGGATGGCTTGGCAAAAGAATGGAGAAAGATAGCAGTGTATTACAAGGCAGACAGGAAGTAGAGAGTGATTAAGGAAAGAGCCAGGAGGGGATGAATCTTCCAGACCACACCCCCACACATCTCTTCTGATCAGACCCCATCTCCTAATTCCAAGTCAGCTCTAAGCCCCGTAATCTAATCACTTTCCAAAAGCCCTGCCTCTGAGTGCAGGAGGCTCTTGGGAGACATTGGATGGAAGCCAGAACATCTGAGCTGGTGCCTGACTCCCTGAGGTTAAGCCTGAGCGTCACCTGTGGATAGCTCTGGAACCTAGCTGTCCACAACCTCAGAGATGGAAAACCAGGTACCTGCTTGTGCTGATGCTCAGGAAGAGCTCTGTATTTGTGAGTTGTAACTGTCAGTATGAAATCTGCAGCAGGCATGAACAGGATGGGTGGGCTTTGAACCCAAGATCTCCAGAGAGGAGGTGGTCACTGCAATCAGTGCATTTCCCCCTTCAGAGAACCCTGGACAAGTCCTGCACTTCAAGGTCACAATGAAGCAGGGGGTCAGTGCTGGGGAGCCCTTGGAATGGGAGGGGATCATACCCAGCACCTTTACCAGGTATGCAGAGTACTGGCTGCTGCATAGAAACTCTCAGAGCTGTGTTACGAGACCCAGCATAGCCCATGCACAAAGCTGGCTGGCTTCTGCGTGACCTGTGCCACGAAGAACAGAAAGAGGGCAGAGTGCTGAACACGCAGCTCAGCATGGGTGCTAGAAGAAGTGTCCCCACCCTCCTTTCTTCATTAGCAGAAAGAGTAAATTAAGAGCCACATACATCACAGCAAACAAGGACAACAGTACCAGTAGATGACTCAGGAAATGGCTGCCTGTGCTCCTGCTTACCATCTGGGCTCCAAGGGATTCCTGATGGAGGAACCTGGTCCCGTGCCAGGAGTTCTCCACCTTGCTTCCAAGGTGGTCCCACGGAGTGGAGATACTGGGCAAGGGGAGTTGGTGACCAGAGAAGGTCTGGCTTTGTCCTATGTGACAGAGTCATTTTAAATCTCCTGATGGGCACATTCAAACACAAAAAGGAAATGTGAAAACAAGTTTTAACAGTAGATCTTATGAAACTCAAAATAACCCAAAGTACCAATGCTCCTCAACTTACAGTGGGCGATGGCCCAACAGACCCATGGGGAAGCTGAACTATCTAAGTCAGAACTGCACAGAATGTGCCTAACTCACCTACATCACTTTTGAGCCATCATAAGGGGGAGAGCTGGTAGAGACCCTTTTAGGTCAGGAGTCACCTGCATAATCTTTTTTTTTTCAGTGGAGGGTAATGGGATCAAACTTGGAACCTTGTGCTTCAGAGGCAGGCAGCAGCACCACTGAGCTAAATCCCTGGTCCATCTACATGATCATTTTAACATGTAGTCCATGCAAAACATGATGAGCTGTTTTGTGGAGTATTTTTAATGCTGTCTTTGAATCCATATGCATTTCAGTTTGTCTCAGTATAGACTCACCACATAAGCACTCATTAGCACAGATGGTTTTATGGCTCAGGTAGAGAAGGATCCTCAAGTCTCTCATGCTCTCAGAGGCTGGGTTTGGGAGGTGCTTGGATCATCCAATATGATGTATTCACTGGTGAATCCATCCACTGATGTGTTCTGCAGCCGAGTGGGCTGTTAGTACGTGGGGTCTGGTTGGAGGAGGCAGTCACTAGGTGTGGCCTAGAAGGGTTTATCTCCCTCCCCGGCTCCCCACCCACCTCTCTACTTCCTGACCACCATGATGTGAGCATCTTTCCTCCATAACAGGCCCTTCCATCATGCTGTTCCTGCCTTGGAGCCATCCCGCTATGACTGAAACCTCTAAGTGCAGGCAGCCCAACTGCACCTCTCCTCCTTTAAGTTGTGTGTGTGTCAATAAGTGTACCCCAGTGAGGAGACAGTGTCCAAGACAGATGATCCATGTCCATTGGTGATGAGTGGCTCCACAGCTGAGATCAGCCAGCTGTGGTCCCTGAACCAAATCCAGCAGTAAGCTAAGAAGGGTTTCCTCCTATTCCCATAGTTGGAGGAAAAATCAAACACCACTTTTTTTTCTTTCTTTTTTTTTTTTTTTTT
>NW_022900913.1:70321736-70329910 GCF_012274545.1 Fukomys damarensis
TTTCTTTTTTTTTTTTTTTTTGTACCAGGGATCGAACTCAAACACTACTTTTGACCTGTGGAAATTACACGAAGCTCAAAGTTCTGAGTGTACATTTTAAAGTTAAGTTTTCTGTGCTGTGTTCACTGCTCCTCTTTGCAGAGATTGTCTGTGGTCACAAGGAATGCCCTCAGACTGTGGGGCTGCAGGACAAGGATGCTATAGAGAGTAGCTCCTCCTAACCCTGGCCTCTCAGATCCTGGGCAATTCTGAGAGAGGAGCCCCCTGCTCCCAAGATCTGCGGGGAGACAGCCCTCCCAGCTGTTCTCTCTGGCTTTGTTGTATCAGGCAACATTTTAGTAAACCATATTTACCCCTTCACAGTGCAGCTTTCTCTCTCACTTGTTTAAACCTTTCTCTGTGACATTTTCAACAAAGAATCCTGAAAAGGGACAGCTCTCCTCCTCGTTGGCTCTCAGGTAATCATCATTCTGGTGCCTGGCTGTTCAGACAGGAATAACAATAGCCCCAGAAAGAAACCATTGGCTGCCTGGGTCTGTGGGTGCTTTTTACAAGCTGTGATCCAATAATAGGGGCCCTGTCCCCCAGGTCAGCCCCTCAGTCAGTCATAGGACAGCCATGAGTAGTACAGGTGTCACCTGCACAGACCCTTTGGTGGGCAGGCTGGGCCTCAGCCCCAGGGTCACTCTTCCACCTGGGATGCACCAGGTTGCCACCAGCCATGGGGACACTCTTGAGTGGTGCCAACACAGGGCACAGATTCTCAAGTTCCTAAAACTAGTCACAGCCAAGAGGAGCCCAGGCTGAACTCTTTCTTGCCAGAGAGAGGCAAGCGGTGCGGGTAGGGGTAAAGTCTGTGTCCTGGGCCTGGGCCGGTAGAGTAGTTGGTGAGGAGGTGACAAAGGCATACAGCTGGACAAGCCGGGGATGATCCCACTCCTGCTGTCAGCTACCTAGCTTCTGGACCTCTGTAAGCCTCAGTTTCCTCATCTGTAAGGAGGAGGTACTGACTACCATCGCTCAGGGGTAGAGTGAAGATGAAGTGGAAAAATGAGGCTGCCTGGATGTGGGGAGCATGTTTAGTTTAGCAGTATTATTATTAAGCCAGAAAAATACACCAGGACCCTGCAGAAGTTTCCTGAAGAAATCTATGCCCTCGGGGAGAAATGTCACCTGATGAGAAGTTGCAGTCACCCAGGCTAAGAGAGTAAGGGAATCCTGTGAGTCGCCTGGTGTCACTTGGAGGGATGGGAGCTTCTGATGCAGAGAACTGGAAATTAGCTGCAAGGCCCATGCTTCTCAGCCCTCAGTCCTAGCCTTTGAAGGCATCTCGTGGATACAGATCCAGAGCAGGTTGGCTTTGCTGTAGGATTCAGCCACTGGCCCTCCTGTGAGTGGAAGACAACCAGGTTATTTGTACCCACACCAGTAGGCAGGTGCCCACCCCGCAATGTCCCAGGATGGGACACGAGTGTGCCACCCGAGGACAGCTTTATTTATGTTCTTGCAGAATGTACACGCAGGCCTTGTTTTTCTGGACGGTCGGAGGCAGGCTGGCTCACATAGCGTCCATGAGGCTGCTACATTTAGAATCGTGTCTTCATTCACATTCTTTCCATGCGGCTCATGGCTGCTAGACTGGAAGGCAGG
The DNA here is from genome assembly GCF_012274545.1 of Fukomys damarensis. NCBI lineage: Eukaryota > Metazoa > Chordata > Mammalia > Rodentia > Bathyergidae > Fukomys > Fukomys damarensis. The sequence continues at coordinate 70,323,387 of NW_022900913.1, forward strand.
GGTCACTTTGCCTGGGCCAAGCCCCCAGGAACTGGGGCCAGCTCCTGCCTGTGAGAGCCTGGGTTTTTGGTCGAGAACTCAGTGGTCTGCTCGCCCAACGGTGGTTTGCACCAGGGCACCCACCAAGCCGCACGTGGGACCCATGGTGTGGAAAGGTGCAGGTTTTTCTAGGGACAGGGGACTCTGCAGCCACCATCTGTGTTCAGGCTGGGTGGGGCCGTGAAACAGTCCTCGGGTCTCACTGGGACAGCTGCTCGCCTGACACTGCTGCTGACGGTGTTGACCAAGCTGCCTGCCCTCACCCAGCCCTGCACTCCCCACCCCAGGTCACCCTCACAATTTTCCTTTTTCAGCCACTTCCAGCAGACACCACTGGCGCAGAGCACAACTCTCCATTCCTCGGATCCTAAGCCAGACACTGACCCCACCTGTGAGGAATTACAAGTCAGGCAAGAGCATCTTGAGGGGAGGAGATGGAGTAGAAAAACTAGGAATCCACTGATGGCTGCAGCTCTGGTTAGGATCGACTCAAAGTCACTTCCTACATAAGTGAGATTTAGCAAGGCCTCATTCCTAGCACCTGGGACAATGATTTGGGTCAAGTGCAGCTGACAGACGGGCTGGCTATATATTTGTTTCCATGAGTAACAGGGAAAAGTATGACCGTATGAAGTCTATGATTTCTCAGCTGTTGTTGTTCACCATAACAGTCTGCTCAAAACCAAACTAAGTGGATTTCTTTTTTCTTTAAAGGAAAATAGTCAACAAATGCTGATACACAGGGTTGAGGACATGGCAAAAATCACAAAAAAGAATAACAAACAACAGGTGAACATTTGAGAAGTTTGAGTGTACGAGTAAAATATATTTATGTACGTGAGCTTCTCCAACCTTCACCTCACTCTCCTCACCTGATAGGTGGGTAAACTGAGGCTCGGAGCGATGGGGGTGATTTAGCTGGCATCCCTTTCTGCGGGGCCTTGAGGAGCTGTTCTTTCCAAACTGCTTTGAGTGAAAGTGTACAGACCCGGGTCCTGAACCCTCGGCCACCAGTAGTGTCAGGGCAGAAGGTGGTGCCAGGCCCTTGCTGGGGCTGGGAAAGAGGTGGCTGCCCTTGAGGAGCCACAGGTGGGAGGGGCAGTCTGCAAATAGATTAGAGATATGGGTGCTGCAGAGTTCCCAGGGCTGGGGCACCTCAGGGGTCCAGGCGCCTGACAGGGACCAGTCATCTCAGTTTTCTTGGGCCACGGGAGAGAGGAGTATGAGGAAGTTTTTGGAAAAATAGGAAAATCTCTGACACTAAATCTCCACAGTGAATGAACCCTCATAGGACCAGCTGGGAGAGGGTCAGAGGGTTCCTGGGAGTCGGCATGGGTTAATGAACAGAGCCTGTATGGAACTGGGGTTCTATGGGCAGTTTGGGGAGCTGGGGAGTACAGAAAGCGGCCATGGGATGGTAGGTGGGAGCGCTATCCTAGAGACCAGCGGGTTTCCCGCAAAGCAGAAAGGCCTTGCCCATTGGCACCTGGGCCCTGCAAGAGACTGGGTGGCTGTGGCTGAGCTTGGCATGGGGTCACTTACCTGCTTTTTCCCGATTATTCATGGCCATCCGCAGTGTCCCCTGAGCCTCAGCCTGGCCTGTCCCCAGCCTGCAGCTGGGCAGATCATTGCTCCAAAAGCTCAGCGGAGAGCTGCTCCTTACTCGAGGAATGCAGGCTGGGCTGTCCAGAGCCGATGATGAAACGGGCTATTTCTGCCCAGGGACATCAGCAGGCCCCTGGATGCTGGCCCCAAGGCACACACGATCAAGTTTTCAATGTTTCCCTAGACAAATGTTTTCCTTCCCATCTTGAGACGTTTTATTTGCTTCTAGATGCTCGAATGGCTGCAGAAGTCACTCTGGATGGATGTTGGGATTGTGGGGAGGGTGCAGCTGATCATCAAGCAATTTCTCACTCCCCAAGTTATCTATTACCCGGGCTGATCTGGATGTAAAAATAGCCGCTGAGGCTGTTTGTTTAATCTGACTGTTACTTGACACCACGCGGGTGTCGCCTGGTGGACTGTTTGCCTCTTCCCCTCTGCAGCATACTGGTCCCGCCGGGTCTCTGCCGAGGTAAGCCCCTCGGACTTCAGGGTCCGGCCACAGTGTGCGGATTTGGGAGTCGGGAGGTGTGGGTGTCCTGTCCTCTGTCTCCAGGAAGCCCTGGCCATCATGGAAGGAGCCACCCGGGCAACCAGGCAGGGCTGGGCACTCTGGTCTGGGAGGCCTGCGGAGCGGCAGCTGGTACCGGTGGTGAGGAAGAGACAGTGCAGACACAGGCGGGTTCCTTGGCATGGTCAGGGCACTGCCAGCTGATGACAGAGGGAACATCTGTCCAAGATAGCCACAGTGTGGGGTGCATGGGGTGGTAGGGAGCAAGGGTTCTCTGGACATGCTGTGTGGGCTGTGTTAGAGTACATGGTCCCCACACTGGAGACTTGTCATCTGTCAGGGCTCTCTGCTCCCATGTGGCTGAGTGAGCAGTCACTGCTGATGTGCCCAGTCCTGGTGTGTCCAGATGGGGTGACTCCCCAGCCACAGTTGGGGCATCGGGTCAGAGGAAGTGGGTCTCTGGTCTCCCTGTGCCGATCCAGGCAGGATCCCTGGCAGCTGTAGCAGGGAACATGGCTCTTGGGACATTCTGGTCTGTGGACGCGGGAGGCACATGTGTCCACAGCACAAAGCCCTCCCCAGGCTGCCTGTCCCCACACACCCTGGGGGTCCAGCCAGTCTCCCACAGCTTCTGGGCGAATCTAAAAAAACCTTTTCTTTTGTGGACAAAAGTTGATGGGTGAGAAGAGTAGCTTTGACTATGTACAAAAAGCTAGACAGCCTCGGAAAAATTATTTCAGATTTTAAGATGCCACGACAAGGTTAGAAATCCTGGAGAATAATTTTAAAATATGTATGATAAGTGATGTTCAATTTTCCAGTGCCGAAGAACCTTTGCCTCAATGGGCGGGGAACCTTGCCTGTGGGCTAGGCACCTAGTTTTGTAAATAAAGTTTTATTGGCACATGGCCATGATCCCTCATTTGTATATGGTCTAAGCTTGTTTTATTCCATAACTGCAGGGACCACATGGGCTTCCAAGTGAAGACTTTGGCTATGTGGCCATTTGCAGAAGTTGGCTGGACCCTGTGGCACCAGACGTTCCTTCAGATGGCCAGGGCAGCACCCCATATCCACAGAAACCCTTGAGGGGCCCTGGGGACCAAAAGCTGGTGCCCTGCCTCTGCCTTTCACAGCATGTTTCAAGTCTGGCCGGCACAGGAAATGTTCTGTTTGCTGGCCCTAGGAGGCTTAGCTTCACTGTGAAGTCACTAGCCGTGTGTTGTGTCCATGTGGCCAGCCGAGCAGGGCAGATTGTGCTTATCAAGTGGTTTATAAATAGCCACATTAGGGTGACCCAAGTCCTGACTGTGTCTGTCCCTGGGTCTCCAGACTGGGAATCATTGTGCCTACTCTTTGGTGACAGAGATCGTTGGATGGGAACAGCTGTGTCTGGTGGCAGGAAGAGGCTGGTGGCACAAGGGTCCTATAAGTGGAGGGCTCTGAGCTCCAAGACCGAGCAGAGGAAGGCATGTAGGGCAGGTGGGGATGAGTGTGTCCACCAGGCCACCCCTTCATGCATGCACTAGGCTTCTGTTCCTGTCCTGACTCCAAGAATGCCCTGGAGACCCACGCAAGAGGAAGAGGGAAGCCCTGAGTCTGGACGTGGGCTGCCCTAGCCTCCACCAGAGCTGGGAACAGGGTGCCATCTGTAGCCAGGCTGGACTGCTTCACTTTGTGTACCCAGTGTCAGTAGAGAGAAGCCTAGGGCAGTGAGGGAAGGCTACCTGGTGGGGCATACAGTGCTGGCATCCCCAATAGTCCAACCAATCCATAGCCCCTGGCTCCTGGCCAGTCTCAGTTAGGCCTCTGCATGTCTGCTGGGTCCCCAGGGGGTTCAGAACACAAGCTGGAGGGAGAAGCCAGAGGAGAAGCTAGGGATCTACCCGAGGCAGAGATGGAGACCCAGAAGCAGAGCGTGTGAGCCTGCTGACACAGGTGTGCCACTCAGCAGAGGTGACAGGCTCGTGTGGGACTCAGCTGCATGGGATCTGAGTGACAGTGGCCTCCTGAGGTCAGGGAAGGTTCATGAGTTCCCTGTTGGCTAGCAGGAGATGGCATCCTCTACGGAGCCTACCTCAGTGGTCCCAGCCCCGTGTACTGGGAACATCTTTGTCCCCAAGACCCGGTATCCCTCTGTCTTAGGATAGTGTTTTAGGGAAGCTCTCCTGGACAATGGAGACACCGCCTGTTCTCAGTCCAGTCCCTGAGGACCCAGACCAGATGGGACACAGCCCAGGGGTCCATGCTTCCTGGGGTGCTGGGCTCCTCCCTGTTTCAGGAGGCTCCTCCCTCCTCAAGTGGTCCTTGTGCAGCTGGGGAAGGATCCTGCCTCAGTCTCGCCCATCACAAAGCTTCACCAATGCTCGAGGAAGCAGGAAAGGAAAGGCGTAGGTCACCTAACCACTTCCCACAGGTTCTTGAAGCCATCCAGCTCTTTGCCACCCCTGCCCACCATGTCTGAGGGCTGCTTCCAGACCTGTGCTACTGAGCTGGTCCACTAGGGCCAGGGTACATTGGAGCTGCCTTGACTGGCTCTGCCCTGGGGCTACCAGACCACACTTTGCACCACCAGCCTGTCCCATCCTCTGGCCCTATGGTCCCTTCTCAGAAGAAGGTCAGGCCTAGAGGCTGCAGAAGTCTCTGTCAGATACTCAGAGCTAAGTGTTGGAGTCAGTTTCCAGCCCTGGTCCCCTACCCTGGGCACAGTGGCCCCTACTGCCTGCAATTCTCCCTGTTCCTAGCTCTGTTTTGAGCCATGTGGTCATCCAAGGGGCTTTTGAGCCCCTTGCAGAGGCAGGATTGAGGGTAAGGGACTTGCCCAAGGATGCATAGCTCAGGAAGGGATCCCAGGCTCAGTGATCAGGTGACCCACAGAGCTCCCAACAGACTCGAGGCAGGAAGCCTCTGACCCTTCAGGAAGTTGTTCTGGTAGCCTGGCAGCAGGTTATTGTCACAGACAGCCCTGCCTTTCTCTCAGCAAGCCTAGGCATCAGCCCGCCCTCTGTAAAATGCCAGCTCTCCTGCCAAAGGGGCCCAACGCGTATTACGGACAAATAAGTACTGGGTTCCCAGCATGTGGGAGAAACACAAGAACTGCTTTCTCTTCTCCCTGTCCTACTGGGGAATTTTTTTCTCCTGCTTAAACCCCATCTTTAGTCTGCTACTTCCCAGGGTCACCAAGGAGAGAGCTCTCTGTGCACATTGCTCAGCTGGTGAACAGCTGGCACCACGCAGGACTGATCCATGCCCACAGTGACCACTGGGCGCTTGCACATGACTATGCATCATCACTCGCCCTTTGAGTAGAGAGAGTCTTGGATCTGTGCACCTTCCACACTTAGGGTGGAGGGCTGAGCCTTAAGGCTGATGTTTCTAAATTGTATGGCAGTGCCTCAGAGCACACAGGACACCTCTCCTCATCACTGTCCACCCTGGGGACCAGAAGAGTGTTAAAGCTTCCAACACACGTTAGAGGAACTTGAATGTTGACTATGAGCCCAGGACTGTGCAATAGAGCTGAGCATGCAAGGTTGGCTCTGTGGCTGCTAGGTGCAGAAGTGGGTGGCCTGGGGGACCCAGAGGAGAGGATCAAGAGCTGGCTCTGAGGCCAGGGGCCCTCCACGCTGTAGTCAGGAGGCCCAGGTCAGTGCCAGTGCTTTCCCTCACTTCTCTCAGTCCTCTATGGGTGTGGGGGGAGAGGGCAAAGCTATCACAGTGGCTCCAATGACCCCTGACCTGCGGTTACCCTGGTTGCAGGGTGGTAACAATAACTTCTACTGAGTGGTATCAGGAGCCAGCCTCACTGTCCTCACAATAGACCCATAAGGCAAGCACTGTTATCAATCCCATTTTACAGACAGGGGAACAGAGGCACAAACCCAACTTGTCATTTGTTGAGGGCCACACAGAGCTGGCACAGCTCTTCCAAGCCCTTCCCACCAGCTTACGGTGCCCCAATCTGGGAAGCAGAGATGGTGTGTGTGGCGCTTACTTTTCATGTGTATTAGCACGCTTGCGGTACATGATCACATTCCTGGTAGGAGTAGGTACGTGCGCACCACACGCCTTAATGCTTTCTACTTCCCCTTTCCCCCATCACTTGGTCACCCTCGCTTTTGCAAAAGATCAATCTCCCTTTTTCCTATTGGCTGTCTCTTATTCTGCTCCTTAATTTCTTTGTACTTTGACTTCCTTGTATAAGAGAAACCATGAGCTACTTAAACTTACACGTGTCATTTATTTCACTTAACATTATAGTCTCAAGGTGCATCCATTTTCCTATAAACGACTCAAGTTTATCCTTCCTTATGGCAGGGTAGTACTCTACTGTGGATAAATGCATTTCTTTTTTTTTTTTTTTTTTTTT
>NW_022900913.1:70330122-70359846 GCF_012274545.1 Fukomys damarensis
TTTTTTTTTTTTTTTTTTTTTTTTTTTGGCACCGGGGGTCGAACTCGTGTCCTTGCGCTTGCAAGGCAGGCCACTGAACCGCTGAGCTAAATCCCCAGCTTAAATGCATTTCTTCATCCACTCATCTGTTGATGGACTTATCGGCAGACATAGCTATTGGGAGCTGTGCTGCTGTAAATATGGATGTGCGTGATCATTTTAATATGATGTCGTTAACTCCCTCAGGAAGATACCTAGAAGGGGAAGAGCTGAGTCTAGTGGAATTTTTGGTTTTAGTTTTTAGGACTCTCAGTAGTGCCTACTGGATGCTTTCAGATGCCAGCTTCCTTGATGCCCAGGGTGACACTGTTGGGCATTATTTCTGCCATAGTGGATATGAGGTTCCTTCCCCGAGGCATCCACTTCCAAAATCTGAGTTCTCTGTCTTAGTCCCTAAAATCCCCTCAACAGCACAGCTTGCAGACCAGAAGAATTTACATCTCACAGTGTTGGAGCTGGAAGTGTAAGGATGAGGCCCAGCAGCCAGGTTCTCAAAAGGGGCGGCATCCCCTGCATCCTGGCCCATAGGAGGAGGGAAGACAAAAGAGCCTTCAGGGCCCTTGTGACCTGGTCACCTCCCTGGGTTCTGCTTTTTGTTCCATTGATTGGCTGTGGCTACTCCAAGCAGGCCCTACCCACAGGAGTGTCCTCTCCCCACTAACCAGGGGCCCAAGAAGACTGTTCTATCCTCTCCTGCCCTCTCCTTCTGGACAGCTGTCCCTACAGAGGGCAACACTTCTGATCCATCTCTGTGCCTTACATACATATGACCTTTCCAAGCAGATGGCAACCCTGCAGCCCACTGGCCGAGGAGGCTGCAACTCACTCAGAGCAGCCTTCTCCTGGGTGGCCTCAGGACCTGCCTTGACATGTCCCTGGACTTGTGACAGTGCCAGCACACTGTGCCCACTGCTCAAAAGGCCCCGGTCATGGTAAGAGACCAGGACCTGACCTGACCTGACCTCTACTTAGGAGAAACAGTGGATGAGTTGCTGTCTTTATTCTCAGATCCACCAGGAACCCTCCAAGGGGCTGGCTTCTGCTGTTCAGCGAGTCCATTGCTTTAAGCAGCTGGCCTGGCTCACTTTCTGTGGCAGAGAGCAGGCTGGGGTTACTCTGAAACCTTCTCCTGTAGGAGCACCATGAGGAAGGGAGGTGTTGGCTAGCCAGCCCCACTACTGGTCAGTGACAATCCCTTCTTCTCTCCTCCTCCGCTGTGCTACCCAGCCTACAGTCCATCACAGGCAGGGAATTAGGCCTGCAGATAGTATGGAGGACTCTGAAGCTCCCACCCATGTGTGCTGGGGAGCCCTGTCTAGGACTCCTCTTGCCCTGCCTGGCACACTTGGGAGCTGCCTTCCAGGGGCCCTGGTGTTCTTCCCAGGCCAGACAGCAGGTAGCAGCCAAGGATACCCCTGTGCCCAGCAATGCTTCTTCAGCTCTTCAGGGGTAGCCTGGCCCCTGTGCCAGCCACCATGCAGTCAGTCACAAGGACTATCAGCCTGCCGGGTAACTATCCCACTGCCCCCAAGGTGATCAAAGCAAGGCTGAACTTGGGCTAATTGAGGGGCTTGTCTGAAGTCTGTCTGATTGGAAGCTCTTTCCTGAGAGCTGTGTGTCCCAGTCCATGAGGAACACCACAGACCCCACACTTCAAGACTCAGATGTGATGGGACATGCGGAGTAGATGCTCCTCCTGGGGCTGTAGGTCTTAAGATGAGCTCCAAGGGACTCCAAGGGAGGAGTGGGAGTACCAGGCTGCAGGGCTGTCCCCAAGGGACGGGGTGCATAAGCAGGGTCTCAGCCTCTGGCAGAGACCCCTCAGAATCTCTAGGGAGGTTTACATGCAGAAGGCAGGGACATCCTGCCCTGTGCCAACCAAGACTGCCTTCCTCCTCTGTAAAGAATAAGAGTAACTACTGTGTTACTCCTCTGACATGGCTGTTGTGTTAATAATATTTATCAGTCATACTGGGTTATACCAGGTGCTCAGTAAGTGGGAAAAAAATCTCTCCATTCACACCCTCAAGAAATACATGCCCAGCCCCATGCTAGGCACAGACACTGTGTGGGGACCACAGACCCATCCCAGAAACAGAAAGGCAAGGCCCAGACCTCGGACCCACCACAGTGGTTCCCCACCTCTCCCTGAGTGGCACTCGGCAGTCCCTGCCATCACTACACCGGGCCTCCAGTCTCCAGTGCTCCATCCAGGTGGAGACCCAGCATCCCCACAGCCACAAGTTCCTGACAGTCCATCTCCGTCTGTTTCCAAGCTGTCACTTCATAGGCAAGTCCCCAAGGTCCTTGCTGGGCAATGGAACAGCCTGCTGCCCTATTTCTGAGAGAGTGTCAGAAAGGGACAGGAGAGGCACGAGTGCTCTGTGGCCCAGCCCAGAGCTCAGAGTAGTTGTTCCAGACAGGCACAGGACATCTCCAGACCACAGGAGGAGCCTGGGGCCCTTGCCAGGGTGTCTGCAGAAGGGGCAGAGGGACACCATGCAGGCTCTTTGGGCCCCAGGACCAACCCCCTCGTATCCACCATGGATCTCCCCAGACCCTGGAACCTCAGCTTGTCCAGGCCGGGCCAGGCTGCTGCCCTCTCCAGGATCCAAGCCCTTGGCCTGGGGTTCCAAAGAAGCCAAAGCTATATACAAGGTTTCTATGTAACTCAGAGCTGCTTCTGACGCACGGCAGAGGCCCATCCAGGGGAATCGGTCTGGGGCCACTGGCGATGGATGGGCTCATAACAAGTAATGCCCAGGTCTTTATGAGTAGCCCTGCCGCAGCCCTGTCCCCAGCCTGCGTAGGCAGCACACAAGTGTCCCGTGAGTGACTTCATGGAAGGGCTTTCAGCTCAGCAAGCAGAGCCCCCGATGTCTCCAGAACAGTCAAAGGAATGGCAAATTCTACCTTCTGCAGGTCAGAAGGGGTCGAGGATAGAGTAATTGGGTGGCTGAGGAGATGCCATCATGGAGTCAAGAGCAGGACCCTGAGGCCCCAAGGGCTTGGGAGAGGGACAGGTAGCCAGCCCCTCCCCTAACCCTCAGTTTCCCTAGTTGTGCCAGGGGAGGAGCTGGCCAGCTGGGTTTCATTGCCAGCGAGTGGTGCAGGCATGAACAGGGAGGGCTGAGCTGGCCACTCAGACTCCTGCAGTGCCTACCCCTCCCTGGAGTACCATCTGGGTGGGGAAGCTGGTGCTGAATGACTGTGCCCCGGGATGCAGAGAAAGTGACCCTCGCAGTAGAAAGAGGCTATCACCGACCCGAGCCAGCCAGTGCCTGGTCCTGGGCTCCCCAGAACTCTGAGAATTACAGATCCAAGCCAGTGAAACATCCAGGTCATTGAGTATAGAAAGCAGATAAGGGTGCCCTCTTAGAAGAAGGGGGATGTTGGAAATGGCACAGAGAGGTCAAGAGCAGGGCCCGGGACCAACCAGCAAGTCACAGGCCCAGAGCAGGGACTAGAGTGGTATAGGGCAGTGCAGGCTAAATTCATGGTGACAGTGAAGCTTACAGGCTGCACACAGATGGGGGACTCTGTTCATACCGAGAGCTGTTCCTGAAGGTTCTTCTGATTATGCCTCCTGAGCCTGCCCCAGAAGAGACAGCAGAGGCAGTAGTGGGGTTGATGGGGCCCTGTGGTGTGACAAAGCCAGCCATGCTGTTGTGAGACCTCTTGCTTTCTCTCGGTGAGCAGCAGGAACACTACTCAATTAGAGCAATTAAATCACCCCAGGGCCTCAGCTCAAACCACCGCGTGGGCCAGTGGTTAGGCCCACAGCAAGGCTGATCCCAGTGCTTCCTGCAGAAAGACAGATGGGTATGGACCAGAGCAGGGGGCCTGATACTTTCAGCAGCCCAGAAGCCTAGTGGGAGGGAGGCCGAGAACCCAGTGGAATCAGCCATAACACCCTGGGCTGAGGAGACTCCGGGATGGGACACCACAATGTCATGGGGCCCCCTTTCCCAGCAGTGCTTGCAACTCCCCAGAGCCCAAGCTGGCCAGGCAGAGGTGGGGCCAGAGGTGGGGCTTTCATCCTATAGAAGCCCTCTCAGGTGATCTGAGCTGGACCCCATCCCAGTACTCCTGAGTCCCTACTGGCCATCGACACTGAGCCACACCCACTCTTCTCTGTGTCCTCTTTCTCCTCTGAGAACATGGTGACCACAAGTTGCATTCCCCGCACTCAGGCCCTCATGGGGGCATGAGGATCAGATTTCCAGGGTGACACACACACTTGGCCATTGCTGTCCCCTTGTCGGCCTGCTACCAGTTCCCTGTGATTCAGATCTACCTTGGGCCTACAAAGCTCTGGAGGCTTGGGGTTGCTGCTGAGGAAGCCCTGTGGATGGTGACTTCCAGATGAGCCATTGTCCTGGAGTGCACTGTGTCCAGCATGGATGCATTCAGACTAAAAGGGGATTAGGCATCACCTGAAGCTGGTGACCATGGGTGTCCTATGCTCAGCTTGCTGGGGCTCCCGATCTCAGTCATCCTCCCTTTGCCACGCACGAACCCCAGGGCCACACAGCCCTGACAGATCCCAACCTGTCACCCACCAGCTGTGATGTGTGGACTGTTGGTTTCTTTGCCATTTCCATCTTCCCATCTCAGAAGTGAAGCTTATCACAGGCTCACTGGTAGTGACCCTGAGGTGGGAGCTTTTGTCTCACTCTTCAGACAAGGGGCTCTGAACACTGGCTCCATGTGGGGCATCTGGAACAGCCTGGCACATGGACTGATGTGTATGCCCCACACAGGCTGTTTCCAGCTTGCACCAGATCAAACATCACCTCGCTGGGCCCCCCTACTTGTGGCATGGACCCTCTAGTGCTCAATTGCAGTGTGGTTGTCAAAGCTTCTCCCTGTCACCTGTTCCTAAAAGGCACCCAGATGATGGCACACAGGGTCCAGAGACACACAGAGTGCTTTCAGTGCTGGTTTCTGGGAAGGATGTATCCACAGTAATGAGAGGAGACCAGGGTGACAGGTCCCCTAAACGTCCACAAAGCAAATGCCACAGGTCCTTCCAAGCCAGTGTCCTGTCCCTTTCCGCCTTGGCTGGAGCCCACCCCCCTCCCTGAGCACAAGCAGGGGAGTGGGCTTAGCATAAGGGATGCTAATTTCAGATGGCCCTAAGGCCCAAGGCTACAGTCTCTGGGGCTATCATGCTCCTCTTCTCTGTGCCTTGTTAGGCCCTTGAAGAGACAGTGACCCAGGATGAAGACACCAGCACAGAACGTGGCCGAGAACATGACTGAGCTTCCCCATCAGTGTGCTCAGCGCCCAAAGCTATGCAGGCCCCTCTGTGGGCTCAAGTAGCTTCCGATGGAGGACAGAGAGAGTGATCTCTGGTTTCCAAACATCTGGGTGACACTCACTGCGCAGTCTGTGACAGAATTTCGGGGAAAGCCCAGCAGCCCGGGCAGTCAGACGGGCCTTGCCGTATGGCCCAGGCCCAGTGAACGCCTGCTACTCTCCAAAGAAACTGAGTTATTATGATTACTAATATGATTAAAGAACAATCTCAGACGACATTGACATCCAGGCATTGCAGTGTGGGGAGGGTCTCACGGAAGCCCCCAGGGCTTGCATTTAAGCTTTGCCGAGTGCGCTTATTTTAATTAGTTTACACTTCATCCTGAGCTCTCTGAAAATCCTCCCGGGCAGCTTTTTGGTTGTTTTAGCTGTCACGATAGACACTACAGCCTCCTGCCAACAATAATTCAAATGCCAATGCTGCTGCTGCTTGAGTCTGACCACACCGGTTCCCTGCACGGCAGACCTGAGTCATTAATTCAGTGAGCAAAGAGCCTCTGGTATAATTTCACAAGCAAAAAATAAATAAATAACAGTACATTCGCAACTGGGCCAATTGTATTAGAAATCCCCAAGGCTTAAAGCAGGTTCCTGAACATTGTTTGGATGGTGGACAAATTCATGAATATTAGAAAGAATATGAATTAACCTTCTGGTGGTTTTCCCGAAAATGCCTATGTCTGGAATTTTGTTGAGTTCAAGTGTGAATTTTTTTAAAAAAGGACCTCAGGCCAATTGCATTATAAATTATAACCATATTACTGGTGCTTAAAGATGGTTCTTGGCCATTTGGCCTTTGGGTTCCACTAAAATTACTTTCCTTCTTCTCTTTAGATGGGCTGTGATGACACCAAAAGTAAGCAAGAAAAGAAATTTCAAAGCTACAAACCCTAAAGCCCAGCAAGACAGGCACATGCAGCCCCTGCTGCTGTAACAGGTATGTGTAGGAGTCAGTTTCCCACCACTGTGACAAACACCTGAGGTGATGGACATGAAAGGGGAAAAGGCTTTCTGCTTCTGATTCTGGAGGTTTTGGTCCATGGTCTTCTGGCCTGTGACAAGTTCTGGATGTTCTTTCCAAGAGCATCTTTGCTGCTGTTTGGAATTAAGATGGAAGCCAAGATTAGTTAGGGCTCTTGGGCCACAGGCAGCAAAACCCTGGCACAGGGACAGGAAGGAAATTGGATTCTGGGGTCTAGGGTTGGAAGGGCAGGGCAGCAGCACCAGAGCCCCTGGAGCTCAGGAGAAACAAGCAGTCCTTGGCCTTGTCCTGAACATCACCTCCATACCAGCCTGGAAGCTTAGCTACACAACTTGACTCTGTACCCCAAGACTGAACATGGCAGCAGGGAAAGCGATTCTTCAAACTCAAGGTTCTTACTGGGGGGATTAGGGAGTGGAGTGTTCAAAAATCACAGCAGATTCCTGCAGATAGACAGCAGGGCTTTTACATGTCTCTGAGATTTCAGCTTTCAGTCTGTACCAATCCCATTTTGATCTTGAAGTGGAAGTATAGGACCCCCAGGATTCCTGGTTCATTATCAGTCATGGCCAGGTTCAAAATCCCAGTTCTCAGGACATGAGGAGACCCCTATACTATCCCGGAGGATGCCAAGGACAGAAAAATCTGTTTACAGTGGCCAAAGCCACTAAGCTCCCCCTCAGCCCTGACAACAACCCTCACAGTAAGTGGGTCTGTCATCCAGGACCCAGCTAACCACTGCCCACCCTGCCATCTCCCCAAAGGTGGTCATTGCTGCTTGTCCTTGCAGAGCAAATACATCCACATTATGGTTGAACTCATTCCCCTCAGAATCTACAAGTTGATGTCCTAACCCCAGTGCTCCACTGGGAGTAAAGATGAGGTTCTTAGGTGGGTCCTGATCCAGTCTGTCTCAGGTCCTCATAAAAGGGAAATATGGACACCTAAACCAGAAGCAAAGGAAGACAAGGTGAAAGCACAGGGGTCACAGCCATCTGTACCTCAAAGAGGGAGACCTGGAACAGGACCTCCCTCCAAGCCTCAGAAATCCCCAGTCCTGCTCACACCATGACTTTGGACTCTGACCACTGCTAGTACTCAGAGACGATACCATACTGGTCATGGGTGCATGGCCTGATGTGAGACTGACAAAGCCATGTCCTCAGCTTCTGTCTGACTGTCACACTCAGAGTAAGAATAAAGGGCCCCACTCAATGGACACCACACACAAGGCCTTTCCCAGATGTCTGGCTGTTTCTGCCCCTTGAACTAGAATCCTAAGCTAGGGCAACACTAGCTGCAGGCAGTCTGTGGTGCAAGTGTTTGGCTTTCCTAGGAGGAGGCAGCAGGTGGAAGAGGAGGAGTGTGAGAAACAGGCATAGCTGAGGATCAGAGAGGTTCACTTCCCACACCACTCCCAGGGCCACTGCTGTCCCTTCCTGTGAACATCTGATAAGCTGTGTTTTCTTGAGTGTGTGCATCCCAGGCAGCAGGTGACCTGATATTCAAAGCAGGGCCCCAATATAACCAGTCTCCAGGACGAAACAGGAAGAGGAACAGACAGCACAGCAGCTTTTCCCCTTGTGGTGACATGGGAGTGCAATTAATGCTGGCCCCAGTGGATACTGAACCCCAGCAGCCAGCAACAGCCACTCAGGGGACCTCGTGGAGCCAGACATAACCCTCACAGCGTTGGGAGACGTCACCACCCTTCAGAACACCAGCTGATATTATGAAAGGCAAATGGGGGAAGTTGTGCCACCTGGTCAGTTGCTGCAGCCGTGAGCAGGGCACTGGGGACAGGGTCCTTAAAGGATTAACAGCACCCTGCTGGACTCTCACTGTGCCCCCACATGACTCCTCCCAGGGTCAGTCAGTGCTCCTCCTCAGAATGTCTCACTAACTCAATACCTGCCCTCTGCCCTGGTCATGTGCCATTCTGAGCTTTGGAGGCGTGTGTCCCTCATTCCACCCCCACTCTGGCATGCTCAGCATCCCAGCAGAAAGAAGCACCCTTGGGATCCAAAAGACACTGTAGTGTGCCCACCCCATACCCATAGGGTGGATTCTGTATAAAAAATAGGAAATACCAGAGGCCTGTGAGGATGTGGGGAAAGTGGAACATTGAGGGAGAATGCAGAGTAGTCCAGCCCCAAAATGGTCTGGCAGGCCCTCAAAAAAGTAAACAGAGAATCACCGTACCACCCAGCAATCCCACTTTGTACAGAAGAATGGAACCCAAAGAATTGAAAGCCAAGTCTCAGAGATATTTGCACATCCATGTTCACACAGCACCATCCACAGTAGCCAGAAGCTGAAAGCCACCCAACTGTCCACCAGTGGGTGATAGACATACATGAGGTGCGGTCCTCCCTGTCCACGGGGCCCTGTCTCAGAATGGACCTAAAACATCTAAAAGGTTCTGCAGTGAACAAGTACAGATGTTTTTCCTGTCACTCTTCCCTAAATAATGCATTAAAAACAGCTATTTATATAGTATTTACATTGCATTTAGCATTATCAGTCTCAAGAAGATTTAAAGTATATGGTAGGATTGTGTAGTTTACATGAAAATGCTACACCTTCCACACAAGAGACTTGAGCGGTATCCATTGAGGGGTCAAGGATTAATCCACACAGATACCAGTGGATGACCCTCTGTGGGTACACATAGATATAGGAGGGGAGGGAGAGGGAGAGGGAAGACACACACACACACACACACACAGAGAGAGAGAGAGAGAGCACATTAGAAGAAAGGGATAGGGATATGGCTAGAGATATACATGTATAACAGATAAGATTTGCCTTGAAAAGGAAGGAGATTCCAAAACACCCTACTACATAGATAAGAAAACCTCAAAGACTTTATGCTAAATAAACCAGAAACAAAAGGTCAAATACTGTTCACTTCCCTTCTTACAAGGATCCTAGAGTAGTTAATTTCAGAGACAGAAAGTAGAAGGGAAGATGCCAGAGCCTGGGGGAGACTGTGAGGAGCTGTTGTTTCGTTAATACAGAGCTTCAGTTCCCCAAGAGGAAGCAGCCTGGAGACGGACAGTGGTGTAGACAGCATGGGTGTAGCCAGTATGACTCAGCTGCCCACTCAAAAATGGTTAAAATGGCAAGTTCTATACTGTATCTAATTCAGGACAATTTTTTTTAGACAGAAGATAATATAATGAAGGGGTTCAGCAGGAGAACAGGCAGAATTCAGGAGAGCCCAGGGATGCAGAGTTATTCAGTGACAGTGGGGGCTGCTCTCCCTGCCCCAGAGAGGGGCTGCAGCCACAACCTGACACCCTGCCCACTCCCAGGCACCAGCTCCTCCACAGGCCACACCCAGGGCTATCAGAGTGTGCTGGCCCTGATGTGCAGGCTATGGGAACCGTGTTCTCCTGCAGGGAGATCCCTCCATGAGGGACAACAGCAAACACAGAGCCCAGCAGTCCCTAAGCTGCAGTGCTTATGGGATAATGTGGGGACAGACAACAACAGGTCAATCTAATTTTAGGTCATGCTCAGTATCAGGATAATAAATCAAGTGGTGGAGGAGACGGCGGGGAGGGGGCGGAATCCCATGGGCTGTGAGGGAACTTACAAAAATGAAAGTTGGCTGGCTTCAGGCTGTGTATCAGTCAGGGTTCTGCAGAACCAAACCAACAGTATGTGTGCAGGAAGAGAGAGAAAGGGAGAGAGGGCGAGAGAGATCCACTTAACACAGATCTACCCTCTTAGCCAATTTCTAAATATTCAGTACAGCATTGCTAGCTGCATACTGGACAGCAGACCTCTAGGATTTACTCACCTTGCAGACTCCAAACTTTGAATCCTTTGCCAATGTCTCCCTGGCCCCTACCCCAGCCCCTAGCAGCCATTGTCTCCTCTCTGCTTTGAGGTGTGTTTTAGATCCCTCACACAAATGGTTTCACATGTGTTCTTCTGTGTGTGGTTTATTTCATTTAATGTGAGCACCCTGGCGTTCATCTGTGTTGTGACAAAGGCCGAGATACCCGTCTTTCTTCAAGGCTAGTTGATACTCCACTCCGTGTATATAGTGCCCTTCCTATTCATCTGCCCATCCATGGATGTTCAGAATGCTCCTGCGTTCTGCTACATGGAACAGCACTGCTAAGAACAGGAGCACAGATAGCTCCTTTAAGACTGATTCCATCAGTTCAGCTATATACACGGAGAGGGAACTACTGAATCACAAGGTATTGAGGTTCTCAGGGTTCTGAGGGCCCCCATACTGTTTCTATGAGGCTGCTGCACATTCCCCTCAGCAGTGTGCAAGGTTCCTTCTCCCCCACCTCACCACACTCATTACCTTGCTTTATATGTAAAGCACCCTTACAGGCAAGCGCTTTCAATTTGAGTTTCCCTGATGAGTGAGGATGCTGTGAATACTTTTTCCAATACTATTCGTGTCTCTTCTCTTGAGAAATATCTCTCCAGTTCCTCTGCCAATTTATAGTTGAGTTATTTGCTTTTGTTTTGTATTTAGTCTTTTTGCTATTGAATTATATGAGGTCCTTATATATTTTTGGATATTAATCCTTTATTAGTAATACACCTTCAAATAAATAGTCCTTTCCATTCTGAGGGTTATCTTTTCTATTTATTAATTGTTTGCTTTGCTGTACAATAGCTTCCTAGTTTGATGTGGTCCTGCTCGGCCAGTTTTTGTTTTCACTGCCTGTGACCTCTCAAGCGGGCTCCCCTTACAACTCTGCTGATTAGATGGGGATCTCCTGCATCAGGAGGAAAACCTGCCTAGAGCTTCTTGACTCTAAGGTCAATCATATCTAAAAGACAGTGTCTAGATGAGCACTGTACTGAAAACTGGCTATCACTGGCCAGCCGGCTTGGCTCATAGAATCAATCATCGCCGTCACCTTGCCCACCTGGCCCAGCAGAAAGCTCACACCGTGACTTCTTTCTTTTGCAGAGAAACAAAAAAGTCCATGCTTTGCACTTGAAACTGGTCCACGGGAAGCTCCAATTCCGTGGGAAGTGGGCTGCACCTACCCTCAACAGAATTGTCACCCAAAGTCCCCAGCTGACAGGGACATGCAGGGCAACAAGAAGTGCACAGATGGGTTCAGTGACTCCTCAAGCATTGGCAGCGTGCTGGACGATGCAGATAGGGAGGTGAGCAGCCTCACAGACCGGGCCTTCCGGAGCCTGTGCATCTCCGAGGATGCCTCTTTCCATGACTCCGACCTGGCACTATCCCCAGACATCTCCCGCCAGGGGTTCGGGTCTCTCTACCAAGGCACTGTGAGCCATGCCCACAGGAAGAGCGGCATCTGGAGCCAGCTTCCATCACAAGGCACAGAGCACACGGGCTGGGCGGCCACCTTCCAACAGCTGCCCAAGTATGTTCAAGGGGAAGACAAATACCCCAAAAGCAGCCCCCCGCTCACACCAGCCCAGCAGAGACTAGAGGTGCCAGTTTCTGGCCTGCGGAGCAGTAACAAGCCTGCTTCCAAAGTATCATCCCTGATCAAATCTTTTGACCGAACCAAGAGCCAGCGCTGTGACACCAGGCCTCCTCCCAGCAAGCCTCCAGCTCTCAAGAATCCTCCTAAATTTGCCCCTCTTCCCGACAACAGTGTCAATTTCTGCTTCGACTCTGCCTTTCTGACGGTCAGGAGGGTGCCTGCCGAAGTCTCCAATACTCACCAAGGAAGCCACCAGCCCACCCGGAGCCACGGGGAACAAGGGTCCCCCAAGAACCCCGAGATGGCCCACCATGGGCCCAGCATCTTCCTCCCAAAATTGGAGAGTGCAACGAGCTCATGTGAGTCCAGGTTCCCCTCTCCACCCCACGAGCCCACCAAGATGGAGCCTGGAAGAGGACAGGAGTGGGCACACAAAGGGACCTTTCTGCACAGTGAGAACAGTGCCTTTGAGTCATGGGATGCCCACCAACCCAAGTTGCTCGAGAGAAAGAATGTCACTGAAAGCGTCCCTGAGAGCAAAGTTCCCAAACATTATGAGGACACACCCCCTGTAAGTGAAGCCCATGCTGCACTACACAAAGCCGCTCCCTGTCCAGTCCAGCCCAGCTGCACGCAGGAGGGGAGCAGGTCAGCCTCAGGGGCTCTGTCCATCTCTGGACCCTGGGATGTCAGGGACCCAGGATCCCAGGTTTTTCTCATAGAAGGAAAAGCAGCCAGCTCACATCCTG
Source organism: Fukomys damarensis (assembly GCF_012274545.1). Taxonomy (NCBI): domain Eukaryota; kingdom Metazoa; phylum Chordata; class Mammalia; order Rodentia; family Bathyergidae; genus Fukomys; species Fukomys damarensis. The sequence goes on from NW_022900913.1 coordinate 70,342,662, forward strand.
ACCCTCAGGTGAGGACGAGCCAGCCTCCATGGAGAAAGCCAAAGAATGGCAGGGGAAGGAAGGAAAATCTAGCAGATGTTACAGAGGAGCAGAAGCAGACGCACAGGAGAGGCCCTGCTCTGTATGCAAAGCACAACACACAGGCGCACCTCACAGAAAATGACACCATGGACTTGCCTGGGGTCCTAGACCGGCATTACAGCCCTCCTTTCAATATCAGCAAGCTCCTGACCCCCATCATCCCCACCAAGCATGCCCTGGAGTCATCAGGCAGCCAGCCAGAGGAGACCAGCCCATCCCCACCAGGGCAGCTAAACGGATATCAGGAGCAAGCGCCCAGTGAGTGTCCATCGAGAGACAGCTACAAATCTAAAGCACCCAGCCTCCTGTTCAACCTCAAGGACGTGCGGAAATGCGTGAAGAGCACATACAGTCCCTCATCTCTTTCCAAAGGCTTTGATGAGATATCCCAAGGGAAGGCTGATGGCAAACAAGAGCCAGTAAGCAATGGGGTCATGCTTCCCAATGGGCTAGAGGAAAGCCCTCCAAATGACCTGCCTACAGAAAGGCCAGCCGAGGCCCCTACCACCACACATACCGGCACCCTGCACCCTACAACAGACCAGGGTGAAGCCCCTGTGCACAACCTCGGCTCCCCTCCCATGGTCGCCATGGCCCCCTTCTGTGTCAATGGGAAGGCTGCAGGAATGAGTCATGAGGAGAAAGATGCTGTTGATAGGGAGTCAGAGCCAGGCTCTTCCAGGTCCACCTGGCATCCAGACAGCAGGGGAAGAGGCCCCAGGAAGCACCTGTCCCTGAAACTGTGTACCAGGGAGGCCGAGGCCGAGGCTGGGCACACTGTAGAGCAAACCAAGCCCCACCAGCTAGAGAATGGACTTTCACGATCCATTTCCCAGGAGACAGAACCTGAGCATGAAACAGGGCTTTTGAAACCACCCCCAGACCAGAAAGCCTCCCCAGGGCCCCTGTCCCCCGAGGAGGAGGATGTGTTTTACAGTGACTGCCAGTCCGACTTTATGCCGGGCCTCCGCAGGAAGACTAAGTTCAGCACCAGCTCTTCAGATCAATCTTTTGCTTCATTTGATGATCAGCAGAAGACCTGGTTTTCTGAGAGCCAGCAGGAAGACAGGAAGAATGATGTGAGTGCAGGTGACAGTGAGAAGGAGAAGGAGCACGTGACAGGGACAGGCAACATCCTGAGTAACGGGCACACGTGTGCGGGAGAGCACAGCCAGGGCAAGGTGCCACAGAGCACAGGAGGTTTGTGTGCAGGCAGACCCAGAAGGGTATCCACTGAGGAGGCAAATCTCAGTGGTTCTCGGATGGGGAGAAATAGGGATGTGGCCTTTTCACAGGCCAAAGACCCCACCGCCTCTCCATCCCCAGCAGCAAATAAGCACCTACTGTTTGCAATTAAAGACAACACCCTCAGGGCCACCCCCGTGATCAAACCCATCACCTTGCCCCTGCTAAGGACCCTGTCCTCAGAGGACTCGTTCAGAGGGGGCCACAGAGAGGAGGAATCTCCAAGGCAAGGCTGGGGTGAGAATGCTGGAGGTCGCAATGTCATTGAAAGCCGGGAAATGCACACCCTGACACCCTCTAACACACAGGGTGCACACTCAAAGCACACAGCCTTCGAGCTCCCAGAGGATCTCGGGCAGGTGTCCATGGCAGCTAGGACAGACACCTCCCGTCCAGGCCCAGAGGAGACTTTCTCACCCCAGCCACATATGGGAGAGGGCAACAGGATAAAGTCACCCTCAGACAGGGCACCAGAAGTTGCTGGCAGGGATGGGAGGAGCCTGCCCACAGACTGGAGGATGCCCACTGCCCTGAGACACATCCCCACCATTGCTTTCCCAGAGGGTGACCTGGAGGAGCAGTCATCCTGGCAGACACCGGCCATCAGCTGGGAAGAGCAGGCACAAAGTGTCCAAGGCCACTTTCTGTCTGCACCCAGAGCAGGGCCACCAGGGCGGAGACTGGTCCTGGGAGAGACGGCAACATCGCCCAATTCTAGCTCTCTGGGAGAGAGCAGTGCCTGCTCACCTGCTGCCAGCAGCCTTTGGGATGATACCTCTCAGGCACCTGGGGACCTAAGCCTGCTGCCTGAGGAGGCCCCCAGCAGTGCTGGCCCCTGGGCCGCAGGCCCTGCCAGGCTGGCACGGAGGGAGGACCTGACACATGGCCTCATGTGGGAGCTGGACAGCTCAGATCCCCAGTGCCAGCTGGCCACAGAGGACCTCCGCGCACCCTCCCCAAGAGGCTCCTTGCTGGACTTGGCCACCACTCCTGAGAGACCCGAGCCTCCCACTCAGCTGGAGAGGGCAGCAGGGAAGCCCCCTGCAGTGCCCCCCAAAACCGAGAAGGCCCTGAGGCGAGCTAAGAAGCTAGCAAGCAAGCGGAGAAAGAGTGATCAGGTGGCTGAAAGGCTCGGTGAAGCCCAGGAAGGTCTCAAGGGAACAGACCATGGGCCCCGAGCCTTTGGGGAGGGACCCAGGCTCCCCACTGTGCGTGCACTTCCCCCTCCTTCACACCGCCATTCAGTGTTGGGCATTGTAGAACCCATAGGAAAGCGGCTATGGGGGGCCCAGCCCCTGGCACCTCTTCCCCCATACCCTGCCACTCAGAAGGTCCTCCAGGACCCACAGTCCGGAGAGTACTTCGTCTTTGATCTTCCCCTACAGGTGAAGATCAAGACCTTTTATGACCCTGAGACGGGCAAGTACATCAAGGTCTCAGTCCCTGCCTCTGAGGGGACCTCCCCTGAGCCCCCAGGGCAGGATGCCCTGGCCACACCCTATATGCTATACCCCAGTCTCCCGCCAGTGCCTGTCACCACACTGAGGCCCCTGCGCTGCTCTTCCCAGCTCTCTACACCCACCTTTCTGGGGCAGGACCTCCACTCCAGGCCCCACAGTGCCCACAACACTGGGCCTCAGGGCAACACCAGCCCACCCAAGGCCACCCAGCACCCACAGAGACCATTCAGAGGCCCAGAGGATGAGGAACTGGAAGCCCCAGGCCTAGCTATCATCTCCACCGATGACCTGGAGGACTTTGCCACTGAAGGCATTTCTTGAGGGTTACAACGGACTGACCCCCACTCCCCAGAACCAAAGAGCTTACATCCTGTCCCCTCAAACAGGCAGTCTCTCTCTCATTTATACACAGACACAGACACACACACACACACACAGACACAGACACAGACACAGACACACACACACACACACACACACACACACACACACACACACACATCATTTTCAGCCATCTGAGATCCCAAATGTCCAAAGGGAAGTGGGGATCCATTTGCATGGCCCATCCCGTTGCCCCTCCTTGCTCAACCCACACAATCCCTGCTTCCTTTATCCTGCCCAGCCCTAGCCTTGCCCCAGGGCAGTGTAGCTCAGATACTGGGCCCTCAGGGCTGCTGGCTCTGGCAACCCCCAGCCTTTCTCAAGGTGGGCTGGCCAGGGAGGCCGTGAGAAATGTTGAACTCTGCTGTGGGTGGCAGTATCCCACCTGGGGTGGGCTGGCACACAGCATCCGAGCTGCAGATCACCTCAGCAGTCTTGGAGAAATGATGATAAGGATGAGAACTGGCCTCCCAGGGCTGCTTTCTGAAAAAGAGAAGGCTACAATCTGAAAAATGAAGAAAGTTTGCCAATGCAGTTCCCTCCCTGGACTCCTTCCCATCTTTCTTCTGTGGGCATGGGGGTTGTGGGTAGGGAAATTAAGGGTCACATGCCAGCAGTGAGGGCCAAACAGTGCCTGAGGATCCCCTGGTTCCTCCAGGCCCTACTTATGCCTTCCTGAGCTAGGGCCTCCATTAGTGCCAAGGAAGTCAAATGAGAAAGCCCCAAGCCTGCCATCAGGGATGCCCCTGGGGAAATTGAGTAAGGCCCTGTGGCCCTGATTTAGTGACTGGCTCCTGTTCCTACCCTCAAAAAGAAGTTGTTTCCTGAGTCTTCATCCATGTGGGTTTGGAGAAAAGTCTCTAAATCAGCACAGGGAGGTACGAAGGGTAACTAGCCCCACTCCCTGAATACTGAGATGGTACCGGAGTGGCAGGCAATCCCAGCCTCCTACAGCTTCCCCACTTCAGCTTCTGTGAAAACCTCTGTTCTTGTCCTGGAGAAAGAAATGGCTGAAAGACATCCCTCCTTGGTTAGAACACTGGCAGCAGCAGGATTGTGCCATCCAATTCCCGGGGACCTTGCAAGATACATTGTGCCATTTCCACACCAGGAAGATGGATAGGCCCTACAATCTCAGTCTCACCTCCCTGGGTCACTACAGGGCTAGGTCATCAGCTTGGCCTGGACAAAGGCCTTTGGGGTGGCACTCTGAGTGGCTCCTGTCTGGACAGCACCATCAAGTGCACAGGAGGAAGAGGAACCTGCCGGGGTGAGAGGTAGTGGACACCAATTTAAACTCTGGTGCTGTCCCCTGTGACACAGAAGGTAGGGTGCTAAGCACACCAGACTGCAGGTGCACAGAGGGTGGGGCTGATGCATTCCCTGCTGAGGCAGGGACAGATTTAGGTGTCACTGGGACTGAACCATAGCTTTCCATGACCCAGCTATGTGTGAGGCTTCCAGGAAGCAATGGCCAAGATCTAAGTCTACATGGGGTGGTGGTGAACGTTGATGGGGGTCATCTGGGTGTAAGTGAAGACAACATTGGCAAACCTGAATTCTGTGCACATAGATAACATTGTAGGCTAAGCAACATGTGATGCAGGATACAGTCCTCTGTGTGGCTCTCCCATTCGCACAGGTTTAAAATCCAAGCTAAACAGAAAAATCTCCAGACATCAGTGAGCTTGTTACCATGAGTCCTGCTCAGGCTTTCTCTGCATCAGCTCTGGAGGCCATTGGAGCAGAAGGCTTATCCCTTCCACCTGCCTGGGCTCCTCCCCTACCCTCAGGTGAAGGAATTCCATTCTGTCTGGGCTATATAGCCCATTCAGCTGGCACTTAGCAATGGGACAGGTCCAGGCCCCACCTTCGCCTCACCTGTCAGACTCCCAGCTTCTGGGAAAGGGGGGCTGTAGACATCAATGCTCCCCAAGATTCTGATGCATGCAGAATCCTAATGCCACCTCAGGGCAGAGTACCACACCTGGGCTCAGCATGAGCTGCAGCCAGGCTACTGGCTGAGTGGTCTACTGGTAGCGACCCTCCAGGGGAGGGCTCAGAGGAGGACATGGACATTTTGGTTGCTGGGGAACTCAGAGGACCTGTCCTCTCCATGGGATGCTATGACAAGGATCTAGGACCACCAAGGGGGCCATCCCAGAACCACCCAAAACATGGCCAGGCTCAGCTGGCCCCTGTTGCTACCACTTCTCTTCCTTTCCCAGCTACTCTAAAGGGGGATTTATTAGAACAGAAGGCTTCCCTTCCACAGATGAAGCAAGCCTAAGGATTTGGCAGCACAAATGAATATCTGGAGATGAGAATGCTCTGCCCATCCTCACCCCAGGTGGGTAGCCAAACTTCACTTTGTGTTGCTATGACAAAGTACCCAATGCTGTGTACTTTATAAAGAGTAGAGGGCACCCATATACTGGTGAGGCCCCCTGGCTGTCTCAGGGTGGTGGGGAAACAGAAAGGGAACTTGCTGGGTTCAGAGGACCAAGAGTGGGCACAGTATAGGAGGAAACAACCACACTGAAACCATGGTGCTGTGGTACTCATTTGCTAGAATGTAGTTTTCTTTGTGATTCATGTTACTGTCTCAGCACTTTCCTCAATCCCAGTGTGTCCTGGGCACCGCCACACTGATGCCACCTTTCCTGATCCTTCTATGTCATTGGTCCTCTAAGACCCAAGCCCGGCTCCCATCTCCCATACCCATACTTCCTGTGTGTTATAGCCTTCTATCCCCCTTCAGGTGGGCATCTATGGAATGACATTGTTGGCACCTGCTGCTGTCTTCCATGTTTGTTGCTGTATTTTCCTCTCAATTGGAGAACTTTGGGCAGTTGTGCTCTTCTTCCCATCCACAAACTCCAGATCATGTGGCTGGACTTCCTCAGTATTCCTATGCTTTTTTTACCAGACCATTCTTCCTTGATGGTTGTATCAGTCAACTTTCCATCACTTATAAGCTCAGCCTCACAAAGCTACAGGGCATGCACAAAATGAAGACAAATTATTTAACAGAATATAACATGCATGGCCTCTAGTCCAATTCCCAACAGAATCCTCATTCCCATTTGAAACCTCCTGAGCCTGGCCCTTACTGTCCTCATTCCTATCAGCATTCTGGTCCTCTGGGCTCTGACTATTATTTCCCATCAAGCTCAGCTTACAGCACTCTAGAGTTTCCTCTAGCCAGCGTCTCCAAACCTTTCTAACTCCTCCCTCAAATCAGGTCCAAAGGCTTCTGGACTAAATGGTGAAGTATATCATGGCAATGATCTTACTCTTAGTACTAATTTTCTTTAGAAATCAGCCTTTTGTTGCAGCACAAAATTCCTGACACAAGGAGGAGATGTTTATTTTGGCTTATGGTTTCAGGGATTTCAGTCCATGGTCAGCTGGCTCCAAGGCAGAAACATCATGGTAGAGGGGCCCATCACAACCAGGAAGCAGACAGCAGTGAAAGAGGCCAATAAAAAGAAGGCCAAGGACAAAATCTAATCCCCAAGATCATGCCCCATGACCCACCCAGACACACCAAGAAGTGTGCTTTACTAATCTCCTAAGCATCTCTCAAGCCAGTCAAGTTGACAATGAAGATTAATCACCACAATGATCAAAACTAAAAGTGTCAGTGATCCCAAGAGTTAATCCAATGGTCACCTCCCAGCAGAAGCTCTAGCCAACACTGCCATTATGGCAAACCTGTGGCTGCTCTCTTGCACCTGTGGCCTATACATGTCTGCAGTAGGAGTGATGTACTGCATAGGGCCAGCCCATCTCAATGTATCTCCAATCTCTCCTGGCCCACCCACATTACCACATTGTTGGTGGATTCAACCACTAATGAGTTCAGGGCTGAATGTGTTGTTTGGAGGTGGGTCCTGGTAGGGGGTAGATCATTGCTTCCTGGCTGCCATAGGTTGAGCACTTTTTCATTGTCTATGCCCCTTTGCCATCCTATTTCTTCCTTGAAACCAGAACACCACCAGTTCAGAGGGATTGAACCCTCTGAAATACCCAAATAAACTATTCCTTTAAGTTGTGGGTTTCAGGTATTTTGTTCTAGCAGTAGGAAACTAAGACACACACCTACACCATCTGGTGAGATGGTTTCCCTGAAGGTAGATGCCTTCCTCTGAGAAACCTCTGACAAGTGCTCAATATCCCTGGTCAATGGAGAAATGCAGATCAAAACCACAACGAGACTGCCTCATACCCATTAACTACTCAAAACAGCAATAGTAAAGATGAGAGCAAACAAGTGTTGGCTAGGTTTGGAGAAACTAGAACTCCTGTGCACTGTTGATGGGAATGTAAAATGGTACAACTGCTGTAGAAAAAATTGGCAGTTCCTCAAAAAGCTAAAGATAGAATTACTGTATGGTCCAGCAATTCCACTAGTTCACACACAAAAAATATACATTTATACACAAGAAAAATGAAAGCAGGCATCAAATAAATGCTTGTCTACTCATATTCATAACAGCTACTCATGATAGCAGAAACGGGAAAGTAATCGTGGTGTCCCACTGTGGGTGGTAGATACAGAAAATATGGTATATCCATATAGTGAAATAGTACACACCTTAAAAACGGAGGCAATTCTGATTCATACTACATTATGAGTGGACCTTGAGGATACAATGATTAGTGAAATGAACCAGCCACACAAGGACAAATAATGCACAGTTCCATGTCTCTGAGAGCCATGGCACAGTTTGATTTATAGCGGAGAGGGGAGAGTGGTGGCTGCCAGAGCCAGGATGGAGGTGGTACGGGAACACAGGACTTGTTGTCTGATGGGTACAGAGTTCCAGTTGAGGAGAATGGAAAAGGTCAGGAGGTAGAAGGTGACGAGTATACTTAATGTTATTTACTATGCTTTGAAATATGGCTAAAATGTTGAGTTTTAGGTTATGTATATTTTACATTTTATTTTCAAAAAACAAAACCAAACAAGCCATATGTCCAGTTCAATGAATTCCATCTGCTCACAGAAATACTTTAATTCAGCTTTGCCTGAAGTAAGCTGCCTCAACCCCCCTCTATGTTCCCCTAAATCCACAAACAAAGGAGCAGGGCACAGAAGGAGCAGAACTGGGGACTCTAAGCCCTGTGGGAGGCAGGACAGCCTGCTCAGCACAATGGCAGGTGACTATGCCTGACCATACAAAGAAACACAGCAGAAGAGGAAGCCACAAGGTCACCAAGACTGGCCCAAGTCCCCACTGCTGTCCCCGCATTCCATACGTGGTGCTCCCAGATGCTTTTCATGTCCTGAGTACACAACCTCCTTTGCTGCTTCCTGTGGGTCCTAACCTCATGAGCTATTCCAGCCCAGGCCCCACTGGTCCTCATCTTACAGCTTCTCCTACCTACTTCCTGGGACAAAGCTCACAGCCTTCCTCTGCCTGCCTCCTGTGATCCTCAAAGTGCCCATGGTGGTCACTGTGTCCTCTGGGAGAGGACCCTCAGGTCCCACTCAGTTCCAGGCCAGACTCACTTCTTAGTCCAACAGCACCCTGAATCCTGCTACACTCACACACCATGCCTGCTCATTCACTGTTCGTCTCCCTTGCCTGCTCAAAGCTCAGATTTGAAGGGAGGAGTCATATCTGCTGACATCCTACTGGGCCAGGGCCAGCACTGTGCCCAGAACCAGGCAGGACATTAGCCAACATCATTGGTTTGGGCAGTATTCTTGTTTTTAACTGTTGGATTGAAGCCAGAAAAAAAGAGACAAGAGACAGGGGGACTGTAAGTTTTAGTACAGCCTGGGCAACGTAGTAACTTTGCAAGGCTCTGTCTGAAAATAATTAATAAAGGAAGGAAGGAAAGAGTGAAGGGAGGAGGAGGGAAGAAAGAAAGGGCTGAGATGTGAAACTGCTCGTCTCCATTTCTCACTTTCTGAACTCATTCTGGGACACAAAACTGCTCCCTGCAGCCCAGCAAGCCGCAACCCACAAACGGGGTCTCAGAAACAGCCTGAGAACAGATGTCCTGCAATTCTCAGGAAGAGTTCCCATTTTTCAAATGATCTTTGATCAGAAATTCTACACCTGCCAAGGAAGGAGGCCAAAGCCTTGCTCACCACTCACAGTGACATCCAAAACCTTGATTAGAACCGAATTATCATTTGGCTTTGAGATGGGGAAGTGATGAGGACATTAGGCAAATTGTGTTAAAAGTGGTGGAAGAGCCTGAATCCTGTGTTCCTTTCCACAGAGAGACCACAGTCTACCACCATCTTCCAAGGCCATCGGTGGCGCTCAGTACCAAGTGGTAAGGCCAGGTTGGCACCTGGGTTTTAACTTTTAAGTCATCTAAGAAAAACCAAGTGTACTATCCTTCCGGATCAGGACGGTAAATTAAGGCAGTTATTTTATCTCTCTTCCTTACTTTCCCTCAATCCAGATCAAAGAATCTAATTCTATTTCCATAGATGGAGACATAAATATTATCACACAGACAAATGGCTCTACAACATAAACCACACTTTCAGGTTTATTCTGTAGTAGGACTGGAACATCAGTACCAAGCACAGAGGAGCTTTAGAAAGTCCTAGAGCATCCTTGGTCACTGGGCCTCTGCACAGCACAATCTGTTTCTCTAAGGTCTTGGAAAGAAGTGACTCCAAAGAGTCCAGGACGTCAATTCAGCCATGCCCCTGAAAGTTCCCACAGCTTCCTTTGAGCAAGTTCTTGAGGCTCCAGAACCTTCAAACCATTAGACCCCAGTGAGGCACATTTGTTAAGGGGACTACTGTGTCAGCCCAGGACATGTAATGCTCATTGGAAAGGCTGTGCTCTTACATGCTACACAGAGAAGAGTAGGGCAAGACCAGCAGAAAGAAAGGAGGAAGCAATACCCTCAAATGTCCACATTATATCTGAAGCTAATCTGCGTCCTTCTGGCTATTGACAGGAGATGCAAGGGGAAGGGTTTTCTAAGTAAATCTGAGCCCATGCTAATGGATCTGGAGAAGATTTTCTAGGTCCCACATAACCTTCTGTGTGACTCCTTTCTTCTTGCCATCTAGGCAAGATGCTTCCACACCAGGTAAGATGCATAGGTCTAAAGATACATTCTTATTTAAACCAAGAGCCTTCTGGCCTTTTAACAGAAACTTGTATCAGAAGGAATCTATGTTGAAAAAAAATTCTTATTCTCCATGAATAAGTTCTTAAATGAACTTGCCAATCACTTAAGTCGTCCACCACGTTGTACAGAGTGCCTCTTCCACCCTCCCTCTTAGCAACAGGGACTCTGTATGAAGAATAGTTCCAGACCTTGGAAATAGGCAGAATGGGACTGGGGTCCTAAAGACAAGGGAAACAAACAGGCGACCCTAAGATTTACCGATTTATTGCCTGGAGGCAATTTCCTGGCTGCAGGGCAGGGATGTGGAAGCCAAACAGAGTCTGGCAATCTGGGTTTGTGGCCCCAGAAATTAGAGTTTCAAGGGATCAGGAATTCCAACATTTGCAGACAGAATGTTGAGGAAAAGGGCTTCACAGAAAAAAATCTGCAAATCTTTGGCTGAATAATGATATTTATATGTGTGAGAGGAACTTGCCAGTATCAGGAAAAGAACCACCAGAGGTGCACAGACAGAGGCATCCCCAGAGTTTACTCGAAGCTGAGAATCGTTCATGTCAAATGCCCCATGAGACTCAGGGAAGTGAGTAGAACCTTCAGCGAGCCATCACCTCCGTAATGGGGCTCAATAAATCTTAGAGTATGAGCTCATTGCATCTGCTTTTAAAACTCTTGAAAGTAATCTTCTAAAGTTGCAGTGCCCCATATGGTAAATGCCAGGTAAATGTTGCTATTTATAATCAAGTTTAGACCCTAAATTTCATTGGTCACATAGAAGGTGGCTCACAAGCCACAGGAGAGTAGTGACCACCATTTAGACAGCATCGATTAATAGGACATCTTATTTCCAAGTGAGTGCCGGTTTCCGGTAACTTAGCTGTTCACAAGACACATTGTAAATCCATTTAGAGGAATACTACACCTAGTACTTTGGGAAGCTGAAGCAGGAGGATCATAAGTTGGAGCCCAGCCTGGGCAACTTAGTAACTTAGCAAGATCTTGCCTCAAAAAAGTGAACTGATGGATAAAGGAATATAACAAAACCCAACAACCAACAATGTAACAATCACAATGCTCAGTATATAATCAGATATTACAATGCTTGCAAAAAAACCCCAGGAAGACAAAGTTCATAACCAAGAAAAGAAAATCATCTGTAAGTGATAGATATGTAAGGGAAAGAAATGATAAATTCACAGACAAAGGCAAATGAAAGCTATTTTAAATATCTTCTATATATTCCAGAATGTAGACAAAAATCATGGTGAGGAGAGACGTGAAATATAAAAAAATGACTCAACTTCTGGTTCTTCCCCCAAAGTCAACATGAACAGAAAAGGTAAACATTTGAAATCCATTCAGGACATTGACATAGCCAGGACACCACAATCGGAGACCCTCATGAAAGAGAACTTCCAGACCTGCTTCAGAAAAGGGGAGGGAATGATGGGATAAATGTGCTTGAAGCAAGGAGGAGGATTTTGAGAAGAACTGATGGCAATGTGTCTCTTACTATAGTTTTCTTTGAAAAGTTTTTTTAATTCACTTTTTCAGTTATACCTCGTATAAGTTGCACACTTACTCCCATTTACCTTAAATTATTTCTGGAGGCTTTATAAAACCTAAAGTAGTGTAAGTGCTGGGTAAATCATTGTCATACTATATCACTGAGGGGAAAATGACAAGAAGAAAAGCCTGTGCATGTTCAGTAAGACACAGTTTTGTATTTTTGACATAGTAGGTTGAGCATCAACCATCTTACACAGAAAGGGATGGGAACAAATTGTATCTGTACCCAGAATCAACAGAGAACTTGTTGATTTCACATTCGCAGGAATACATTTAAAACTGCAGAAGAACAGAAGACATTTAAACAACCCATAAAACAGTTGGTCATACTAATATCTGTCAAAGCAGATTCTAGAACAAGAAATAAAGAGGGTCACTTCAAAATGATAAAGGGGACATCTAACCCAGAAGATGTCCACAAGCCTAACAGCAGGGTTCTAAAGGGCATAAATAGAGTTAAAACCACAGTGAAGTAGCAGGACCTGCTCACTGGATTCACAAATTGCAGATCCCTACAGCTCCAGGTGCTGGTGAGGGTGGAGAAGAATAGAGATTTTAGTCACTACTGGCCATCACTCTAGGAGGACCTGCAACCAGAGCATGCTGGTGTGGCAAACCACTCCCTGCCCCAGTGCAGAGCCACCACCCAGGTGAGACAGAAGAGAGGCCTCGCCTTTGAGGAGCTATTAAGGCTTACATCTAAAGTGTCCCCAAAGCCTCATGCACTCATAGGCAGGGTTTTTGGAAGGTGATTAGATTATGGGACTGACTTGCTATGAGGAGGTGGGGTCTGGTTGGAAGAGTTGGGACGATAGAGGCGTGGCCTGAAAGGTTTTATCTCCAGCCCTAGTTTCTCTTCCTCTCTCTGCTTCCAGTCTGTGAGCAGCTCTCCTCTAACATGCCTGCTGTCATGCCGCCCTGCCTTGGAGCCAGTCAACTATGGACTTAAACTTCTACAAATTGTGAATCAAAATACACCTTCTTTTCCTTGAGATGTATATATCAACTAAGACAGGAGTTAAGGCACTGGCCTACAATCAGGTTCACACCCCCTGCTAGACCACACCTTACTCAGTGGCTAAGCAAGCCACTCTGACCCTCCACACCTTCATCCATAAAATTCCAGCCTCACAGAATGGTGAGGACTAGGTGAGTTAGTGTTCCCAGTGCCTAGCACCTATGAGGTGAAGGTAAGTATAAGGCAGTCACCAGCTGTGGCTAGTCCCCTTGCCAACAGCTGCTCCCTGCTCAGCAGTCCTCTGGGTCAGGGTAGCCTGCTGCAGATTGAGACAGCAGCAGATGCCCTGGTGAGCCAGGAAAGGCTGGACCAGGGCACAGGTTCTATCTGGGAGGGTGTGGAGGTCCCCACCAGCTACCTCCCCACTTCAAGTGTGTGGGAGAATCTCCAGGAGTGAGGAGCTGTGCAGCCCCTTGTGGGTGATTGGGACCTCTTTGTGGGGGGGCAGCATTGCAGGGAGGGTCACAATAAAGGATGATTCTCAGACCCAGGCACAGGAGGCGACTTGATTCAGACAGCAAAGTGAATACTGATTCACTGGAGAAAAGCTACTCCCTCCTCTCATTGCAGTCCACAAAGACAAGCAAGGCTCATGGAGATACCACCACGCTGTGGCCAACACAACGGCTCCAGCCCTGCATAAAGACTGTCCCATGTGCTCTGCACAAAGGACTCCCTGAGATTCAGACTCCTGCTACCTGGATCGCAGCACAGGGCATGAGAAACCAGAGAGCCAAGCTCACACATTCCCTGGGTGGGAGCATCAGACAGACCTCACCAATCCCCACAGGACACCCACTTTGGTCTCCTACCATCCAGCACCCCAGAAATGCCATGCTTCTCTCCCATTTCTTGCTTTTCCCTGAGGGCTTGTCACCTGAAACACCATGTAAATTATAATCAAGTCACATCTGTTGCTTGTTGTCTCTTTCCTTCCATCAAGCAGTGATCTATCCATAGAAGGCAGGGATCTGTTCTGTTCTGAACTGCATCCCAAGTGTCTAGAATGCAGGAGACATTCAATAAATAGGGTGGGAACAGGAGGGAAGCAAGGCATGAGACTGCCAGAATCAAAATGGAGTCACTCATGTCAACTTCATCAAGATAAAGCCAGGGATGGTCCTCATCCATGATTCACCTGACAACAGAGCTGCTGCAGCAGAGCCTTCCAGATTGCAATCTGGCACAAAGGGTACTTCCATGAGAACATCTGCCCAGCAGCTGCCTGTCCAACCCTTGGTGGATGTGGTCCTTGTTATTAACCCTGAAACCAAGGACAGTTGTTTCAAAAACAACTGATGCGACCTTCCTTCACTACACTGTTGCAAACCCTGGCCGTCCTCACCTCCTTGATATGCCCACGATCCATCAGGGCACAGACTGCAGCATGCACACTTCTGCTCACTCTGATAAAACCATTCTGTGCTGAGAGCCTCTCTCATTAAGTGAACAGTAGTGGGGTGTGGATGGAGGCAGAGAGAGAAGAGACAGAGAGACAGGCATAGATTACCTCCAGCCACAGACCTCCAGCCTTCATAAGGTGGACCCCAAGACCCTTGAAGTCCATGAAATGTCTGGAGAAGCTTGGCAGCCAGGAGGACCCTTATCCAGCTGTCCTGGAGAGAACTTGAGACCGTCCTCACAGTCTGTGGCTGCCCTGCCTTCCACAGCAGCCACTGTCTTAGGTGAGCCACAGAAGAAATCTAGACCTGGAGCCACCAGCCAAGCCATTCCCAATGGACACACACCCTTGCCCTGCCTGCCTCTGGTCCTTGGTGTCCCGAGCCACTGATTCTAAGGCAGTTTGCCCAGGACAAGGGGATATCCCCCCAGGTGTCCACCAGACTCTACAGGGCATCTGTGCTATGACTTAAGGAGTAAAAGGAGCAGGAAGGGGGTTCTGGGAGGTAGAAGAGGTCTATAGGACATGGGGAGGGCCCAAAGAGGGGCAACATGGGGACCAGATGTGGCCAGAACAGTATCCCCACTGGAGTGCTGCACCAGCCTGCCCAGTGGCCTCCATCCGTTGCAAGCAGAAGTGACTGCATTGTCCATCCTCCCACAGAGGTGTGCTGCTCTCCACAGATTGTCACGATGCCCACAGATCACCTGGGCCATCTCAGACCAGCGACATGTGCAACGGGGAAGGTGCCCTCAGCCAGCTGAGTTCAAGTAAGGAGCTGTAGGCTTTGTACCCTGCCTGAGGCCATAGCTGTCACTCAGGGTTACAGCAACAAAGGTCAACATCACTGCAGTCAGAAGCCTATCCCTGGATCTGGACTGGGTGGTGGCTCCAGTAGATGGGGTGATGGGGACTCCTAGGGTGCATGGTGACCAAATCAAATGGCTCACCCCTGGGCCATTTAAGGAGCAGCCTCCCACCCCCAAAGGCCTCCTGAGAATTCAGTGCCGGGAGACAGTGCTGGGGAGCAGTGGGGAGGACGCTTATGGGGTATCAGCATTTTGAGTCCCACGGATGGGGTACTATGTAGGCCTCCTGAGGACTTGGAGGCAGAGCTGAGTCTGAGGGGCATTGGGCCCAGTCAGGAGGGCAGACCTGATGCTTGGCTGGGCAGCCCCAGGGTTCAGGGCACAGTCAGGCTGGGATCTTCCTCAAGCCCCTCCCTCCAAGTTCATCCCACTGAGTAAACAGAGATGAATCTTCCCATAAAGAGGAACTCAGGCTGATGCCTTTACTAATTGCTGGCCATAAAACTGCTAAATAAAGCACAGAGATAGAGAGATGGATCTATGGGAGGCGTGCCCGACAGGACAATTAGGCTTGAGAGATGAACCCCTGAGCAGACACCCACACAAGGCATGGATTATTAATAAAATCAGCCCTAGCTCAGCTTGGATGGAAGGACAGGGGTCCCCAACTCCCTAGCCACCATCAAGGAAGTCCTCCAGGATTGAAAGTTGTGCAGAGGGAAGCAGGCGGGCCCAAGGAGCAGGCACAGCTCATACCAGGCCCACGTCATCCTTCCCAGGCATTACAGCAGTGTCCCCCCACTTCTGCAGAACAAATTATCCTAAACTGGGCATCTTAAAACATGAATTCTGATTATCTCAGAGCTTTTGTGGCTCAAGGATTAGTAGCTGGGTTGGGTGCACGTGGGTTCTTGTGAAGATATAGAAGGCTGATGGCCTGGGTCTCACCTGACTCTGTGTGGCCTCTGTTCTTCTGGGCTGTGGGTCTGAGGCCTCTCTATTGCTGCCCTATGAACAGGATTCTGGCTTCCACCCAGGCAGCAGCCATAGAGCCAGCGCTCCAATGGATGCTGAGGTCTTCACATGGCCTCACCTCGGTGGGGGCCACAGCCAGCAGCTCTGAGGTCCCCACCACCTCCATACTGCAGAGGAGGGGGCTCCACAAGAAACAGGGTCATGAGGGTCATTTTAAAAGCTGCCTGTCACACCCACTGTGTACCAGGGACAGAGTAGGGAGATACAGAGGCTGACAGGTAGGGGCAGCCGTTGAGAGTCAAAGGAGGAAGAGGAAGAGAAGGGGTGGGCCAAGCACTCTCAGTACCTCAGGGTGTTCAGTACTCTATCCCCTAACCAACTCACTTTTCCATTCAAACAAAATATGTTCAGGAGCCTGTGTCTCCTAGATCTGCCATCTCCTGATTCACGCTGTGACAGATCTGTCTCAGTGCTGCCATGTTTCTGGTGTGGCCACACTCTGGGTTGCTCCATCTGCTCCGACCTGGGACAACTTGTCTGTCCTGTCCCTGGAGGAAAAGGAAGAACCCAGGTCCCTCTGTGGACCATCTGCTAGGGGCCTATGTGTGGGGGACTGGGGAAGGTGTGGCATCTACCCGTTGTGACCACACTGTGGACAGGAGGGCACCTTTCCAACCAGTGAGGCACAGGCTTCTGAAACTTGGAGCCCCCTGAAGATCATGCCTCCACCATAGTCAGCATGCAGGAAAGCAAGGGGCCAGGGCCTGGGGCTCAGGCCCAGGAGAATACTGGTCTACCAACAGTTGCCACTGGACTCACCCAACCAGGAGCCCACTTTTTCCCATGGATAAATTGAGAAAAATAAAATAGTCACAGCTGCAATGGCTAAAGTTAGGGTTAGATTTCCGTACTGGAAACTTAATACCTAGTGCAGCAGTGCTGACTAGGGCCCTGTAGGAGGTGATGAGGTTAACAGGGTGAAAGCCCTAACACTGATGTCCTGTTACAAAAGTTTGTCAAGCCGGGCGTGGTGGCACAGGCCTGTAATCCCAGAACTTGGGAGGCTGAGGCAGGAGGATCGCTGTGAGTTTGAGACCAGCCTGGGCTACATAGCAAGTTCCAGGTCAGTCTC
>NW_022900913.1:70360024-70398040 GCF_012274545.1 Fukomys damarensis
AAAAAAAAAAAAAAAAAAAAAAAAAAAAAAAAAAAGTTTGTCACCTCTAAAGAGGGCTTGCTAAAAAGTGGTTTTCTCTACCATGTTACGTCATAGCCAGATGGGGCGCCTCAGTCAAACTTACTTCCCAGTCTGTGGATCTGTGAACCAAAGTATTGCTGCTCTTTATAAACCATCCAGTCTCAGATATCTTCTTACAGCGGCAAGAATGTACTAAGAATCAGCCCTATGCATGCATTTAGCACCAGAACTAACAGGTGAGAAGCAGCCGGTGGAACTTGGGCACATAGGTGGCACCCATGGTTCATAACCAAGTTGAGCCCATAGCCCTTGGGTTCCTGATCCCTCACCCCTGAAATGTACAGGCCATACCTATGCCTGCCATTCCTCTCCTGCCACCCATCATCCAACACCCAGTGCCTTTGAGACTACATCAACTTTTCTTTAATGTGTCTTATTTTAATGTTTAATTGGTACACAATTAGTACTCATAGGTATGGGTCGGTTACAACATAACCTACAAGGGGTAATGATCGTGTCAGGGTAACCAGCACATGTATCACGACTAACAGTTACCATTTCTTTGCATACAGTGACTTGCAACATACACACATCAATTTTCCCATGGGCTGAATTTCCACACATTTTGATGGTACCCCTACCTTGATATCCTCCTACCAAAGTTAGACAGGACTATCAGCCTGTGAACGGACACTCGACTGAGGGGTCAGTATTTTAGTATCAGTGCCTTTATTTACAAAGCATTGTTGTGTTATCCTAGACACCTGTCATGGTTATCTTCAAAAACTAATTGGAAGAGGGACATTGAGTTGCTAGCCAGAACTAAAGGAGGAAAAACCACAAATCATTAGACACAGAGTTCCACTGCCTCTGCCCGCCCTGCAATGTCTGCTGGAAAGACTCACCCTGGGCATCAGGAAGGAACAGAAAGGGTTTTTCTAGAAGCCAAAGACACAGATAGATGCTGTGCTTGACAATGAGCTGCAGAACATTCCAGAAGCAGAACCAAATGGAACTCTCCTCAAAATACATATTTAAAAGGAGGGGGGAATGCGTTCCCCAAGCTACCACATGTTTAAGGGGGCATGGCATCTTTGAGCAGATATAGGGATGCCAAACCCAGGCAGCAGGTGAGGTGAGGAGGGAAGGTCCCCAACAACTTCTCTCACGGGGAGTAGTGGAGGATGGAAAATACAGAGTCCCTGTGAGATGCTGTGGCTTGCCACAGAGTCCTCTGCCAAGATGAGCAGGCTGGCACTCCACTGCCTCTTAATAAATTGTTCCAAAAGTTAAGACATCACCAGAGTCAGTTTTGCATTTTCACCTGCCGTCTTTTACAGACTTTCTCCACCTTGAAAACAGTTTCCTCTAATAAGCATGGGAAAAGATGCTCAGCCTCGCTCCTCATTAGGGAAATACCAATTCAAGCTCAATAACACTCCACCTCACACCTGTTAGAACTGGCACTTAAAAATAATCAAATAACAAGCATTGGTGAGAATGTGGAGAAATTAGAAGCCTTGTGTGTTATTGCTGGAAATGAGAAATGGTGTCGCCAGTACAGAAAATAGCAAAGAAGTTCCTCAAAAAATAAAATAAAAATGGAACCATTGTGTGATCCAGCAATCCCACCTCTGGGTATATCCAAAAGAACTGAAGCAGAGATGTGAGCAGATATTTACACAGTGATGTTCCCAGCAGCCGATCCAAAGGGTAGAAGCAACCAAAGTATCCACTGACAGGTAAATAGACACACAAAATGTGGTCTACACATTCAATGGAATTTATTCTGCCTTCAACAGGAAGGAAATCTGACGCATATCAGCATGTGGATGAGCCTTGAAGACATTATGCTCAGTGGAAAAAGCCAGAAACAAAGGGACAAGCCCTGTATGAGTCCACTTATATGCATTCCCTTGTGTAGTCAAATTCATAGAAACCAGAGTAGAATAGTGGTTTCTGGGGATATTGGGAGGTGGAAAAGGAGAGCTGTCAGTTTGATGGGGCAGAGTTTCAGTTTCACAAGATGGATGGTGTCCATGGTCACCCAACAGTGTGAGTAGTCTTAGCATAACTGAATTATACACTAAGAGATGGCTTAAATCATGGCTGTACTTACGTGCATTGTACCACAATTTCAAAAATTAAAAAATAAAGCAACTTCCTCTGTCTCATAATTGTCCTATAGGATAGTTAAGTAGACTCAGAGGTTTAAAAAAAGTTCCAGAAACAGTTTCCGAGTCCTCTTTTGTGAATGTCTTTAGTTGTGCTGTTGTGGCTGCCTCAGTGTTCTGAATGAATTCAAACTTTTAGCTTGCATAGTCATTTTGACTTTCGAAAAGAGCCAGAAGTAGCATGGTGCTAGATCTGGTGAATAAGGTAAACAAGGACATATTGCCATGTTTTGTTTTGTTTTGTTTTTTTGGTACCAGAGATCAAACCCAGGTCCTTGTGCTTGTGAGGCAGGCAGTGGAACCACTGAGCTAATCCCCCAGCCCCCATATTGTCATGTTTTTATTTGACAGAAATTGCCTTAAATGTTCCTTCAACCAGGGATGATCAAAACCACAGTGAATGTTCAGTTTGCTTCCCTTTAGAAATACTATGGACTGACAGTTTGTGTCCTTCAAAATCAGATGCTGAAGCCCTGACTCTCTGTGTGTCGTGACTAGAGACAGGACCCTCTAAGAGGGTGATGAAGTCATAAAGGAGGGCAATGGTCCTCTAGGATCCTTGTCTTTATAAGAAGAGACACATGGGATGTTTCTCTCTTCCACCCCCACTCCCTCTCCCATTGACCAACCCCTCCCCAGCTGCACACACAGGGAGAAAGGCCACCTGTGGGTGTAGAAGACAGCCACCTGCCAGCTGCAATAGACTCCCTCGGAACCAGCCTTGATGGTCCCCTGACCTCAAGCTCCCATACCCTAAACTGAGAAAGTACGTTTTTGCTGATTAAGTCACCCATCCCATCCAGCAGTTGGCTAATAGATCTTCTGTATAATTGACGTAACTTCCTATATTTAATGTATTAGGTCATCACAAGTATCAAATCATATTTAATACTGTCTTTAAAAAAAAAACTCTATAGCCATTGTGTGACCTCATGAACATTACAGGCTCAAAATCAGAAAATGCTCAAGACGGCTCAGTGTTTGCCCAGGGCTGGCAGGGGTAATGAGCAATTCTGCAGGTCGTGGAGCAGTTCTGTACCCAGATGGAGGATGGTCACGGGAATCTGTCCACGTGATGACTGTTCACACCACCATCACCATCCCCCCCCTCCCCTTGAACACGAGCACGTGCCAGACGCTGAGATCCAAAAGCCTTGCAGATCAGTTCACTGCCTCAGCTTGGGTCACCACACCATGCCTGGGTCCATATTTGCGGCGGGGCTGGGCAGTAACACTCTTTCTCTCAGGTAGGTGAGGCAGAAAGACCTTGTGTTCCATGCCAACCTATAGTGGGGGCCTGTGTCAGAATAAAGAGGCCCAGCGATATAGCTCACTTGCCTAACCCCAAAACCAAAAATGAGAAAGTTCTCCTTGAGAAATTTTGGGTGAAAAGTGCGTGGCAACACTGTGCTATTCTTGCAAACTATGTGATCAGAAAAACGCGGTGAATGTTTAAATTTTTCTAAATTATTACGGGAAATGACATATTTCCCTGAATCCTCCTCAGAATGCTCTCTTTCCCTTCAAACACACTTAGCCCATTGCTCTTGCCACTTTCTGCAGCAGTTCTGTGAGTCCTCTTTCCAGAGTGCTTTAGTCACATTGTTGTGGCTGCCTTGGTGTCCTGAATTGATTCCCAATTTTAGCTTTCGTGGTCATTCTGAGTGTGGGGAAGAACCAGAAGTTGCATAATGTCAGACCTGGTGAAAAGGGTGGATGAGGACACACTGATTTTTGTTTTTCAATTTTTTTTTTTTTGTTTTTTGGGTTTTGGGGGGTTTTTGTGGGGCTTTTTTCTTTGTTTTGTTTTTGTTTTTGTTTTTGAGACAAGATCTCTCTCTGTACTTCAGGCTGGCCTTGAACTCTCCCTGATTCTCCTGCCTCAGCCTCCTGAGAGTTGGATTTACAGATGTGCACCACCACACCTGGCTACTGTGATGTTTTTATTTGACAGAAATTTTATCAAGGAGGGATGATCAAAATATACAGTGAATGTTTACATTTGGAAAGTTATTACAATAAAAAACACATTAATTCCCCTCAAAATATACCTCACCTTGAGCACATCTATCTCATTGCTCTTGGCAATGTATCTTTTACCATAAGAAGTTTTTAAACTTAAGCATTGACCTTATTTTTCAATCACCCCTGCATGCGAGTTTAATATTATCCCAGAATAGTCCAATAATTGGAGAACAGGTGATATACCTTGTAGCTCCCTGGAGACAGAAGCCACCATACAGTGAGTCAAACAAGGTGCTGCTGGATGCCTATGCAAGTACCTGTGTCTATGCCAGGCCACTGCAAGACCACCACAACCTCAATCTTGAACCCTCTGTCTGTGTGCTTCCCTCTGCCCCCAGGATTCTCCAGCAGCCTCAGTCTGACCTCCTCACTGAGGGCTGCGGCATCTTATCCTGCTACACAATGCTCCTCAACATCTCTTCCTACCTAAATCTCATTGCCTCCACCTAGCAGATGGGGAAACAGGCTAAAAGAGAGCAGGGAACATGTAAAGGACCCATAGCCATGGGTGATGCAGGTCTTGGGACACCCAGCCAGGCCCCCTGCTCAGTTATTGGCCACCTCGGGCTGTTGCCTGCAGGCTGGCCTCCAGGGCAGACGTGAGGCCAGCCTGGGATGGGTGCTGATTCAGGTGCAGGCAGAGCAGCTGTTCTTCTAGTCCCAGCTGTGCTGTGCTTCTGTCCCAGTAGATAAAGTGCTCCACTTAGGAACAGCTCCTCCGGGTTGTGGGGCCATTAGCTCTCCACCTCCTGGAAAAGCCATTTGGCCAGCGCTGACAGATGTGGCCATTACACAATCACTTAGCCCCTTTCCTTGCCCTATGCAGACTGGGAGGAGGGGCAAGGCACGCAAAGAACTGGTGGGGGTGGGGTTCTAGAAATCCACTTCCTGGCATGGCCTTCTCCCAACTGTAGGATGCATTTTGCAATGCCACATGAAAGCAGCAGGAGATGGCCTTGGGCAGCAGGGCACTGCCAATGACCTTGTCCTTCTACTACCATGGGCATCACCTGCTTAGCTTCTTACCACAGCCGCATACACTTGACATCAAGTTTATCTCTACTACACAGATGAAAAAGATGCCCAGAGAAGTGAAAGGCTTACCCCAGACCACACAGCTATCAGTGCCAAAGCTCTGATTTCTAGTCCCTGGGATGCTTCCCCAGTCCCATGTGGCTGCTGCAATGCTGCTGGAGTGTCACTATACGGGAGGGGGCTCTCCTAGCCCCACATGTGCCCAGCACAGAGGTAGGAGCACTGAAGAGCAATGGCCGGGCTCACAGAATAAGCCAACTGGCCAAGACCAGCCCCTTCTGCCCAGAGACCTCAGAGCAGGGGCCAGGCGGAAGTCTCAGGTAACCAGAGTGCAGAGAAGACCTTGGAGGCTTGTGGAGACCCTATGCATGCTATTTGCCACCAAGCTTGATTCATCTTGGGGACCCTCAGAAAGGTGGCTTCCTTGTCCCTGTCTGCATAGAGCACAGGGCTCTTTTGTAATGCCCTCTGGGATCCTTGTCATTCAGATCCCTCACACTGCCTCCTGCTGGGGGCCGAGAGAGCAGACCCCCTGCCCAGCCCACTCTGCCAGGAGGGAGAAGGGCACAGAGCCCACTCTCTGCCCCTTACCCACACACTGCCCCCCTCGGCCCCTCAGATACTGGTGCTGGGACCCTGGGGTACAAACCCAGAGGTGAGTGTTTTACGGTCCCTGAGAGGGCAATGACCACAGGGCTCATGGGACACTCATGGCCCCAGGGTCCGAGCTGGGCATGTGGTGGACACGCCCCACCTTGTATGTCTGTGCAAGTTCGCCGCAGCTGTCAGGCAAAGTACTTGGCCAAGTCCTGAAGTGGCCACATCCCTGCTTTGAGCCCAGGATGGAACCACGTGGCTGCTTTTCTTAGTGATGAGTCCCAGTCCCTCCACGTCTCCATCTCCCCGGAACACAAACGCCAGCTGGTTCATGTGCCAGCTGACCCAGCTAGCCCACCTCTGCAGCCTCCGTCCATCCAGGTCCCTCCCTAGGATCGCCAGACAATTGGACTGGAGGGGTGGGAGCGGCCCAGCTAGACCAATGACGTTCCTTTCCCTGGAGTTGTGTCTGGCTTCGCCCACATGGAACCCAGGGTGGACCTACACTGAAACCGGTGATGGCTCAGGAGGATGAAACCAGGGTCAACGCCATCAGGGAAAGAAGGGACAGCAGGCTGAGGAGGGTCCCACAGCTTCCAGGTGCGTGCAAGTCCTACCCCTACTAGGTGTTCTGCTGTGCAGTCATCTGGCATCCCCTTGACTCCATCCTATCTCTCCTGAGATCTAGAGTCTCCAAGGCTTTGATGTGTGTGAGGCTTGTTCAGGAAAGAACCAGGCATTATATTGAGCTTCCTCTGGGCCAGGCACCATGATCTATCTATTCACTTAATTTTCAAGGAGTCCTAGGAGTCTGAGGCCATTAGTATGTTAGCGAGAACCCAGGCACAGACAGGTTAAGTGACTTACCTGGATTCACACAGCCATAAGAAATGGGATTTCAAACAGGCAGAAATTCACACTTCTGTAGAACTCTGAATTTGTCATTTTCACTCTGGGGCTGGGACATAGTCAGCAGTAGAGCACTTGCCTAGCAAGCATGAGGCTCTGTATTCAAACTCCAGCATCATAAAATAAAACAACAAAAGTTTCACTTTTCCTGATGAAGACAGAAGAGGATCTCTATTATGTGGGTTGGTTGAATTTCCGGCGCCTTCACAGTGACCCATCTAGGAAAACCATCTGAGGTCCTGGAATGCTGTGCAGGCACCACTCCTAGGCAGTTCCCACTGGGCCTGCTCAAGGACAGGTGGACATGCACTGGAAGGCCAGGTGGACTGGTCCAACGTCAGACCAAATGGGGCAGGCTGACTTCCACTCCTGTTGGGCCACTGGCCCAGGGCAGAGGGGCACTGAGTGGGTCTGACAGGGCTCTAATGTCACATCTGCCCCTCCCACAGACCCAGGCATAGGGCAAACAGTTACACCTGGCATCAGTTAGCCACCCAAGACCACGTGGCCTGCACAGGCTTCCATTGCCCTCTGGGGCCTTAAAGACAGGCTGACTGATTTCAGCAGTTCATGCGTGAAGTACTGGCCCCGTGATTGGCAGTGGGGTTGGGCGCCCCCACACATACATTGGAGGCCACCAGCCATGTCACTTTGGAAAGGCTGCCCAAGCTTCTTGGCCTCAGTTTCCATCTCTGTGAAATGACAACAATGGTAAAGATTTCATACCTCCAACCCTGTTGCCCAAAATGCTTGGGACCGGAAGTGTTTCAGGTTTCAGAACATTCCAGATTTTAGAATATTTACACATATATAAAGAGATATAATGGGAATAAGACCCAAACCTAACTACAAAATTCCTGTATATTTTATATACATACTCAGCCTGGAGGAATCTGTAATAATTTTGTGCATGAAACATAAGTTTCAAGGTGTAAAATTTTCCACTGTGGTGTCATGACAGCCCTAAAAAAGTTTTAGATTTTGGAACATTTGGACATCAGATTTTCGGAATTGGGATGCTAAACATGTACATAGGTTATGGGTTGACTGTTGGGATTAAACGCAGTTTGCTGATTCCCAGACTGCAAGACAGTGGCAGAGCCTAAGGATGCCCTTCCTAGCCAGCTGAGAGCCCAGGTATGGGTGACCCTAAATAAAGTGACAGCAGAAGTTTGGAGGACATCTGTGAGTCCTCCAATGACCCCCCTAACCCAGGCAATCTGAGGCCATGCACCCAGACCCCTGTCACCCCCACTGCTGCTCCTGCTTCTAACCCATCATCCTGAGTGAGGCTGCCCACTGCACATGAGCCCGGAGTACATTAAGAGTGCTCTTTAGAGTGCTCCACTAATAAATGAATAATAACAATTTATCAATCAGTCAACCCTTGGGGTCCGGGCCTCCTTCCCAGTCTGAAGCCCCGCTGCCTTTTTATAGTCACATCATGAACTTCTACAGACAGAGCAGCCACAGAGACCCCAGTGATGGCTTCCCTAAAGGATGCTTGGTGGAGGACGGCCTCCGGGGTCTGACAAGTCTGTCCGTGCTGGAACAGGACTGACTCTTGGAGGCATGGGCACTGGGGATGAGCTCCGGCTAACTCAGGGGCCCCTGCTTTGCCCCAGCATCTGCTAAAAGGTTCCTGAGCCAAGGCCCCCCACCACCCCACCCGCTGTGGAAATTCCTGAAAGCTTTCCATTTGCACACTGGCCAAAGTGGAGCATTAGAGGCGCAGACTCCACCCCGCCATAAGGAACAAAGGCAGAACCTGAGCTGCCCGGCTTTCTTTGAACTCTTCTAAATTTATTCGGGTATTTAAACAAACAGAAACTACAGCATGCATCAGTTACTTTTTTGCCTTTGTACAACAAAACTAAGTACTCGATATCTCTGCAGAGGTTCGGCTCTTGCTTGTTTCCTTTCTTTCCGTAACGTCAGGCAGACTTTCCGATGTTATCCAGTTTTGCACAGTCACTAGAGTGTCGCGTCATGAATTATTAAATCAGTGCTTCGTGGTAATACATAATTTCTTATCAATTATTCATGCTAATGTGTGTGTAGTTTACTTAATTGTGTTATTGACGATCAAAAGTAATTTCCTGAAAGTCCTCAAGGACACAAAATTTAATCAGCGTAACTACTTTTCGGATGCAATGCTGTTAAGTATTCTTAATTTGCCCAACAGTTCACTTATTTATGTACCTTTCTGGAGGAAATACGAGTTTAATCAAACAATTAGATTGAAGAGTTAGTGTGCATAAGGGCTGGAGCTTACATCGTTCAACTGAACATTCGTAATTACAGGGAACGGAAGCTACTTTGCCGCTTTTTGGCAAATCGTTTCATCTTTGTACTTAACAAGCAAAATACAGCAAGAGGAAGGAGCTGATGTTTTTTAAAGGAGACAGTGTATTTTATCAAATGCTTTGCAGGAATCATGAATGAGGCACAATAAGCTTAGGACAATTATTTGGGGGGTCCGGGAGGCTAAAAAGGGGGCAAGGGATGTGAAAGTAGAACCTTTTGATTCTAGTAACTGAAAGGAAAATGACCATCATAAAAGCAGTAACTGCAATGGAACACCATGAACAAAAGCCACCAGAGACTGCGACCTTCCAGGCACCGGGCGAGGACAGAGCTCACTCTATTGCACTTTCCCCCTTTGATGTCTTAGAGGTCACCATCCACACAGAGAAGACAGCCATGCTGGACAGCAACAGAACTCTCCGTGAAGTTTGGCCCTTTGAATAGATGCACAGGGCCCAGGAGGAAGCCACCTGCCCTAGGCTCCGTCTCCTCACAAGCCAGTCCCATCACACCATCATCATATTTCCTTTATCTCCTAGTAACAAGCTTCCCACTGGCGATTCCAGAAAAAGTGGTAATCCAGATGTAAGTGGCTTTCAGAGGCGTCCTGGGCTCCAGGGTCCCCCTTTTCTGGGCCAGACAGCGACTCCACAGTTGGTCACCCTGCCCACCTCCAGGTCCCTTTAGGGGATAGGCAGGACACAAGAGGGCTCTTCAGGGGAGGGGGCTCAACTTGCTCTGCACCCCAGAGTCATCTGGGCAGTTCCAGAAGTCAGTGGTGGCCATGTGACAGCTGTGCCAGTGAGATCCAAGAACCATGCACCCAGGGCAGGCTGTGTCCTGTGGGCCTTCCCTGCCCATACCCGCCCCCTCCCACCCAAGTCCCAAATCTGTACCTCCAGGGCAGACACAGGTTTGCTGCTCACCCTGGCCCAGGGAACCACAGTTGGCTGGGCTTTTCCCAGTTCCAAAGTTCTTAAACAATGTGACAAACGTTCCCACTTGATACCATGGAGACAGCCCTGGGCATCTCTCAAGAATGACCTGTTCTTGGGGCTGACCAGATGTCCAAGGTTACCCACCCAGGAAGGGCACAGGAGGGGTGGTGGTGTGAGTTGATCTGCCTCCCTCCAAGATTCCTCCATAAGGTCTCATGACAGAGGCCATTCTAGTGCCACCCTGGACCAAGGAGACCCTGTCACTT
Source organism: Fukomys damarensis (assembly GCF_012274545.1). Taxonomy (NCBI): domain Eukaryota; kingdom Metazoa; phylum Chordata; class Mammalia; order Rodentia; family Bathyergidae; genus Fukomys; species Fukomys damarensis. Next base: position 70,370,297 of record NW_022900913.1, read on the forward strand.
AAGAAGCCAAGACAATGCAGCCCACCAGTGGGACCCCAGAGAGACTCTCCAGGCATCTAGAGAGCTTCAGGCCTTGATTTCCCCTCCCAGGCCCCCAAGAAGGCTGGCTGCAAGTTGTCCTTGCTGTTGAGGGTTCACAAGGCCAAGGTGGGGAGAGGCAGCAGGTGGGGAGGGTGAGGGCCACAAGGCCCTGCTCCCTCATACACCTGGCTCACCCTCACTCTGGTCCTTGGTAGATGGTGTCTTGTCCTGGCTGCCATCTGGGGGAGCAGGCTTGGCCGTGGGGCTGGGGCTGCTACTGGCCGGTGGCAGGAGGTTGGCGGACTGCAGCACAGCCTCTGAGTGCTCTCGGGCCTTCATGCGCAGTGCTGCCACGCTAGCCGTGCGGTTGCTCTGGCAGCCGTAGGTGGGCAAGAAGGAGAGTCCCATTGGGTCCGGGACACAGCAGGAGCAGAGAGGGCCACCTGTGGGATGAAGAGACGGTAGGCTGTCATGGTCCTGCTCTTGCTCTGTCTGTTTAGGGGCTGGGGTGCGACATGGGCTGCATTTCAAGTCCAGAGGGTGAAGGAAGTGCTTAGGACCCCAAAGATGTTCACACAACCTCGGAGCCCCGGAAGACCTGTCTGACTTCACCCTCAACACAGCCATGTGGATTTAGGCAGGGATCTTGGCTGCTCTGAGCTTTGGCCTACACTTCTATAAAATGGGATAACACTGCATCATAGATCGTGACGAGGGTGCCAGGAAGTATTCCACACTCCCTGAGAATGCTCTGAGAGGCACTGCCCGGGTACTTTAAATGTTCAGAAGAGTCAGTGACAACCATGAGACACCTTGCAAGCTGCTGGCTGGCACTGCTTCCAGCTTGGGCATGAGACCACGCCATGTTGTTTGCAAGAGTGTCATGCCTCTGCGGAGCTGGATTTTGTAAGCACCACACCAAATTCCACGAGGAACATAAAATGAGTGTGGAGTGTCCACAATTAAGGAAGTCAAGCAAAGTCCATGAGAAAGGACGCAGCTCTTTTACAAAAAACAAAACATGCAATTTTCTTTCAGTTTGTAAGGTTTTGTTTTTGTTTTGTTTTGTTTTCAAATGTCTATGAGGCTGTTGGGACATAGTACTGACCTATTTGGGTCTAAGCATCTCCTGCTCAGATCTGTTAGGTGTGGCTTGGCCCTGTGGTAAAGTGGAGTGAGTTTGCGAATGAGGTGATAGTTCGAAAGCTTGGCCGGGCCCAGCCCCTTGCTCAACCCCCCACCCACCCACAGCCTCTCCGGCCAGCTGTGATCAGAGTCCAGGTCCACACCAAGAACAAGGTCCCAGGTCTCTAACTCCCCCTGCCACCCTCCTTGCCATGATGTGAAATCTTCTTTGCAGCCACGTTGGAGGTCATAGCCAGGAGAAATAGGTCCATGTTCCTGGGGCCTTTGAAGCCACTCAGACCAGGGTGACTTGCAGAGCTCAATCTTCACCTACAGCTAGAATGTCCCGTCTCTTCTTCCTCAGGGGCAGGCCCAGGCACCATCCTCACTTCAATTTGAGGATCTTTCCCTTCTTCCACCATCTGCTTCTGCTCTGGGGTCACAGGAAGCCACCATCACCATCACCTCTCAACACCATGACAGCCAGTAGAGGTGGGACCAGCACTCTGGTGACCTTGGTACTGTGGCAGGGTCAAGTGCCTCAAGTGACATAAAGGGAGCAGGAAGCAGATATCAAGAGGGACATGAGACACATGGCCAAGACCAAGTGCACAGATTCTGACCTGCTCCCCTGTTCTGCACTGGGCTGGCCTCCAGCCTGGCCATGGATAGTCTCACTCTGGGTATGACTGTGCCACTGCTCCCTCTGGCACCATACCCTGGATCCAGAAGCCTTCCTGAGGGTGGGGATCCCAGACTCCTGTCCCCTCCACACCCCTCTGAAGGGTACTCAGGTCATGGAGAACCCAGGAGGAAGAGACTGGAGTATTAAGGACAGGTGCCTCTTGTGTGTGGGGAAGGGGACCCAGGGATTTGTGTTTTCCTCTCTGTATCTGTTCAGGACTCTTTGCATGTTTCTACAACCAATATGAATTTCTTCTAAACCCAGAAATAGGACTTGAATCATAAACAAATATAGAAAGAGAAGAATGGAGATGACCAGGCACATCTGAGAGGAGGGCAGCAAGAGCCTGGGCAGTCCTGTGACACCATGTGCTGAAGGTCCCAGGGGAGTGTGGCCAGGGACCTGGGCTGTCTTGTCAGGTCCCGGGAGGGGCCACCACTCAGGCTGAACCCTAGTAGGGTAGCCTGGTGTCAGCAGCCCAAAAAAACTGGCTCCTGTCCCCCTCCCAGCTTGGCCTTCCTCCAATGTGACATGAGAGGTGACAATGACCACCTGCAGGCCACAGAAACCACACAGCCCCTTCCCCTGCACTACCATGTACCCCAGGAAAGCCACTGGCAGTGACACTCCTAGCCCCACACCCAGATTCACAGGTTAAGAGGAATTTATGCACTTACAGAAACATGGCAGTGGCTGGAGAGTCTAAACCCATGGCCTGGTCCCCATCCCATTCCGGATGGGGAAACTGAGGACCAGAGGATGCCAAGGACTTGGGAAGACCCTGTGGAACCGGAAGCACTGCATGCACAGTGGGGTGACACTGCTCTAAAGAGCTAGGACCCTGGCCCAGGCTGATCATGAGCCTTGTGGAATGAGGCTGTCCCAAAGGAGCAGGCGCTCTGTGATCCCACTTCCATGCAGGGGTCTGGGCTGATTGAGAGAGACAGAAGGCACAGGGACAGCCACTGGGGAAGAGCGGGTGGAAAGCAGGTGTTCAGTGCATGCTGAAGTTCAGTTTCCTAAGATGGAACTGCTCTGTGATCATTTGCAACTCACTAAGTTGTCCTTGGGTAGCCACAGGGGAGGGGCTCTGGGACCCCTGTGAGCTCCCAGTCCAAGGGTGCACAAGCCCTTCAGGATAAAATGGCACAGCCATAGCATGGACCTCATCTGTAGATAGCATATCATACCCACCACGGTGCTGATGTGTTATCCACAGCTGTCACGCTGAGTGACTTAGGGAACAGTGTGGGGGGAGTCCCACAGGTTCTGTGAAGATGCGCTTTTTCCTAATATCTTCTGTCTACAGCTGTTTGGATACAGAACTCCGGGCCTAGAGGGGTAGCTGTGTACTTCATGTGAAATATACATTTAAAATGGTAAAATTTATATTAAGCTTACTTTAGAAAATATAATAATCATTTTTAAAAAAAAAAAAACTATCAGGGTCAAAGGGAGCTCCAGCGAAAGTGGCCCAGGAAGTCAAATGCCATGTAAAGCTACTGAGCCCCTTGCCTGGCTCCTATAGCCACTAAAGACCTCCAGAGTCCCTCAGGCCCACCTCACTGCCAGGTCAGGGACTAAAGAAGCATCCTGCAGTTTTGACCACCAAGATCACAGCTCTTGCGGCCTCCCCACTCCTCTGCACCTACATCTAGACAGCAACCAATGTGTCCATCAGAGGGGACACAGCTTGCCAGGGACTCCAGTATCTAAGCTGCAGCTGGAAGCCACTGGCCGTGAGGGGGAGGTCCCAGAGGCCATTAAAGGGCCATTCCCCTGCATGGGAGAGGGCAAGGGTGGAGGCCTAGATCTGTGTTTCAGAAATGATCAACTCTGACAAGCTGATATATACCAGGGAGAAGGGTGCAGTCTACAACAATCTGCACCTAAGGATCCAACTGTCCTTTGCAGACGTAGCTCTGCAGGGAGTATGCTGAAGGTATGACCTCATGGGAGGATCACAGTGACCCACACAGGCAGGGGTTGCCTGCATAGAGGCAGAATCTGCTAGGGAAAGGAGGGGAAATCTTCCTCCTCTGTGTGATGACCAGAAATCTGTTACCATCCTCAGGAAAGGGCATGGGGTGGGGGAGGAGATTCCATTGATCAGGGCACACGGGCATCTTAAATTGTCCAACCATCAACATCTCCCTTAAATCTTACAGCTATGTTTCAGCTTAGAAAAAAATGACTTCTGCAACAGGATCCTTTTAAAGATAACTCCTGGTTTCCCCGTCATCTCACAGCACCATGAGGTCACCAGTCATCTCCATCTACCATCAGCCCACAGCAATGAGGACCCAGCACCAAGAGGGTTCTCAATGCCATATGATAACATTGCATCCTGATAAGCCCAAAATGTCAGCTGAAAATGCAGAGTTCTTCAACACTTACCTTGATGAGAAATTCCACAGAGCACCTGACCACTAACCCTCAGGCTACTCTTGCTTCCAGATGCCATGCAAACTAAAGGGAAATTCAAAGTCACAGTTTATTCCAATGTTTATCCCAAGTCACTGGCCTCTAGAGAGCCCAGCTTGTTCTGCACTTCTTAAGGGCACCCAGAAGAACAAGACCAGCAACAAGGCGCTGTCCATGTGATGACTCCTCTCATCAGCACCATGCCCCCTGCCTCAGCAACGCTTTGTACCCCTCTGCTCAGTTGGATTTTTTTCCTCAGTGAGGTGCTTCATTTGATCAAAAAGCAAGATGATTAAGTCCTCTTTTGTGATTATTAGGTTCCCAGACTTGGGACGACTCTGGAAAGGAGTAGGGAGGGTTTTTTGTTTATGTTTTTAATCTATAATCATGAATGGTACACATTAAAGTAGCTACAAAGGAAGTTACTCCTGTGTGATATACGGTGATGACAAGCTACCAACAGCCTAATAGCCTAGTAATAAGACACTGGCTGGATAAGCTTTAGTCACCTAAATAGAACACTGTGACAAACTTACATCACAGGAGGAGACAGCACCATGACAAAGATACTGTAAAATGCCAAGTTTAAAAAGTGGGCTTGGAAACACTGATCATCATGATCCCATTTTGGTGTTTGTGCTTGTGGTACATTCATACACAGTATAGATTGGAAGCTCATTTCCCCGGAGTTCACATGCTGAAATCTTAACCTCCAAGGTGGAAGAATGGAGCAGTAGGGATTTGGGGAGAGGTTTAGGCCTTGAGAGTCATTATAAAAGAGACTAGGGAGAGTTGCTCCAGAAGAGGATGCCACCTGTGAACTAGCCAGCACTCTGACCCTGGAGAGCAGTGATCAGAAAATCAGTGAGAAATAAATTGCTGCTGCTTATAAGCCATGCTATTTATGGTGTATTGTTACTGCAGCACCAAATGGGCTAAAATGATACATATCCGTATGGATGGGTAGATGGACGGATGAACAGCCAGACAACAGTGTTGTCACAAAGTACAGTAAATGTTTACATTTTTAAAGTTATTACAGTAAAAGACACATTGTCGTTAATTACCCTCAAAATCCTTCCCTTTACTTTAAACCCATTTATCCCAATCATTCTTGTGACTTTCAAAAGCAGACCTGGAAGCCCTCCTTCCTGAATATCTTTAGCTGGGCTGCCTCAGCATCCTGAATCTATTCGCAATGTTTACATTGTACGGTCATTTTGACTTGGGGGAAGGGCTGAAAGTCACATGTTGCTGGATCTGGTGAGGAAGGTGGATGAGGACCAGCATGTTTTCACAGCCTCCCTTTCCATCGGACAGCCCCTGGCAACAACATTCACTGGTATTTTTTGTCACACCTCATGAAAGTGTTCACAGTGTAAGATTCCAGAACTGCTTCAGAAGGTGGCAAGAGCAGTGAAATGTGTCCAAAGTGAAGGGGAGAATTCACAGCAATGTGTCTTTTACCACAACAAAACTTTTTAATTTAAACATTCATCGTATATTTCAATCACATCTCATAAATCTAAAACACACACACATTCATGTACACACACACACACACACACACAAATATGCAGTCATCCCTCAATGCCCACAGATTAATTCCCAATCCCCTGCATAAATAAAATTACATAGTATTTGAGGTGTATCTTCTTCCACCTTATTCACCTACACATCCCTGTACAGTTTAAATTGTCTCTAGATTACTCATCATACCTTATGCATGTCACTGCTATGTCAATAGTTATATTGTATTGTTTAGGGAATGATGACAAGAAAAATTTCTGTGCATGTCCCGGACAGATGTAATATTTTATCAAATGTTTTCCATCTGTGGCTGGTTGAATTTTTGGTTCTAGAGAATCCTCAGTTCCGGAGAGCTGACAGAAGGCAGAATATATGTATGCATGTATATCTATATGTACATCCATATGTCATACTCATTTGGCATTAAGGAAACATGCAAACTTATTACATGTATAAATTTCCTCATAAAATATATAGAATATAAATTTAAATTTTTAGTTAAAAGTTGTATCTTATAACTGTTATAAAATATATTTATAAGAGATGTGTATGTGGATAGATACATTTAAAAATAAGATTTTTTAAAAAGCACCAATATCAGAGTCTAATGGTTGATTCTGGGTGTTGAGATGATTTTTTTATTTGCCTCTTACTGTATTCTCTCCTTTTTATAAACTATCCACATATGACAGTCATTAAAAGGGTATCCTTGTGGCTTGTGCTGACACTTTCATTCAGCTAATGGGGACAGATGTTCTCTTTTAGAACAAAGACCCATTGAAAGTGCAAAGTGTAAAACCATGTCCTCAGCATGTAGTGAGGAAGCCAAGATGACTAATGGCTGTGCAAAGTGTTAATACAGACATGGAGCTGAGGACATGCCAAGACATGCTGAGGACGTGAAATTCTTCCAGAGCACTCACTGGACCTGTTATGACTTGGATCTTCAGTATCTCTGCAAAGCCTATGGGGGAAGGCTTGGTTCCAGCTGAAGGTGCTACTGGGAGCTGTTGGAACCTTTAATAAGTGGGGCCTGAGGAACAGAAGTGAGGTCACTGGGGACATGGCCTGAGCCCAGCCCCTCCCTCCTCTCTCTTTGCTTCCTGACCTCCATGAGGTAAGCAGCTTTGTTGCATCCTACACTCCTCATCATGATGTTTCTACATCACAGTCCCAAATGCAACAAAGCCAACTGACCATGGACTGAAACCTCTGAAACTGTGAGCAAAAACAAACCTATCCTAATAAGCTGTTTGTCTTGGGTATTTTGTCACAGTGATACAAAGTGACTAATACAGACCTGTGAGCCCCCTAGAAAGATATCATGCCATCTATGTATCCCAGCCAACTTGCACCATCACTAAAATCTGTGCCAGAGCCATCTGGCCCTTAGATGCAGCCTGAGAATTGTTTGTTGAGGGAACATACTATCTCCTGGACACTAAATTAAAACACACAATTAGATTTCCATTAAGTTACAGCAAATTCTGCTGAATTGATCTAATCGGCCTCCATTCCTTTATGACATCATGCTTTAAAGGCTTGGCTTGAACATAAATACTTAATGTAATAAATACAGTCTGAAATATTTGATCTCCTTGGCAGCTTAATTGATCTACTACAGAGACTGACAGGAAAAATTAAGTTAGTTCTGTCTCACTCTACCTGGTGCACATTCCCATCATGCAGGTGGGTGAAGGCTCATTGAGGGGTGGCCAGAGGGGGGGGGGGCTGTTTCCTCCTTGAACATGCAGGTGTCAAACCAGAAAATGAATGCATGGAATTATGAGACATCTAACACCAATGCCATAGCTCATTTCTTTTTGCTTTATAACAAAATAAGTAAGTGAATGGGTGTGTTATTTTGTGAGTCCTGGTGCCTGCTCCTGGGAGCTCAGGGGCCTACGATGTGGAGCACCCTTTCAGCTACTGCTGTTACTTGTGCTGATGACAGCCAGACATGCTGCAAGGCCAGATCATTCCTAATGTGTTGCCCTTCACTGAGGGTTCCCGTAGCACTCCCTCCTGTTCTTCAGTGGCCTTCAGGCCTTTTCAGCACAAGTTATGTTTGCTTTTGTGATCTCCTTGCTGACAAACTCACTATAAATGTCCTTCTCCTATCCCACTCCTGCACCCCTGACCCCAGAACCAAGCTGTCCCAATCTGGTACAAAGCAAACCCTCTGTGAGGATTTCAGAAAAGGAGGAGGGGAGGGAGAAGTTGTCCTTCCTAATGACTTGGTGTATTGCAGCTCCTCGGGATCACCGCCCAAGCCACTCAGCACCCCATAGAAAGAAAACTAGGATCACAACAGTTCACACACCTGATTCTTGCCAAAATCCTCAGGGTAATTTGGCATTGAGTCTCATTCCCACCTTTGCCTTAATTCCACCTGCTACATTAAGTTCACTGTCTCAACTTTCACTTATTCACTCAGCAAATGCTCATGGCAGGTGCTGATTCCACTGAGTATCCAACCACCTGGCACAGTGGTACAGTCTCAGGACTGGTGTGGACATCCTGCTTGGATATCTTCACGAGGTCAGACAAGTCATGTGAGCAACTCCTAGATCAAAGGACCCCACAGAGCAGCAGAATGCAGAGTCATGGTTCTGAGCAGGCAGGTACCAGGCAATCTAGTCCCCTAAGGGCCTGCAGAATCCCCTGCCTCCTGTGCACCCCCAAAGCCTTCTATCTGCTCCCCACACTCCAGGAACCATTGATTAGCAGTAAGGGCAAATCCACAGCACCTGCAAGAACTGACCTCCTGTAGAGGTGCTACTATAGGGTGACAACAGAGACTGCCAAAGAAACAGAATTGATGCAGAGGGGAAAGGATACCAGGTGACCCTGGGCAATTCTCTCTCTTCCCTGGGCCTCAGTTTCCCTCACTGCATCCTGGACAGATGTTCCTCACCGAGATTTCTTGCAAATCCTAAGTGCTGGATTCCACACCCCTTTATAGTTTGGGTCCTGGTCCCCAGCCTGTTGCACTGCTAGGGGAGAGGGCTTTAGAAGGTGGGGCCTTGTGAATAGAAGTTAGATCTCTGGGGGTGTGGCCTTAAGGGGATGTTGGGATCCCAATCCCTCTTCTTCCTCTCTCTGTGTTTCCTGGCCACCAAGAGGAAACAGGCCATGACAGACTGTGAGGTTGTAGGCCCCAAACAACAGGACCGAGTAACCATGGGCCAAATTCCATGTGACTCTCAGCCAAAACAAACCTTTCCTTCTCATAAGTTGAACATATAGAAAGTTGACTAAAGCAACTCATCTTCTGCCATCAGCTAGCACAGAGGCTGAGATGGGTACTGGTCTGTCCATGCAGGGCAGCCACATTCCATCCCTTGGATTCCCTGTCCTCCAAGCACATACACCCACAGAAGCAGGCCAGGGCCTGCAAGACACAGGGGCCCCCCATCTCTAACCACCTAACAGGCAACCTCTCAAACTCACATCCTAATCCTCACAACAATGGCCAGTACTTCCTAGACACTTGGGTGTGCCAAGCACAGGTACAAGACCATAGCACAACTACACATGATCCTTACAGCCCTCAAGTCTCAGGCAAGGGGCCAGGCCTCTGCCATGGTGACCCAGTGATGAGGTTCCACGCTGTCCTCACACTTCCTCTCTTACTGAGCTCCTTCAAGCCTGGCTCTAGCACTTCTGAAAAGCCATCTTCGGCCCCCTAGAGGGGTCCCCCTCACCCCAGGCTTCTGCATACTCTGAGGCATGACTGTCACCTAAGTGAGGATCTGTACTTGCCCTGTCTCTATCACCCCACCACCACCCTGCCAGCTCCTTCTTTAGGGACACACAGAGTCTGTGGGGCTTCCGTGACTGCAGAATGGAGAACAGGAAGCCACAGGGCCTCTGCAGCCCAGCAGGTGGCCACTATTATGGGCGCAGGGCCGGCATCAGTGTCCCTGGATTCTGCAGAGGACCCTTCCCAGGCCAAGCAGCAGGAAGAGCCTCTTTCCATGCTGGTCCAAGCCATGGGCCTGGGCAGCCTCTTCTCTCACCTTTTGGGACCCAGCCACTGCCCGACCCTGCCTTGCGCTGGCATGGGAGAAGCCACATGGAGAGGGCCCGGCCTTCTGCCCCAGCACAGCAGTAGACAAGCAACAATGCTGTACTATTCGCAACAGATCCATCTTCCCTGGGACTGCACCTCCTGGAAGACCATGAATGGAAGCAGCAGCGGAACTACTCAGCAGAACCAGGAGGCTCAGAATCTGAACTGGTAAAGCAGCTGCTGGCTCCCAAGCTTGCTCCCCATTTGCAGACTCAACCAACCATGCAAGAAGCACCTTTGAGGGGAAGATTGCTTCCTTACCAAACACAGACATCCTATTGTCCTCGTGATTAACTAAACAATAGAGCATAACAACCAGTCACCTGCCACCTCCATAGCATTGGGTATTTTAAGTGAAAGGTATGACTTTACAGCAGCCAGAAGGGTGAGACACAGATGCCCTGCCATTGTGTATAAGGGGCTTGATCTTGGAGCTAGTACTGAAACCACCCCCTCTCAGGTACCAAAGGATAACTGTACTCAAATTTTGGATAATCATAGTTAAGTAAGACTATACAAAATAATCCGTAATAGCTAAATCTTGGAAGTGGCCTAGATGTCCATTAACAGATGAATGGATAAAGAAGTGTGGTGTTTACACACAACGGAGTACTACTCCGCCATAAAGAAGGATAAACTTGAGTCATTTGTAGGAAAATGGATGCACCTTTAGGCCATAATGTTAAGTGAGATAAATCAGACGCGCAGCTTATATTTCACATGGTTTCTCTTTTATGACATCCACATTTAAAATAAAGAGCAAAGTAAAAGATAGAGAATAGAAAGTAGAGAGAGCTCATTCTCAAATGGCAAGGGAAAGAGATCAACAGATGGAGGGCAAGAGAAGAGGATGAAAACAGGAATCAAGCTGTGCTGTGTCTCTGTACCGACTCCACATGAGAAATGTAAGTCCTGTGAATGGAAGACATGTTCTAATAAAAATATACGAAAAAATAAAGAAAACTATACCCGGCCTGGTGTCACACACCTATAATCCCAGCACTTTGAGAGGCTGAGGCATAAGGATTGCACGTTCAAACCCAGCCGAGGTAATTTAGTTACTTAGTGAGACTCTATCTCAAAACTGAAAAAAATCAATAAAAAGAGCTGAGCTAGGGACGTAGCTAAGCATAAGACACCTGGGGAGGGGGACAAACCGATCTCCTTATGATGATAACTATTAAAACCCTAAAGAAAACATAAGCAAATAAATCCAGCAATCTGTTAAAAGGATAACATGTCACATATAATTTGGGTTTATTTCAGGTATGTGCCATTGGTTTAACATTTTTAAAAGTCAATGTAATTCATCATATTCATATATTGAGAAAGAAAAAACATGTAGCCATCTCAACAGCTGCAGAAAAAGGTGGGCAAAGCTCTCCATCCATCCATACTTGTGACTTTTTTAAATAATAAAAATAGAATGAGAAGAAAATCCCTTCCCTTGATAAAGGCTGCCTTGAAAAACCACAACAAATGCCACTGTGAGGCCTGAGGCTGTGCCATGGGATCTGGGATAGACAAGAACAGAGCACTGATGCAGCCTGTGAGTCACCAGGGAAGGGGACGTACACAGTGGCAGTGGCAAAATGTCCTCCGCCGGGGAGACCCGGCACTCTTAGCTGCTTGGGGCCGGGGAAGGAGGAGGAAGAGGGAAGTGACTGCCAGTGACCCAGTGAAGGTTGAACTAAAAATCATAGAATTGCAAATTTTAATGGGTGAATCACATATTAATTATATTGCAATAAAACTTGTTATTAAATTGAATAAGGGAAGGATACCTGTATCATTGGTTCTGCCCGAGATTACGGAGAGGCTGCAGGAGGACAATTGCTTGTGCCTGGGAGTTCAAGGCCAGCCTGGGAAACATAGTAAAATCCTGCCTCAAAAAAATTAAATTACCTACTTAACAGTTTACCCCAAGCACTACTCAAGCAGTGAGTTTGTTTACATACTGAATACCCTGAGCGTCTCGCGGGCAGTGTCAACTCAACCAGCCTGTTCTTTTTGAATAAATGTGACAAAATTGTCATTTTTATATTTCCTGCTATACAAGTGAATAAAAAGTAATGAAAAACATATGCAATTTTTGATCACCTTGTATTTAAATAATTGAACTGGTAAGTGGTTAAATTAAATTAAAAATAAGTAAAATAAAAGACTATGGCTAAAGGTTCTAAGCAGCAGAACCAAGCCAAGGGAAAAAAAGAAGGGAAGGAAGGCAAAAGAAAAAAAGAAAGAGAGGGAGTGAGAAGGGAGGAAGGAAGGAAGGAAGGGAGAGGGAGGGAAGAGTGTGTGACTGTGAAGGGCGAGACAGACTGTCTTTATGTCCGGATGACCTGCTCATGGGGAGAGAGTATCACACCCGGCTAACCCTGCTCACACGGATAAAGGTCTCTAGCACACCTAGCTGGAGAAGCCAGCAGCACAAACTGCACACCATGGGACTCCATTTCCATGCAGGCACGCAGGGCTCCTCACAATGTTGAGCAGCTCTGTCCTGCGTGAGCATCCTAGTGCACTCATGGAACATCGCCAGGACGTCCCCAGATGACAGCACCTCTGGGGCCACTGTCACCCATGCAGGCTTAGGAGCAGCACGGCATGACACGTGACTGTGTTGTGTCCACCTACATACGTAACAGTCAACACAGATCGACTCTGGGGTCCCAGGAGTCCACTCAGTGGGGAACCCTCCCCCATGGGAACCAGCGGGGTCCATGCAGAGGAAGCAGGGGACAAGCGTGTACTGAAGCCAGAGAGAGAGTGTCAGTGCCTAAAATCATTCCGTAGGCTCTAGGTGATGCTTTAGGGAATTTTCTAGTGAATATTTCAGAACACTGCTTGTAAAAAATGTGATTTTTTTTTAATTCACAGCACAGAGGAAGAATGGGGGACACTTTAGGGACTCAGAGTGGGGAAAGGCTAGCTCTGGCCTGGTGGGCAAATGCTCCCCAGCCCAGACTCCAGACCCAAAGGTGGGGATGTGTCCAGGGCTCACTAAGGAGCCCTGCTCTCTACACAGTCAGGCTGGACCCTCTCCCTGAACTGCCTGTGCCTGCTTCATCCCCAACACAGCACAGGCCAGGCCTGTTGCTGCAGCTGCCAGCACCTACACAGCACCCACTGCATGCAAGCATGGTGGGAGCTGCTCCACCCCCAGCTCTCCTGCAGGACTGAGGCTGATTCTGACTGCAGCCTGCTGCCTCCAGACCCTGCCCAGCCACACTGGGGCCAGCAGGGGCCACCTTCTCCCCAGCCGTGATGATTTCTCACCTCACACTCAGCTCTGCAAGCTGCCTGACCAAGTGCATAAAGCAGCACCTCCTCTGCCCACCCCTGACTCTCCAGCCCCAGTGTTTCCTTGGAACAAATCCGAGAGCACATGGCCATGAATAACCTCTTCTGCATTAAGGAATTGTGGCCATTAAGACCTCGCAGGCATCATGCCTGCCTTGCAAGTACAAAATCCTGAGTTCAATCCCCAGTACCACACACACACACACACACACACACACACACACACACACACACACACACACACACACACACACACACACACACACACACACACACACACACACACACACACACACACACAAATACTAGGTTTGGGGACTTAGCTCTGTGGCACCGTGCTTGCCTCACAAGCAAGTCCTCAGTTCGATCCCTGGTACAAAAAAAAAAAAAAGACCTGGCAGTAGTGATATTCTTGGCTTTTTCCGCTGGATACCTGGAATTATCACCCAGAGCCGCCCTGAGAGGTTAGGGTCCCACTGCTTCCCTATTTGAGAGTTTCCATGGAACAGTCAGTCAGTAAACATGCTGTGAGCTCCACCAACATGCCCAGCCTGGGTGAGTCCTCTGAGCACCTTGAAGTGCAAAACACATTGCATATATAGCCCAGGCAGCCCTGCCAGGGGCTGGGGTTAAGGGTTAATCAGCACTCACCAACACCCACCATGTGCCCAGTATTGGTCCAGCATCCTGACTCACGGTCCTCTCAGCCTGTCCCTGATGAGAGCCAAGGTGCAGCCTGAACAGATGAGTACACAGAGGACAGAGAGGCCCAATAGTCCACTCAAGGCTGATGTGGCTCAAGAATGGGAAGACTAGGTTCACACCAGGCAGCCACCCACAGCCCTTCTGGGATCTGTGCTCTGATTAGCCCCTTCCTAATTAAAGGAAAAAGGCTCCCAGGAGCCTGGGTTCCCATATCAGATGGGTCCCTGGTGGGTACAGACAGCCTTGGTCCAGGGGCTGCCAGGGAGCCTGGCACTGGCCTCCACACCAACTCTAACTCTGACCCTTCTTTGCCCCTCCCTTTTCTCTCCCAGCTGAATCCTGGAACTGGGCACACACATCCTCCTTCCCACACTGGGGCCCACTCACTTCCGCACTGGACCCCTGCCTGGGCATCCCTGCATCCTTCTGGCCACCAGGACCCAGCACAGAGTGCCACCTATAGCACAGCACGCTGGTGGTCCCTCCCAGCCCCATCATGAACCCAAGCCCTGCCCTCAGCAGGTTTTGCTAAAGAATGAAAATCAGTCTCTCCAGTTGCCTAAGAAAATCACCATTCAAAGGGCTCTGCCTTCTCATGTGCACCCAGCTCAGAAAAGTGCTGGGCCAGTCTCCCCAAGGTAATCGAAACATCAAAGGTGAGGTGTGGATGCCCCTTGGAGTATTTCACTGATATTCACCTTTGATGGAAGAAGCAACACACAGGACACTGAGCCGCTGGCCCAGCACATCCACCCCACTCACACTGAGCTGGGCTTGGCCCTGGCCAATCTGCACTGTCCCCAGGAGTCCAGTGTTTGGGATCCCAGAGCTTGTCCCTCTTCATTCAGGGACCCCAACTGTTTCTGGTGCTCCTCTTCCTACCTGTAGTGCCACTCACTCCGCAACCTGACCACTGGTGCCACCGGGTCTCGGTGTCCATGGGTCTAGGTTCATGAACTTCAAGAAAAAATTGGATCTCCTCTGGACATAACACCATTTTCCTATCACTGTTCCCTAGTGAGTGTCACACTACAGCGGCTATGTGTGTCACACTTACACAGTACCAGGTGTTCTAAGTCATCTAGGGCTGATTAAAGGACCTCGGAGGGTGACATGGAGTCCATGAGAACACTACATTTCACATAAGAGACTTGAGCCACTGCAGATTTGGGGATCTGCAGATGTCCTGGAACCAATTCCCAGCACACCTGAAAAAATCATACTCACTTTCCAAACACTTCTAGAGCCAAAGTCCTCGGCAAACTCCCAAGGCCCCAAACTACCCCCACAGACACTCCAGGACTCAGCGTGTACAAGACAAGGACTCCACATCCCTCACAACAATGCCAAGAGCCCAAGACCAGGACCCCAGTCCCCCTCCCCTAGGGCCAGGTCTGCCTCTGAATGGAATACCCTCTGCTAGTCAGCCCTGAGCTGCTCTTTGGGGTGCTCCACCTGCTCACTGGGAGGACAGGGCATGTCTTGGGGAGTCGGGAACCCCATGCTGGCCCCTACTCTGGCCAGGACTGTATTGCTGACTCAACCTCAGTCCCAGGGAGCAGCACCTGGGTGGTGTCAGGCTGGGCCAGATTCAGTGGCCCTCCTAGGATCCTCAGTGGCCTGGGATCCCATCAGGCCTACTGGCCTGGGCAAGGATAAGGGCCTAGCTCAGTCTGGGAGTTGGCATGACTGGGTGCTTTTCTTCTGGGGCATTGCCAGCTGCTGCATAACCAAGCTGAGAGGAGGGTTGGGGTGTCTGGTGAAAGGGGGCTCCACTCACATTGGTCCTGCTCTCTGGTGGCCTCTAAAGCACTCAGAGCCGTCCTCACCAGCAGAGGAAAAACTGAGTACATGTCACTCAAGTGCATGCCCAGAGGGCCACTGATTCTGTAGTCTGGCAAAAGGCACATCTGGTGCTGACAGAAGCACTTGGACCCCCAGGACACCTTTCTGGCTCACATAGGCATGTGCAGTGGCTTCTCCATGCCTCAGCTTCTCATTTGTGAAAGGGATGCAAATCCACAGGATCCAGTCCCCTCACTGGCTAGCAGCCCCTAGAAGCGGAGCCGGCTGAGCCAGCAGCTGTGCCCGACATCTTGGGTTCAGGAAGATGGGGGAGGCTAGAGTGGATCAGAGCCCCAGGGACTGCACTGGACCCTGGAAAATCAGGCTCATTTCTCTGTGCCTGGCTAGGGCTCTTCACCTGATACCCACAGCTAAGGGAAGCCTGGGTGAGAGAGAGGACACAGACCATAAGGGCCAGTGGCCATGCTACACAGAGCCCGTGACACACCAAGTGTCACATCCTACACATCGCTGCACACTGAGCCCCAGGGCTCAGAAGCCAACCTGTGGATGTGCACCCCTCAGCCAGCGTGCTGGGCAGGTGTCTCCAAATACCTGCAGGGCTGCCAGCAACCAGCCCAGGGACCTCAGCTCACAGCGTCTACTTGCAGAACAGACACCAGTGTGGGCCAAGGAACTTTTAGATGCAGAGAAGGCTTGAGCCACATCGTCACTGTTACAGCCCTCCTGTCCCAACTTGCCAGTGATCTGATGCCAGAAGGTAGGCCCCTCCTTGCAAAATGCCAACTGTGTCACCAAAGAATCGATCAGAACTAAGACCTGATAATGCCTGGCAGAGAGCAGAAGAGGCTTCAATCACTGCTCATCTTGCTGTAGATGCCAGCGCCAACTGCTCAGAGAGTCTGGGGACAGGACCTCAGAGGGGAGGGAGCAGGAGGAGCCTAAGAGTGGAGTTTTCTGGGGACAAAGAGACGGAAGGAAAGTCCTCCCAGCCCAGTGGGGTCACGCGATTGAAAGCCACCCACCTGCACCACACACACGTACCAGGTTGGCCAAAGACTTGGGATGTGACTGTGATGAGGTGAATGCTTGTGACCTTCTCCCCACAAATGGGGCTTTGGGAGGGACAAGGTCCAGAAGATGCAGCCTTTGTGATTATATTCAGCCCGGTAAGCAAGTGAGCTTTCTTCTGCACAGTAAGACACCAGGCCCAGCTTCAGAGCCCAAAAGGGTTTCTGTTGTTTATAATCCAGCAGGCTGTGATACTTTGTTATGGCTGCCCCAAAGAATGAAGATAGGAATGCTCCAACAAAAATATCCAAATTTCTAGCAGCTTCTAACCATTCAGAAATTCTGGCAGTGCTGTGTCCATATTCCCACTTGGCCAACAGCTGGCCCCAAATGGCAAATCTCCCCAGTGTCATCCTGCATGGCTTTTTCTGACAGTAGAGAAGTAGACGTTTAGTCCATGGCTCCCTCTAAGATGGGAAGACGGGAAATAGGTTGGGTGGCATGTGTGTCCAGGAAAGTGAGCACAAGCATATTTGCACCTGGGGAGGCAGACGTGTCTGCGCATGTCGCTCTACTTGGAGCTTGCCCAGCCCTGGGGACATCTCAGACTTTGTCACCTCCAACTAGTCAGAGGGGGGTTCTTGTGAGGACTTGACGCAGAGCACCCAAGCACAAAGATGCTCAGGTTTGTGAGTGCACTGTGTTTCCCTCCCCAATCTCTGCAGGCCCCTGTGCTCCCCCAGTCCCAAGCAAATGCTGTGTCAAAGGAAGTTCTTTCTAGCAAGCCGTGCCCAGGGCAGACTCCAGCCTAGCTCTACAGCCTTAGAGAAAATGCAAAAGAGAGGACAGAGAGAAAGTGACTGATTCACGTCCCAGCTGGCCTGATCCAACAGCAGCTCCTCCACTGCCCCTGGGCCCAGGCTCAGCCCCAACTCTGTCTCTCATGGCCTCTCCCACCTACCTGCCCTGATGTCTAGGCCTCAAGTCCCCTCCAGCCACATCAAGGTTTTACTCAGTTTAGCAGATGCCGCAAAGTGAGAAGACAAGGGAATAGCATCCTACTCACAGCCGAGCTTGGGGCAATTGAGACAGATTTATTAAAGACACAGTAACTCTCAGTCGTGTTGGTCCTCACTGAGGCAGACAGAGTTGATAGATAGTCGGATGTGGGATTTGCACCTTTGCCAACACTAACTCCTTGGATGATGCCCAAATTCCACTGGTAATCTCCTCTGAGGACCCACTGCCCTCTCCACCTCAGCACAAGCCACACCTCCCCTATCTAAAATGCTTATGTTTAGGATTTTTTTTCAGATTTCGGAATACTTGCATATACATATGCTACATATGCATATACGTATACATATACGTATACTCGGAATGGGTCCCAAGTCTAAATATGAGATTCACTTAAGTTTCCTATACCCTCCACACATAGCCTGAAAGCAACTCTACATGATAGTTAGTACACCTGCCCTGTGACAGCACCTATCACACAAGGTCAGGTGCAGAATTCTTTTGTGGCATCGCATCAGCATTCACAAAAGTTCAAATTTGGCAGCATTTTAGATTTCAGATTTACAGATGAGGGATGTCTGGCTTTTTCCTGCCGGGCTCTCAGCAGGGTGCTCTATAAAATCTGGCAGTGGGGACTCTGGAGCCCAGCTTCTCACACATGTACATCCGCCCGCCACTTGGACCACTCAGAAGTGGCTCGGCTGCAGGCTTCAAAGCTCCACGTCTTACTCAGGTTTGACAACCAAGATCTTTGATCTTTGGTCCCCACTGTGCACCCTGCGAAGCACCTCTGGCCCCTCTCCCGTGCATTACCCCACAACCCAGGCATCCTTCAGACCAGCTGGGGCTCCACCAGAGCCAGGCACACTTTGCACCCAGAGGCCTCCTTCTCACAGGGTCCTTGCGAGGCTCCACATATCCTCCCTCTGCCTCCACACTGGCAGTGCAGATTGCCACATTGGGGGAGAAGGTCCAGCCCACCTGCTGGAGAGGAGAGAGACCCCTCAAGGCCAAGCAGACCCCAAACCCCAGCACAGCATCAGCAATGGACACCCACCCCACTGCCTATACACCAAAATCAGACCTCTGTGACAGACACGTTCCATACCCTGGACTCACTGAGGGGCTCAGCCCTGTTCCAGGTCCACACAGCTGCCTGCATTCATCACTGGACAAATGGGTTTTTGCCATTTGACAGAGATAGGTCCTTCCATGCCAAGAAAATGTCCCTAAAATCCCCAAGGGGCAGGTCCCAGACTTCGCTCATTCCAGGCCTCACAGACCATGCCTGCTAATTCCCATCCTCATGTAAGGACAGCCATGGGGTGCAACTCCTGGCAAGCCACAAATCCTAATGGCTCAAATCTCGGGTGTTAGAGTCCGAGGGGAAGGAAAGTGTGCCAGCTGCACAGACCCAGGGAGTCCTCGGCAGCAGGGACAATTGTCCTCAAGGGGAGCACCTAAGACTGCAGTCAGGAACAGGGAAGAAGCCGAGGCCGGCAGCAGTCACTCTGGAGAAAGGACTTTCAGGACAAGCCCTCTGTCTGCTGGGAGGATGCTTACCGACAACATTCACCCACACCCTTGGGCTTGTGGCCACCAGAAGGGGGACACACTGTGACACTGATGAGGCTGGGCTGGGCTGACATCCCCACCCTCCCAAGTTCTCCCCGTGGGCCGAGAGACTCACCTTTCAGGGAGGCCACGTGGGACAGGGCCTGGGCATATGTGGCAGTGTTGAGCAGTGTCCCCGGCAGGCAGGATGGGAAAAATGGCCCTGCAGGCCCCACCGCTCGGCCCAGGCTGGCAAAGAGAGAAGATCTCATTGAGTTCACACTGTGCCCCTGCACCACAGAGGCCCCAGGCTGGTTAGGGGCCTCACCTCTGTGGGGCCTCCAGTGCTTCCTTCTTGCTCCGGGCCTGATCTGTGGGTGGCGGTGAGTTGATGTTCCTCACAGGCGGTGGTGTCACCTCAGCCATGGGTTCCTTAGCCCCGGGCTCCTGGTCTGAGGCCCCTCTCTCTGTTTTCCTCCACTTGGCTCTTCTATTCTGGAACCAAACCTGAATTCCAATGAGAAAAACAGCAAGGGAGGAAGGAAATGAGACAAGAGGCAGAACCAAGCTGTGAAGTGGACATGTGTGTGGCCCCTGTCTGAGCTCCACTCTCCAAACCCAAGCTTCCAGCCTAGAATGGGCTGGATCCACTTGGAAGCTAATAACAGACATTTTTAAATGAATGTCAAATAATAGAATGCATTGCTCACAAGAAGGGTAAAGGCGTCATTTTGTGGAAACTGTAAGCGCTGACTCACACGGCTGCAGTGGTTTGATGCGAGATGTATTTCCTACCGGGAACACTGTCCTGCAAAGCATCACCCAGCACTCTCATCAGAATGGCCAGGCCCCGAGCTCTGTTCTCACCCTGAAATCCTCTGTGTGCACATGAACAAGTTCGTGATGCGTGGCCCGGGTCACCTGCTGAACCCACACCCAGAGTCAGCCAGGGCTTAGGGTTATGAGCTTCAGTGAATCTGGTTTAGAATCCACTGCAACTCTATGAGCTAAGGAGTTCTGCAAGCCTCATTTTACAGACAGAGACATCAAGCACTGACAAGTTAGTTAACTTTGCAGAGGTCATCCAGGTGATCAGTGACAGATTCACAATTTGAAGCCAGTGATTTGGCTTAGACCATGATCCTGGCTGTTCAGGGTGATGCTGGTGGCCCCCAAGCATCACTGGGAAGGTTGGCATGCATGAAAATATTGAGTCAGTGCCTGGCACACAGCAGTTGGCTGAACTTCGTCTGTATCCTCCTCTTCCCCACAAGAGGAGACATGAGTAACCTTGACCTAAGCACCTTCCTAGCGGCTGGGCATTGGGCTATTTAACTCTTCTGCATTTGTAGGAGGAGGAGCTGTCTGGTAGTAGCTGGGCAGACTATGTCTTCACTCTACCCAGGAAAGCCTCTCCTTTCCTCTCCTCTCTCGGAAGGGAATTCCTGGCTTTAAAACAAAACAACAACAACAAAAAAAGGCTTGGCCATGCCTTGCTCCCATCCCTGTGGGCCTCCTGTGCTCCTCCCCGGCTGCTGCAAGCTGACAGCGGGGAGAGAGCCTGGGTCCTCAGGGCTGAGCCCTCTGCCTACCCACCCTATCTCTTAATTTTCATTCTCCTTTAACTGAGCTTCTTTCTTTCTTTTTTAATCAAGTTGGCTTTTAATTGCACTTATCAGCAACCATTGAATAATGATTTTATCTATATTCTAAATTTAGGGCAGTTAAATGCAAAGCAAAATGCAGACACTTTCTTGCGTCTTAATTGAATGAAGGTCACAGCTATAACAACATTTAATTGAGCTATTTTTCATTATCATATTTTAATGACTTTCCACTGACAGTTCGCCTGCTTCTGAGGGAAGAGCATGATGGAGTCGTTTATTTCCCTATTTAGTTATTGTTTGACAACATCAGCTTCGATTAAGACCCTGCTTTATAGAACATTAATCATATTTGAATGAGCAAGGGGTATAAATGTAAACACATCTCCCTTCCCACCACCAAAGCCTGCGTCCCCACACGGAAGCTGGCTAAACCAACGTTTCTCAGCCATTGTCTGCCTGCATAATAGCCAACAACAGCCTGGACAACAATTCCAGGCTTTAATTGTCACCACCCCTATCTTACCCTTGCACCTTTCAGGGAGAAGTTATGATCTTCCACTTCTGAATGCTCAATAATTGTGTCATTTATCTCAATTTGCAGTTCAGTCTTTATGCAGCTATTGGCAAGCTGGCATTAAAAACAGAAACTATAGACGGTATCCTGGCCAAAGAAGATTTTCATTTCCAAATAATAATCAGTTTAATTTGCCCGCATATGACCAATGATTCATGTTCAGATTTAATAATCAGGATCGCATAATCTGATTATAGGGGAAATAATTTGTTTACAACCCCCAATTTACTGCTCAGAATTCCATTATCTCTCTTCAGCCATTGGTTTTTAAGAGATACTAACATGACCCAGGGGAACTGAAAGCAAACTATTATATTTCCTACAATTAGATCTTTGCATAGGCTTAACCCCAAGTCCCTACATAAAAAACAACAGAAACAGCATGGAGGAAACCCCATAAATAAAATGAATATAAAATTGTGCTCAAAGAATAGCTCGCCCAGAGAGGCAGCACCATGGATCTTTCCTCCGGAGCCTGGCACATCTGGTGGGCTCAGTGGGTTTGCGCACTTCAACTTAATCACCATGCAGCTTTGAGAAAGAAGCCCTGCTAAGAATTGGTCAGGCAGGCTGTGTTCATCTCTGCCGAGCCCTTTTGCTGCTGCTGTTTAAAGATTTTTAAATTGCACGTGTTCATCGGATCCACTTGGCTGGCTGAAAGAGCGGGCATGCAGGGGGAAAGTTTGGGCCTGATGCACTTTCTGGAAAGCAATTCCTGCCCTGCTTCCCATCTGAAAACGCGGTTCTCTGCAATTGACCGACCTCACCCCAGAGCGGTCAGATCTGCTTTGAGAATAGCATCTCAGCTTTTTTTTTTTTTTCCAAAGCAAGGAAATGGATGTGCATTGATGTAATTTAGTACCTTAGAGACGCGGACAAATTAGTGTAGAACATTATCACTAGTTAATTATGAATGACCGATTAATCAACCTAATCTAATATTCCACATTATGTTGATGTTATTAAAGTGCATCATGAAAATGACAGATAGTCTTCATTTGCTTTCTTTGGCCAAATGTGCACTCTGCAGTCATGATGTCAAAAAAAAAAGTTTGCCAGTTTTAATATTAGAGAGTTAAATAATTAAAAAGAAGGTTTACCTGCACTCTGGCTTCTGTGAGGTTTATTTTCATAGCCAGCTCTTCCCTGGTGAAGACATCTGGGTAGTGTGTTTGGGCAAAGACGGCCTCCAGAGCTTCCAGCTGGTAAGAGGAAAAATATTTACTGGTTAGCGGCTGCGGTTAGGTGAGGGGAAGGAAGCATAAGCATACTTCCAATATGATCTGAATGGTAAGGAAGCAGTTTCCCAGATTGGATGGAGCAAGAAGATGGAGGAAAGAGCTCTTCAAAAAGATTCCACAGAATTAGATTCTCAACCCTGAAGGACTTAGGAGTTCAGATTAATAACAACCCCAGTGCTCTCCCTGGGAGAAGAAATAAGAAGAGAGGTTTGACTATTTCTATGTGTTTACACTTGAGTGTTTCATAGGGATCAGAAGTCTGAGGTGGCCTTAGTAACAGACAAATGCAGTTTCCACCAAAGGACACAGAGAGTAAGATCACCTGGCCAAGCCCTCCACAGAGGATGTAAGGGTCACCTTCCCAACTGCTCTGGTGATCTCAGGACCCAAACAGAGGCTTATCTCAGGGAAAACTCAGATCCCATAAAGATAACAGTGAGATTCCCCTTATCAGCAGCAATACTATCTGCAAGTCAGTCAACTACATAGGCATGAGGCCTCCCATCTATCTGCTGGGGATAAAAATGGCTGAAAGGTGCAAATGACATTGCTGGTGTGAAAATGTGTCCTGGCCCATCTACCTGAGCCAAATGGGAGGCTTAACCGATGCCTCTTCCCTTGATTCCCTGGGACCGCAAGATCACTCAACCACCATCCACCCAGACAGAGTCCTCCTCACATAAATTGTTCAAGAAAACAGAAAGATCAAGCTAGCAACATTGGTGGGCTTATCTAAAGAGAAGGAGAGTTGTTCAACTCTGCCCTGAAGGAAGCAGAACAAGGCTGGTTCTTGGAAGGGGCTCTGACTTACCTGCTGGAGGGTGAAGGTGGTCCGGTTCCGGCGCTGCTTTCTGCGCAGAAACCCATCATCAAAATCTCCTGTGGAGTGGTTGCCAAAGGGCGCAGTGCCTAGGGGAGCAGTGTAAGGCTGAGCAGAGGGACCCCACTGTCAGCCCACCCAGCCACAGCAGCCAGACCTCGGGGCTCATTTGATGGATGACGAAGCCCTCCCAAACACTCATGCTTTAAGACGCTCTCTTCTCCACTTTCTCCTGCTCTCTCTCTCTCTCTCTCTCTCTCTCTCTCTCTCTCTCTCTCTCCCTCTCTCCAGAATGAAACCTTTGCCTTTAGACCCAGTTGACCCTATGGCACACAGCCATAGCGACCCTCATCTCCAAGACAGCCAAGGCCTGTCCTTGTGGAATTCTCGACTCTGAGCCAGGAAGGGTCTCTGTCTTGAGGCGGTGCTCACATCTGCCCCCAGGCTCATGGCTGTACCTCTGTCCCAGACTACATCTTGATCCTTTATCAAGAGGCTGCATGTCCCCCTTCACTCACCTGTTAGCTTATTCCCGTTTCTGTCACCAGCAGGGGTTAAGGGCTGGGGATAGAGAGGGTGGGGGCACATCCAGAGCCTTTCACAGCTCTATTCTCCTCGAAGTGGTAAGAAGTTTTTAAATGAATATTAATTACTGCCAGTCACAGATCATCAGCACCATAGTGGATCTGTTATATAGATGTCAGCTAACAAAAGCTGGGCACCAATAACAAGCGTCCTGAATGCCAAGCAGACCAGAATAGGGCCACTTCCAAAGGGAAGCCCTCTCTCCAGCCTGGCCACATAAAGTCCCTACTGCTCTCAGACCCTAGAAATGACAGGCTTGGTCCTCCCCGGCAGCCTCCAAAGCTCACAATAAAGCCAGAAAAGAGTTTGGCCCCAAATGTACATTCAGATCATTTTCCAAATGTGCACTATTTACTTGATAGTCCGCAATGGCTTCTTAGGAAAACAATGAGCAAGTTTCCATTAACCAGCTAGCACATTACTTGTCATGGCTCTGTTCTCAGAAGCACACTGTGTTCAGCACCCGCTCTCAGGCTACAGTGTCCAGCCCTGTCCCTCCTGAGGACCTCAGTCCTCAGGGCTTCTCAAAATTCTAGCCACTAAAAGGAATCCCTTTCCATATTATTTACCACCAGGGCCACATCCCTTGCCAAAATGCACACACTCCCCCTGCCAAAACTTTTCTCTTCTGTCTCCCAGTCCAAACTACAGTCCTCCTCAGAACCCTAGCTACAAACATTTTTCTCCAGCTCACTTCAAACTCTAAAGGGATAGCCTTGAAGCAGTCTTATT
The DNA here is from genome assembly GCF_012274545.1 of Fukomys damarensis. NCBI lineage: Eukaryota > Metazoa > Chordata > Mammalia > Rodentia > Bathyergidae > Fukomys > Fukomys damarensis. The sequence continues at coordinate 70,395,112 of NW_022900913.1, forward strand.
TCCATTACTTTGCAAAAAGCCAAATTGTCTCCTTTTGAAACTGAGCACTTGCCTGGTGTGGCTGGAATGCCATTTCTGAGATCTCCAGCCACAGTCATGCCCAGTCTTCTGTCTTATACCTATGTGTCCCAAATTGCCTCACATTTCTACATGTAACATCCTGGGCTGTCAATTTGAATACTCATAAAGGCTAACTTCATCACATCAAGAAGAAAAAGGAAATGAAGAAAACATAAGAAGAGACTTTTCACTTAAATAGAATGATTGATAATGTTATGAAAATGTTAAACCTCATTGATACTTGAATTATAGTAAAACAATGAAATACTGTTTTAGTTTTACTATTTTGGCAAAAACATAAAGTACATAATGATGCCCAGTACAAATAAAGTGTGCACCTTCATTTATCATTTATAGGATCAGGACAATTATTTCAGTCTTATTAGAAGATAATTTAGCAATAGTCATGAAAAATTTATGTTCACATTCAGGCATTTATTTTTAAGTATGCCAAAATAGACAGAGAAAAATATTCCTGGAAACATTGCAATAAGAAAAGAAAATGAGAAACAATTAAAGTGCCCATCAGTGGACATTTTCTGCCCTACAAATAATGGAATACTACACAGCTCTCTAAAAGAAATGACCAGACCTGCATATGTTGACATGGAAAAACATTCAGTATATACTGTGAAGCACAGAAGGACTTCAACAATATGATCCCAGTGCAAATGAGTCAGGACAGTAAAGAAAAGAAACATAAATGAGGGTGTCAAAGGTGTTTTTCTAAAGGGATTCTAAGAAACTCACGCCAGAAGGTGTCTTTAGGGAAAGACCAGGAGAAGAGTTTCAATTGTTAATGCATAGGTTTCTCTTCTGTTTGTACTTCTTGGGCAAACATATGTAGTGCTTTTTAATTCATAATATCAGCAAAAGCATCTGGGATGTGAGACTAGGAGCTGTGCTTTGCTTCCTCCCATGTGCTACTCTAGATTAATTTAAAAATTACTATTAAAAAGCTGATAGGCTGTGAGCCAATGTCCTATGCCAAAGGTCTTTCCTCAGCATTTCCACGTGCAGCAGATCCTGCTCCCCTAAAAATCCTAAAACTGCTCCTCCTGTGAGACCAGCATGGAAACATGTCTATGGAATATGGGGGCTCCAAAAGCCCCATGATCATATAGGTAGAATATACCCAGGGTGTAGGCAGCAAAAGTGAGCCATCTGGGGACAGCTGACAGAACCGGGCCAGGACTGTCCCCAAGCCACTTCTGCAACCCACCCTGCAGACAGGGCTCCCTATTGGGGAACCCAGGATGTCCACCACTTGCTAAATGCCCAAGCCTCTGCCTGCCCCAGGTGGGTCAGAAGGGAGAGCGGCTGGGTGGCTCAGATGCAGGTTCAAAAGCACCTAAACCATGTGCGGAATACCTGCCCCGGACACAGGCAAGGGGTCATAACACTGACTGGGCACGGGTCATGGGGGTGACAGAGGTAGAATGCTGCATGCCGTGGCCTCTCTCTATGGAACCATGGCAGACCTGGCAGGGTTACAATGCTCCTCATGAGCTTCGCCTAGAACACTCCGCCGAACTCCTGAGGGCTTAGACAGGAAAACAAAAACAAACTTTGGGAAATCCCAGCACAGGCTGAGCTAGGTGAACAAGCATCCTCTGCTGTCTCTGGCCCCTCAGTGTCTAACTGTGGCCCTGCTCCTGTCTGCCCAATTCTTGACCTCCACACTGTCCCAGGGCAAGAATAAAAGACAGGACTAGGTTGACAAAGGTCATCCTGGTACGGTTCCCAGGGTTTGAAATGCCTGATTCCCAGGGCTGCAGATCCCAGGAGGGTCCTGTTGGAGCCCAGGGTGGGGTTGCATTTTGCCTGGTGGACTCCCTCTTAGGAGACACCCAAAGATACAAGTTGCCCTCACCAGCACATCCCATGCCAAGGCTCCTGCAAGGAAATTTCTTCTAAAGTCTGGGGATCTGCAAAGAGCAGCACCTGGGCCTGGGGAGTGGGGAGTAGGTGGCTTTGGGAATCAAAATCCCAGTGAGTCACTGAAGAGGAGCCCTGCCATGGCACTGGGGCACCTTGTGGGCAGTGGGCTTCAGGGTCACGATGGCCGCAGGGGACTGATACTGCCCAGGAGGACCCTGGAGCACCCATCACAACGCCCAGAGCGCTGGCTCTCCCCACTCCAGGCAGGGCCCAGGAGGGCGGCCAGCTCGCTGGGCTTTTGGGATGTTTGCAAAATGTCCTGAAAGATTGATGCGGGCCCTGGGCGGAGGAGCCCCGATTACAGGCGTGACATCGGCATCTGTGCTGGGACAAGCGGTATCCCTGCCACACGAATAGCCCACGGCCACCCAGCCCGAGCAGGGAGGGAGTGGAGCGGCAGGTGGCGCGGGCTGGGGGATGGAGCCGGGATCAGGGAGGGGGCCAGGGCGCCCTGTGCTGGAGAACAGAGACCACTTCAATGGCAGCCTGGCTGCTGCGACTTGGCCCTCCCAGGCCGGTGGGCCTCATCCGGCAGCAGGGTACGGTGCCTACTCACCCTCTAGCTGTGGCGGGCAGTGGAAATAAAACATCGCCGACGGCGCAGCGGCTGCACGGCCGGACTCGGAGGGTGGCGGCAGGACCCCGGTGCACGTCGCTCCGGCCTGGCTGCAAAGCAAAGGATGACGGGGCCTAAGTCCCCGCCAACGCTGGGGCCGGGCCTGGGAGCGCACTGGGATCTCCCCTCGAGGGAAGGCCCCTCCCGACGGCCTCAGCCCACTTCGGGGGCCGAGGGGAGCTGGCAGCTCTCCCCGTCGCAGGCCTGGACCCTGGGGCAGCCTTTCGGGTAGGTCCGCCTCCCGGAGAGTCTTGCCCGCACTCGGATCCCGCACCAGCCCGCAAGGTCGGGTCCGCGCTCCAAGGGTCCCCG
>NW_022900913.1:70398260-70400491 GCF_012274545.1 Fukomys damarensis
GCGCCGGGCCGCTTGGCCGCACCAAGCTCTGCTGGCGGCGGGCGGGGCTCGGATCTGCTGGCGCCCGCAGGACCCGAGAAGTGACTCGGGAAGTGGCCAGATGTCTTGCTGTCTGTCTACAGCACGCGCGGCTCAGCACTCGCCTTTATAATCTCACGCATAATTGGCCTTAATCTGATTATTTCCAGCGCTGTCTACAGCGAGTAACTTGGATAGGTCTATTGGGCCTTACAAACGGCCCACGTGGTGTAAAAAAAAAAAAATCCGTCATTTCTCAGCAAACATCAGGAATGGTTTTGCTCTTTTCTTTTAAAAGAAGGAAGAACGGCCACCACCATCACCCCAAAGAGATTCCATTCTCAACCCTGAGCCCTCCCCCACTATCCCCCCGACACTCAAACCTTCTTTCTTCGGGAGAGATGGGATTTGCTCTGCCCTTGTCACAGGCCTGGCGACTCCGGGGCTGCGAGTTGACAAAGCGCTGCTAATTGTCGCCTCGGATATGTTTTGGGGGGACTCTTTGCACACGGCTTCCCTTTCCAAACGATGGTACAAAAGGAAAGTTTGATTTTGTTCTCAGCAAGGGGTCCCTGAATTTATGTTCGCTTCTCTATGTAAATGATATGCGGTGGGACCCTTCGCAATTACTTTTAAAATGCATCCGAGGCAGACACTCAGCAGAGAGAGACCGCCCTTCTCTCTGCCTGGGTGAAAATTAAACTCTAAAGTACCGGGCTGAAATTTTCAAGTCAGGGGCGCGGGATTGGATCAAATCACATAAACTGCAAAAAAAGCCAGTCTAATGGCGCATAATTGGTTCTGTAATAGCATTACACCAGGATAATAGCCCGTTACGGCCCCCTGCACTATTAAGTGCTTCCCTGGCGGAAAGCCTTTATGATATTAAAGGGGGAATATAATGATATTTTGGTTATTAAATGCGTGTAATTAATTTATGCACCACTGAAAATAAAGTTGGTATTATGACCCACTCAAGATGCATCAGAAGATGCAAGTCAGACAACTGTTGATAAGTTCTGGTGTCTGTGTTCCGTCTAGACTGCTGATTTTATTTTGGGACGATGGCTTCTTGGACAGACTGCATAAATTGAATATTTTATAAACATTCTAATGCTGTGTTCTGGAGTCTTGGCTAGGAGAAGGGTCGGGTCCTTGCTGCCCGAGCTCCAACCCGGATTTTAAAGACACAGCGCGCTGGAAACAAAAGCCCTGACTGGCCCACTCTAGAACACGGCCCTTGGCGACAGTGTGAAGCTGGAGGGCGCAGAGCTGGGGCCCCCGGCCTCGAGTGGACCCAGAAGAGAACGCAGCGTCCCGGGCCCAGGCAAGTCGAGGCCTGCGTCTCTGAGCGGCGGTTCCTGGGCTGGGCCTCCCGAGCGTAGGCAGACTGCTCTGCAGAGTGCTGAGAGCTGAGGAAATGCCAGCTCGGTTCCGAGCAGAGAAACCTGGGCCCCACCTCCGCTGGGGCCCCTGGGTTCTCAAGCCAGGCAGCCGGTGTGGGAAGAGAGCGCCCCGGGTCCGGGAGGATGTGTTGAGCCGGCAGGACATTCCGGGGCCAACATCCCTGGAGAAGGCTGGAGCTGGGAGCCTGCCCTGCCTCAGCCTCGGCGCTGTCGCTGCCTCCCCGTGTCCCTCAAAGAACCCCTGCTCTCCTCAGCCCTTCTCCTGGACTGGAGGTCCCGTTTGAGCTCTGGGGTCTGCAAAACGCTTCTCAGGTGCCGGCTTCCCTGAACTGCCGCTCTCGGCTGCGCGCCCTGGGAAGCGCGAGTAGGAGGGCTCCTCCAGGACGCCCCTGGCGCATCAGCATCGGCGCGGCGACCCAGAGCAGGGCGCTGCAAGAGCTCCCGAAACCGAGAGGTTCCAAGCCTCACTCTCAGTTCCCGTCCCTGATTTCGCCAGACGCAGGGTCCTATCAAGGCCCAGAGGTATCCCGGGGTCTGAACAGGCACCGGCGCGTTGGGGTCCACGAGCCGCTCACTGCCTGTGCGAAGCGGAGGATCAGAACCCTGGACAGCGGCGCGCTAGTTCTCCCCTCCGGACCTAAAGCGAGTAAAAGAAGCGGGTCCCCAAGGCCCTCCCTTTCTGCTGTGCGGTGGCAGGACACCTACGCGTTGGAGCAGGCTGCTTCAGCTCGCCGCTCGGATCTGCGAAGTTACTTGGGACGCGCGCTCAGCGCTCGCGGTGGAGACCGAACTTCGACTCCGCAATCC
>NW_022900913.1:70400812-70415526 GCF_012274545.1 Fukomys damarensis
ACACACACACACACACACACACACACACACACACACGCACACACGCACACACACACACACACACACACACAAGCTTTAATAATGAAACGGTCATTTTTTTCCTTAATTCTTGTGCGGTAAAATGTATTTTCCAATTAACCAAATTCGCCGATCTGTCCCGCTTGGACACTCTGATAATTTACAACCTGAAAGTGTACTTTCTTTATCTAAAGACCAAGGTGACTGCTTTTAATTTTCTCCAACCTCTTTACACTTGATGTTCACCAGGCTCATAATGTTAATTGGCTTTATATACGGATCATCAGTTTAATGAAGAAATAAATCCTGTGTTGCTTTATGTTTTAACAGTGATTGCTTTAATGAGGAATGTGACGTGTTCCCAAATCAAAGCTGCAGGAGACAGTACAGGGGCTTCTGTTAGGATGGGGATGCTTATTTAAAGTTAAAACTGAGGGGTCATATTTCACCAGATTCTCCTATTGCTCACCCTCCCCCCCCCACAGGGTGGCTTCTGGCCTCTGCAAAGAGACAACTGAGGTCCCGAGGCTCCGACTTTCCCTGTTTAATCCATGGCTGCTGCAGAAGCTGCCTTTTCTGTAAGAATCATTTTCTGGTCACCAACTAGGATATGCCACGTTTCCTGCTGTCCAGTAGGGTAGGGAGAAACCAGAACTGAGCGGAGAGTTTAGCTTTCAAAGTTACTGATGTTAAAAAAAAAATAATTATGAAGTGGGAAAAAGAACAAGCACACTGCAGGACTTGGCAGATGTGTCGCAGGCAGCTGCCTTGTACGCACACCCTTGCCTCTGGAATTCAAGGCTCAGTTCCTGAGGGCACGGGCTCCTGTCTCAGCACAGTGGGCTGCCAGTGACCCAGGCTCAGGACCCTTGCAGTCTGCTGGGGAAGCACTGGCCTCCCGCCCGGGCAGTAGGAGCTTCACTTCTCTCTATCAATTAATAGCAGAGTAAATCTGCTTTCTCTAATGTGTGTTTGATTTTTCTAATTTTAAGCCGGTTCTATGAAGGAAAACTGTCATCGCAAAAACACTGAGAGCAGCAATAAGATGCTGGAAATGGGAACATCTATACATGCAAGCCTTCAATTGTCCTCAGTAGAAGTATGGGTCATTCAAAATTGATTCCTGAAAAGAATCCTAAATCCTTAGAAAAGGTACGGGTTTGAAGCTAGGGTCTGAAATTGTCATCACCATACATGGTATTCACTTCCTAGCACTGATGCTCTTTTCAGAGAACTGCGGAAGCATTTCAAAGCCCAAACACCTGACCATGTGCTGGACTTGACATCTTAATAGTGCTCAGAAGGGATTTTCTCATCCTCCCTCTTAAAACTTATCTTAGCAAAAGCAATTTCTATAAACATTATTTAAATCCATGATAATGGGATCAAGTAGATAACATACTTCAATTAACAGAAGAGGAAAAAAATACTAGATTCCTACCTATGTGCTTTGGTAGGATTTGTGTGGTTTGTACATTCTTTGATACTAATTTTTTAAAAAAGGAATCCCAGTATAATCCCCAGTGACCATCCATCCCTCCTGAGCAGAGGCAGAACATGGGGTGTGCTTGGTGTGAATACTGCTTACCTACAAATCTACTGGCATCTCGGAGTTTGGGAAATTACCAGTAAAGCTTGGGTTTGCTAAACATAACAGAATATGCTTTTTTAAAAGAAGCTAATTGAAATTCCATATGAACAAGGGACTTATGAACATCATATATATGTGTGTGTGTGTGTGTGTGTGCGTGTGTGTGTGTGCGTGTGTGTGTGTGTGTGTGTATGCAGTGAGGGATAGATGTGCGTTTTATTATTTTTGGAAATTCCTTATCACTCACTACTTTTATTATCATGTAAAAGTAATGGCAATGGCAGAGGCTCAATTCCAAGCCAAGCTCACTACTTCACCTGTGACTATCCAGGGGCTGCAGGACCATGTGGATTCCCTTGTGGTCCCTGGAGCACAGCTCAGCTCCAGCTTCTGCCCCTGTGTTGCTGCTGAGGTAGAGAGTGGCCCTGGATTCCCAGCCTCACCAAGGAAATAACAGTGTGCAAGGAGGCAGCTGCCCACAGGGTGCACACATCCCTAACTCCAGCCAGGCAGGCTGTGGTCTCAAGAGCTTATTCTCTGGGACCTCTATGCCTCATTCTTTGAGGTGGGACAGCCACAGTGGATCACGAGCTAGGAAATAAAAGAGAAGAAAAGAACATGGCAGGACATGTGTAGGGCATTCAAATTATTCTGCATCCTACAGTGACCGTGGACACATGTCCAGCCCCACTCATGAGTCCAAATGTGCAGTACACTAGGGACTCGGTGATAAAGCCAGGTCACTGTGGCTTCATCACTGCAGCAAATGGACCCTTTCAGTACCAAGTGTGGGTTGCCAGAGATGAAGGCACCTGTCAGGGCTGGGGTGAATGGGAACTCTGTAGTTTCTGCTCAATTGTTCTGTCGCTAGAAAACTGCTCTTAAGAAAATAAAGACTATTTTTTGGGCTGGGGATTTAGCTCAGTGGTTCTACTGCCTGCCTTGCAAGTGCAGGGTCCTGAGTCGAGTTTGATCCTCAGTACCAAAAACATAAATAAAAACAAAAATAAAGACTATTTCAAAATAAAAGAAAAAAGTTTGAAAAGACAAGTGTTCAACACAATGCCCAGCATAAAGCAACCAGTTGGTGCATGATGCTAGGGCTGCTTATTATGACAGTGATCGCTACTGTCTCACTCTATTATGGGTGACTCCTAGTAGGGGCCACATTCCTGGAGATCTGCTTTGTGTAGCTATAAATGGCACCTGAGTTTCCTGGCCATGCCTAGGATGAACTTCCTATAGCTAAAGCAGTGCAACCGTGGGTGGGACTGTACCCAACCCTTTCCTGATGAGCTTTCCTCCTTCCAGGACTCCCTTTCCACACTTCATTGCCCAGTTCCTTACCCTTTGCTCCATCCACATATTCGGCTAGAAAAATCTAACTCGAGGGCCATTGGACTGGATTAAAGGTACTGTGTTTGGCCACGGAAACACTTTAGAAACTTTTGGCAGCTTGTCCACAGCCGTCACTGTCGCATACCCTTCTCTAGCAGGGCCAGGGCCAGTGCTGCCCACCTTGACATCCATGTGACCCATTTGGCTTTCCTACCCCCGACATGGATTCTAGGTGACCTTATTATTTCCACACTGGTGATGACTTCCTGTCAAGAGTCGGGATGGGAAAGGAAAATCTATAGGAAGGGAAACTAAATCTATAGCTTCTGGATTTTCCCAGATCTTAATCACATTCTAGTCGCTGGAACAAAGTGCAGATACCCACAGCTTTAAGAAGAGGTTTATTTTGGCTTGCAGTCACAGTTCATGGTCAGCTCGCTTCAAGACAGGACTGCATGACAGAAAACATGGTGGAGAAGCAGAGACGGTATAGGAGGAACTGGGGAAGGAGACAAAACTTTTCAGGCCATGTCCCCAGTGACTCTCCTCTTCTGGCCAGAACCTACCTCCTAACAGCATGTCAGCTCTAAACCCCAAAATCCAATAGCCTCCCTCAGCCTCACTTCTGAGCACCTGGGGTTCTTGGGGACATCTAGATATAAACCATAACAGGGTCTATGCCAGTCCATTTCAGCAACTGCTTCTTTAGCATCTGCTCTGTGCTGGAGGAACAGGGAATACAGACCTGGCTAGGAAAGGTGACAGGGACTAAAGGGCAGCTGGAGGGGGCTCTTATCCTCAGTGCCCAGCTGGGCTTCAGACAGAAGTTGCAGACGGTGTTCCCTGGGCCCAGGGCTTCCCTGGAGTCCAAGGTCTGCATGGGGCTCAGATCCCCTGTGGGTCCCCCATTTACCAATTCCAACCACAGTAAGACCCTGGAACTGGACCCCACACCTGGATGAGTTCTGTCAACGCCACTGACACACCAGTCACCAAGGCAGAGCAAAATCTTTCCCTACATCCTGAGTGGGTAAGTCCAGCTGACTATTATTAAGATGTGATAATGAATTGCTAATAAGAAAAGTAAATCAATCCAAAGAAATTTCAAAACCAATCCAGCCAAAAATAGAAGGAAGCCTTCAGTCTTCAAACCTAAATTATCTCACCAATAAACCTTCAGGGGAAAAAAAAATAGCTTTCAAGGTTGGCTGCCAGATGTGCAGCGGTTCTCCTTGAGACTCACACAATGAGTCTGCCCAGGGTGTTGGGTGGAGAGGTTTGGCGGGGAGGGGTGCAGCACAGGAAGGGTGGCGCCCAGCCCTCAGCCACAGCTCCCACACACACCTTGGTACCCCTTCTGAGGTCAGACTTGTTCTTTGAAGTGATCACAGCTGATTGCTCCAACTACATGCTCAATAAATGTGCAGAATTTAATTGAAATGACTATTGAACGAATGAAATAAACTTGCTACATGAACGATTAGTAAACACAATATAGCCTCCCATGTCTAACAGACTTGGATTCTGTTGGCTGCCCCAGCGAAAGGGGTGGGTTTTGACTGGCAGTCTCAGGGTCAAAACTGGCTTCTTAAACCTCCTTTGCTGACAGTGCCTGCCTTTTAGTAGCTGACCTGGCCATTGGCAGATTATTCTCTCCCCTCTGCCTACTCTCTCTCCCTCTCTCTCTCCTCTTTCTCATGCACTGTTTCTCATACACACATGCAGACACACAGTAAGCCCTTTTATCTATGCTTTTCTATCCACTTTGCTGCCCTGCCCCTTCATGAAAGCCATGCAAGGTCAGGTGGCACCCTAGTCACCCCACAGGGACACTGCTGTCTCATGACTCTGCCCTCTGTCCCTGCTATCTCCTCCACTGGTGACATCCAGGGACCCTCCTCACTCACCTGCCTCTGCCTTTGCCTCTGTTCCTTCCCTAGTTGGCGGAACCAGCCTTGGGCAGCTGACATCCAGGAGATGTTCTGAGAAGCAGCCTTCAGGGTCTCCAGAGGTTGGGGTATCTGTCAGGGGAACAGAGGGAGCTCACCACAGTCAGACCTCCTACTAGGTAGCAGGTCCTATGCCTGGCAGTGCCAGCCAGAGGGCAGCTCCAGCACCTTCCTTCCACATCCTGTGCACATCCACCCTGGGCTGGGAGGAGGAGGAGGCTGCCCTGGACCACGTACCCTTCTCCTCACGCTCTGCCTCCTTGGGCAGGTGTTCACAGAGAATCATGCTAATGCCAGCTGGGTGCTGGGGCAACCGAAAATGCTGTGTTTGCTTTCACAGTGCTTCCACCTTGGATGTAATGTTTATGCTATGGGTTTTTTACTAATATTAGCCATACACCACGCATTCTGGGAAGGTGGTGGAGTGGCTCAGCTTGGCCACCAGGGTGGCACCAAAAGGAGTAGCAGTCCCAGAGACCAGTCACAGAGGACAGGGGCTTGAGCAAAGCCCTTGGCCCCCAGCCCTTGGACATGGAACAGTGAAGAGCTTCCCTGGCCAGTGTCCTCCAGCACTCAGGATGAGCATGGCCTAAGCAGCCCATGAGTTACACAGACAACAGTCCATTCTTCTCGAGTGCCTGCTGCTGCACTGCCACCAAGGGTGTGGGAGCAGAGACACCCCAAGGGAGCACTCAGGCTCTGCAGAGCCTGGGACACCCTGTCCAGTCCCCCCAGAGAGGCTGTGGGCCATCTGGAAGCCCACAACCCAGCCTGGTCCCCAGCTTGTCCCAGCCCTGCCAGCTGTCCCAGATCCTGTGGCCACTTCTGGGCTCTGGAGTCATTGGACCTTTTGGAGCATCCGTGTTTATTTATAATTTGCAAGCAGGACATGAGTCCTATTTGGAGAGAAGAACTTAATGAAATGGAAAAATATGCACAGGTGACGGTGGTTAGCAAGTGGGGCCTCCTTTCCATAAAACTACGTAAAGAGTTGAGGGCCAGGTGTCAGCCAGAGAAGAAGCTGTTTTGTTTGGCCATAATCAGTGATAGCTTTGTTCATGTTTATGTTTGTTTTATATCTAAAATGTGAACATAATTGCTCAGAGCACAGCTGTCATCTTCCACTCTCTGCCCCTGTGACATCTCTCAGTACAAGGACTCTTGCCTGGTGTCTGGAGGCCCCTGAACAAATAAATGATCCTTGAATAGATTGTTTTAAGTGTCAGGTTCAGGGTTGACTTTCCTTTTACTGTGCTCTGCAGAATAAGTTTTCTAAAGGTGAAACCAATCAATCAGTGTTAATTCAATGTTCAAATAACCAATGTTCAAATGGTCTTCTAAAAAAAAGTACACAGATTAAAAAATTAAAACCATTTACAACATCACTGCCCATGGATGGTCACTGATAACCTCCTGTTTCTAGCTTCCTGTGGATGTATCAGGTGCAGACTTTTTAAAGAAAAAACTGGGATTTGGGCCAGGCATGGTGGTGCACACCTGTCACGCTAGCACATGGAAGGCTGAGGCAGGAAAATCATTATGAGTTCAAGACCAGCCTGGACTATTTAGCAAGACCGTCTCAAACCCACCACCACCAAAAAAGAAAGCAAAAATGAAAGAAAAGAAATAGACAAAAACCAGGATCACAGTACTTTCTGGTTTTGTAAGGTATGTTTTTTTCACGTAATAATGTATCTTCCACACTGGTTCTTTAAGCAGTTAGGCTACATGTCCACCTGCTGTCACAGAGCCAACACAGGCTTAGATAAGACAGTTTGTTTTTCTAGTGTGGCTGTCTGGAGCATGCTGGCTCAGCCCTGTGAGGATATCAGGACTCCCTTTTGCCTGATTTCTCCACAGTTCCCTCAGTGTGGTCCAGAGGCCCCTCGCTGAATCTGCATTGCAGCCACTAGTGAGTGTAGGGAAGGAGGGGCAGAAGACTCAAGAGCACGTCTCTTCTAGACCTGGGAGCTGCCTGTGACCACCCTTCTGTCCCATCGGCCACAGCTACAGCTGCACCCACTGTCTGTTGGGGTGGGGACTTTAGAAACCAGAGTTATCTCAGTAGACATACACACAGATAGGCACAGCGGGGTCTGCTGTCGTGGGAGGGAACAGAACAGATGTCGGGCCTAGTGTCAGCATCTGCCACAATTGTGTTGTCCTTGGGGGACTCTTGGAGGACATCTGTGCATCCATTGCTATTTTCTTCCATTCCCATTAGAGAAGCAATTTGATCATCTTAAGGATAGCCGGCTCCTCGGGTCACTCACCCGCCCCCATTTCTGGTAAGACCTGTTGGTGTCCAATGCCCTCTGTGTGGCTTCCCCTCTGCCTTGGGCACCTTGCAGGTCCTGTCCTGTCTTGCAGGAGCCAGGCAGTATAGTCAGACATCAGTAAACTCAGCTGCACACTGGGAACCACATTCAAGATGCAGGGCCACAGCCTTGGGCCAGCCCCCATCAGCCAGCAGCAGTTGGAGCCAGGCGGGATCTCAGGGCGGATGACAGGGTTGAAGAACCACTGGTGAGGACTGGATCCCAGAATCCAGCAATCATTTAGATCTGGGGTGTCTGGGAAAGGCTGGCTGAGGGCAAGGGTCACAAGTAGGGAAGCCAAGAGCAAGGGACAGTGGGCCAGGGCCAGAAGGTTGCAGAGATGGCTCCTAGAGCCACCAGGCATGGGGTCAAAGAGGGAGACAGTCACATGGTCAGCACCAAGGGAGACCAGCTCCTGACCACTAGTAGACCCTCCCCAGGCAAGGCCACCAGCACATGGTCCAGTTCTTAGGACCCCTCTGCAATCTTACTCTGGGCCTCCTGCACGCGTACGAGGGCCATCACCAGCAGATGGGGCTCTCTGCCTACAGCCCACAGAGAGATCCTTCAGTGGACATATTTCCTGGGTCATAAAGCAGCACTGTAAACTCCATAAAATGTCATTTTGGAATAGCAATCAGTGTCCCAAAGGAAGAACATGGCAAAGAGAAAGGCAGTAACCCAGGCAACCACCCTGGGAAGCTGTGCAGTGTGGACAGAGAGGGATCTCTGCAGTCCCTGGATTCTTCAAGCCTGCTGTACTCACATGGAACTGCAGAAGGGACACTAAACAACTGGGCAATTTCTGAGGTCGCTCTTGTAGTCCTGAGTCACATGGAGCTGCCCAACTAGAATCATTCCATCGATTTCAACCCACGCCAACAACTGCCACTAGGTGGCACCAGGCTGCAAGGGAGCAGCTCCTCTTCTTCGCTGTGGAGGCAGCAGCCAGTTGAAGGCAGAGCCCCGCCTGACTGGTTTATCTGGGTGCTTCTGGCTCCAGCTGACACAGAGTGGGGACTTGGAGAATGTGTAAATGGATGGACAGGTGAATAGGTTTGTGGATGGATGGATGGCAGTGGATTCCTTCCCCTGAGGGAGTGGTCACCTTTCTCCTCTAAGTGGCCACTGGAGATGAAGCTGGAGATGTGCCCTGCGTCATTAAGAACATGCTTGCCCCTGAATCCACCTGAGCCCCACAAACTGAAAGGGATCAGGTCTGCCCTTTTAACCAGGAGACAGACAGCTAGAGGTCACTGGGAGGTGTCCTCAGCTTGCAGCTACTTCCCCAGGGTCAATCAGGGAGACTACCTCCCTATTCCCAGTTTCCATCCGGCCTGGACAGCCACTGTCAGCACCTTCCTACCATATCCCTGAGTGGCCATCAGGCTCCAGGGCTCCCTTGTGCTTAGTTTAAAGCCATTTCTTCATGGAAAGACCCTGACCCTCACTCCCACTACTCACTGCCCTCCTACCTGGGTTTTCTTCTCAGCCATCACCTCCTTCTTGTTGCTTGGGTTTTGTTTTTGTTTTTGTTTTTTGTTTGTTTGTCTGTTTTCAAATGCTGAGTGTCCCCCACTGTTGCCAACTCCACAGTGCACCACAGAGTCGAAAACAGAGTGGGAAGTGAGTGCCTTCGCTGGCCGTACACAGACACACAGCTCTCCTAGTCAGAGGTTCATGTTGCCCAAATCAGAGTGCATAGAGAACGTACCTGCTTTCTTTCTAAAAACAGCTTAATTGCCCTTTTCTTGAATAAAATTAACATATCTTTATTGTAGAAAACATAGCTATGAAGAAAATAAAAACCACATGTGGTTTTACTTACCAAAAGAAAAAAATTAATGTAGTCTTTACTGTATAGTTCCTTTTGATGTTTTTTTTCTATGACAATTTTTAAGTGAAAATAGTCATATTGTGAAGACTTCTGTACATATGGAATCATATGGCAGGGTTGGATGATTCTGCTGTGTGTTTTTTTTTATTATCTAACAGTTTGATTTCATATTTCTTCTATGAACAGCATTGTCAATGCCTTCTGTATAACTTGGACAGATGGATGAATGGATGGATGGATGGATGAGATCCTTCATTCACCAATTAGTTCTCTATAAATGGACATTTCAGTCACACCTGTTCTAAAATTTTCAAATAAGTGTTTTCTCATTCATGCCATACTACAGGACTTGGTGGCAATGGATACCTTCTCCCTCAGTCCGCTTCCCTCTAAGCTGAGCAGTACAGGCACCCACATGGACACAAGAGGAGGTCACCAGCCGGGTGGCACGGTAGCCCACTTGGAAGGTGAGGGTCTTGCTCCAATTTCATTACACCCTGAGTGGTCTCACCTGGGACACTGGAGCATTGTAAGGGAGAGGAGCGAGGATCAGAGAAATCTTTTCCTCTCCTGCTCTATCTCAGGGAAGCAAGTGCCCAGGTCCCAGTGGTACAGGGCCTCAGCTCTGTGGGTGACCTGCTGTCGTGGTAGTCCATCACAGTAGGTGTCCCTGGCAGGCCACAGGCTCCCTGCCTCTCCTGCTGTAGGGTCACCAGGATGGCAGTGGTGAAGTCTGCTGGGATTCTTCAAGGTGGCTGCTCCAGTTTATAGGTAGCTGTGCAAGGTTTCAGAGGGGCTCGGCTTAGGTTCCCACTTGGCCCCGCCTGACTGGACCCCAGAACCCCTTGCCTGTGCTCACCCCCATGAGCCACGGCTGTCTTTACAGGCAGCATTTCACTCTGCTTCCTTGCAGAGCAGCCCCACCTCTGTCAGGCTCTGGCTGGAGCAGCCCCACTTACCCTGCCAGCATCTGTGCCATGGGCTAAGTGGGCAGGAGTTCAGCGGGATGGCCAGGCTTTGGAGTCTGTGCTAACTGCTTCAACCTGTCCTCTCTGCCTCCGTTTTCCTCATTCATCAAATACATGGAGGCCCCTGTTGATGTCCCCTACCTATCAGGGGGGCCCCTGACACCAAGAACATGGTCACATCTCCCACCTGCCCAGGACCTCCCCACTCACGCTGAGCCTGGGGTGGCTGTCATGGGCAGGGCAGGAAGGGTTGGTCTCCCCAGATGTTCCTGTCCTTGTTCCGGGCACCAGAGTAAAGTCTGTTATCCCACTATCATAACTCCAGTCAGCATTGCCATAGCTTTCACATCACTGTTGGCCTTCCTGTGGGTGCAGGTGTCAACTGGACCAGGTGCAGATGAGTAGGAGTCAGAGCAGCCCTGTGCCATGCACCTGGACACAGGTTATGCTCCTTTCAGCAGCAGACCCTTCCTTGCAAGGGTTCACAGGCACAGGGAACTTCCTGGTGCCAGGCATCTGGTACTTTCTGTGCATTATCTCTGACCAAGTTTCCAAACAGCCTCATGAAGTCATATAGTCAGTGCTATATTGATCCCCCTTCTACACAGAAAGAATTTGAGACTTAGACACAGATGTGTAGACAATGGAATATTATTCAGCCATAAAAGAATGAAACTGCCATCTGCAACATGGGTGGAACTGGAGGTCATTATAAGTGAAATAAGCAGACACAGAAAGACACCTATTTTGTGTTCTTCCTCATACATGGAAATTAAGAAAGTTCATTTCAGTAGCATTAAATTTGAGAAACTTAATGACTTAGTGTGACTCTGTCTCAAAATAAAAAATTTAAAAGGGCTGGACATGTAGGTCAGTGTGAAAGTCTTGAGTTCCATTCTGACCAGCACACATACACACACATATGTATGCACACACTGGTTTCATAGAAGCAAGCACACTGGCCACTAAAGACCAGGCAGGGGAGGCAGAAGGGGTGCACAGGGAGGCTGGGGGACAGAGGCCAAAGTAATTAGACAGGAGGGTAATTCTGAGTGTGCTACAACATGGTAGGGTCATTCTGATTCACAATAGTTTATTGTACGATTTATAAACATCAAGAAAGGAGGAGTGTAAAGCTTCTCAACACAAAGAAATGATAAATGCCAAAGAGATGGACATGCTAATTATCCTGATTTGATCAAACACATTATATATATGTACCAAACTACCACACTGTACCTAAAAATATATATAATTTTACGTGTGAATTAAATGTAAATGTATAGAAATAAGATATATAAATATATAATATATTTATAAAATAAATATTGAGACAAGTGAAAGTCTGAATCCCAAGGAGCAGCTCTTGCTTTCCTCCTCCACATACTCATGCCCATGGCTGTCTGCAGGGGAAAGACAATCTCAATACACATCCTATTTTTGAACATTAGCCATGCAAAAGGCCTTCAATTTTGAGCAGTTTAACATCCCCCATTACAAAAATAAAGTCCCTGGCCATTGTTACAGATTGAGTAAGGCCTGTCTCACTGTGTGACCTTGTGTGCCTCAGTTTACCTATCTATACAATGGCAGTAATGATGTACATACAGAGCCAGACTTCTAAATACATTCCGCACTGAAACAGGACCAGGCTTGCAAAGGTTATACATATATGCTTGGAATTTATTTCTGTGTAAAGAATTTTAGGGCACTCAGCAAGACTACTTAGAAAGATGGCAGATTCCAGTGAGGGTAGAGAAAGTCCACAAGGCCACTGAGCCACCGTGCAGAGCCAGGAGGTGAGGAAGTGACCCCCAAACCATGGGATGTATGAAGGGTACCAGAGCCAGCTCATGGCACCCATAGCCAAGACTGGAAAATCTGAGCATCAAAATAAAGAATGATACTAAGGGATTATAATCCACAAATAAAATAGGAGATCATGGTTCATTCTGATGTAAATAAATAATAGGGACAGCTCTTCTTTCCAGTAAATGCCAATAATAGATAGAAAAGGAAAGACAAAGTCAGAAAATTCTTTGGCAGCCACCGTGGTCCTAATGGAACCAGGCAAAAATCATCAATGAAGACTAAGACAGTGGGCAAAAGCAGGGTGAACATCAAAGTACCCTTGTGATCTCGAAAGGAACCCCCACAAGCCACTCACTAAGCTCCTGGGAGACAAGGGCAGCTTGCAGTGAGGGGGCCTGCAGGAGGCACAGTACCCAGTTAGTGACAGACATCACAGCCCTAGAGTGAATGCATGTCCCAGGCTGCCGCAGGGAGGAGCCACACCTGTTGGCCAGCTGTGCTCAGCATCACCCTGACCTCAGGGAGACGTCACCACTGCAAATGTCCTGCTGCCTAAATGTGAAGGACATGAGGGCACTGCCCCATCACGGGTGACTACAAGGTCAGTGTCCAGTGCAACATGAGGTCCTCCTGCACAGGCTGCCAAGGAGAGCGCAGCTGCAAGAGCTGGAAAAGTTCTTGAGTGTGGCACCATCTCCAATAACATGATGGAGCCAGTGTCCTGTGTCCTGCTGGCTCTCCAAGGGACTGCCCTTGTTCTTCTGCCGAGATGTTCAGGGGCAATTGGTGTGAGGTCTGAGACCTTGCAAGGCTGAGGACAAGTGTCACACCCTAGCATTGGGAAAACCACCAGCTTTGCCTCTCTGGGTTTCTCCTTTGCACAAGAGAGAGTAACCATACCTCGTGGCCTGCAATAAATATTGAATCCCACAGGTGTTCAAGCTCACTGGGCTCACAACAGGACCCCACTCTGCCCTTCCCTTGGCTCCTTCCCATTCCGGACCAGGTGCAGAGACCGATTGGAAATTCTGGGTGGCTTCAGATATTTTAAAACCCAAAGCCTGGATCTCTTTGACTTTGGGGAGCTACAAGAGCAATGTATGGCTCTGTTTAGTAAGGAGGACTGGCATAAGTCTCAGAGTTGCTGAACCCCACACTCTGTGCTCCCTGGTGTGCAACCCAGCTCCTGGTTTGGCTCAGCTCTGCCACCCATGAAAAGGAGAATAATGTCTTTCTAAGGGCTGCTGTGAAGATCCACAAGCAAAATTATTCCCTTCGCCAGGCAGTACCATGGTAGGTGAGGAGTGCCAGGAAGGGACAGGTTCACTACCCTATTGCCCAAGGTCACCAGAGGTTACTCGTGGTCAAATGGCACTCATGGGGAATGGAGGTTCTGGAAGCCCCCTCCCCCACCAACACAGGAGGACTTTGGAGTCCTCTGCCCCCTTCCAATAGGTGACTCAGAATGAGAAACTGAACTATAAAGAAACCCAGAGGTTCAGAACTTCCCTCCCAGAGACAGACTGCTGCCTTTCTAGAATATTACGCATTCCAACTCTGGTTGTTGCAGACAGACTTAGGTCCCCTTTTTGGCAGCTCTGGCTTTAGCCTTAATAGCCCCATGGTGCTGACTCTTTCCAGGAAATGTTGCTCCGAGGACTGTCCTTAGCCCACCCAAGATGACCCTTCCTGAGCTCAGAGAGAGCTGCACACATCCCTGTGCCCCACAAATATGTGCATTTACTAAATGCCAATTAAAACAAAGATCCACAGTCCATATTCTAACCCAACTGTGCCGCTTCCCACCGTGAGGGGTCTGTCTATGTAGTCAGACCCATGTCTTATTTCTCACCAGGAATGGCCTTTGAGGGATTCTCAAGACATGGATTTTTTGAAGAATGCAGGCCAGAATTTTTAAGGGCTTTTGAAAACAGAAAGTGTAGATTGTGTGCATAATTTCCCAAGAAGCTTTTCTTGCTTAGAGATACATTCATATTGATGAGCTATTTCTGTATCGGGAAAGAAGAGCTGCAGTGCTCTTTTTAAACTGCATCTCCGCATATAAATAATGACAGCGCTGACCAGGAACCACCAAGTCACCCCTGTACCATGCATGGCCAGTTGCTGCCACTTGAAAGTTAATACTGTCATGTGGTGAGGTCTGGAGTTCAAGAGTTCAGTCCTGGCATCTGGGAGTGGGCAGGAAGGGATGGAGAAGGAAGGAAGAAAGGAAGGAGAAAAGGAGGGAGAGAAGGAAGGAGGGAAGAAGGAAGGGAGGGAGGGAGAAGAATAGGAGGTTTTGTCCGTAATGGCCAGAAGGGAGGCCTCACCTTGCGGTGTAAGCAGAGGCAATAGGGTCACCATTGCACACATGGCATTGGCCTCAGTGTCTCTTAGCCAAAAGCACGGCTTCCCATGTGGCGCCCCCTTGCGCCCACACTCTGGTGACAAGCACAGACCCTCGAAGTTCTTGCAGATTATCTGCTCTCAGTGCCACAGCTGTTATGACTTCCTACTGCTGGCCATGTGGGCTTTCTTGTCCTCCTCAGTCCTTGTGTGGCTTTGCATGTTTTGGATGTTCTACCCCCATCTGTCTCTTCTCTGCTTACAGCATCTACAGGTGTCGGGACCAAGTGTGCCTGCCCTTTCCTCTGTGTGTTGCCCTGAAGGCCTTTCCCAGGCTAGGTTTATATAGGTTGTCCAATCATTTCTCCTGCTGCTTTTCTACTTTTGTGTTGTTTTTACACTTAGATCTTTAATCTGGTGCACACCTATAATCTCAGCTACTCAGGAGGCTGAGGCAGGAGGACTGTGAGTTCAAGGTTAGCTTGGGAAACATACAGTACCAAGATACTTGCACAAAAACATAAGATATATATATAT
>NW_022900913.1:70415657-70438570 GCF_012274545.1 Fukomys damarensis
ATATATATCTTTAGTTTGAAATTATTTTACAAGATTATCTACAATGATCTGTAGTGTTCCAGATGGATGCTTAGCTTTCATGAAGTGGCCCAACCTTGTCTTGTCTTTGGGGCCTCTGGAGTCACTGAGCCCCACTCTGGTTATCCAATAAACCCTGGACTCTTGGTGTTGGTGAAGGGCTGGTTTGTATGCTCCCCATGTATAATATCTTTAGTTTGAAATTATTTTACAAGATTATCTACAATGATCTGTAGTGTTCCAGATGGATGCTTAGCTTTCATGAAGTGGCCCAACCTTGTCTTGTCTTTGGGGCCTCTGGAGTCACTGAGCCCCACTCTGGTTATCCAATAAACCCTGGACTCTTGGTGTTGGTGAAGGGCTGGTTTGTATGCTCCCCATGTATACAAATCCAAAGCCGCCATGTAGTGTGTGATGTGTGTATGTAGCCCACACATCCTCCTATGGATGTCAAAGCACTCAGGTTACCCTAGGACCTGCCATCCCACAGATGCCATGTGAGGAGAGGGAAAGTCTGTACATGTTCAGTACAGAAGTGATTACTTTTTCTGAGGTTGGTTGAATCCACAGTTGTAATAGGTTGAACTTAACCATCCCGCAAGGCCCCAGGCTAAAGACTTCAGCCTCCGTGCGACACTATTGGAATGTGGTGGAGCCATTAAGAGGTGGGGCTCAGTGGTAGATCATAGGCAATTGAGGCTGTGTCTCCAAGGGAGCTGTGGGCCATGGTGTCCTCCTGGATTTCCTCCCTGGCTGTGTGGTGCAGGGTCTTTTTCCACCTCATGTTCCCACCCAAATAACCTGCTGCCTCCCCACAGACCCAAAAGCAATGAGGCCAACTGATCATGTGCTGACCTTAACCCTCTCTTGGTAAGCTGACTGTCTTGGGGGTGGGGGGCTGTTGCAGTCACAGAAAGCTGACTTGCACAGATGTGAGGGCGGGCTGTGCTTATCTTTCTCATGGCCCACTGACACTTTATCACAAACATCACTGATCTATCCTGCACCTGGGGGCGCTGGGCCACCATCTCTGGCCCCCTCAGCTGTCCAGCTTGGCTGTCCTGTCCTGCTGGGTCGTCTCCAAGGTCCAGGTTGAATTTCAGGGTGAGAATACTCCTGCCTCAGCCTGGGGACCAACATGTAGCTGAGTCCATTTAATTACCTAGCTTGGCATAATGTCTTCACATGCAGAAACAGTGCATACCAGGAGGCTTCACTAGAGGAACAGACAATATAAAATATATATGTATATGATCTATAAAGGGTCCACAAGGTACATTTATGATGGCCACCTGCAGAATCAGGGGTAGAAAGAAGCAATTGAGCATCTTCATGATAAGATGCAGTTTAAGTTCAAAGGCTTGAAGTTCTCTGAAGAGTCTGGTGTCAACCCATGGGTATTACCAGAAGCCTGGAGGAACTGCAGGTGAACGTCCAATGGTAATGACAAAGACCAGAGCTCCTCCATGGGAATAAAGGCCAGACTTCCTTCTTTCCCTTTGTAGTCCACCAAAGCTACAATCCTATTGGTTGGTGCTACCCACCAACTTGAGGGTAAGTCTCCCTTCCTCGGATCATTGCCTAGGTATCAATCATCTGCACCCAGAATTGTGCTCCAGTAACCTGCCAATTCACTAATCCATTCAAGTGGATGCCACAGTTAACTATCACAAGTCACCAGGAAGCCAAGCAGGTCTGCTAGAGTAGGGGAGACTGGAAGGACTTCCCAGAGCCTGCTGTGGGGCAGACAGGTCCAGCACAAAGAGATGGTGTTGGAACCAAGACACAGCGTCAGAGGACAGGTGGGGCCCTGAGAGGAAAAGAGACCTGCCCAGGCCACCCCTGAGGGGCTCCTGACTGCTGAAAGGCGCCTGGGCCTTCCACTTGCCTGCCTCTGTTGGACCTGGCGCTGTGTACAGGGTGGGCCCCTGGCTCTTCACAGAGGCTCTGCCAGACTATATGCTCCTGTAGTCGTAAACACATTTCCCCTCTTCTGGCCTGGTTATGCTGCACAGGGCCGAAGTCTGGGGCTTGTCACCCCATGAAACACAGCCTGAGCCCACAGCAGTTCCCTGCAGCTAGAGGCTCACCTAGCTGTGCTTCATGTCATCCCAAACTGGATTCACAGTGGCTGAAAACTGAGGCCCATGAAGGCACGGTATCACAGGGGGAACAGAACAGTGCCGTCCAGAGGGTGAGCTCCCCTTGCAGGAGTGATCAAGAGCAGGCTGGATAGGAAGGAGGCTCATGGAAGTGGTGAGGGGGAGGTGGTTGCTGTGTCTGTGATTCCTGCACATCGCTAGTTGCTTATGTTTCGTGGGATCCTGGTGGTTCTCCAGCCCAATCCCTGCTGACACCAGGTTGCGCACACGAGGCTGTGGTGGGCTGGTGCCCCTCAGAGCAGAGAGGCCTGAATGCTGAAGAGAAGCCTGCCCCATACAACTCATTGGCCAGGCCCCATTCATGACCTCGGGAGCCCGAACTCAGAAAAGGGCCCGCCTGGCACCTTCCCCGAGACCTGAAGCTTTTGCTTCACTGGAGGAGGGAGGCTGCAGTGTCAGCCCCTTTGATCCTTGAGCACACGGTGTGAGTTTCCTAGGGTCAGGGTATTCTGTCACCTACCCACAGTGCAACTGCAAGCACCAGGAGCCATGGTGTCCCTGCAGCAACCAACCTCATCCTAGCCATTGACCCTGCAGCCACCTCTCCCTGTGCCACACAGCCTTTGGTGGTCACATCTCCGAACTACCCTCAGTCCTGTTTCCCCTCTGATGACACTGACAGACCAGCTGTTTCATAATCAGCCTGTAGCCTAGGTTTCCTAGTGTTTAAGTCCGAGCCCTGCGTTCTTGGCTGAGTTATAGCCTCTACGCGGCCATCTCTGGGCCTGGGAGGATGCATACATGATGCTGGTACTGGTCAAGGAGTGGGTCAACATCTCCATTGTGTAGTCATAATTTTGCCTTTTATAATTAATAAGTAATTGTGGAGGATACTTTGAAGCTATAAAAAGAACCCCCAGACTTAACATCCATTAAGGGTTCTTCCATTTTACATGACGGTTGCCAGATGGACTTCTTTCTCGTTCCTCCCTTCTTTCTGCATTTATTGGTTGGCATTCTCCAGGAACAAAGACGTTTTCCTTCTCCTCTATTATCTCATTTTCTGTCCTTGGACTTGGTCACCACATGGACACATGGATTGCTTTTATTCGGTGAGTTGGAATCCACTGCTGCTGTTGTTTACGTGGAGTGTGCGAATCTGGGACGCCTGCAAGTGAGCTCCTCGCCTCCCTGGAACGTGCCCCTGCCAGTCTAAAGGTGAGTGACAGCAGAGGGCCCCCGTGGGAAGGTCTGTGAAAACTACCATGCCCCCAGCACAGTCACTTTGCAGGTTCCTAACTGTGATGATCAAATGCAGAGGGAACCACTTCCCTTTCATACCCATTACAGTATTCTAAAATGTGGTTCTTATCAACACAAGAAAGCACGTGACTAATGAAAAACTAAACCTCCTTTGCCTCTTCAGTAAAATCAGAACAGCTGTTTACATTTTCCCCCTTCCTTGGCCCTGGACTCACCAGGCATGCATATCCATGGTGCATCCTGTTTCTTAACAGCAAAACGTGTAGTTGCACAGCTGCCAGATTCTCCACACCCACTCTCTGCTGTTTGGACATCGGAGGCACTGTGCGTGTTGCCCAGCATGGACATAGCAGGGAGTTTCTGCAAAGATATTTCACTGGTGTCAGAGATACAGGTGCAGGCCTGTGATCCCCTCACTCTGGGAGGCTGAGGCAGGAGGATTGCAAATTCAAACCCAGCCTGGGCATCTGAGTGACTTAGCAAGACCACGTCTCAAGAAAAAACATAAAAAGGGCATGGGGACACAGCTCCATGTGAAGGCCCTAGGTTCAATTCCCAGTACTGAGAAATAAACACTCAAAAACCGTCCTTTTTTCTTTGACTACTACTAACCACCAACTGAGAATCCAAAGCAGATGAGCAGAAATGTGGCACAGCCTGGAGGAAAGAAAGGAAGGCGAGAAAAATGGTGCTTGACATGGAAAGAGTTTGGTGAGAGGAATCTGAAACCCTCAGGGGAGACCCAGAAAGCCAGTGCCCCCAGGGTCACCCTGCAGCTGTCTCAGGTGTCTTCGTCCTGGCTTTAGCTCATTCCTAACTTGTGGGGTATTTGAACCCCACAAGTCCCTCCCCCAGCGGTTTCCTCCTCTTCACAACACCACGGTCCAGAGCCGTGAATCTCCAGCTCTCCCCTGGCCCTGTCAGCAGACAGATGCTTCCGCTCCTTGCTCCTTGGTGGTGTCACTGTCTCCACAGGAGTCAGGCTAACCCAAGAATGAGGACTGCACTTCAGATGATGGTAGGAGGCGCAAATCCCACAGAGGGGGGCGGAATCCATCCTCTAGTCCACCACGATCATCCTGAAAGCAAAAAGTAAGTT
Source organism: Fukomys damarensis (assembly GCF_012274545.1). Taxonomy (NCBI): domain Eukaryota; kingdom Metazoa; phylum Chordata; class Mammalia; order Rodentia; family Bathyergidae; genus Fukomys; species Fukomys damarensis. The sequence continues at coordinate 70,420,140 of NW_022900913.1, forward strand.
TACAGACTGCACATATTTACTGCTTTTGCAATACTTCCAAGACAGGGAAGTGCGCTCACTGTGAAGAAATAAATGATCCATCACAGTGGCTAATATTCCAAGGACCGTTTGTCAAATCAAAGTATAAACCTAAGACATTGCAAGCCAAAAGTAGTTGCTGTTATTGTTATTATCCTTATTGGTTTGCAGTGCTGGGACTTGAACCCAGGACCCTCACACTGAGCCACATCCCCACTGCATCTCCTTTGTTTAGACAAAGTCTCACTGAGCCCCTGAGGTGCTCAGGCTGGGCCTGAGCCTCCCCAAGTGCTGGGGTCACAGGCCTGCACAACCATACTCCGCTGCAAGCAGAGAGCTCCAGCAAGCCACTTAGACCTTCTCCACAGTGACAGTGCAAGGACAACCTGGTAGTTGAATTTTTTTGTCTTGAGTTCAGAAATTTCTAAAACAATAGCCTTAACTGAAGCGTGTGCAGCCTTTTTTCAAATCTGAAATACACCATACAGGTAAACAGAAACATGCAGAACAAAGGACTTCAGGCCTGCAGCAACACACACAAGGGGAGACTGAAGAACCCCTCAGACCTGTTTCATCAAACTGTTTCTGGCACAGGCCAGAAGTAGGGAGGCCACAGAGCTACAGCAGTCAGAGGACTAAGAATTTTTCCTACCTTGGACAAAATTTGCTTTCCCATCCCATCCTTCTCGCATAATTCTTTTTGCTGTGGCAGTGGTGATTTTTGTTTTTTGTTGGCAGTGCTTGTGTTTTTGAGACAGCTTAGGCTGGCTTTGAACCCCTGGGCTCAAGAAATCCCTCTGCCTCAGCCTCCTGAATAGCCCGGGTATTGGTGTGTACCACCACACCTCGCTTCTCCTCTTGCATAATTCCTTAGATTATTCACCTCCATATTTTTATTCTTATTTTTAGTGAAAAACATTTTCCATGTTAATCTCAGGTAACTTGCTCAGCAAAATATAATTTTTATTCTTCAGATAAATCAGTGGTTTCACCACCCTTTTTGCAAGCTCAAGGTCCCAAGTTCGATCTCCAGTACCAAAAGAATAAAAAATAAAATTAATAAATAAATGTATAACTGTGTGAGGGATTTCCTAGGCAGGCTTACAGGAACAGAGGTGGAAGAGTTCACAGTGGCTATTTGCACATTGGAGATGTGGAGGATTCAGTAGCTACTCAGGCCAAGAAGATGAAAGCCACAGAATGAAAGGGATCAAAGATGCAGCACCAGTCCAAGGTTGAAGACCTGGAAGCTCACTGGAGTGTCACCAGTGTGAGTCTGCAGTGGAAGTTGAAGGAAATGAAGACTAGTGCTGAAAGATGATGGCAAAGGCCAGAGCTCCTCAACAAAAATGGGCATACTTCCTTCTGCTTTCCCTTTTTATTCTATCCAACCTACAAGCCTATTGGTTGGTGCCACTCACATCCAGGGTGGGTGTTAAAGCTTGTGTGTAGATGTCCCCTCAAAGCCTCATGAAGTCATAGATGGGACTTTTTCAGAAGTGGCTGAATGTAGAGTGAATGTGTGATTACTAAACCAGTTCACTGATTGATTTGGTACCTACCTAATCCTGGTACCCTAGATAGAGTATAAAGGGGGCAGAACAAAGTTGCTAAGGTCTCTTGCTTGCTTTGCTATCTTCTGCCCATCATGAATTATTTCTCCTCTGTGATGGCCTTCTAGCAGGACACCCTGCCTTAGAGCCAGCCAACACTCAACTGAAACCTCTACAAACTGTGAGCCAAATAAATCTTTCCTCCCTTAACTTTGACCACTGGGAATTTTGTCTCCGCAAAGAAAAAAGTAACTAAGACAGTGGGTCTTCCCATTCAGTGTTCTGGCCTACGTGTCAACCATCCACAGACCCCCCAGAACTGTGCCCCACTAATCTTCTAGACATTTCTAAATCCAGTCAAGTTGACACATCATCATTAATGGTCAAAGGGAGAGAAGAACAGTTTTAGAGACAGGCATTGTAATTATAAAACTGAAAATTCAACAGACAGCTTAAACAGGTTAGAAGGAAGCAATTGCAGAAGGAGAAAACATGGAGAGGCAGCATGCAAAGGAATAATGCTCATAGTTCCTAGAAAGGCTGAAAGAAATGAATCCTTAAATTCAGAAAGCACAAATACCACACAGGATAAAAATAAATCCACACAAATGAAAGCAAAATACAGAGTACCACGGACAAAGAGAATATATCAACAGAATAACTAAAAATCTAGACAAAATAGATAATTTCTGGAAAAATGAAACTTTCCAAAATGATGGAAAGCAATGTTGAACACCTGGAAATACTCTTTGAAGTGTACAATTCAGCAGCCATTGGTACTTTCAGGTATAGTCACCACTTCGATCAGTACCAAAATATTTTCATCATGCAGTGATGAAGGAAGGAACCCCAGTGTCAATTAGGAAATCACACCCCATGCACCTTCCCATCCCCACCAATTACAACCATGAATCTCTTTCCATCAGCAGAATTCTCTGTTCTGGGTTTCACTTGTAAGTACAGACATAAAACATGTTCTTTTTTTGTATCTGGCTTCTGTCACTTCCCATGTTCTCAGCATTCACCCATTTGCTTCATTCCTGTTTATGGCTCAGGATACTCCACAGGACGGAGGGGTCACATGTTCATCCATTCATCTGTCCATGGACACTTCAATTGTTTCCACATTTGGGCTCTGAGGGATGGTGCCACTGTGAATATTTGTGTAAGTGTTTGTTTGAATACCAACTTTCAATTCCTTTGAGACCATCCTGCCAACGAGTAGTATTGCTGGGCCATACAGCAATTCTGCGCTTAACTTTGTGAGGAATAGTCAAACTGTTTCACGGTGGCCATCTCACTATACCTTCATACCCCACTGGGAATGGTGGTACATGGCTGTAATTCCAGTACCTGGGAGCTAGAGGCAGGAGGATCACAAACTCAAGGCCAGCCTGAGCAATTTAGTGATTTAGAGAGACTGTGTCTTAAAAAATAAAAAGGGGTGAGGATGTAGCTCAGTGTGAGATCCTGGGTTGAAACCTCGGTGCCACAGAACAAAAGGAAAACATTCTTATCAGCAATGTCTAAGAGTTCCAGTTTCTCCACATCTTCACTAGTTACATTTTAATTTTTTAAAATTTAATTATACCCATTCTAGTGCATATAAAATGATATCTCGTTGTTTTTTATTGATGTTTTCCTAATGATTTAAGCCCTTTTTTTTCATGTGCTTGGTGGCTGTTCATGTTATCTTCTTTGGGAAATTATTCAGATTTTTACCTTGTGTATGTAGTAATGGGGATTGAATCCAGAGCCTTGCATTTAGTTACATCTGCAGATCTTCTTTTACATTTTATTTTGAGACAGGGTCTTTCTAAGGCACTAAGTTGCCCAGGCTGGGCTTGAACCTGTGCCTTTTATTTCAATCCTCCCAGAGTGCTGGGATAACAAGCATGCACTACCACATTGGGACTTGCCCATTGATTAAAATTACATTATTTTTATTGAGTTCTCAGTTTCTCTTGTACCTAAGACCTATGTTGAGATACAAGTTCATATACAAAATAGCTCTATTTAAAGAGTGAAAATCAGTAGGTTTTAGTGTATTCAGAAATATATGCAACCCTTAGTGCATTAATTTTAAAACATTTTCATCAGCTCAAACAAAACAAATTTCAACTTTTTAGCTATAGCCCACCTCTTACTACCCTTCCTAAGCAACTGCTAACCTATTTACTGTCTGTATAAATTTATTCTGAACTTTCATAGGAATAGAATTATATTGTATGTGGTCCCTCATCCCTATTTTTTCCCCAGTACCAGGAATTGTACTCAGGATCTAGAGCTTGTGAGGCAGGTACAGTGCCACTGAGCTAAATCCCTGGCCCCTTCACTAATTTTTTGACTTACAAAAATTTCAAGGTTCATTAACATTGTACCATGTATCTGTCCTTCATTCCTTTTGGGAACTGAATAATAGTCCATTGCATAGATATACTGCATTTTCAATCTATTCACCTGTTGATGAACATTTGAACTCTTCACTTTTGGGCTATTATGGAGAATGCTGCTATAGGCCGTCAGGTACAAGTTTTTTCATGAATGTATGATCTCATTTCATTTGGTTATATACCTAGGAATAAAATTTCTAAGTCATATAGTAACTTGGATCATTCAAGAAGTTATTTCTTCTAAAATGGCTGCAATTTGGCATTCCCACCCACAGTATATTTGGACTCCATTTTATATCTTTGCCAACAGTTACTACTGTCTGACTTACTTTAGTCATCTGAGTGTATATGTAAAATGGTGTGTTTCCTTGATGGACTATAGATGTCAAGCATCTTTTTGTGTGTTCACTGGCCATTTTTGTTCATTCTTTGGTGGAAATGTCTATTCAGATCCTTTGTCCATTTTTAAAATAGGAACTTGAAGAATTTTAAAACATCTAGTCTAAGCTGGATGCGGTGATACATGCCTGTAATCTCAGTACTCTGGAGGCTGAGGCAGAAGGATCACAAACTTGAATCCAGCCTGGGAACTTAGTAACTTAGCAAGACTGTCTCAAAATTAAATATTAAAAGAGGGCTGGGGATGTAGCTCAGTTTGAAGGCCCTTCATCAATCCCCATACTGGAAAAAAACCTATTTTAAATGTTTATCAGATACATGATTTTCAAGTATTTTCCAATTCTGTGGGGTTTTTTCCCTTTCTTGATGGAACCCTTGAGGCACAGAAGCGTTACAACTTGATGAACTGAGCTTTATCTCTTTTTTTTTTTGTACTTTGGGGGTTCTATCCAAGAATTCTTTGCCAAATCCAAGGTCATGACGATTTAGCTCTGTCTTAAGAGTTGTGTAGTTTTGGTCCTACACACAGGCATATAGGTCTGACCCATTTTGAGTTAACCTTCATATGTAATGCCAGGCAAAGGTCGAACTTCATTCTTTCACACATAACCAGTTACCATAGCACTGCTGGTTGAAAAGATTTCTTTCCCCTTGAATGGACTTGGCACCCTTGCTGAAAATCAGCTGAGCATAGATAAGAGGGTTACTTCTAGATTCGTAATCTTTTCACTCTGGTTCTCTGCCAGTATCACACTCCATCACTTTTCTATGCCAACTTGAAATCAGGAAATTTGAGTCTTTCCATTTTCAACAAAAATTCACTAGGAAAGAATGCAAGGGGGAAAACCATGGAGAGGTTTAATGTCACAAGGAACAGTCTGCAAAGGGAAGGCCTGGTTTATGGAAAAGTTCTATCTAGTAAACAGCAAGCAAGCATAATCTAATGCTCAGTCCTGACTGGTTGAGGGCCAGGTCCTGGTAGTGAGGTAGGGCTCTCTGTAGGCTGTTCATCCTGGCAGTTGAAACAGGAACATCCCTGAACAAGTCCCACAAAGGCTGTCCTCGATTCTGCAATTCTCCTGCCTCAGCCTCCTGAATAACTGGGATTTCAGGCATGTGCCTCCACACTTGGCCCATTACATGTGTATTTAACAGTGTCTTAATAGTGTCTCACACATTTCTCTTAAGGCTGTTCTCTTTTCATTCTTCCTCTCTTCTTTGGAGAGCAGGATAATCTCTCAATCTCCGCAAGTTGAAGTATTTATTTCTTCTGCCAACTCAGATCTAGATCCTCTCCAGTGCATTTTTTTGGTAATATTCTTTAACTTCATGAAGTTACATGCTGCCCTTGGGGCAAGAGGTGATGCTGGCAGCCTGCCCACCCTAGGTTCGTGTGTATGGTGAACAAAGAATTGCAATTGTACACCCAATGGTAAAAGAAAAAAATATTTATTGATAACAGCAAAGTGCACTCAGGGCAGATCCATACCAACAGAAACAAAAAAGGTGGCACAAACAGAAAAGTGGTGTCAAGATGACAGGGAAATAGGAAGCACACAGAAAAATCAGGCTTTCAGATTTTAAAAGATGTGTGCCCCACCTCAGGTTCTTCTCATAGAGTCTCTGCATGAGACTGACAGTGCTGTTTCACCTTGGGGTACCAAAATATGCATGCCTGTCCCAGAACTCACTAAGTCACACACATGAGATACAGTCCATACACGTGAAACCCCAAGAAGGTTCTAGTGGGGGAAAGATTAATGAAGTTCAGGCCAGGAGATCTAACATTCATGTGCATTAGCCTGGAGACTTTGAGATTTTCTGGGCCTGTTATTTCTGTTCGGTTCTCTTAGGACAACAGAAGAACAATTGGCCTGGGTGTTGCCCAAATTCAGGTGGGTGGAGAGGGAGTGGCCTCCTGGTCCCAGTTATGCCACCTGTACTGTCCTCATGTTGCCATTTTGGAAGTGGAAATTTAAGGAACGTTTTGATGTTGTAGTTTAATTCTGTACTTCACCAAAGCAGAGTGGTATTAAAGAAGAAAAACTATATAATTTTATCAATAAATGCAGGAAAAGCATTTCATAAAATAAAGCACTGGATTCAAGACTAGAAGGCACATTTCCTTAACCTGACTAAGACCACGTACTAGAAAGTAACAGCTACTGCCTATTTAACATTAAAATTTGTAAGTTTATCTTCAATGTTAGGGCAGAAGACAAAGACACCAAATTTCATTTTCATTTTGGAAATATATAAAGTATAAGGATTGGAATGGAGGAACTCATTATTTGCAGCAACATGATTATAACATACACAATTTACAGGCTATTAGAATGAAAAGTTCAGCGAAGTTGCTAGAAAACTGAAGATCAATAAATTATTAGAGATAGACCCTTATAAGCTAGAATATGTGATTTTGTTTCATTTTGTTCTTTGAGTCAGGGTCTCACTATGTAGTTGAGACTGACCTGGAACTCACTATGCAGCCAGGTTGGTCTCGAAATCACAGCGATCCTCCTGCCTCACCCTCCCAAGTGCTGGGATTACAGGTGTGCACCACCATGCCTGGCTTTAGAAACTGTGATTTTTAAAAAGATATCATTTACGATGGCAACAAGAACTCTGGTGTCTTAAGGAACACATTTAAATTGTAATGACTTTGTTATAAAATGTAAGACATAATGGGATTTTTTAATAAAGCTGTATTAAAAGAAAATGGATCAATAGGACCTATTCATGAGAAACTCAATATGATATGCAATCCTGACAAACCTGCACATTCACTACAATCAAAGAAATAAAATCTAAATGTGACAAGATGATCCCAAATGGATTTGGAACAAAAATCCAAAGCCATTCTACCACTTATAATTACCAATTATTTAGCCACAATGATTTAAGCATTGGAAGGATGAACTGCCTGTTGTTTTTTTTGGTTTTTTTTTTTTCTCTTAAAATGCTAGGTAGGGCTGGGGATTTAGCTTAGTGGTGCCTCTGCCTGCCTCACAAGCCCAAAGACCTGAGTTCGAGCCCAGGTACCAAAGATGCTAGGGAAGAGAGCTACCTACACATAATTAACATGAGAATGTTTTCTTGATCTAAGAGGGAAGAGCTTTTTAAATAAGGAGACAAAATACGTAAAGGCTAAATTTACTATATTTAAATGTAGAAACTTCTGAGTGATAAACAACGCTAGGTAGATACATGGATGTCCTAGTGACTCCATATTTGTATATAAAAAGAGAAAGATCCCCAGCCAAACTAAAAATCTTCAAATACATAGGAATAAGCCTAATAAAAAGTGTAAGACCTTTATGAAGAAAGTTATTAAAATTTTATCCAGGAATAAAGGACTTAAATAAAATGAGGGCTATCATGATACAAATGGGGGAAATTATATTATGAAAATTCTATTATCCTCAATTAATGAATAAACCAGCACAGTCTCAGTTAAAAGAGCAACACAATTTTAGAACTTAATAAGCTGATTCTATACTGTTCGGAACAGAAAGCGCACAAGACACTGGAAGGGGAGCCGGCCACAGGTGGCTGAAAAAAGGACAAAACTAAGTGAGCCGCCAAGCATGGTGATGGAGACAAGAGGTCCACACCTGCCACCCAGAAACGGACACAGCATGTAAAGAGTGGATACTTGGAGTGAAGAACAGACTACTCAGTAATAGCTGGGACAAGTCCCTTTTCATCTGTGTCTGGAGGGAAAAACCCTGACAAAGAGATAAGCCAAAGAAAACGAGGTAGAAATGAATCAAACAAGCAAGTTACAGCAGAGATCTACGAAGAGCCAATAAACATGGGAATGTTTGGCTTTGCAAGTAATCAGAAAATTCAACTTAGAAGAAGGTTCTTTTCTATCACAAGACTGGTTTTAAAACAACCACATATAAAGACTAATACTACTTTCTGGTGGCAAAGGTGACAAAGATGGGTCCTTTAATGGACCGTGAAGTGGAAGAAACAACTACATCCATTACAATTCTAAAACTACGTCATCTGTAACCCAGCACTTTCATGAAGGCAGAGTTTTATTAGAGAAGTGAAAAGATGTCTTGCACAAAAGGAGAGTATAATCACATTAGTACAATAAGGCGAGTATAATGACATTAGTGTCAATTACCTAAAACCAGTCATAAAGAAGGTCCAAGAGACAGTGGCTTAAACAAGCCAGTAACTTATTTTACTCTGCAGCAACAGGTCAGAGAGCAGTCCAAGCCCGGCAGCCCTTCTCCTCCATCCTCCATTGCCACCATGCACTCTAACGCCAGGCACTGAAGCCTCAGCAGCACCCCAGCCAGTAGGCAGGGACCATCCAGTGTGGAGCACAGCCCAGTCCTTGTGTACAGCCCATGTGGAAGTGTGCCACTGCCCTGCTCGGGACTTTGCGGCATGGCCACCACTGGCAGGAAAGCTGACTTGCCATATATTCTCATCACCCCTTGCATATTCATGTAGCAACTAAGGAATTTTATAACTCTGAGAAAAGGTTTATATCTTTTATTCATACCGATATACACATTAAATATATTTACACTGCACCAAGCATTTAACATTGTAAAAGTCAGATTATCTAATGTTACGCTGTCTTGTCAAAACCACCTGCATAGAGCATCGTGGTCCCCTTCTGTCTGAGAGGACAGGACTGTGTTCATAGGTGTCCAGCCCGAGACACAGCCCATCCACAGCCAAGGTATGGGGGCACAGCTGGGGTGAAGACTACCTCACGATTACTGCTTGGAAACTTCCAACAGGTATTTTCAGTTGAAGAGAAGGCTATACCTTCTCTCTAGCTCAATATGATTTAGACTTCTGACACTACAGGTAGGAAGCCCTGAGAACAAAGGGACACAATTTTTCTACAGGCTAAGGATTATAAACATAAAAATAAATGGAGAGCTCCCCAGAAGCAAATCAACCATGCGTGCTGACCCCCGAGCCAAGTACTGAAGGTTAAGACTCACTGACCTTAGTAACCCTTCCCATGGCAAAGCGAAGAAAGTAATATAACCCCCGACACACGCGCACGCGCGCGCACATGTACCCCCACACGTACAGACACATATAAAAATGAACAAGGTGGAATTCTACTAATGGAAGCAGGAGATCCCACTGGCAACAGTGACTGCCACGGAAGGGTCCCTGGTCTGAGCTATCAATCAAAGTCGCAGCAGAGAGTGCAACCCATGTCAGGCAGTTAGGGCAACACAGAGCCTGTAGAGGTGCCTCTTCTGGACAGCAGGGAAAAGCAGATGGGACCGGACACGGCTGCCCACTGTAAGCATGAGCAAGGCATAAGCCAGGGCATGGTGGGAGGCGAGCAAACTACACACACAGAGAAATGGAAGGCAAAAAGCACAAGCCAGCAGAAACATCCAGGAGACAGCTGGCAGCAGGACAGCTACGGTGGAAATGTCAGGAGCACAATGGACTCAGGGTGACAAGACTTCAGACAAGGGATGACGTGCAACCAAGAGAAGGAAATGAGAAAAACAAGGCTGAGGGACAGGACTGAGGCTGCACCACCACAGAACAGTGAGCCATGAAGAGGCTCAAGTGAAAAGCAAGCCACCAGAGCAGGAGAGCAACACCACAAGGGAAGACACGGAGAGGTGACTGCAGACAGAGGGGCCACAGCTGAAGCGGCACTCAGGTGTGAAGGCACCAGCACTGCAGCAGGGGCACTCACACACGCAGTCCAAGTGCATGGGCCAGGTCAGACCCTGGCTGCGATCTGCAGGGACGTGTAGGCACGTATTGCTTTATGTACTTACTAGCAGTTCTGCATGGATTTTTCATTTAATTTGTAAAATACAGTAATACTTTCAACTTTCCCAAAATCAACAGTTACTGTGGTGGCGGTGGGGGGCACCTTTTGCTTAAAGGGCAGCCAGGATAAACTGAGTTCGTGACTATTAACAAGTTATTTCCTGCTGTACTCATGGAAACACCTGCAGAGGGACACGCGGCTCAGGGTGGAGCCTGCAATCAGTGCCCAAGGCCCTGAGCTTAACCCTCAGCACCAAGGGTAAAAATTTTAAAACCTACCAACGTACAGTAGCGTAAAAGGAGACTGTTTATAAAGGCAACTGTTTTCCAAGACAACAAATCTGATCTCTTTTGGGTGGCAAATGGTAAATTTAAGCATTTAAAAGTTACGCACCAGAATACTGCTGCTATCAAATACTGATGACCTAATTTATTGAACAGGTCAACTGAATGGAAGCCATGTTTCTAGCACCAATAAAAAGAACGGAGACTCCTGACCCCAAGCCTCTCCATGAACACAAGGAACAAATGTGCTGTGAGGAGCATCTGTTGCGTCCCTGATTTTATAACATAGTTCCTGGTCCCGCCCCCAAGCCCCGTATTTCCTTCTTCAGTCAGCATTATTGAATCTTTGCAGCACTAAGGAAGAGCACCTCCTTCCTCAGCTCTGGTTATGAGGTAGATGCCATGTGGAGGTTCACAGGCCCAGGCAGGGCTCTGAAGCCTATGCTGGGAGCTACATGGGGTGGGGCTGAGGGGTGCTACACTCAGCAGTACTCCGGCCTGAGTCTCCACACCCCCTCCCCACTCGACGTCCTGTGAAACATGCACAGGTTCCTCAACAGCTCCCGGAAGACACAGGACTGTGACGTGGACAGCTTGGGCTCAAACTCCTGCAGTAGCTCTCGGGTGCTGGCCTGGCCATCTACGCGGGCCTGGAAAGCAATGAAGTTCCTCATGTCCACTAGCAGCTCATCGTGTTCTGTGGCACAGAGAGGCAGTGCAGACACCTCTGCTGGGTGCCCGTTTTCACTCTCCAAGTGCTCAGGAAGGATCAGGTGGTTTCTCGCTCTCATCCTGGCCAAGAGGGAGGAGGATGTGAGGGCTGCAGAGGAAGAGTCCATGTCCTCAGCTTTTCCACTGAAGTGCTCAGATGTGCGGTCTTTTTCTTCCCTTTTCACCACACCATCCTGCAGAAAAAAAGTGGCAGCACTGATACACTGGATTTCTAGGTTATATACCTACTTAGCTCCCCAGAGGCGATAAAGGGCCCCAAGTTAAAGGTAAAGGGCACAGGGCAGGGGGGACACAGTCAGAGACTATGACACATATCACAGCCCAAGGGAAAGGAGGAGAGCCTGACATCAGAGTCTACCTGCTGTTAATGTTTCCTAACAAAGTAGTGGACCAGAAAGGAGAGCACCTCAGCCACTCCCAGGGCCATGCACCATACTGGAGGCAGATGGAGGGAGGGCACAAGATGATGAAGGAGCAGGGACATCGCCACACTGCCTCTCTTCCTTTCACTCATGTCTGCTCATGCCTTCTACCTTATATCTTACATAAGTTTCCTTACAATGATGGCATGAATCGAACCTGGGGAGTGCTCCAGATTCCTGCTAAAAACACAGAATGTGGCGTCTGAAAGGTTCTATTCCTGAATGTATCCACACTCATTTAAAACTGGGAGTCCCCAAGTTTAAGTATTAACATAACTGTCATCAGATAGAGTGCTGAGTGGAGGCCTGAGGCCCGGTTCACTCTCCCTGAAGCACTGGGGGCAGGCAGAGCACTACAGAGCTAGTGGAGAGGGGAGTTCCACCAGGCAGCTCATCAGGCCAGGGCAACCACATTCGAGGTAGCTTAGAGGGTGAGACTCTGGAGTGGGCAGGCCCCCCAGACTAGGAAGATATAGTCATGGTGGCACACTTGTCCCTGTACCAATAAGTGCAGGGCAAAGATGCTGATTCAGGCCCTGGGTTTTAGAAGTCAGACCTTTTAGATTCCAGGGAAAGCACATCATGAATCAGAGCCCACAATGCAAGCATCAGGTGTCACCACACCAAGAGCAGCCATCTCTTTCACCCTCGGAATCAGATAAAATGAAGTCAAGCATGTCTTGCTTGACTATCCTGTTACCTGGAATTGTTTTGTTGTAGACAACAGAGGACGTTGCACAGAGAGGTTAGAGTTCCTTTTCTGACCAAATCTACTCCTACATAAGGAAAAGAACCACAGCAGACAAAGGTTAGCTTTTGTGATAAGGGACCAAAGTAGTTATTTGCCAACTGAACTCTTCTGGGAAAACGCATCTCTGTGGCTGTTCTTCCAGAGCTGCACAGTTCTAGCACCTCACCCCACCCCGGGCTCCTTCTCCTACTCTGCCAGGGAAACCACTGCTGTGTCTTGTGAAGCAGCCCCTCAGATCCCTGCTTGGTGCATGGAGCAGGCGCCACCACACAGCACAGCCGAGTGACTCCTAAGGACTGCTGAACAGGCTTGCTACTGCTACGCACTAGGTGACCATCCCCTTAAAGTTTAACCATTACTCTGTGGCTGCTACTATTGTAACTACACTGTTTCTCAAACTAAACTGATCACTTCCTCCCCCTCAAGGTCTGCTTTGGAAAGTGAGCTAAAGTGACAGTGGCATGCCCAAGTCACCCAAGCCTGGCTGGCCCGCGTTCCACAGCCGCCCTGGCTGAGCATACGCACTCGCCCTGACGGCAGCCAGCCCCAACTTCTGCTACCCTGCAAGCACAGTGGGGAGGAGCTCTCACTTCACTCTGGCACCGCTGTGGCCAGTCCAGGTGGGAACACCAGACGTAGCACCCAGACACTGCTGACGGGATAGCCGCAGGGCTTTCAGGGCATCCTGTGCCACTCGGTTGGCTTCTGCCTCCACCAGCACGTAGTCTGGGCTGGCACCATCCACGATGGCATCATGCTTCACCACGCTGTGCACGCCCACTGGCAGGGACAAAGGAAGCAGTGTGAGACCACGGGTGCACACATCCTCTCTCCTTTCCTAACAGTCTGTTACCGTGGGAGACAAAAATAAAGACCACACAACTGCTCTTCACAGGGTGTCTGCTGAGACCTGGGAATGTCACGAATGCAGGTTCTATGCACACCACACCTGACAGGGGAGTTATAGTGACCCCTGTTTTAGAATAATCCAAGGGAAGGCTTTCATCACAACCTTAACACTTACCCTTTTCCCTGTCCCTGGGAACAAAAGCAAACACCTCCCACTAACTTTTCTTCTTTCTTTTTTTTCTTTTTTCCAGCTTTAATTTGAGTTTATTGGTACATTTTAGGGATACAGTACAGTTACATTCATTGTTGGGATATTGTACCTCTACATGACAAGTCTTGGTTCTCATTTTTCCCCTTACCCCTGCCCTCCCTTCACCCCCTCCTCCCCTCCCCATCTACAAACACTTTATTTCCATCTTTTCATTATCTCACATTTTTTTCTTTTCCCTTATTACCCTTCCCCTACCCATCCCACCTTCCCTACACCTTTAGCTCCTTTCTTCCCATTTCTAAATGTCAGTAATCTTATTAGGATCTTATGTATTATTGCAGATTATTCACACAAGAGAAACTATTCAGTACCCACTAACTTTTCAATGAAGGCAAAAGTCTAGGCCAGAACTACAGAATTTCTAAAAAACAAAGATCATGAAAACAGCACACAGCAGAATAACTGGGATAAAATTAATGTGGTGATTGGTGGAAAAACCATAGCTTTGAATACTTACATCAATGAAAATGAAAGAATAAAAGTAAGTTAAACTTCCAAGTACAGGTTATAAAACGAACAAATGCTAAATAAAAAAGCCACCAAGGCCTGGAGATTTAACTAACTGGTTCTGCCACCTGCCTTATAAGTAAATGCAAGGACCTGTGTTTCATACCCAGTACAAAAAAAAAAAAAAAAAGGCCACCAAAATTCAACATAAACAAAAGTACCAGGAATAGAATAATAAAGATAAAAGCTAAGATAACAAAATAGAGAACAACCATAGATCTGGTTAGTAAATAAACATCTTGGCTTTTTAAATAAAAACCAAAATAGATAATCCTTTATCTTGTCTTAATCAAAGAAAGAAAAATAAATTTATACAATTATAAATGATGAGGAAATTGTCTTGAAACCAAAGCAAATTTTAAAAATTTTCTAAGAATATTTTATATACATGTAGGTAAACTTGAAAAGTGGACAAGATAGACAAGTGGACAAGATAGCCTGTTTTCTAGGAAAACAGACCAGTAACATAGAAGACACAGAAGAGAGATACCAATGATACACATAAAATAAAAAACTACAAAACAACATCATTTACAGATAACAATAAGAAAATATTAGTGGACTGGGGATTTAGCTCAGTGGTTCCACTGCCTGCCTCAAAAGTGTGAGATCTCAAGTTTGATCCCCTGCACCAAAAAAAAAAAAAAAAAAAAGGGCAAAAAAAAATAGGAGTTATCTAGGAATTCAAGGTTGGTTCAGTATTAAGAAATTCATTATCTAATATTATATTAGCTTCAATATTATCCATAGGTGATATTTCTAAACGAGCATGACACCACTAAGGTAATCCCTCATCCCTATACATAATTCCAAAAACTGAAAATTGATTGATAGTTCCTTAATAAATATATACCTTACATTTAATATCAGAATCTTAATGAATAAAGAGTAGAGGTTATTTCCACTAAGAATGGGAAAGCTAAGATGTCCATTACATCTAATACTTGCTATTTAACATTTAATTGGACACATTAGCTAGTGCAGTAAAAAAAAAAAAATCAATAGGGATATGAATTGTAAAGCAAAAATTATTTTTTGTTTTTTTTTAACCCAAGGCCTCGCTCATGCTAGGGGAGCACTCTACCACTAACCTACACCTCCAACACCCACCCCCCACCTCCACCTTTTTAAAAGTTTAAGTCAAGGCCTGGCTCAGTTGCTCATGCTGGCCTCAAACTTGCAAACCACTGGCTTCAGCCTCCCAGGTAGCTGGGATTACAGGTGTGTGTCACTTCACCCAGCCTTTCTGAAGTTTTAAAATAACAATATGCAGGGCTGGGGATTTAGCTCAGTGGTGCCGCCGCCTGCCTCACAAGCTCAAGGTTCTGAGTTCAATCCCCAGTACCAAATAAATAAATAAATAAAAATATGCCTAGAAACCCTAGAGAATCAACTGTAAAACTTAGTAAGTCAGTGGTGACAAAATAAAATTAACCTACAAAAACCTTACAGCCTTCCTAATCACACACAACAGTCACCTAAAGGGTAAAATGGTGCGAGAGACTCCCTATATAATAACAAGCAATAAAACAGGAATAAACCCAAAAGATTTGCCAACCTTACATGAAGAAACTTTAAAAGACTCTCAGAAGGGCATTTTCTAAGGCCTGAAGAGATGCAAAGATTTCACTTGTTCTTGAGTAGGGAACTCAATAACTACTGCTCTCTCTGTTAACTTACATGGTCAGGACAATCCCAATAAAGACACCAACAACCTTGTCCATGAAGCTAACAGATGAATACAGAGGCTCATATGGAAAAAAGAATGGGCATGAAATCTCTAGGAAAATGCTAAAAAGGCAAAGCTGTGCCCTGATGGAGAGAGTGGGACTCTGATTGCAGGTCTGTGCTGAGGAGGGAAGACAAGGCAGGGACTAACAAGAAAGCACAGGTGCAGGCCCAGATGCTGCCATGCATGGGACGTCACTGTCTGACAGGAGCACTGAAAGCCACTTACAAAACGGATTTAAATACACAACGCTAGCAAAGATGGGGAGCTCTTACTCAAGTGCATCAGAGATCTCAACACAGAAAATAAAAATTTTCCAAGTAGCAGAGAGGAAAACGTGGCGAATTCCTGAATTAGCTAAGAGTAGAAAAGGCTTATATATGACTAAGATTAGTAACAGGTAAGATTGATAAATCTGAATATATTTTTAAAATAACTTTTCCATGGGAAAAAATTACTACAAACAAAACAAATCTAGAGAAAATGTTTACAACATATATGAAAAATAAAATAAATGGGGATATTAGAGTTAATATTCCTAATTTGCAAAGCATTTAAAAAAACTAAGGGGGGAAAAGACCAAAAACCTTACTTAGAAAATGGGCAAAAGATAAACAGACAATTCACATGAAAAAAAGAAAAAAGATACAAATGGCCCTATATGTTACTCAATTTAATTTATTGTAAAATAAATGCAAAATTAACACTAAAATGAGCTAACGTTTACCATTCAGACTGGAAAAAACTACAAATGCAACACACTCTCTTGGCAGTCTCTGGGCACTGAGACTTGTACAAAGCTGGTGACAATTCACTTTGACATCAACATATGGAGAGGAGTTTGGCATTATCTCAAAAACCCCCCAAATTTGCCACTTGTAGGGATTTTCTCTGAAGGTAAACCCCTAACAATACTAAAACATGTAGACACAAGATTATTTATGATTAGAAAAAAACTGAATAATATAAATGTTCAACTGAATAATGAGAAAGCTCTCTAAACAAACATAGAGCAACTGTCAGAATACATGATGTTTTTTTGAAGAAACAGAAGAGGATACAGTGGTCCCTTGGTTCAGGAGCTTAATTTGTCCCACAATTCTGGGGAAGATGGCCACATTCCTGTGCAAGGAAGATGGCAGGGAAGACTGCTGCAGTTGTGTTTGTCACCCCATGCAGAGTTGGCAAATAGAAGCAAAAGTTTGCCAAATGCTTCTGTTTGCAAACCAGACAGAAGAGTTGGTGAACTGAGGTATTACTATATACCGGGAATGTGAAATTATACACACATGCCTGCTTAGTCTGACAAAAAAGAAACCAGGAAGGGAATGCCAAGAACTGATGGGACTGAGGAGAACCATCGGAGGGTGACACTTCTCTGAGCCATCTCTCCTTAGAGTTTTGACTTTTGTAACTATGCTAGTGTGTTACAAATTCACAAAGTAAAATAAAAGTCAACAATGTATATAGAAACAAGTTAAAACTATTTTAAATTGGTAACATAATCATTACCAACTATGAAACAAGAAAGGAGGGATCAAGAAACGTTTGAACATAGTGGTTTGACTTTAAAACTTCAGATGGACTAAAGACAAAAAAAAAAAAAAAAAGTAAAAACAAATTACTGAACTCTAGTTGACTTTTGTAGGTGCCACAATAACTGGGAGCTTGACATCCCTTTGCCATGTCTGGGCTAGCTTCAACTTATTTTCTCTTCATTTTTTTATCACATTTTCCTGCTTCTCTATACACCAGGCACATGTGAATTTGATCTTGCTGGGTATTCACGTTAACCCTGTTAAGGCTCAGATGGGGTGGAAAAAGTGCCAACTCTAAGCTATTACTGCAGCAAGAACCTTCCTGGAATGCTGCCCTGTGCCTGACAACACTGAGGTTGCTGGGCTGGCTGGTGGGCACAGGTAGGGTGGAGCACTGAGTCCTCTGTCCTTCCTCAATCCTGTCTCAGCCCCAGGGAGCTCCCTCACACCAATATGCCATGGGCACATTCTCCTGAGCCTCTGCAGATGGGCAAGGTCCTATGCTGTATTCTTTCATGTGAACTCCTGCCAGCTGGGTCTCTGGATGCTCTACTCTGTGTTCTCACACAGTCTGATTGGGTTCTATCTGGTTCCCCTTTTATGTCACAGCCTGAAACCACTCAAGGTCATTAGGAGAACACAGCAACAGGAAGGTTCAGTTCATATCCCATCTCTCAGAGATCGTTGACTGCCCTTTGTACTTGAGAACCACTGTCTCAAAGATCTTGTCCGCATCTCAGTGGTTCTGAGCATGACAGGAAGTACTATTCCAGCCTTGCTGGAAGCCAAACTCAGGGCTTTACAGACAGGTGTAGGTGTGCATATCTGTACACGGATACACACATGCACACCTATACATGCATCTATTCCTAGCTCTGCAAAGAAGCACTGACATACTACTATCAATGAACCTCTGAGAAGCCAGGTCCTACTTTCTAAATCCAGGGTTTCCTATAGAAGGGACTGATACCAGGGCTGGAAAGGAAAAGTAAGAGTGGAACTTGGGACACCTTTGGTGCTCCCAGAAGTCAGCAGGTATTCAAGGAATAATGATAAAAGACCAAGACAGGAGCAAAATGGAGCTCTTTCCAGGCAAATCTAAGACAACATGGGTACCACAGAAATATTAAGGGACTAGATATGAAACAAAATGTATGAGTCCACATACTGATAGAAAATAAATCTTTTTTTTTTTTTTTT